>NC_054467.1:61915998-62548234 GCF_017639515.1 Carcharodon carcharias | reverse complement strand
AAAGCATACAAAAGCGCAGAAACTAAAAAAAGATAGTAAGAGCTACATTAAGGGAACATGAAATTGCAAGGGTTATCAAGATCAATACGCAACATTTTCGCAATCATATTGGGAAAAAGAAGGTGGCGAGGAGCACTGTGGGCACCTGAACGATTGATAACAGTGATATTGTCAATGAAAATAAGGAATTGACCAACATGATGAATAATTACTTAGCTTCAGTATTATACAGGAAGAGACATCATGCCAGACATCCCAAAGAAGCAAGTATTGAAGCAGGGTCAGGTTTTCACCCATATCTATGTATCCAAAGGCAGTTTAATGAAGAAAATAATGGCACTGAAGAATGAAGGATCAGATGGTTTCCATCCTAGGAAGTAGATGAGAACATTGCAAATGCTCTATCTATAACCATTCTGTTCATAACCTTCATATCATATTTGACCAGGAGATGAGCTTCTGACCACAAATTCACACTATCATAAGATGGACCATTTCCATTTTAGTATTGCTGAAAAAAGAGACTCTTTTTGTCGAAGGTTTTCATCTTGCACTCTTTAGGACAATTCACAAGACCATATGTGAAGGGAACAACAATTTATTCTGTATGAGAAGAGAACGCTGATTGGCTGGCAGGTGGACTCTGATTGGTAGAGGCGTTGCCGTAGAGAATGCATTGGTTGATGGTGACTGACAGTTAACTTACAAATATCGTTTGAAATTTAAATCAGGCAGCTTGGCTCTGATTGATCAAGGCATTACCCTGCGGAATGAACCAGCGAATAGCTGTTACTTATTTTGTTTAGGTGAAACAGGCACCATGTACGTACATGTTCATTCTGTCTGAAAGGAACAGGGCCCTGTGTATTAATATATGTAGCTTCCAGTACACGCAAATGTACACACTGTGAGTCCAACTGACGATCTTAAATAAATTGTCAGCACAATTCTTAGCACTCTGAGGATTATTTAGCAAATGTTGTCTAATCGTGGAATCACTAATAATGTTGGATACTGTGTTTTGAGTTTTGCAAGTATGGGCTGGCAACCATATCCACTTGCCAACCAATCAGCACTCTCTTCTCATACAGTATAAATTGTTGCTCCCTTTACATTTGGTATTATTGCGAATCGTCCTGAAGAGTGCAAGACGAAAAGCTTCGACAAAAAATGTCTTTTTTTCAGCAATACTCAAGCTCTGTACTACCAAACGACAATTTATTTCCACTTTCATATCATCATCCAATTTTGACCCTGCCTCAGCTCATCTGCTGCTGAAACCTTCATTTGTGCTTTTGTTACCTCTGCAATTGACTATTCCAGTCCACTCCTGGCTAGCCTCCCATATTCTCCCCCCTATAAACTTGGGGCCATCCAAATCTCTGCTGCCCATGCCTGTGTCCATAACATTAACTTTTATTTATATAGTATCTTTAACATAATAAAATGTCCCAAAGTGCTTAATTGGAGCATTATAAAACAAATTATGACACCAAGCACATAAGGAGATATTAGATCAGTTGACAACAAATATACATCAACACGACAGAGAGGAATGGCCTAACTTGAGGAAACCAGGATGTGGAAGTGGTTTGGGTAAAGATGAGGAATGATAAAGGTAAGAAGTTGCTTGTGGGAGTGATGAAGAGGCCAGCTAAGATTTGGCAATTATCATGCAATATTTTAATCTACATATAGGCTTTTAGGCAGGATAGGAAGTTAGGAAAAGGTGGCGGGGTGGCTCTGTTAAGTAAGGACAACATTAACACAATGGAGAGAGGGATGGCCTAAGCACAGGAAACCAAGATACAGAAGTAGTTTGGGTAGAGATGTGGAGTGCTAAAGGCAAGGTGTTGCTTGTGGGAGTGGTGTATAGGCCCCCTAACAGTAACCATATGGTAGGACGGGGTAGCAAAGAAGAAATAGTTGCCTTATGAGGAAAGGTTAAACAGACTGGGCTTGTTTCTACTGGAGTTTAGAAGAGTGAGGGGTGACTTGATTAAAGTATATAAGATCCTGAACAGTCTTAACAAGGTGGACATGGACAGGATGATTCCTCTTGGGTAAGTCCAGAGCTAGGGGGCACTGTTTTAAAATTAGGGGTTGCCCTTTTAGGACTGAGATGAGGAGAATTCTTTTTCTTTGAGGGTTGAGAGATTTTGGAACTCTCTCCCTCAGAAGGCAGTGGAGGGAGAGGCGGAGGTGGATAGATTCTTGTTAGGCGAGGGGATCAAAGGTTATCGGGGGTAGATGGGAATGTATAATTTGAAACGCAAGCAGCTCAGCCATGATCTTATTGAAGGGCGGAGCAGGCTCGAGGGGCCAACTGACCTACTCCTGCTCCTATTTCTTATGCTCTTAATTAGAGTACGAAAGAAAGCTAGCTTGAAATATAAAGACAGATTGTAGAAGTTTCTATAGATATTTAAAAATGAATAGAGTTAACAAAGTGAGTATTGCTCCCAAAGAAAGTAAGTATGGGGAATTAACATTGGAAAATAATAAGTTGGTAGATGAATTGAATAGGTATTTTACATCAGGTGCAAGTAACATCCCAGAAATAGATGTAAATCTGGAATTGGAAGGGAGGGAGGAACTCAAGAAAATTACAATCACCAGGGAAGTGGTATTGAGCAAATTGTTGGAACTGCGGGTTAACAAGTCCCCGGGTCCTGGTGGATTTCATCCAAGGGTCTTAAAAGAAGTGGCTAGTGAGATAGTTGATGCATTGGCTTTGATTTTCCAAAATTCACTAAATTCGGGGAAGGTTCCATTAGATTGGAAAATAGCTAACATAACTCCTTTATTTAAAAAGGGAGGGAGATAGAAAGCAGGAAATTATAGGCCAGTTAGCTTAACAGCTGTCATAGAGAAAACGTTAGAAGCTATTATTAAAGACGTTATAACAAGGCACTTAAATACATTCAAGATAATCAGGCAGAGTCAACATGGCTTTGTGAAAGGGAAATCATGTTTAACCAATTTATTGGAGTTCATTGAAGAAGTAACAGGTGCTGTAGATAAAGGGGAGACTGTAGATGTGCTGTATTTGGGGGAGGCGATGGCGTAGTAGTGTTGTCACTGGACTAGTAATTCAGACACCCACGGTAAAACTGTGGAGACCCGGGTTCGAATCCCACCATGGCAGGTGGTGAAATTTGAATTATGTCCTGTCAGGAGGGAGTTACCCTGGGAGTCCTCAACCTTGACTCCAGAACCCATGAAGCCTCATGGCATCAGGTCATGCATAGGCAAGGAAACCTCCTGCTGATTATCGCACACCCCTCGCTTGGCCCTCAGCTGATGAATCAGTACTTCTCCATGTTGAACACTGCTTGGTGGCAAGGGTACAGAATGTACTCTGGATAGGAGACTTCAGTGTCCAGCACGAAGAATGACTTGGTAGCACCACCACCATGCTAAATGGGATAGATTTCAAACACATCTAGCAACTCAAGACTGGGCAACCACGAGGCGCTGTGGGCCATCAGCAGCAGCAGCAGAATTGTACTCAGCCACAAACTGTAACCTCATAGCCCGGCATATCCCCCATTCTACCCGTTACCACCAAGTCAAAGGATTAACCCTGTCTCAATGAAGATTGCAGGAGGGCATGCCAGGAGCAGCACCAGGCACACCTAGAAATGAGGTATTTCTGCAGTCCTGCCACATCAGGTCATGAATGGTAGTGGATGATTAAACAACTAACTGGAGGAGGAGACTGCACAAATATCCTCATCCTCGATGATGGGGGAGCCCTGAATATCAGTGCAAAAGATAAGGCATGTGCAACAATCCTCAGCTAGAAGACCCATCTTGGCACCCTCCGGAGAACCCCAGCATCACAGATGTCTTCAACCAATTTGATTCACTCCATGTGATATCAAGAAATGGCTGAAGGCACTGGATAGTGCAAAAGCTATGGGCCCTGACAATATTCCGGCAATAGTACTGAAGACTTCTGTTCCAGAGCTTGCCGCGCACCTAGCCAAGCTGTTCCACTACAGTTATAACAATGGCATATACCCGCAATGTGGAAAATTGCCTACGTAAGTCCTGTACACAAAAAGCAGGACAAATCCAACCTAGCTACTTATCACCCCTTCAGTCTACTCTCAATCATCAGAAAAGTGCAATCAAGCAGCACTTGCCTAGCAATAACCTGCTCACTGACGCTCAGTTTGAGTTCCATCAGGGTCACTCAGCTTCTGACCTCATTACTGCCTTGGTTTAAACCTGCACAAAAGAGCTGAACTCCAGAGGTGAAGTGAGGATGACTGCCCTTGACATCAAGGCAGCATTTGACGGAGTGGGGCATCAAGGAGCCCTAGCAAAACTGGAGTCAGTGGGAATTGGGGAAAGTTCTCCGCTGGTTGGAGTCATACCTAGCACAAAGGAAGATGGTTGTGTTTGCTGGAGGTCAAATCATCTCAGTTCCAGACATCACTGCAGGAGTTCCCCAGGGAAGTGTCCCAGGCCCAACCATCTTCAGCTACTTCATCAATGACCTTCCTTCCATCATAAGGACAGAAGTGGGGATGTTCGCGGATGATTGCACATCGTTCAGCACCATTCGTGACTCCTCAGTTGCTGAAGCAGTCCATGTCCAAAGGCAGCAAGAGCTGGACAATATCCAGCCTTGGGCTGACAAGTGGCAAGTAACATTCGTGCCACACAAGTGCCAGACAATGACCATTGTTATGATCCCAGCTGAGGTTACCCCTGGACAAGCCTGATCCCAGAGTGGAACCCAGCTTTCAGATCCTAACTCTTATTTGTTTGTTTAGGTATGTGGAGAGTAGCTACTGAACAGAAACATTGGACTCAGCTAATGAGCTTTTTTTTACAAAAAAAGTTTTATTCAACAAGAAAGGATGAACTATGTTACAATATTCCTTCACCCACAATTATACCTTTGCAGATATATGCAGCATTGTAAAGATAACACAAGTTATAAAAGCTATCTTATACTCTAATGTTCACATAAATACACAGTCCATGTAAATCTATAGCACCCTGTGGTCAGACACACCATACTCGGAAACCAAGTGACAGATGCCACCTCAGCCAGATGCTATGGATCTCTCCTTAACTCACCCGCCAGATGCTTGTCACACCGTGAGCCAACCAGTCTCACTGAACTCCATTTGTCACATGAGGCTTTCCAATCTCCGGATTCCAAGAACTTGCCTTGGAATCTTCTCCCAAGCAGACGCTTTCTCTCAGACGCCTTCCGCAAGGGTTCACCTCCAGGGATTTGAACTCTCCTTCAAATGTTCCACTCCCCTGGGTCACCGCATACATTCAAGTTGTCTCCCACACACACTCTCTCATCAACTCAGCCGTCAACAGTACCACTGCTTCACATGCCCATAGCAAAGAGTTACAGACCTTCAGTTGTCTCTTTGGACCTTCTTGCCTCTTGCAAGCTGTTCTCGCTTTAAACCTGCATTCTGCAGCTTTTGTCTCTTTAAATCTGAAGCTTGGAGCCTTTCTCTCTGTGTCTCACTCTTAACTTCACTTAGCAGGACCTTTTCCAGGTTCCTGTCCTTCCTTTGACTAGAAAGTCTGCTTTGGACTTTCCCCTCTACCACTCCCCTGGAGTTTGGAGATTTTTCTTTAGCTTGGGACTGGCTATCTGTCCCCTATGCTCCAGTCTCTTCTGGCAGCAACTTTCAAAAACCAACTGAGCTCCACAGCCTCCAAATCAAAACTGCTGTTGCTCTTCTTGTGTGTGTGTGTCTGTGGGAGCGACCTGCCTCTCTGGCCCCCTGTTGCTAGCAACAGCCCTACTTTTGCAATAAATCACAATAACATTATGAGAATTATTATACTTTCGTGACATCTCCCTCCATATGGGAAAATGAGCCGCCATAATTTAAAAAGGCAGTTTCATTTTCTTAACCCATTTTACACTACCTCCTGTACTTATCTATATACTCACGTTATTACATTACCCGATGTATGCATTAACATAACAAAATATACAAATTCTTGCTATCAACAGAAATCATTCCAGTCCAGTGTCCAGGTTTTAAATGTCCAATTTTCCCTTTGAGGCTTAAACTCTTGACAATATATCTACAATTAGATTTTCTTGTCCAAATACATGTATAATCTGTAGATTAAATGGTTGCAGTAATAATCTCCACCTGAATATCCTTGCATTTTGGTCTCAAAATTTTCCAGAAACTTTCAAGATTGTGATCTGTATAAACAGTTGCTTCTGGAGAATTGTTTGCAACGTAAATCTCACCAAACCCAGAGTCTCCTTTTTGATCGTTGAATATCTTCTCTGTTGTACATTCAACTTCCGTGAAAAATACCCTATTGGTTTCACAGTTCCAGTTTCATCTTCGTGCAACAGTACAGCCCCAATGCCCATATCACTTGCGTCAATGGCCAACTTAAATTGCTTGGCATAATTGGGTATTGCCAAAACCGATGTTGTAGTCAATACAGTTTAGAAACTGTCAAATGCCTTCTGGCTCTCCAGTATCCATTGAAACTTCTTGTTCTTTTTTAATAGTTCAGTCAGTGGAGCAACCACACTGATAAAGTTTAGTACAAATTTCCAGTCAAACCCACTCATACCCAGAAATCTCAAAACTTCTCGTTTTGCTGTAGGCACGGGAAATCTATGATAGTTTTGACTATCACATCTCTCGAAGTCATCTTACCATGTACAATGGATGGCCTAGATATGTAACTTGCGCTTTTGCAAATTCACCCTTTAGCCAAGTTCATCACCAAATTACTTCCTTGTAGTCGACTAAATAATTCTTCCAGATATTGTAAATGCTCCTCCCACATTTGACTAAAAACTACCAAGTCGTCAATATAAGCAGCATAATTGCTGAGTCCTGCAATTACTTTGTTTGTCAGCCTTTGAAATGTCGCAGGTGCATTTTTCATACCAAGTGGCATGACTTTAAACTGATGTAATCCATCTGGCGTCACAAAAGCCACTATACCCTTTGCTCTCTCTGATAATTGTACTTGGCAATATCCTCTCAGCAAGTCAACCTTTGTGATAAACTTTGATTGGCTCACTTTCTCAATGTAATCTTCCAACCGTGGTGTAGAATATGAATCCGTCACTGCATTCACCTTTCAATAGTCCATACACAGTCTTTGTGTTCCATCCGGTTTCGGTACCATCACAATAGCTGAAATCCAGTTACTGCAACTAGGCTCAATGATGTCACTTTGAATCATGAATTCAATTCTTTTCTGTACTTGTGATAACTTTGCTGGATTTAATCTATAAGGATGTTGCTTTAATGAAGATGAAACTTCTATACTCACATCATGTGTAGCTAAATTTGTCCTCCCCAGCTTATTCCCACAAATAGCTTTGTGTAACTGCAATAGCTTCTCCAAATCACTTTGACGCTTGTCTGGAAAGTAACTCAATATTACATTCAAATCTTCAAGTACCCCCTCATTATCTAATTTGATTATTTACAAAGAACAAAGAAAAGTACAGCACAGGAACAGGCCCTTCAGCCCTCCAAGCCTGCACCGATCATATTGCATGTCAAACTAAAACATTTTGCACTTCCGGGGTCCATATCCCTCTATTCCCATCCTATTCATGTATTTGTCAAGCTGCCTCTTAAACACCACTATCGTACCTGCTTCCACCACCTCCTCTGACAGCAAATTCCGGTCACTCACTACCCTCTGCATAAAAATCTTGCCCCGCATTTCTCCTCTATAGTTTTCTCCTCTCAGCTTAAATCTATGTCCCCTAGTAATTGACTCTTCCACCCTGGGAAAAAGCTTCTGACTATCTACTCTGTCCATGCCACTCATAATTTTGTAAACTTCTATCAAGTCACCCCTCAATCTCCGTCACTGTAGTGAGAACAATCCGGGTTTCTCCAACCTCTCCTCACAGCAAATAACCTCCAGACCAGGCAGCATCCTGGTAAACCTCCTCTGCACCCTCTCCAACGCCTCCATATCCTTCTGGTAATGTGGCGACCAGAATTGCACGCAATATTCCAAGTGTGGCCTAACCAAGGTTCTATACAGCTGCAGCATGACTTCCCAGCTTTTATACTCAATACCCCTACCAATGAAGGCAAGCATGGCATATGCCTTCCTGACTACCTTATCCACCTGCGTTGCCACTTTCAGTGACCTGTGGACCTGTACACCCAGATCCCTCTGCCCGTCAATGCACTTAGGATTCGGCCATTTATTGTATAATTCCTGCCTGTATTAGACCTTCCAAAATGCATTACCTCGCATTTGTCTGGATTAAACTCCATCTGCCATTTCTCCGCCCAAGTCTCCAACCGATCTATATCCCGTTGTATCCTTTGACAATCCTCTTCACTATCTGCAAGTCCTCCAACCTTAGTGTCATCTGCAAACTTACTAATTAGCCCAGTTACATTTTCCTCCAAATCACTTATATACTACAAACAGCAAAGGTCCCAGCACTAATCCCTGCAGAACTCCACTAGTCACAGCTCTCCATTCAGAAAAGCACCCTTCCACAGATACCCTCTGTCTTCTATGGCCAAGCCAATTCTGTATCCATCTTGCCAGCTCACCTCTGATCCTGTGCGACTTTACCTTCTGTACCAGTCTGCCATGAGGGACCTTGTCAAAGGCCTTACTGAAATCCATGTATATAACATCCACTGCCCTTCCATCGTCGATCATCTTTGTCTTTTCCTCGAAAAACTCAATCAAGTTAGTGAGACACGACCTCCCCTTCACAAAACCATGCTGCCTCTCACTAATACGCCCATTTGTTTCCAAATGGTAGTAAATCCTGTCACGAAGAATCTTCTCCAATAATTTCCCTACCACTGACATAAGGCTCACCGGCCTGTAATTTCCTGGATTATCCACTGGCCTGTAATTTCCTGGATTATCCTTACATGACATATCCTTTGCTTCCTTCTTCTATCTGGAGTATTTATTAAATAATTTGCTTCACTCAATTTCTTTTCAACCCTGTAAGGCCCCTAAACCTTACCTTTAACAAGTCCCCCACTACTAGTAACAGAACTAACACCTTTCCCCCAGCATCAAAACTATGAGCTGTGGCTTTCCTATCTGCCTTCACTTTCATCACTTGCTGTGATACCTTTAAATGTCCCTAGCTAACTCACACGCTCTATCCAATCTTTCTCTGAAGTTTGATACATAATTTAGGAGAGTAGCTTCTGAATCTTAACCCACCAATTTCTCATAAATCAATTTCACTGGTCCCCTTACCTCATGATCATAGACTAATTCAAAAGGACTAAATCCAGTGGATGCATTCGCAGCATCTCTAATAGCAAATAACAAGAATGGAATTCCCATCCCCTATCCCAATCCTGTGGATAGTCCTGACAATAAGCCCTCATCATAGTTTTTAAAGTTTGATGCCATCTTTCCAACACCCCTTGTGACTCAGGATGGTAAGCTGTTGAGTTCAGCTATTTTATCCCCAAACTGTTCATTACTTCTTTACACAGCTGTGACAAGAAATTTGAACCCTGATCTGATTGTATTTCTTTTGGTAAACCATATCTTGTTAAAAAAATTTAGTCAACTCTTCCACAATTCTCTTTGTTGTATTATTTCTCAAAGGTATTGCTTCAGGAAACCTTGTAGACATACCCATTTTTGTCTGATTTCCACTTTTAGTCTTAGGGAGGGGTCCTAAGAATCGATCATGACCCTGATGAAAAGTTCTTCAAATGCGTGATTTGGAATTAAAGGTGCTGGTTTAATCACTGCTTGTGATTTCCCTATTACCTGATGTGTGTGACATGTTCTACAGAATTTAACTACATCTCTATGCAATTCAGACCAATAAAAATGTTTTTGTATTTTCAGCTGCGTTTTTCTAATTCCTGAATGTGCCCACCCCCACCCCAATTGGAATTTCATGAGCTATTCTCAGAATCTCATTTCTGGGCCTGTATTCTCTAGAATTTTGAAGAATGAGAGGTGATCGTTGAGAAACTTACAAAATTCTTATATAATGTGATCGGGTAGATGTAGATAGGATGTTTTCCCTGGTTGGTGAATCTAGAACCAGGGGACATAATTTCAGGATAAGGGATAGGCCATTTAAGATTATGATGAGGAGAAATTTCTTTACTCAGAGGGTGGTTAATTTTTGGAATTTTCTAACCAGAGGGCTGTGGAAGCTCAATGACATCAAGGGAATTGGGGATAGTGGAGAAAAATGGCATAGAGGTAGATGATCAGCCATGATCAGTTTGAATCATGGAGCAGGCTCAATGTGCTGAATGGCCTCCTCCTCCTATTTTGGTCAAAGAGGCAGATTTTAAGAAGTGACTTAAAAAAGGAAAGGGAGGCAGAGAGGTGTAGGGTTGGTGTTCCAGAGGTTGAGGCCTAGGCAACTGAATGCATGGCTACCAATGGTGGAGCAATTATAATCAGGGATACTCAAGAGATTAGAAGAGCACAGATATCTCAGGGTTGTGGGGCCGGAGGAGATTATAGAGATAAGGGGACTAGATTTAATTGCAAGCAGACAAGTGGGAGAGGAATGAGACTTGCTCCAAGTTTTGAAATGGGCAGTAGTTTTGGATATCCTCAAGTTTACAGAAAGTAGAATGTGGGAGACCAGCCAGGAGTGCATTGAAATATTCAAGTCTGGAGGTAATGAAGGCACGAATGAGGGTTACAGCAGCATATGAACTGTGACAGGGGCCAAGTCAGGTGATGTTACAGAGTTGGAAATGGGTGGTGTTAGTGAGGTTGAAAGCTAATCTCAGAATCAAATTTGACGCCAAAGTTGCAAACAGGCTGGCTTAATATCAAACTGTTGCCAGGGAGGGGGAGTCAGTAGCTAAGAAGCAAATTTTGGAACAAGGATAGAAAACAATGGCTTCAGTCATCCCAATAATGGAGAAATTTCTGCTCATCCAGCACTGAATGTCCGATAAGCAGCCTGATAACTTAGCAACATACTCACACCAAGTCCTGTTCATCCATCAACCCTGTATTCACTGACATATATTGGCTCCCAATCAAGCAATTCCTTGATTTTAAAATTCTCATCCTTACTGTCAAATCCTTCCATAGCCTTGTCCCTCCCAATCTCTGTATTCTCCTTCAGCCCCACAACCCTTGGAGAAATTTTCACTCATCTAATTCTGGATTTTTGAGCTTCCCCAATTTTATATTGTTCCGCTGTTGGTAGCCATGCCCTCACTTGCCTAGGCCCGAAGTTCTGGAAATCCCTCTCTAAATCTCTCTGACTCTTTATCTCTCTTTCTTCCTTTAAGAAGCTGCTTAAACCTACCTCTTTGACCAAGCTTTTGACCATCTGCTGTAATATTGGCTTATGAGGCTCGATGCCTAATTTTGCTTTATAACTCTCCTATGAAGTGTCTTGGGGCATTTTATTATTTTAGAGGTGCCAAATAAATATAGTTTGTTGTTGTAAATATGGAGAAACTGTTTTGCTGGTTCTGGAGTCCAAGATAAGGGGGGCATAGTCTAAAAATAGAGCCATACCTTTCAGGGTGAAATTAGGAAACAGTTCTACACAAAGGGTGGTAAAGTTTTGAATTCTCTTCTGCAAATGGCAATTGTAAATGTTAGATCTGAGACTAATAGATTTTTGTTATCTAAATGTATGAAGGGATTTGGGGCAAAGACCTGTATGTCGAGTTAGGTACAGAACAGCTATCATCTTGTTGAATATCGGTACAAGCTTGAGGAGGCTAAATAGCCCACTCCTGTTCCTTTGTTCCTAGCAGGAAAATTGTTTAGCAGGGAAATGAAATTAGATCGAGGCAAATGCAGGAAAATAGGACTGTGCAGAATCAGATTCTGAAAGGAGCCTAAATCCAGCACAGACAAGAAGGGCCAAATGGCTTGAAACCCCACGAAAATGTTGGTTTCATCTCTTTCTTTTCTTTGTGGGATTTATGGATGTGATATTTAAATTTCCCATGATAAACACATGACAATTGCCTATGGCATCTTTTCATGGTCTATATGTATGGTTAAAGGAAAAAATATGCAGAAACAGTGCCATATGGAGTTATATTTCCCTCTGCCTTAACTTTACCATTAAAATCACAAGTGATGCAATGTTTGGAAAAAGTGCTAATGAACTATTTGCAAGTGTTTACTGCTGATCTGAGAATGTTTACTCTTCCAAAAATGGATTAACAAATATGAACAGGGAAAGCATTTATTTTGGTTTTGTCAAGTTAATCAGGAATTTGTGCAATTTTCATCAGCTGTAGAATCAATTTGAAAATTAATTACTTTACTCCAGGTCAAAGCTGGCAATAGTGAGCTTAAGGTTTTCAATTTGTCAGCACAGAAGAGTCACTGATCAGCTATTTTCATCAAGGCTCCATAATTGTCTGTCAGTTCGAACATTTATCTTTACCTCCGCAGCAGAAAGAAAAATAAAAGTTATTAGCTTTGTCGGAATGAAAATTTGACCGCATAATAAAAAGTTCAGGAGCAAGCAGGTTTTTTTTAAAACCTTGAATGCATATTCTACATCTATCTATATCCATAATATTTTAAAAAGTTTCTACCTGGAGTCACCCTGTCTGTGCTTCATTTCTTGTTACATTTTTGTCACACTTATTGGGATTTTACACAGAGGTGGTGGCCCCACCCACTGGCTGAAAAGTCAAGGGTGAGCCCACCACCGCCAGGCCAGGAAACCAGGATTTTGTGGTCATCGGTGAGTACGTCCCCATGTGGGAGGATGTCCTGCCAATCTGAGGGCAGGCAGTTCTCCAGTCCCAACAGCACCATAAAATTCTGGCCAATATGTTAACTATTTTCCACTATAAATCCCAGTGTCCGCATATAACTTGTTTTACCTTTGTAAAATCATAATGCTAATTGTGCAATTGCATGCAGTTGCTGAGCTGATATGTCTGTGCCACTTTGGCCACCATCTAATCATTTTTCTCCTTAAGTTTATTTTGTGCTTCCTAATTTATTTTTGTATATTAGATGCTTTTATTTTTAATACATTAATTTATAATATTCTCCCCATGCTGCTGCTCGCTGTCTCATTTGTGTCCTGTTCGTCTGAAGCCTGTTCTTAGTTGCCATTGGAGTGAATTTTCTCCATTCCTCATAATTCTCTGGAAGGAAAGTTTGAATATATGGCAGCAGGTTTTTTTAAAGACTTAAACAGCTCCTTTGGACTTCTACAGAAAGATTTAAACTAGGTAGGGGCTGGAAGCGTATAGTCAAAAATTGAGAGACAAAGAACAGCCATATGGATGAGGGCATGAAGGGACAGTAACCCAGATAAGAGTTCTCTACTCGAATACACATGGCACAACCTGAGCGTAATTGGGAGAAAAATACTCCTGGTTATGGGATCTTTAGGAAAGACAGTCAAATTGCAAAACAAGGCAGAGTTGCAATATTGATAAAAGGCACAATTACCATAGGAGACCTGACAATAGAAGCAGTATGGGCAGAAATAAGGGAAAACAAAGGATGCGAGTCTCTTGTACAAGTTAGCTCGTGCTGTAGTGATGATGTGGAAGATGGCAAGGAGAATGTATAAGTGCGGCGATCAGAGAAGCATGTAGCAAAAATAAAGTGGTTATAATGGGCGATTTTAATTTTCGCATAGACTGTGGGAAACAAAGCAGCTCAAGCAGTAAAGACAACAAATTTCTAAAATATATTTTAGATAATGGTTTAGATCAAAATGTTTTAAAACTGAGAAAAGAACAGGCCAAATTACATTTGGCAATGAATAACAAAGCAAAATTAGTTAAGAATCTGATAATAAGAGAAAACTTTGGGACAAGTGGCCATAATATAATTGGACTTGTTATTTTAAATTTAGATAAGTAAGATAAACCTCAAAAAGATAAATTGACTGCAGGAAACTAGGCTGAACAGTTTAGTGGGTAAACCAACAGACCCAGACACTCAAATAAATACTTGGAATTAATCCAAAACCCCCAAAAGGCAAATATTCCATGTGTAGTTAAATAGCCACGGTCTGCATAAGAGGTGACAGACAAAAGAAAAATTTGGACTTCCAAAAGGCATTTGATAAGGTGCTATATAAAAGGTTACACAGCTGAGGGTGATTTATTAGCATGAATCGAGGATTGGCTAACTAACAGGAAACAGTGAGACAGGATAAGTGGGTCATTTCAGGTCGGCAAACTGTAATTAGTGAAGTGATGCAGGAATCAGTGCTGAGGCCTCAACTATTTGCGATCTATATTAATGACTTGCATAAAGGGACCAACTGTAGTGTATCCAAATTTACTGATGTTACAAAGATAGGTGCGAAAGCATAAAAGCAACACACTGCGGATCCTGGTGAACTGAAATGAAAACAGAAAATGCTGGAAAAACTCAGCAAGTCTGGCAGCATCTGGGGAGAGAAAAACCGAGTTAGCATTTCGAGTCCAATATGACTCTTCTTTGGAAGAGTTTTGCTTTTATCTTAGTCTGCAAATGTATATAGATAAGTTAAGTGAGTAGGAAAAAATATTGGCAGATGAGATATAATGTAGGAAAATGTGAGGTTGTCCTCTTTGGCAGGAAGACTAGAAAAGCAGAATATTTAAATGGAGAGAGACTGCAAAATGCTGCAGTACAGAGGGATCTGGACAGACAAAATGGGCAGAATTTTAAACTGTTGGTCTCAGCTGAAACAACAGGATCTGTAGCGGATTGGGAACATGTCAACAGCTTTGCCATATCTATTTAACTGAATCATGGTATTAGCAGCCTGCCTCTGGGTTCCCTGGCCAATCAGAGAGGGCCGGTGGGATGACACGTTGATTCTGTCAGCAGAAAGATTTCTCAATAAAGGGAACCCAGCATGGGGTTAAATCGCTCAATTTGACATGGATTCCTGAGGCTGCAGCAACCACAGGAATGGAGAGGAGATCAGAGGAGGCTGCTCCCCACGTGACCTATTCTTCCTTGATGGCCCTGCTGCAGATCTGAGGGACTAAAATGAGGTGATCTTTCCCATGGATAGGTGGAAGAGGTTAGCCTTTCCAAACAAGAAGCATGCCTGGAAGATGTCAAGGAAGTCTGCAGCAGGTGTAAGCCCTCTGACCTGGATATAGTACACCAAGAGGATCAAGGCATTCAGGAGGGTAGGAAAACACTTCCAAGAGCCAAATCCCATACTCTGATTTTTCCAGTGTTGTCCTTGCAACATTCCTCAGAATAACAAGCAGCTCTTCTCATTCCTCTCATTTCAGGCACCTCACATCTCCATCCGAACAGCCAGCACTCTCACTCCCCCTTATCTTATACCCACTTGCAATTATGCCTCAAAGTTAATCTCCACAAATGTTATCCTTCCCTCCTATCCAAAAAAGCTATGAGAGGGAACTTTTGGCCCTGCCCACCACAGGGACCATCTGATCCCACCGAAAATCGGTAGACTTTTGGCTGGGCTGCCGAATCTCCCGCAGTGGGCCCTGCCACGACGGGGCTGGAAAATCCTGGCCTATGTCTCACACTCATAACTCTGCTTCCTGCAGGAGAAGAGAGCACACCAATTCGGGGAGAGGCAGAAACCTGAGTTGGGGGTGTGTGATGGTTGGGGTTTATGAACCTGTAGTGAGAGGCACATAAACGGCCACTGACAGTATCTGTTTTCTTCCAGGAGGCTACTGATGTCAGCAGTGTCCTGACATGAGAGCCTTAGCCTCCTGAGGCGCTAGTCCCACGCATGATAAGAGAGCTGATCCTGTAGACCCTGTCTTGGGAGCCTTGTCGTCTTCAGGCTGAATCTCTGTGAAGGCTTTTCTGTGCTATGGAACAGCACTTGGCTGAGGAGAAGGCTGCTCTGCTATTGCTAGTGTTGCTCCTGGTGGTAATGTTGGTATTACTACTTCTCTGGTTATTCATCAGACAAGTAAGGCAGTGCTGTATAACCCTAATTAGTTAAAAAATGCAGTAGGAATGGCAGGGCATGTGTTGCGGCTGTCTCATGGGAGCTGGTGCACACCATCATGACCCACAGTAACTACTTCTGCAGTAAGTGTCTATAGTTCAAGGAATTTCAGCTCACAGTTGATGAGCTGGAGTTCAAGCTTTAGATATTGCGATACTTCAGGGAGGAGAAAGTTACCTGGATTCTTTGTTTTAGGAGGCAGTCGTATCTTTTAGGTTAAATACTTCAAACTTGGTCTGAGGTTAGGGATAGGAGGCTGTACTACATGTGAGGCAGGTATGACTATTCAGAACGTAGCACTGGAGGAGCCTCAGCCGTTGCACTGATCCAACAGGTTTAAGGTTCTTGCAGCCTGTGTGGAAAGAGCAGGGACTGCAGAGTGCAAACTGACCACAGCACCATGGTGCAGGGGACCATTCAAGTTAAGGGAATTAAAAGGAATGTTGTTGTTGTTGTAGTTGTAGTAGTAGTAGTAATTATTATTATAGTTGGGGAGATTGATACTGTTCTCTGCAGCTAAGAGTGTGAGTCCTTAGAAATGTATATTTCTTGTTCTGAATGTCATGTTATTGCTATGTTAATCAATGAAGATGTAACTATGTGCATATTATACCTGATAAGTATTAACTCATAGGCACCTCTCAGACTTAAGTAGTTGTGAAGAATTTTGTGCAGCATTCTCAGAAATCAGAAGCCTGTAATTGGCCTCTATTATCAGGTTAAGTGAGTCAGTTTTAGCAAAGTAAATGCAAGAAATTGTCATTGGTCTCCTCTGATCTAAAGTACAGAATTAGTAAGTGTTCAATTCCTAGTCATGTAATTTGTATGCATATCCTGATAGAACCATAGGGCCCATAAAAACCTACCTTAGGGTAGTGTCCTCGGACCAACCATCTTCAGTTGCTTCATCAATGACCTTCCTTCCATCATAAGGTCTGAAGTGGGGAGGTTCGCTGATAATTGCACAATGTTCAGCACCATTCACGACTCCTCAGATACTGACGCAGTCCATGTCCAAATGCAGCAAGACCTTGGACAATATCCAGGGTTGGGCTGACATGTGGCAAGTAACATTTGCGTCACACAAGTGTCAGGCAATGACCATCTCCAACAAGAGATTTGGAAGGTCAAGTTGATTTAAACAGAATCCACAGAAATGGCTATCATGATTTGTTTAAATCGGGCCGCACTTTAGTAGTCTTGCCTCCATTCATGTCCCCAGGGTCAGTAATTGGATGGTGAACGCAACTGCACATCAATTAAGAGGTCACACTGTGAATATCATTCATCCATTCTATTCCCCTTGGGGGCGAATTCACAACCCCTAAATCATCCCGGCTGTCGTTCCCCAACCCCAACACAAAATTTCAGCCCATGGAGTCATTATAGTACAGAAGGAGGTCATTTGGCCCATTCAGTCCTGGCATGTTCTCTGTAGACCAAACTGGTCAGTCCCATTCCCTCACTCGTAATCAGTCACATTCCCCCAAGCCGTAGCCCTACAAGTTAATTTCCCTCAGATGCACACCAGGATGTCTGTGAAAGTTTATTTTATTCAAAACATTATTGGAATGTGTAATAAATATATACCTGAAATATTTCCAAGGTTAGGGGGAAACATGTCAGGCCAAGGGGCCTCCTCCTGCACTGTAAGCATTCTTTAAAAAGAAGAAAAATATACTCAATGACTAAGAATCCAAAGCCCTCTATAGGTTTGTAAAGGCCACATTTGAAATAAGATTGGCCAGTCTCAATTGAGTTCCCAATGGGTACATGTCTATGGCATTAATTAACCATAATTCAGGACAAATTCGTAAATATTCTTTATACGTCATGAAAAGTTTATTATTTTCCTCAGAACAAAGAAAGTTAAGGGAAAATGTAATAGAGGTATTCAAAATTGTGTCTCGATTTGATAAAAGCAAATAAGGCAAAACTGTTTCCACTGGCGGAAGGATACATTAATGTGGACTGCTTCTTTCTTTCTTGTTTCCTAAGTATTGGTTGTATCTGTATCTTTGTGTATCTTCTCCTTCTGTGTCATGTTACTTTTAAATAAATGTGACTACAGGCTTTAGCCTAAAGGGGGATGTTCGATAGCTCATACTTCTTGAAGTAGACAGGAAAATGTAATGTAAATTTGACATAGTTACCAGCAATTGTTTATCCTTTGGCACTGTACCCATTAGTGACATGTGTACAGACTCCATGGCCCATATTTTTGCCAAGTTGAGATGACATGGGACCCCTTTAAAAAATGGCAGGCGGGACCCAATTCCAGGATTCCCGCGTCCATTCCCGTTGATGGCAATTTTCGCCGGCAAGGGATAAGAGTGCGAACAGCCCTGAATGCAGCTCCCCTGTCCTTGTCAGCCCCATTGCCTGTAGCTTAAAACCTCCCTTCAATTTTAATGGCGTTGGGCCCCTTCAATAAGTAGATGTGGTTCGTGGCTTCTCAGAGGAGATGTGAACCATGGGTAACTCCAGTCCCAAGTGGAGAATCAAAAAAAACCCAGTCACCAGCTCCTGGAATTCTTTGATTAACAGGCTTGGAAATATAGAAGTTCTTTCAGTTTCAATAGTCAAATGTTATATTATGAGTGAGATGTGTTTTTATGCAGTGATTTGGACCTCAAGTATAATCTGAAGTGATTTAAATGCCCAGAGTCTTTTAAAATAAAATCAGCAACTGTCAATTAGAGAAAAAAAAACTTCCTGAACTGGTTTGATTGACAGGCCATCTGCTGTAGCTTAAACTAACCCTAACCACCTGTTTTGCAATTTCAATGGGCTGCATTGTCTGCGAGCTATAATGATTTGTTATGGCAGCTGTGGCCATTATGAATGTTGGCTGAGATTCTAAAGGTCTGGAACCACTACCTCAGCAGTGGACCATATGGATATTTTGATTGACAGTTTTAAGAAGTTGTTAAAGGATGAGCTATCTTAGATGAGGTTAATGAAATGGATGTTTGATTTTACAACAGATTGACCACTTGAGGGATTTAATTTTTTTGCAACTTTTTTTTGAAGGAGAGCCTTTTCAGTTTGGTGTGCTTGAATGAGATTAGATTGTTAGAAGTTTTTTTTATGTCCATCTCAGAGACATCTTGACGCCTGCCCATTGTGGATACTGGGTGAGTTGCTATGGAGGATACATGGGGAGTATGAGGTGTCATGGGATATATGAGGGGAATGAGAGAGCATGAGGATATGAGGGACATGGAGGGGGAATGAGGAGGCATTAGGGGGGTGGATGGGGGAGTGAAGGGGTGAGAGTTTGAGGGCCTGACGTTCATCATTAAAGCTGAGCCAATGTCCCAGTAAACAGAGATGACTATTCTAGCCTTCTGGCCTATCCATCTGCCCGCCTCCATTGCCATCTCAGGCCTGCGTCCAGAGGCAGCGGCCTCAACTTGCCCCCCGCCTCCCTGGAACTAAAATATGATGCCCTTTTAAAGGAGATGGGTCTGCCACCTCCACAAAAATCCATTCCCATGTTTTCGTTCATAGAAGCTCTGTGTGCATTAAAAAGGGATAAACCTCAAACCATTAATATTTTAACACAAAATTTCAAACATGATAATTTATCTTTCTAGGGAATGTACATAAAGTTGGTGCAGAACACTATAATCATTTCATGGATTTTTCCCTCAAGTAAAAAATCAAAATAACAGCAACAGGAATATAGGGGAGAATTTCCTCCTCATTGGGAGCGGGTCCGCGGTCGGCTGTGCGCTGCCATTTTACGTGGGCGGGCCAATTAAAGCCCGCCCAGCATAACGTGCACCCGGTAGCGCTGAGCGCTCCCTGTGTGGGCAGAGGGAGGAGGCTGAGTCAGGGCCTGTGCTCTTTCACACATGTGCGCAAAAGGGCACAGAAATCGCCCTAGGCACGGAGTTGCCTCGGAGTTTAATTTCCTTATGCAAAATTTAAATAGAGAAAAAAAAAATTCAGGCATGTCCCCTCATGTGACAGTATCGCATGAGCTGGGATGTGTCAATGAATTTTAATAAAAATATGTATTTGATTTATAAATCCTTCATGAAACCTCATCCCACCCGTGAATAAGGTTTCATGATAAATGCGAAGGCCGCCTGGGCTCTTCGCCTACCCGCCAACTTTAAGATTGGACGGGCAGCCCTGTTAATTGTGACAATTAGTTTTTAAATGGCCTTAATAGGCCTTTGACAGTTTGGCGGGCGCACAGCCAACTCCGGTGTGCACCCACCGCACTGAAGATTGGATGACACACGGTGACATCAGGACGCACACCCGACGTCACTGTGCATTGTTTTACGTGTCAGCCCACCCCACACGCTGACCAGAAGATTCAGGCCATAGAGTGGCAAAAGTTGTTAAAAACTTAACCTGTGCGTATATAAATAAAAACGTAATACTTGTCAATCTTTGTTAAATGTTTTATCTTTCTTTATATTTCTTTGCAATTACTTTTAATTTGGAGCCAAATCTGGATGTAGTTGCATGGGAAACCATTAAAACTATTGTGGGTGTGTTCATGACTTGTAATCTAAGTTCACATTAATAACATTCAACATTGGACAAAAAAAATCAAAGTTATAGATCTGATATTATGTGATTTTCTTCTCCTGTATTTATGCCATTAACATGCACACAAAAAACATGAGGTTTACCATTAGCTCTTAAAAAGTTAACACACTCAATAAGTGTGGTTTGAAACTCAGGCCACCCTGAAATTGGACCTCCAGACTCATTCTTACGTCAGCTTTCTGCCGGAAACTGTTGCATGTCCACAGGCAGCTCACCCATCTTAATAAAATGAATATTGGACTGTTTGTCTTGCTAGCAATGACCCATAGGCAAGCCCTGAAATGGCACTAAAAACAAAAAATGCTGGAAAAACTCAGCAGGTCTGACAGCATCTGTGGAGAGAGAAATAGTTCAAGTTTCGAGTCCGTATGACCCTTCAGAGCTCTGAATAAGAGTCATACAGACCCGAAACTCTGTTTCTCTCTCCACAGATACTGTCAGATCTGCTGAGCTTTTCCAGCATTTTCTGTTTTAATTTCAGATTTCCAGCCTCCACAGTATTTTGCTTTTATCCTGAAATGGCACTTTTGGGTTAGTGAGAGTTCGTATGGGATCATGATATTGTGGAATTGGGGAAGCGCTTTTGCTTCTCTAGGCAGAATAGCAATGGTTCTGTTCAAAAAAGCAATTAAATTACCCCCGAAATTTCTATCAGATTTCAGCAAGGGAACCTGAAGTAGACAATAAGCTGCTTATTTACAAATGTAAGTGGCCTAACAGCTATTACAGACGGTCATCGGCGATGTCTGGAAAATTGTCTGACTCAATATTTATTTGTCCCTGAAATTAGCTTTTGCTCCCATTTGTTGCCCATAGTACCATAGTCTAATTTCTATCCAATGGTGTCAGATTAATCAGTGCCTCTAATGAGCTTACTGAGCAAAAAATATTACAACAGAAACTTTCCACAGCAGACCGAAACACTCATTTTAATAAGCCTCTTCAAACTAAATTTTCTTATGTTCTAATAGTTGCATATAATATTTATTTACCAAATGTGTTTGTTGTAAGTTGTTTCTATTATTTAATCGCAACATACTTTATAGCCATACACTTTTTTTTCCTGTATTCTGTGCTTTGCCTGTACACCATTGCTGGCCATGCAATAACATAAATAACTTAATAGCTAAAATAACTTTTAAATGGCAACAGTTTCATAAATTAATGAAATTGAATCGCAATTAATTGCAGGCTCTGACCTTTCTCTCCTGATAGGTGTAAAATTCTATTTAGAATGATAAAAACATTGCTAAATTGCACTTAAAAACTTATGCTGAGAAAACTAATGCGCTAAAATGCTATATAATGCACTGTGTCTCTAACTTCCATATTATATAATTATCCAGAAAATGCTAGAGAATATATATTCCATTTGTATTCTATATTGTAGGAAGTACAAGATAAAGCCAAAACTCTTGAACTCAATTACGCCAATATAGTAAATCAAAAATTATAACGTTGAAATTAACTAATGATTTTAAACTAATTTGCATTTGAATCCTGTGGGTGCCTCGATAATATTGCAAGTTTGTGTATTTTACAAGAGATTTGCAATGTATGGGCACTGATTTATTAGAGTTTAGAGTCCCATTTAATGGGAAAACCATATACATAATTGTATGCAAAGGTAAAACACTATGGATGCTGGAAGTATGAAAAAGAAACAGAAAATGCTTGAAATCCTCAGCAGATCAGGCAGCATCTGTGGAGAGAGGAGGTCATTGCCTGAAATGTTAATTGTTTCTCTCTCCACAGATGCGATATTGTATATGATATTTACTGTGATTTTAGCAGTAATATACCAAATGCTCAGATCCAATAAAATGTGGCAGTCAATGTCAGGAATTTCTATTTTTGGAACACGATGATTTAGGGAATTTATGTTAACCATATCTCCCCTTTTGTACTGTTCATTTTTGTCACTTAAGTGGTTATCCTTTAAAATACTCAGTAACAGGCAAATCGTTCACCTATTCTCCAGGGATAGAAAAAGCCACAAGTCCACCTTCACCTCTAATCCCTCAGAATTGTTATAATAGCCAAATAATGCAATAGAACATTTATCCATATTCTATTTACATCTACCCATCTTGTCATCTATATCTATCTCGTTGCTAATTTTAGAATAGAAAGGAAAATACAGCCACTAGAAATCCAAAGGTAGTAAGGCTAAGGAGTGTCTAACTTGACAGCGTTTTCACAGATCTGTGGGTTGAGATATAGTTTATTGGCTTCAACTATGCAAACATTAGCCTGTTTGAACCAAAGATGAAATTTGAACCAACAAGTTAGTATGAGATATATAGTTTATTGGCTTCAACTATGCAAACATCAGCCTGTTTGAACCAAAGATGAAATTTGAACCAACAAGTTAGTATGACTAAAAACAAAAAAACTGCGGATGCTGGAAATCCAAAACAAAAACAGAATTACCTGGAAAAACTCAGCAGGTCTGGCAGCATCGGCGGAGAAGAAAAGAGTTGACGTTTCGAGTCCTCATGACCCTTCGACAGAACTTGAGTTCGAGTCCAGGAAAGAGCTGAAATATAAGCTGGTTTAAGGTGTGTGTGTGGGGGGCGGAGAGATAGAGAGACAGAGAGGTGGAGGGGGTGGGGGGGGGGTTGAATTCATACTTACTGGCCAGTTAGAGAGTGGCATTCACTGGGAACAGGTCACCCTACCCACCCTGTCATTAGAAAATAGTTTATGATAAGTGAAACCTAAAAAGCAAGGGATTGTTATGATGTTTAGAACTGATTTTTTCAAGAGAATCCCACTATTGTTAAATGGCCTATATGTTTAGCCATATTTAAGAAATCAGTGGTTTCTGTGTGATGGTAAATGTCAGCTGCTCTCATCTTGTTAGTTTTCTCTTGCTTACTTCAGTTTCATAAATGTGTGGATTCAATAGTGTTAAAAAAAATCTAATCATAATGTATATATTTATTTTCTTAAAGTTCAGATTGTCACCATTTTTTCTGGTGAAAATTGATTCAAGTTTATAATTGAGCTCTAGGTATTTGAAAAAAATTCATATTTAATAACTATGTAATTGTCTATTAGTTGCAAATTAAATGAGGCAGGTCAGAAATGCAACTCTAAATGTAACTATGAAGTTATGATATTCCCGAACTAAGACTAGAATATGGTCCTTACAAAAAATAGTAATATTTAAAAATTCATCAAGTATGCATCTGTTATATTTTTCACAAAGGTCTTTAGTGGATGCCTGATGATGATTGACTTTTTTCACCTAACCAAAATGTGTATAGAGACTTGCACTACAAGTGACTAAAATTCCATTGTTTGGAAAGGAGGAAATCCAAAAATTAGGACTGTTTAAAAAAAAATCTGTTTGTTCTAGCCATGGACCATGAGTACTAAGTACGTATGGTTATGCCAAACACTGTGACTGCCAAATGTACTGAGTGATAAATGAGTGACAGCACAACAAAACTCATTGGCTGCCGATTCCACAGGATGCACTTTACAGACTATATAAAATGTCTTATTCTGAAATCTGACCGAAGTGTATAATCAATCTAATGTTAATTGTAGTGTCTGGCAGTAATCGGAGAACTTGCTATTTGGATGATGTAATTAATTGTGATCGTACAATGATTGCTTCAGTCTTTCAGGTTGTTTTTATTAATGCTCCTTGTTTATTGCTATAACTTTTAAGTGAATGTATTCTATACGTGTGAAAATTTACATCTTATTGCATAATGACTATCAAATAACCACTATCAAAAATTGTGGTTGTGAAATTATTTTGCTTTTTAGTTGAACATGGTATGTGTTTACATGAATATTGAAGGTAGAATGTGTTTTGATTAGTTACTAGTATAGTAGTTTTTCACTTTTTCTGTTTTTGGTTTTGCAGCTAGGTTCTTCCTCTTCAGTGCCATTTACATCAATTTTCTCTCAGCTGTTCATGACTGTAGTAGTCCCGCTCATTGTAGGACAGGTAAGCACAATTATTGGTTTTTCACCAGTTTTCCTGTGTGGCAGTTTCTCTAATAATGGCTTTGTGAGTTTCTCATAATCTGATATGAAGTGTAAGCAGTTCAGGCAGAAATCAAGCTCCAGATTAGAGAAGAAACATCATTTTTGCATAAATTTGATTCAGAGAACATTAAGTAAGTCTTAGCATAAACCACTTTCAGCGCAAGGAAATCCAGCACGCCATGTAACACCACTAAGTAATATTTTAGGCCATGGTAATTTTTTTAATAAAAATGATTACATTTTATTTGACACAATATACGATTTTAAGTATTGAGAAAATCATTTTTAATGTAATTTATTAATAAATATTAAATTTATATTAAAAGAGCTTAAACTTGCTGCAACATCACAAAGGAGTATTTAATATATTGTTCACATAAATTCATAACCTGGTACTTGGTTTCACTTTGGTTGTTTTGGTTCTGATTTAAGTAAGTAAAATATTGCTACATTGGTAGTTTAGAATTTCATTACGGTGACTTATTTGGTGATGAAAAATACTTCTATAAGTCAATGGCCACGATTTTCTGTGTCTGCTTGTGTCGGACGTGTTCGGTGGCATAAGCAGATAATTTGGCGCGATCAGGTTCATGAAACCAGTTTGCGATTGTCCGCTCAGCCCGCCAATGGCGGGCCGCGTTTCCTGCCATCGGACGTCGGGATCCTCATTATAATTCACCTGGGTATCAGTATAAGGCCAGCCCGCCAGACTCATCCCTCCCTGCTGGATCATCTGCCCACACCAGTGGAAAAACAGACCGACATGTTTCACAGCAGCACATAATCGACGTGTACCTGGCGGGCTTCAGGGTTTGTTCGCCTACCTTGTTTCAGTCAGCACTCACAGTCATCAGCACCAGGTTTCACAGATAGCGCCACATCACTTTTAAGGGGTAGGTCTCTACCTACCAGATCAGCCATATGTGGGTGGCTTTTCAATGGCTGCAGGGCAAGGTCTTGTTGGGGAAGGAGCAAAGTGGTCTCAAGCAAGAGAAGAGGCTGCAGGACGAGAGCTGCACCGGGGAAGGAGGGTCTCCCAGAGTGTGTGGAGGCACATGTTGACCTGTGCAAGTAGCCTCAAGATGGTGAGGGCTGAGGAGGCAGTCTCCAGAGGAGATGTGGCCAGATGGACATGTGAGGGTTTGTGTGTGAGAATGGGTGGTGATGCGCCAGCAGTAAGTGAGATACCAGTGAATGTGTGATGGGTTTGAGCGTGTGAGTTTAGAATGATGAGATGGTTGCCATATCCTGGCTGCATGGATGAGATCATTCATCCTGCATCTGCATTGGATGACCAACTTCTTCTGTGCAGCATTGGCACTGACCACCACTGCCATCACCTGCCATGCTGGAGAGAGATTACAGAACTCTTGAGGTACAGCGGGATCTGGGTGTCCTGGTACATGAATCACAAAAGTTACAATGCAGGTACAGAAAGTGATTAAGAAGGCAAATAGAATGATGGTGTTCATTGCAAGGGGAGTGGAATATAAAAGTAGGGAAGTTTTGCTACAGTTGTATAGATGAGACTACATCTGGAATACTGTGTACAGTTTTGGTCATCTTGTTTAAGAAAGGATATACATGCACTAGAAGCAGTTCAGAGAAAGTTCACTTGCCTGAAACCTGAGATGGGGGTGACGAAAGATTTGACAAGTTGGGCCTGTATCCATTGGAGTTTAGAAAAATGAGAGGTGCCCTTATTGAAACATGTAAGATCCTGAGGGGACTTGACGGGATGGATATTGAAAGGATGTTTCCCCTTGTGGGAGAGACTAGAGCTAAGGGACACATTTTTAAAATAATGAGTCTTACATTAGAAGCAGAGATGAAGAGAATTTTCTTCTCTCAGAGAATCATGAGATTTTGGAACTCCCTTCCCCAGAGAGCAGTGAAGACAGGTTATTGAATATCTTTAAGGCAGCCGTAGATCGCTTCTTGTGTAACAAGAGTCAAAGCTTGTTGGGGGTAGGTGAGTTCCATGGGTTGCAAATTTGCTGACAAGTCTATTATGTGGCACTTTATCAAACACCTTTTGGAAGGCCGTAGACACCATATCAACTGCATGACCCTCATCAACCCTTTGTGTTACTTAATTAAAAATTTCAATCAAGTTAGTTAAGCATGATTTGCCTTTAACAAATCCATCCTGGCTTTCCTTAATTAAGCCCTCCTTTTCCAAGTGACTGTTAATTTTGTCTCAGATTATCATTTCTCAAAGCTTTCCCACCAGCAAGGTTAAACTGATTTGCCTGTCATTGCTGAAATTATCATTGCACCCTTTTTAGAACAAGAGTGTAACAATTGCAATTCTCCTGTCCTTTGGCACCCCCCCTCCTCCCCGAACCCTATATCTAGGGGTGATTGGAAGGTTATGGCCAGTACCTCCATTATTTTCACCCTTACCTCAACATCCTCAGATGCATCCCATCCGGTCCTGGTGATTTATCAACTTAAATTACAGCCAGACCTTATAGTACCTCCTCTGTATGAATTTTTAGCTCATTCAATATTTCAGTTACCTCCCCCTTCACTATGCTTTTGCAGCATCTTCTTCCTTGGTAAAGGCAAATGCAAAGTACTCATCTCAGCTATGCCCTCTGCCTCCATGCATAAATCCCCTTTTTGGCCCCCAGTCGGCCCCATCCTTCTCCTTATACTCTTTTATTATCATATGCCTATAGCTTCCAGTCTCTTCTCATATTCTCTCTTTACCTCTCTTACCTCCTCTTTTCACTTCCCATCTGAACTTTGAATAGTCAGCCTGGTTCTCACTTCTTTGTCAACTCAATATCTGTTATGAACCCCTTTTTCTGCTTCATCCCTATCTCTTATCATCGAGGGAGCTCTGGTTCTGGTTGTCCTATCTTTCCTTCTTGTGACATTTTACCTCAACTGTACCCAAACTATTTCATCTTTAAAAGCACCCCATTGTTCCACTAGAATTTGAGCTGCCAATCCTTGATTCTAGTTTACAGGTGACAGATCCATTACTTTTCCACTGAAATTGGCCCTGCTCCAATTAAGTGTTTTTACGCTGTATTGGTTCTTGTCCTTTTTCATGGCTGACTTAAACTTTATATACTATGGGTGAATGTTTCCTAATTGTCCCCCTATTGATACTTGATCCACTGGATGCACATTCCCCAGAACTAGACCCAATAATGTCCCCCTTCCTTGTTCAGAAACATGGGGCTGAATTATACACTGGGGGCATGATCCTTACCCCTTGGCATAATTGTCAGGAACAGGCTGATAATTGATGTGAGGCAGGCCCTCCGCCCCCAATCAGGTGAGGGCCTTAGCATGCAAAGCAGGCAAATCATGAAATCAATCAGCATGCATTTTTGACCTCAACATGTCAGCTAAAGCCGTCCCTTAACTTTGCACAGCTGGAATGTGTGTTCAGCAGGAAGGACCCTCTACCTTTGCTATTTGAAAACACCCGAGTACCTTATGTGAGTCTTTATGTCACGCATCGCGACGTAGAGGGTCTGAGACTTCATGTCACTCCTCAACGTTGTTACTACCTCCAGGAGTGACCACAACCGGGCAGCTATGTGGAGGATCAGGGCAAAATATTGTACGATACGGCCAAAGTCCACAGGATCAACCAAGCAAGGAGGTTCACACCACAAAGAACCGAGCCGGTTCAGGTTTGTTGTTGGAAAAGTCTGGAGATGTTTACCCATAAACCATATTTGACATGTTTTTTATAAAGAAAAACATACAACAGCACATGAATAAAAACAAGACCAAACAAAGCTACAATGCATTGCTAAATATCATACCCAGCAACTGGGATCTGGCATACCATTGTAAACCCTTACCCAACCCATTCGGGATCAGGTTTAAAATGTCATACTTGAAAAAATCTCTTTGGTTCCTGCATTCCCGCTAATTGCCATCACCAGCAAATCCACTCCAGATGGCCACCATGAATTGAGAAGGGATACCAACTTCCGTCCTTGGTATTGTCTTTCGCAGACTGTTGGGCTCTTGCAAGATGTTCATTGACGTTCCTCATGAACGTTGGCCTGGATCGAGGATGCTTGTCCCTGGAAGTCCTGCAGCTGTCCGTATCCCCTTGTACATCCAACCCTGTGTACACGATTGCTTATCTGCAGCCAGTGGAGTCAAACTTAAAAGGGATTATCAGTTACTTCACGCATCAGTTGGTTGTTGATTTCTGCTAGCTATTGCTGCAGTTCTACAAGTGTTTAGTACTTTCTATGGTTGTTTCAAATTGCAGAAGTCTACAGGGAAAATTGTGATGAATGCTGAAGGACTTCTTGCTGACTTCAAGACTTTACCTAAACCAATTGGTCCCAGACATAGTGCATGAGTATTTCCCCTGAAGTTCAGCATGACTTGAAGAATGAACAGAGGCCATGCAGAGCAGGACAAGCTGCTGAAAAAGAGAGAAGGACAGGGAGGGGGACTCTCAGAAGGAGGCCACATCCACATTCGATGAACAATTCTTCAACATGAACCTCAGAAAAGAACAATATGTGAGATGTCAGCACTTTAGTAAGGATGCCCTCATTGAAGAATGCCACCTGCTGCAGCCACATTACTAGTGACTATGAGGGTGACTGTGGCAATCATTGTGTATCAGGATCCTTCCAAGCTGGACCTGGAGCTATTTGCAACATTTTGCAGTTTAATATCTACTGTTGTATGAGGGAGGTCACTGAGGCTCTATTCAGTGCAAGCTTACTACATTTCTTTCTCCCCTGCCAGAGACGAGAGGCTTCACTAGGATTGCAGGTTTCCCCACGGTGCAAAGCGCCATTGACCACGTGCATGTCAACTCTGTCTTGTGTTGAAATCACAAGGGATTTCATTCCTTCAGTGTCCAGCTTGTGTATGACCATAGACAGCACACTGTGCAGGTCCACATCTGGTATCCTAGCAGCAGCTAAGATGCCTTCATTCTGCAACAGTTTACTGTGCTAGCTGCATTTAGCCTTCACAGCAAAACAAAGGGTGGCTACAGGGAAATAAGGGCTATCTGCTGCTGACATGGGTTGCGTATTGAGTCATTAACCATGTATACATGCATACATTGAAAGCCATGACGCCACATGAAATGTGGCAGAGCAGTTCATTGTCATGTTAAAGGAACACACCTGCTGCTGGACCACTCTGAAATAGCCCTGCAGTATTTGGCAGAGTGGGCTTCAAGATTCGTGGTGGTCTGCTGCATGTTGCACAACCTCACCATCATGAAGGGGCAGCCTTTGCCATCAGGTATACATTGAGCAAATGTGGAGCAGCAGCATGAGGGGGAGAAAAGGAAGAAAAGTGGAGGTGGAACTCTCGATAATCCTTTTCTGCCTGAGTTGTCCATGAAGAATTCAACCATGTGAGATACCAGTAACTGCGACCCAATTCTCATTCACCAACACCTTGCCTTTCCTCTGTCACTGACCAACGCATTGTCTTCTTTACCACAATGCAAAGATAAACACCAAAAAAAAATAAACATTTCAAACCAGATTTGTGATATTGCATACAAAATTCAAATTATAACCTTTGTGCATTCTGTTAGAATACCTGTCTCCCAAGTGCCCTTGTCTGTCCTAGTGTTCCCAAGTACTCCTACTTCAATGGCTGCAGCATGGCTGGTGGAAGACTGCTAACTTCAGTAGAGGAGACTGCAAATGACCACCAAGTCCTACCCCGAGCAGCTTTTGGCCTAAAAGGCCTGGCTTACTAACTACTCCTTTGGTATGGGTGGCAGAAGTGTAGGTTGACTAGTTTACAGACAACAGCAAGGGCACTGGCATAGTGGGAGGACATGTGCTATCCCCTTGAGAGGGGGCAACAGGTTCATGTTGCATTGGAGCCACTGTTTGTTCCCTGGGTGCTGCTTCAACACCCTAGAAATCTGTTGGAGGATATGTTGCTGGACTGTGGCACCCTGCAACCCTTTTTCGCACTGTAATCTACAACTATGATGATAGGAGACCAGCCTTCCACTGCAAGATATGGTAGCTGCTCCTTGCGCCATAGTGGAAACTGTGACATTGGCCATCAGATGCTGCACCGTAGTTGGGGTCCATGTGTGCAACAGAGTTGGCTGCCATTTCCATGCTGGGAAGGATGTACTCCAAGCTCTGCACAAAGACCTGTGTCGAGTTGATGCTGGACTTCTCCATGCTCCTTGGCATTGACTGCAGGCTTTCTGGAAAGCTTCCCAATGCACCATGCATTTCATTGTGCATGTCCATTGTGCATATAGGCTGCCAATTAAAGTACTCATCTGAGTCCTCTGCCATGGAATCTGTGTGTGACCTTGTCCTCCAGCAAACTGGCACCTGTTCTATCCTTGCCCCCTGCCCTGGCTGTTGCCCACTCGTACTAGTGTTTCATGACATGCAGATACTACCTCTAATCTATCCTCTAAGTTAAGTGCAGTGTCAGCATTTGAACTGGTAGTTGCAAGTGTGAAATCATGATGGTGCTGTGCCTTCTTCATCACTGTTTTCTTGGTGTACCCCCATTGCTTAACCAAATTCTATCTCTTGTGTATCTGAAAGGAAAAGGGTGCAAGGATAAGGTTGTTGTCTGCTATCTGCAGCTTGTGAATCAGTAGCAAATTTGGGATGAGTGCCAAGTGAGAAGGAGGATTAGTATGAGGATACTATCATCTTTGATGGTTTCAGCCCTGCTGCTGATCATGGCCGCAGCAGTGGGCATCCCAATAATGGCCAATCCATGGGCTTCGGACATTGAGGCACATCTGGCCCCCTCCTGTTGCCTCAGTTGTGCGCTGAGAGAAGAAAGTGTCTCATGCGATTGGCTGCTGTGGCTGTCATGGTTGGTCAGCTGGCAGTGTGCAAACTATGAGATATGGATATGAGCCTTACAGTAATGAAGCATATGAATTGACAGAGATTGTTGGTAGGTGAATAAATTGAGCAGTGGGCGTCACTGGCTAGGCCAGCATTTATTGGCCATCCCTAATTTCCCTTGTTCAGAGGGCATTTAAGAGTCAAGTGGTGGGGTTTGGAGTCAATTGTAGGATCAAGTAAGGAAGGCAAATTTCCTTCCTTAAAGGACATTAGTGAACCAGATGGGCTTTTACAACTATCGGCAATGGTTTCACAGTCTTCATCAGTCTTTTATTTCCAGATTTTTATTGAATTCAAATGCCAGCATCTGCCGTGGTGGGATTCGAACCCAGGTCCTCAGAGCATTACCCTGGGTCTCTGCAACACTAGTCCGCTGACAATACCACAATGCATCCATTGATCTTACTACTCGTGAGGTGATTGAACTTTTGCGACATTGCATCCAGGTCTTCAAAACTTGACCACTGCATTCATCTCCCCCTCTGCCTAGTCCCATTGCCTATTGAATATGTGCCTGCAGGGCCTCTTGACCCCTGTGGATCTAAGATTTCTCTCTTCCTTTCTATCTTTTCCAAAGAGGTCTCCAATGCAGTCTCCAAAAGCCTTGGAGCCTGCTGTCTCCCATGTTTTGTCATCTTCACTGTTTCCCAGGTCAGGTTCACCACCTGCACACCTTCCACTGCTTGCCCCAGCCACAATGCACCTTCATTTTAAGAGGTGCAGGTGTTTTAAGCAGTACAGGTTAGCTTCGATTGGTGCTAGGATTTTGGGTTTTCCTGCTGATGCATGAAGCCAATGACCAGCACAGTCAGGTGCTGCCTGCATTACATTGAATGGATGCGGGTTACTCATGCATTACGATCCCCACATTTGTTTGCAATGACTATCCAATTTAGCTCCCATCTCTTGCTCCTGGAGTAGATCTCTGTACTTGCCAAGGAAAAGGAGACTTTGTAGCACAATGTTTGCCTCTGATCCGGAAGCTCCAGGTTCGAGTCCCACCCCAATACTTGATGGCCAAGGAAGGTGAGTTGTTAACACAGCAAAACAGGTTGATTATCAACCTGCAAATCATTCCAGCACATGCCAGTGACAGGCGGTTAGCATGGAAGAGACTCCTGATCAGCCATGTGATGGAAAGGAAGTTGCAGCCCCTACCATCACCATTTATAGCCCCAGATTACAACATGCATGTAAAAGTGCACGTTGCCAAGCAACTCCAATTCCCTGAGTGATCTGTAACATACCACCACCTCTTGATGAGGATGATCTGCTCCATGTTAAGTCCCATCTCCAGCTATTGCCTGGCTGTCAGACCTAAACAAAATTACAATCAGAAGCAGTGCTGTAAGAGTTGCTACTCTGAAGCCAACTTCTAAGTTTATATCAGGAGTTGTACTTCATTATACTGTCATGGAATACATGGACAAAATTTCATACGCCAGTTTTCTTCTTTGCAGAATTGCCACAGTGGTTTTGTTTGAATCATATTGTAAGAATAGAAATTGTTTCTCTGGAAATCTTAGAGGTAAAACTTTGGGGTGAATTTTACGTAAAACGGATGGCTAGCCAACTGCCTTATCGCCACCCCAGATCTGTCCCCATATTACGGGTAGCAGGTAAGGCATCAGGCAGCCCACCTGCCCTTAGGTCTATTGAGGCTCTTAGGTGGCCAATTAATGGCCATTTAAAGACCTCAATTCTGCCTCTGCCACAATAGTAAGTGTGGCCAGGGAAGACGGGAAAGCAGAGAAACCCAGCAGGTTTAACTGCACCAACTTTTCAACTGGGGTTGGGGGTGCTGGTGGGAGGAGCGAGAAATATGCCCCCCCATAAAATTCACCCCTTTGTTTCTTAGCAGGAGTATCGTCACAAAACGACTGGTGTCAATGAGAAAGTAGGCAATTTCCAAGAACTGTTTAGATTCCCCATATAGAATGCAATATATGTTGCTGTTGTCAAAGTTATGTTCCATATTCTGTCAATTTGTGATTAGTCATTTTGTTACTGCACACTGATGAGAATGTATCAAATTAAATGACATGAGAATTACATTGTTTATATTCCAAAAAAAACTGCACCTTAGAAATATTGGGTATATCTTGTGAGCTTAAGTTAAGACTACCCTTTGTATGTGTTAACAATCATAGACTTGGTGCTTTTCCATTCATGCATTTGTTAATTGCCACAGCATCAGCATTATATGAAGTTTTAAATAAGAAAATACTATGGAAGTATAGTAAAATTAACTGGAACTTAATTTATCTGTCGGGTCAACCGTTTAATTTTAAGCCAGTTTGTGGAGTCAAATAAATTTTAATTCCCCATGTGCTGCTGGAAATGAGATTTATTATGGCACTGTCTATTTTAATTGCCAATTTTTCAAATCAATAACCTTTTTAACTGGAGTTTAATTAAACTTGTGTTTTTTGTCCTATGCCTTGTTCCTTTCAAAATGAGTAGAGTGAAAATGAATGCCTAGTTCACAAATCTTGAAATGTTAAAATCTTAAACTAGTAACTTGCAAGTGAAGTACAGAAATAAATAATGATTTCCTCACCCACAGTAGGCAAGGCAGATGGGTAGATAAATTGGTCCTCATATACCATTACATAAACAAATACACCTATGCATCTAGCATACTTTGTTTACTTAAACAAATCCTTGTATATGGGATTCATGATGCATCCTTGGCCCCCTCCACATATACATGCTGCCCCTTGGCAAAGTCATGTACAGTGCAGATACAGAGTCAGCTTTCACATATACACTGAGAACAGTTGGTTTTACCCCTCTGACCCTCAACACTGCTCCTGTGCTGTCAAGCTGCTTACCCAACATGCAGTCTTGGACAAAATGTATATTTTTTGTCCAGCTAAACATTTGGAAGTAAAAAGCTATGATCTTTAGCTTCCACCACAAACTCTGCATTCTTGCTACCGACTGCAATCTTACTTTCTGACTGCTGGCCTAGGCTGAATCAGACTGTTTGCAACCTACCATCCTGTTCAACTCCAAACTGAGATTCTCACCCTGTTTCCTCTCCATCACAAAACCTAGTTACTTCCACTTCCATAATGTCGTCCACCTCCATTCCTAATTCAACCATCTCCTGCATTTTATGAAGGGTCGAGGATATGAAGTTGAACAGAGAGATCTTTGGGAGAATTGTCTCTGAAGGTAATAAAGGCATTTGAATAGCAGGTAGAACCCACTGTCTCATCTCTTGTACAGTGGTAAATGCAGAATATGTGATCCATACTTGAAATTTAGACTAAATAACACTAAACACATTGCTGAGCATATTTCATTTTGGAATGAAGATGTTTTCTGGAGATTAAGAGGGCAATGATGCAACACCTTTCTAAATGGCACTGCTATATCACAATGGTATTCGATCTAGGTATGTATACATTGTTATGATCTTGGACCATTCTCCCAAGTTCTTGGTAAGGTCCAGTTAGGAATCAGTAACTTTTTGTTAAAAGTAGACAAAGTTTGATATCCAAGAGAATAAAGCTACAAGATTCCACAGGTTTAGAACAAATAAAAATAAACTTTAATGTACAAGGTCAGAAAGATAAAATAATTTACAATATTTATCTTATGCTGTAAAATCCAGGGTTAATATGCGGTATATGTGAATTAACAGACAAACTGTGGCAAACACCACACTGCACAATAAATGGCAGATGCAACCAAGACAGATTCCACAGATTTCTCAATAACCCACCCAGACATCAGTAAACACTGTAAGTAACCAGTCTTGTTGAAACTCTCTCTCTCTCCCACACACATGGCATTCCAGTCTTCATCTTTAAAGATCTCACCTTGAAATCCTCTCCAAAAGTCACTCCAACTTGGACAGGTTTCCATCTCATCTCCCACGATTCTGTTCTGCTAGATTCCCAAGTCTGTGCTCAAGCACCAACTCAGATGCATGACTTCTGCTCTTCAGCCATGCTGAGCAGAATACTACTACTCCAAAGGTGGTTACCTTTGCCCCAACGACCTGTTGCACAGAGCCACCAATCTTCTGCTGCCTTCTTCAATCACCAGGGCTTCTCCTGAGCCCACTTTTGTCTTCAGGGCTTTTCCTGAGCCCTCTTTGATTGCCAGGACTTCTCCTGAGGCCACTCTGATCGCCAGGGCTTCTCCTGAGGCCACTCTGATCGCCAGGGCTTCTCCTGAGCCCTCTTTGATTGCCAGGGTTTCTCCTGAGCCCTCTTTGATTGCCAGGGCTTCTCCTGAGCCCTCATTGATCACCAGGGTTTCTCCTGAGGCCACTCTGATCGCCAGGGCTTCTCCTGAGCTCTTTTTGATCACCAGGGCTTCTCCTGAGCCCACTTTAGTCTTCAGGGCTTTTCCTGAGCCCTCTTCAATCTCCAGTGCTTCTCCTGAGCCCTCTTCGATTGCTAGAGCTTCTCCTGAGCCTTGTAGATCACCAGGGCTTCTTCTGACCCCTGTAGATCACCAAGACTTCTCTTAAGCCCTCTTCAATCTCCAGGACATCTCCTGAGCCCTCTCCTATCGTCAGAGCATCTCCTGAGCCCTCTTCAATCACCAGGGCATCTCCTGAGCCCTCACTATTTAAAACCTGCTAACTGTGATCCTTCTTCTGCTTGAAACCTCTTTCACTGCTCCTCTTTCTCCTCAACTGGGACCTCTCCCTGCCCCCTGCCTGGGACTCTTCTCTGGTTATGGCACTCCGCTCTCAGGTCACATGACCATGTTTTCATTTTACATTGGTGCACTTGGCCTGTCCTCGGCCCAAAGAACTACAAAATGTCGGATTGCACATGCACGCCCCCTCCCGGTCCAAACACGCACAAAACTCCTGCGGCTTGTTGGGGCGTGGAGTGCCTGATCTCTGCTCCACGAAACAGTAAGTTGGATTTCGTAACACCTATCCCTTAGGAGAAAGAAAGCTTCGCTGTAGTGAAGGTTTCTTTGCAATGGGTTTACAATTTCTTTACAAGAAGTATTCAACATCATAGACTTCTGTTGTTACATACTGTACGGATAAACTTTTCAGTTTGTGCCACAATTACACATATTGTATCATAAAGTTAAAAAGGCTTAGCCAAGACAAAAGCAAGTACATGTAACATGTAGAATTAACTGGATTTTTAAATAATAGAATTATCATAACTCAGAATTTGCCTTTTCTTCTACACCTTTTCTTTAAATTCTGGACAGAACATTAACAATTACATGGTCTTTTTCCATAATTCTTTCATGGTCAACCAAAGGTAGTGAAGATGCATTAAAGTTTTCCTTAGAAACATCTTGACCAGCTTGCATTTCTATTTTGTGCCATGTGTTTTCAACCTTTCTGGTGTAACTGGAACATTGGAGCACATGTCTTAGGAGCAAGAGTAGGAGCCTACTCCATCATGCATTGAGATCATAGCTGGTTGTGGTCTCAACTTCACTCTGCCATCTGCCTCCCATAACCCCTCACTCCATTTTTTATCAAAAAATCTGTCTAACTTTGCCTTGAATAAATTCAATGACCCAGCTTTCTGGGGAGGAGAATTCCATTTACTAACACCATCCGAGAGAAAAAATTCTCCTCATCTCTGTCTTAAAGAGTAGACCTCTTTTTCTTAAACTCTGTTTCCTAGTTCTGTTCTCTCCCACAAGTGGAAACATCCTCCTGGTATCCACCCTATCAAGTCCCCTCAGGATCTTATATGTTTCAATAAGACACCTCTTGTTCTTATAAACTCCAATGGGTATAGGCCTTCATAAGATAAGCCCCTCACCCCAGGAATGAGTCAAGTTAATCTTCTCTGAACTGCTAATGCAATTATACCTTTTTTCAAATAAGGAGACAAAAACTGTGCACAGCATTCCAGCTGTGGTCTTACCATGCCCCTGTACAGCTGCAGTAAAACTTCCTTACTTTTATATTCCATTCTCCTTGCAACAAATGCTAACATTCCATGTGCCTTCCTAATTGCTGTACCTGCATACTAACTTGTAGTGATTCATGTACCAGGACACACAGATCCCTCTGTACCACTGAGTTCTGCAAAATATCTCCATTTAAATAGTGTGCTGCTTTTCTGTTCCTGCCAAAATGGACAAGTTCACATTTTCCCACATCATACCCCATCTGCCAAATGTTTGCCCACACATTTAACCGGTCTAAATCCCTTTGCAGACTCTCTACCTCATCTTGACAACTTACTCTCCTACCAATCTTGGTGTCATCGGCAAATTTAACTACCATACATTCGGTCCCTTCATCCAAATCATTGATGTAGATTGTAAAACATTGATGCCCCAGCACTGATCCCTGTGGCACTCCACTTGTTACAAATGACCAACTCAAAAAGGACTCATTTATCCCTACTCTGTGTTTCCTGTTAGCTGACCAATTCTTTATCCATGCTAACTATGTTTGTTGAATTTGCTTCTACAAGTTTATCATTTAGACGTTTGAAGTCCTCATTCAAGTGCTTTACTTCCTATGACCAATGTTCTCACTAGTTCTTGTTTTTCATTAGCAAACTTGTATTTCATGCATGAAAGTTGGCCCTCTACACTGATCACTTTTTCCTTCAATTGCTTGTTATCACAATAAGCTGCTTGTGTTTGGCCATAGTAATTTTGAGGAGTTTGACAAGATCAACATGATCAAGCACTTGTTGCAACACAGTCCCTGCTATTTTACTGTCTACACTGGCCAAATCATTGCCCAATATAAAATCTACTCTATCAATTGGTAAACTAGGAACAATTGCCACAGTAACAATTCCCTTTACTAAGTCACTTTGTAAATTAACTTTACAAAAGGGAACAGGTTCATATGTTCCATAAAGATCACCTGTTAATACTTTATCTTTCATCAAATCATCTGGAACACAAATCTTATCAGCCACCATCAATGACTGATCTGCCCCAATAACTCTCAAAATAAATAATTAATTTATTTGTTTTGTTGGAGAGATTAAGGGAACACTTCTCCTTATGAGCCAAAACCTCTATAACCTCCAATAACCTGACTCTCTTAGCTGTATTGAAAGAAGAATTTCCTTGACTATCCTAAGCCACATCCCCCTTTCTAATAGATTCTAAGGGAACACATTTCACTAGCACCATTGGCACCATTTTACCACCCATTTTCTTTTCTGGTACAGCCTTTTGTGAACACTCCTTAAGCTGTCCTAATACTGTTCATGTTCCAACAATTGGCTTTGAAATACCCTGTCTAATGGCAATAAAAGCATACTGGCTTCCTAACATCACATTTATCCTCTACATTATCACTTCTATTTATTGGAACAGCTTTTGCCTGCTCCCTAAGGCTAGACTCTTTTCTATTCCTCCATCTTCCCTGTGGGTCTACTGCCCCTTAGCTGCTCATGTGACATATCATACCCATCTGTCAGAACTGTGTTTCCTGTACCTGAGATACCTTATGGTTTTCCAGGTGTGACCTAATAGCTATTGGGATGCTGTTTTGAAATTCGTCCAGTATTATCTGCTCCCTCATATTACCAAAAGTTTGTTCTAACTTCATTGATTGAAACAACCCATCAAACAACATTTCTTTCTCCCTAGCAAATTTTACAAATGTTTTATTTGATCTTGTCTTTGAAGGCTGAAATTTCAACTGGTAATGCTTACGAACTTGTCTCTGAATCTTCCCTCTCCAGAAAAGTCTTAGCAATTGACAACGCCATTCTGCTTTTCAATCAGTATAGTAAAAGTCACCATGAAAATCTTATCAACCTTAACCTCAGCAAATACCAGCACTTGTATTTGTCTATGGATTCAAAATCCCGCACGAGCCCTCAATTTATGTTTTGATCCTGGACTAGAACCCCAAGTTCTTGGTACGATACAGTTAGGGGTCAGTAATGTTTTGTTTAAAGTAGACAGAGTTTAAGCTCCAAGACTAAGAGAATAAAACCACAAGATTCCACGGGTTTTCAGTAAACAAAAATAAACTTTACTGTCCAAGGTCAGAAAGATAAAACAATTTACAACATTTTTCTTCTGCTCTAACATTCAGGATTAATATGAGGTACATGTGAATTAACAGGTAAACTGGTTGGACATGCCACACTGCATAATAGATGCCACCAAGACTGATTCCACTGAGTTCATAATAACCCACCCAGGCATGAGTGATCACTGAGAGATTCGCCGAGTTCGGTTGACTCAGTCTCTCTCACAAGGGATTCCCTTTCACTTTCAAAGGTCTCACCTTGGAATTCTCTCCAAAAGTCACCCCCAACTCAGACAGCATCAATGACGGACCACTTCGCAGGACTTCGGTCTCGCCTCCTGAGGTTTTGTTCCTCTGGATTCCTGAGTCTGCACTCCAACACCAACTCACAAGCACAACTGCAGCTGTTCAGCTGCACAGAGCAGAATACAATTGCTTCAAAATGTTACCCTTGCCCTAAGGGCCTGCAGCATGAAGTCACCCGTCTTCTCCTGAGCCTCTCTAATCCCCATGGATTTTCCTCAGCCCTCTTTGATAGCCATGGCTTTTCCTGAGTCCTCTTTGATCGCCAGGGCTTCTCCTGAGCCCTGAGAACATGAAGGCTGCCAACCGCAGCCTACTTTCTGCTTGGAGCTTCTTTCTCTGCCCCTCTTCTTTACTGGAACCTTTCCTATTTCCTCTCCCTTTAGGACCTCTCCATGTCCCCTCTCCCTGTCCCCTGCCTGGGACTCTTATCTGGTTATGGTGCTTCACTCCTGGGTCACATGACCCGATTTTCTCACCATTTTCTTTTCGCACAGGTGCACTAGGTCCATCCTTGGTCCGAAGAGCTACAAAATGTTGGATTTTTTTAAAAATTCATTCATTCATGAGATGTGGGCCTTGCTGGTTGGGCCAGCTTTTAATGCCCATCCCTAGTTACCTTTGAGAAGGTGGTGGTGAGCTGCCTTCTTGAACCGCTGCAGTCCATGTGGTGTAGGTACACCCACAGTGCTGTTAGGAAGGGAGTTCCAAGATTTTGACTCAGTGACAGTGAAGGAAAGACAATATATTTCCAAGTCAGGATGATGCGTGACTTAGATGGGAATGTCCAGGTAGTGGTGTTCCCATCCATCTGCTGCCCTTATCGTTCTAGATGGTAGCGGTCGTGAGTTTATAGGGTGCTGTCTAAGGAGCCATGGTGAATTCCTGCAGTGCATCTTGTAGATGGCACACACTGCTGTTACTGTACTAGTGGAGGGAGTGAATGTTTGTGAAAGGTGTGCCATTCAAGTGGGCTGCTTTGTCCTGGACGCTGTCAGGCTCCTTGCGTGTTGGGAGCTGCGCTCATCCAGGCAAGTGGGGAGTATTGCATCACACTCCTGACTTGTACCTTGTAGATGGTGGACAGGCTTTGGGGAGTCCAGAGGTGAGTTACTCATCACGGGATTCCTAGCTTCTGACGTGCTCTTGTAGCCAGAGTATTTATATGGCTAGTCCAGAATGGTTTCTGATCAATGGCAACCCCTAGGATGTTGATAGTGGGGGATTCAGTTATCGTAAGGCCATTGAACATCAAGGGGTGATGGTTAGATTCTCTCGTTGGAGGTGGTCATTGCTTGGCACTTGTGTGGCAAGAATGTTACTTGCTATTTGTCAGCCCAAGCCTGGATATTGTCCAGGTCTTGCTGCATTTGGACATGGACTGCTTCAGTATCTGAGAAGTTGCAAATGGTGCTGAACATTGTGCAATCATCAGTGAATATCCTCATTTCTGACCTTATGATGGAAAGAAGGTCATTGATGAAGCAGCTGAAGATGGTTGGGCCAAGGGCATTACCCTGAGGAACTCCTGCAGTGATGTCTGGAGCTGAGATGACTCACCAACAACCACAACCATCTTCCTTTGTGCCAGCTATGACTCCATCCAGTGGAGAGCTTTTCCCCCTGATTCACATTGACTCCAGTTTTGTGCGGGCTCCTTGATGCCACTCTCAGTCAAATGTTGCCTTGATGTCAAGGGCAGTCATTCTCATCTCACCTCTTGAGTTCAGCTCTTTTGTCCATGTTTGAACCAAGTCTGTAACGAGGTCAGGAGCTGAGTGGCCCTGAAGGAACCCAAACTGGGTGTCAGTGAGCAGGTTATTGCTAAGCAAGTGCCGCTTGATAGCACTGTTGATGACCCCTTCCATTACTTTACTGATGATCGAGAGTAGATTGATGGGGCGGTAATTGGCCAGCTTGGATTTGTCCTGCTTTTTGTGTATCAGACATACCTGGACAATTTTCCATGTAGTCGGGTAGATGCCAGTGTTGTAGCTGTACTGGAATACCTTGGCTAGGAGCGCAGCCAGTTCTGGAGCACAAGTCTTCAGTACTATTGCTGGAATTTGTCAGGGCCCACAGCCTTTGCAGTATCCAGTGCCTTCAGCCATTTCTTGATATCGCATGGAGTGAATTGGATTGGCTGAAGACTGGCATCTGTGATGCTGGGGACCTTCGGAGGAGGTCCAGATGGATCACCCACTCAGCACTTCAATTGCCGCCCACTCCCAGTCCAGGCTTGCATGAAACTCATTGGGACTTGGAGTTCCCAACCTCCGCTCCACAAGTAGGTAAGTTGGACTTCATAACAACATTTGAGTTACAAATGCCCTATGACCTGTGTACTATGATAAATGTTAGGTTACTGTCACTCTCAAGTGGACCAATATAGTTAACTGCTTAATTCAGATTCATAATATATATTCAAATAAGTGTTCCACATAGTGAAGGTGCAGACTGACAGTAACTAAAGGCACTGCTTACGTTAATAGAACATAATGGCCCAGATCTTCCGGTCTCCAGATCATCGGAGACAGGACATATCCTCCAAGATGCATTTCGGGACCCTGCAGTATTCCCAATGCAATGACTCCATGGGAATTGCCAGGGAAGCTTGAACTTCTGATGGGAAATTCCCCTGCTTCCCGGGACCCCGTGCAAAACTGTCGGACTCTGAGTTAAAACCGGAGACTTCAGACAATTCCAGCTTGCTTACCTGGATAGTTGCCCATGAAATGTTAGATAGAATGATCCTAGTCCAGCTCTTGGGTAACTATCCATCCCCGATTCCCCACTGATCCCCTGACTACCCTCCTGACCCAAACTGACTAGCCCCGTCCACCCAACTCTTCCCCCACAGCTACCCCCAACTGTCCCAACCTGACTAGCTCCTGACCTAACCTCCCAACCCGACCCAAGTATCCCACTCATCGAGCTGCCACCCTACCCACCTGCCTCCCTACCCAGCTGCCACCTGACTTACCTATCACCCTCCCATGCTGCCTCACCCACCTACCCACTTACTCACCTACATACTCTGTCTTTCACTCAACCATTCAATCATCCAGTCAGTCAGTCATACACTCGTTCACTAACACACTGAGAAGCTTGCGAACCTTTAAACCTACCGGATTACAGCAGCTAGTGCCATAAAATGAGGGTGTGACCTCTGCGCATGCTCCCTTTGTTGCTTTCTGTGAAGATTCCTGTGCTGACAGAGTTCTGCAGGATCCTCCATCGGACGTTTGAAGCCTTTTCAACCTATGCAGGTTTCTGTCTGATCAGAGTTGGAAACAGGGGCTCCAAATCTGATCAGAAGTTTTGGGCCAATATTGTAGATGTTAGTTTTGTGTTCTTCATGCTGTGTATTAACCTCAAATCCATGTACACTGCAATACAGCCATATAAAATGCATTGCAATCTAAAACAATACTTGTACTCACCACAAGAAAATTCTTGTTTAATCATTGAGAAGTTTTCATCACAAAATCTGAATTTTTCTGACGTGGAAATGACATCTGTTCCCAGTACGGTATTTTTCTTGGCTTTGATCTAAGTTTCAATGCCACATAGCAATTTTACTTTGGAGCCAATTTTATAAGATGTACCTTGGTAAATTGTTAGCATTTGTTAAAGTGCCCAAGATGCCTAAAACACTTATTAGTTCAAACATTTAGGGAATAATGTTTATCAAAATTATTGGGTTGATAACCTATATTACTTCATTTTGGTTAGCTTAGAAGTGATCATACTGATATTCTAAAAAGTTTAGAATGCTATTTATGTTCACATTTACAGTTAGATTGGATATTCAGAAAATAAATTATTTAAACTCCCACAACACATGTACTTTAGATTTTGAAGCATGAGTTATAATTTAATTAGAAACTTGTGGTACAATACTAGTTATTTAAATATTAAAATGTTCTCAGGATCACTTTCTATTATCTACATTTATGAAATTCCATAAGATGTCAGATATTTCAAGTTCCCAAGATGAGCTTAAAATTGTTCGTTGGTGGAGAGAAATAATCAGTAACCACATCTATTACTTTATGCTAATAGAGGATACAAATTGAGGAAATCTTAATGGACATATTTCAATGACAGCTAGCAAAGAACATTTGCCATGATTAAGGATGGATTTGAATCTAGTTGAAAATGTGCTCTCATTAGAGCTCCCCAACGGAAGTTCCACTAAAAATGTTAAATTCCCCAGAAGAACAGCTGTGCAGCTGGAAAGCTTTGAAATCCACTGGGGACACCAGCTGAATTATTCCATTCCTGCAAAATGCCACTGTGCTGTCATATTTATTTTGTGATGCCCAACTTGACTTAAATAACCTTCCACAAGATAAAATGATGATTTTCTTGTTCCCTACAGATTTTACGAAGATACATCAAGGATTGGCTTGAAAGGAAGAAGCCCCCATTTGGAGTTATCAGTAGTTGTGTGCTCCTTATGATCATATATTCAACATTTTGTGATACTTTCTCCAATCCAAAGATTGACATAGATACCTTTAGTCTGATTACAATTATTCTTATAAGTAAGTAATGAATAAGATTTGCTCACACTTTATGATAACCTTTCTTTGCTACTGTCAAGCAAATCACTGACAGCTATTCCAGTATTAGAGTCCATAGTCAGTTATATGAAATCTGTGACTTATCTGCTGGAAACTACTACTGCTGGTGACTACTTTCTTATAGCAAACCTGCTAGCCATGCCATTTAAAACTGCAGATGAAATGTAAATGGAGTTAACTTTATTTTCCTTAGAAGTCACTAATCATGAGTGATAAGTTTCTTTCATCTAGGCAGAAAACCTTTAGCTGATGGACTTACCAGAAGCAAGTAAACAATAACAATCTTTAACAACGGGAGAGAAAACAAATCACTTTTTTTGCATGATTTATTTTGTTTCAATGGATTTTTAAATTCATCCCCTTCATAGGACAACTGTCACTCATTTTGGGACAGTTTCATGGATGAAAGCAGCCCTTCTGTACCTCACTAAGTGGCATATGTTCATGCTAACGTTGTTAGCAGCCTGGCATTACTTCATATTATTATTATCTCATACTGGTGGCCCAGAATGTTTTTCAAGTTCCTTGTGTTCAGGTTTACAGTAAGGCATTCTAGCTATTGGTATACAGAGCATCTAACGGTCAAATCTGATGCTGTTTATATAATCTGCATTTTCTAGCTGGAGTTATTTTATAGCCAGGAGCAAGTGGCTGATGGTTTTTCCTGCCCCAGCCCAGAACTCTGAGGCCATTCGTAACACTCCCTTTTAAAATCAGCTGACAGCACATTCTGGGGATTCAACCTGAAAACTGTCAGCATTATTACTCTACAGGAGACGTTTCTTTTCTCTTTTTCAAATAGTTTATTTCTTTACCAATGACTGTCATTTAAAATTTTGTCCTGTAACATGGGATTTATGTATTTTTAAAATCAAATTAAATTGAATTAAAATTAAATTGTGAACTCCAGTGACAGAAGCCACGTACTCTTTGTCTAAAACTTAATTCTACCATTATAACTCCTGTTTTTCATGCATATAATTTCATACAGGTTTAATAATCTTATGAGTTTATCTAGCTATAACTTCTACTATAAATGATTTTTAAAAGCTTCAAGTTACACTCTAAGAAAAATGACTAGGGTCCAAGTGGCCTAGATCCTAATGATTGCCAAATATGGTTTCTTTGTTTGAATTACTTGATGTGACTGGTTAAATTTCCACCCAACAATTTTTTTTGTTAAGTCACATGTGAATATTATAGACATTTTAAAAAATGTGAAGTGGAATATTATAATGCTGTTTAATATTCAGGCAAAGTGCTCACAATTGCAGTAATAAAATTGCAAGTAGCAATGGATAGCTTGAAATTTTAATATCATTGTGCTTCTTGAAACTTATATTTGACAGTTGAAAAATTTGACAATTAACAGCTTACAATACAAGAAATATTCAAGTTAAACTCCATATAAGATTAATGTATCTTCATAGTTATTCAGGATCTGTTCCAATTGCATTGCAAACTGCATGCAATTTGACAATATTTCTGAATTATTGAGGTTTATTAAATATTATTTTATTTTCTCTTTTAGCATTTTTCCTTCAGCTGAGTTTCATGTTTTTAACTTTTATCATTTCTACAAGGTGAGTAATTAAGGTGTATAAATTCATTTATATATTTCACTGTATCTGTATTTTCAAATGTAATATGGTTATTACAATATTTACATTAAAAAATTAGCCATAAAAATTTGCTTAGATAAACGTATATTCAGCTGCTCTTTTTCTTTCAGAAAAAAATCAGGTTTTACAGCTGCAGACACAGTTGCCATTATGTTCTGTTCAACACATAAATCGCTGACTCTTGGTAAGTAAATTTTGTTTTAGAAAATGCAACCCAGCAATACAATCTGTTCTTAAGTGATGTTTCAGTTTCTGTATTTCAGCAATTTGTTTATAATCACCTGTTCATACAGCGTGATTGTTGTTAAACCTGCTAGGATAGTGCAAGTAAACTAGAATAGTGACTTTAAAATTTGTCAACATTTTCAGTGTCAACTTAATTACTGAGTTGAAATGGTTGTATGATATCAGGGACTAATGTTGCACACTAAATATTTCAGTTCTTAAAACTTGTCAGTCAAAAATTATATCTGAGATATTTCTGAGGAGGCCTTTTGGACACGGAACTTCATCTTCATGAGAATACACACTTGACTCCTGTCAATCCCCAGAGTCACAGGTGCCATTTTTGGTGTTCCTATATTAGCTGATAATGCTAAAAAGAAAAGCACTTAACCATTAGAAAATCAGTCGCCACCAAGGATCAGGTTACATGTACTTTACAAAGGCATACATTGCATTGGGGCAGTTGTGATGGCAGCAGTATAATTTACAACAGACCACATAATACTACTAATTCAACATCTTTCAGTGATGCCTGACTTCTATCAGAATTTTAGAAGGCTGGAGACCTGACCTAGCCAGGTCCTTCCTCAGATCTCTCCCTGGCCTGCTCATATTGTGCTTTTCTCTGGTCCCTGAAATAGAGGGATCTTGAGGCTTTGAATTTTTGTTGGTCCTTAAGCAGAATGTGGAATAGGCAGATAGGTGGAATTTCATATAGACTGATGCTTTCCAAGTGAGGAGAGATAAAACTAGCTGTTTTACACCACACCCCTCCACTTCCAAGGAGCATGAGAAAAGGAAGGGGAAACAATGGCTAGCAAAATTTGTAGATGACAAAAAATTAACTGAATAAAGTCAGTTTTACTCCCAGTGCACTAAATACTTCTTTATCTTTTCCTCTTGTGAAAATACTGCTAATATTGCCAAATCATCAAAAGTCAGTACAATGCCAACAGGCAAGCTTTTTATTCTTTTGCACTGCTCCACTCTACACGTTTTATGTTTCATGTATAGGACCAGATTTTACTGAAAAAAAAATGATGCCAACAGAATGATGTTAATGTGCAATTTGGTCAGCAATATGTAGTTGTGAATTGCAAATTGCAAATTGGCTTATTTGCAGCATTCCACCATTGGCACTGTAAAAACAGCATCTTGTGTTTAAACTTCTCATGGTTTTCATGACGTTACTGCGTTTGTGCATTAATTGTGTGTTAGCTCAACGCAAAATTAAGTCTAATAATCAACAGTGTAAGTGCCTTTTTAATAATGTGATAATTATTAATGACTGTCAATCAACCTTTTTTGCCCAAAAGTAAACAATTATGAATATTGCTGAAAAAAGAGACATGCTGTCGAAGCTTTTTGTCTTGCACTCATCAGGACAGACAAGAATACCAAATTTCAAAGGGAACAACAATTTATACTGCATGAGGAAAAGGGTGCTGATTGGTTGAAGTGTTGCCATGAAGAAAGCACCAGGGAACATTTGTCCCCCAAGCTTTTGTTTAATTGATAAAAATGTAATGCCTAGACATGCTGTTTTTGTTTGCAGAGGACAAGGCCCTGTGTATGAATATATATGTAGCTTTTAGCAGTTATAATTGAGCCGCCACATTGTGAGCCTGACTGATAATCCTAAATTGGCTGTTAGTGCAATTCTTAGCACACCAGGATTGCTAAGTAAATGCTGTCCAATTGCAGATTTTATTTATTTATTTTATTCTTTCATGGGATGTGGGTGTCACTGTCAAGGCCAGCATTTGTTGCCCATTCCTAATTGCCCTTATACTGAATGGCTTACCAGGCCTCTTCAGAGGGCAGTTAAGAGTCAGCCATACTGCTGTGGGTCTTGAGTCACATGTCAACCAGACCAAGTAAGGATAGCAGATTTCCTTCCCTAAAGGACATTAGTGAAAGAGATGGGTGTTTACTACAATTGATAATGGTTTCATGGCCACCATTACTGAGACTAAGCTTTATATTCCAGATTTCTATTAACTGAATTCAAATTTCACCAGCTGCCATGATGGAATTTGAACCCACGCGCCCAGAGCATTAGCCTGGCTCTCTGGATTATTAGTCGAGCAACATTACTGTTATGTCACCATCTCCCCCCAATATCACATCGAATTACATCACCGTGTCAATATCATATCTAATATTAGCCAGCCTGTGCTTCCAAAACTCAGAACGTAATGTCCAAGTATGGTCAGTACTCTGCCAGTTGCAAACAGCCAAAGGGACATGGTGTTTGATACGATCCACCGGTCACTGAGATGTATGTCCTACATACCTGGCATCACACTGGCACAGAAATTCATATACCATATTACTCATTTGTGTGATAGACAGAATATCTTTTTGGCTTGGCCACAGTACTCTGTTAGTGGAGAATACTACTCTGTGTTGCTACTGCATGGTAGCCGCATGAAATGGCTAGCTTCACCTGTTGTTCAAATTTTTGAGACATTATACCCTTCCAAGGTAATCTGAAGTAGACTGGGCATTTTTCAGGACTGAAAGTGGCAGCCTTAAGCTCATTCATGAGTTTGTGTGATATATACAGTGAGCACTGATCTGATCGGGATAGGCAGTGTACCACAAAATAGCTTTGATGCACCCTATTTCAGCATCAAGCTTGCATGGTGAGCAAATGGCTCAAGGCCTTTTTATGAGATTGCCAATAAGAGCCAATCTTATAGTGTGTGGAGCTGTACAAATCCCAACAGGTATATTGACCAGTGAAGGTAGGCTTATGGTAAGGAGTAATAAAGAACTCATTAGTGGATTCATGAAAAGGAGCTCATTTGACTGCTCCTTTCCAAAGGCAAACTTGAACATGGGATGGAGCCCATTGAGGTGTGTAAAGAAATTCTTACTTGCAGCTGCAGATTCAAATATAGCAACTGTGTCATCTATGTCTCAGAAATATGCAAGAGGTAGGAAGTTAGGGGTTATTCCATCAAAAATACTCTTCTCATGGAAACCGATGAAAGTGTTAGCGAGAGTTGAGCCTAGGCGGATCCATGGTTTGTATTTGGGCAATAATGGTGTTGTTAAAGTTGAATTCAACTGTGCGAGTTGCTAAGTTCATAAGTTCATTGACAATGCCGGCGTCTCTAGATTGCCATGATATAGTGACATGGCGCATATGTCTAAGTCTTCCTCAAGCGGCACATTAGTGATATCGAGTGAGCACATGGAAATGGCATTGCTATCAATACACAGGTCTTGTACAGTTTTCACAAAGCTGAAGAAATCCTTCACCATGTATGTGGAAAACTTGCTTGGAACTGGTTGCAGCACTTTACTCCACCATTTGGCTAATTCATGGTGTGCAGAACCAGTCATAGATATGATAGGGTGTAAAGAGACATCATTTTTATATGTCTTAGACAATTCACTCTCCTCCTCAGTCCCTTCCCTTTATTTCTCAATCCTTTACTCTCACTGGTTAAAGAGCTTCAGTGTTGCTGTCACTACAAATTGCGCTTGCAGTAACATCATGTGAAAAATATTTTAAAACCTAAATATGCAATTCTAAATCTAACTAATGAACCACGCTGTGAGGTGCCCTGCTCTAACAAAATCTATTCCATAATGATTAAAGTTTTGAAACGTACACAGTGAAAGGTTAAAAAGAGCATAAGTTTAGGATTGGTAGGAAAAGGTTAACAGTGAAATTAAGAAGAAACCTTTTATTTTACGGAGCATAGGAAAAGGGCAGAGAAATTACACTGGAGTAGATACCACCAGAGGGGAAGTAGGGCGCAGGCCATTTTGGGTCACCAGTATGATTTAAAGTGGAAAACATGAAGTACAAGTTGTATAAATTGAAACAATTAGTTGGTATAATCCAGTTCATTATTATAATTGTATGTAACCTAATATGTTGATCACTTTAATTCTACCTTCCTGGATCTGCAATATATAAATATGCAGTAACAGACTGAACACTGGCTTGTCGCATCTTTCAGACATTCAGGGAATAAGTTTTCTAGGCCTTTGGAGGCAGGGGAGCGAGCAAAACCTGAGAAAAATGAGTTTGTGCTTCCTCCTGCTTTTCCCGGAAGCAGCTTCTGTTAGGTGACGACAACACAATCGGCAGTGGCAGGAAACCAAGTAAGCTTATTAAGTGGCAACTGGTAGCAAGTTTCCAAGGACAGTGCAATTTTCATAGTATCGCCTGGGCCCAAGGCTGTCAGGATCCTCTCAGAAGAGGCGGTTGCATAGCGAGAGGTCAGTGTGGCATGAAAATAAGATATAATTTGACCATTTAATGGTGTAAGCTGAGCACATCTGTGAGCAGAGGCTTGCCGTTGCAAGAGCAGCTCCTGGAGACCACTCTCTCAGGCAGTGCTTGGGGTACAAAATTGGCTGCCGGTTCCCTCAGCCTTTTATTGCAGCCAGTTCACTCCGCCCTCCTTTAAGGCTTTTAGCTCAGCAGCATACTGACATCCAGCTGTTCCCTGAAGGCTGCTGGCATGCTGGTTTGGCCTGATCTCCTCCTTAACCTGCCAAGAAGCAAACCCAGAAGCAGCATGCTTACTCTATATTTGTGGTATTTATTGTATATCTTTGGGCTTTGTTGCTTGAGTATCATAATGAATAATTGGCGTTTATCTGCCAAAGAACATTGCTTTGGAATGAACTGGTATTGTTTTATGGGATGAGAGCAATCAGATGGAAATTGAAGAATATGCAGTTGATAGATATCTTCTCTTGATTCACAGTTGTGTTTGCAAAGAAGGTTATTTGACAGGCATTGAAAATGAATCAAAAACTGATCTACTACAGAGCTTGATAAGGAAGCAGATTGCAGTTTCTTTTTACATTTTCCATGGGGTGTGAGCATCGCTCACACAGCCAGCATTTATTGCCCATCCCTAGTTGCCCTTGAAAAGCTGGTGGTGAGCTGCCTTCTTGAGCTGCTGCAGTCCATGTGATGTAGATAGACCCCATAGTGCTGTTTGGAAAGGAGTTCCAGGATTTTGACCTACCATCAGTGAAAGAAGGGCAATATAATTCCAAGTCAGGATGCACCATGAGGTGGCGTTCCCATGCGTCTGCTGCCCCGTCCTAAGTAGGATACAATGAGTTAATTTGCATCCAAGAGTCCACTAGGGTCCATATTGGTTAAAGACAGTTTAGCACAAATATCATGTGCCTCTTTCTCAGCATACTTCTTGTCACCTGAATAAATAATAGTAACACACCACTTAAGACATCAGCAGAGAGAATAAGCAAAACATTTAAGAAGGAGCAGCAATTCTGTTTTGGATCCCCAGATTAGAAAATGACAGTACAACTCGAGCGAGTGGAAAGCATTGTTTCAACAGAATGATGGCCAGCTTGAAGAACTATTGTTATGAAGAGGGACTTCAGACATTGCAACTATTTCCACTGGAGCAAAGAAGACATTTAGTGGAGAATTTTAAAATTGTGAAGAGTGCAGAACGCGAAAATATTTCCTTGGTTGAGGAGTCTGTGACACACGTTTGCTGATTTAAAATTGTCGTTAAGGTGAGGAGAGATGCTTGGAGAAATTTCTTCATCGTGGAACTAGTTGAGGCATGAATGCTTTGCAACAGGGTGTGGTTAAGGCAGAGTCTACTGTATCTTTTCAGAGAATATTGGATAACTATTTGAAGCATCGGAGGATATGAGAAGTAAGTATAACAGTAGGATTAGTTTTGGCTTGCTCGAGTAAAGAACCAGCATAGACAAGATGGGTTGAATGGTTTCTTTCTGTGCTATAAACGTTTATAGTTCTATGCAATGGAATTGCTGTAAAGAGCAGCAAGAATGCAGAAAGCTTAAACTTTATATTCTGAAGAAAAGATTATGGGAGGCGACTCCATTTAATTATGAATAATATTAAATTACATAGGGAAGATCAACCCAGAATATTGGTCAACCAGTGAGACAAGAGACAATAGTATAGAAATCCATTTGCACCTATTTTTGGTCACCCATTGTGCACAGTGGTAAAAGCCCGTGATCTTATGCGGAGATCTGAGTAGCCCTGGATTTTGGACCTCAAACCTGATCATAATGCATTCAGTAGGAGCCCACACAGCATAGTGTTCAAATGTCCAGGTAAATGTTCATGTTGAATTGCAAGGATCTGGAGGAGGAGTATCTTGGAGCCCATGATCGAGATTTGGTGGACCATCGAGTAGGAAGTACACAAACCTTGGGAGTAGTGTTGGGGGGAGGGGGTTGGTCTGAAAGATTGCAGTCCTTGGGAGTACTGTTGGGGGTTGGGTAGAATGATTGCAGTCTCAGGAGTACTACTGGGGAGTTGGGTAGAATAATTGCTGTTCTCAGAAGTACTATTGGGGAGTTGGGTAGAATGATTGCAGTTCTCAGGAGTACTGTTGGGGGTTCGGGTAGAATGATTACAGTCCTGAGGAGTACTGTTGGGTGGTTGGGTCGAGTAATTGCAGTCCTAAGGAGCAATATTGAGGAGTTGGGTAGAATGATACCAGTTTTTGGGGGTACTTTAAGAGGTCAGGAAGGAAGATATCAGACCTTGGGAATACTGTTAAGGGGAGGGGTTGCACAGGAAGATTGCAGTCTTCAGGAGCACTGCTGAGGGGATCAGGTAGGAAAATGGCAGCCCTCAAGAATAGTATTGGGGGATTCAATAGGAAAAATGCAGGCCCCAGGAGCACTGTTGTGTGGTGGGGTGGGGGGGGGTGTCGGCTGACAAGACCGCAGATCTCGGAAATAGTGTTGAGAGGTCAGGTAAGATTGCAGGCCTCAGGAGCACTGTTAGGGGATCGGGTGGAAAGATCACACTCCTCAGGTGCAGTGTTAGGAAATTGGGTGGTCAGGTACGATGCTCACGGATCTCAGGCGTGATGTTGGGGGGTGGTGAATCGGAAGCTGGCAAGTGAGGAGTGCTGCCAACAACAAAAACCGCTTGTACTCTTATAATGCCTTTAACAAAGTAAAACGTCTCAAGGCACTTTATAGGAACATTGTAAAACAAAAATTTCACACTGAGCCACATATTAGGTCAAAATGACCAAAAGCTTAGTCAAACAGGTAGATTTTAAGGAGTATCTTCAAGGAGGAAAGAGAGGTAGAAAGGCTTAGGGAGGGAATTCCAGAGCTTGGCATGGAGTAAATCAAATCAGGAATGCTCAAGAGGCCAGAGTTAGAAGAGCACAGATATCCTTTTATTTCGATTCATTCGTGGGATGTGAGCATCGCTGGCAAGGCCAACGTTTATTCCCCATCCCAAGTTGGCATTGAAAAGGTGCTGGTGAGCTTCCTTCTTGAATCACTGCAGTCTGTATGGTGTAGCTACACCCACAGTGCTGATAGGCAGGAGTTCCAGGATATTTACCCAGTGATAATGAAGGAACAGCTATATTTTTCCAGGTCAGAAAGATGCCTGAGGTGGTAGCATTCCCATGTGCCTGCTGCCCTTGCTCTCAAGGCAATAGAGACCTCAGAATTGGAAGGTGTGGTTGCAGGAACCTCCGTGAGTTGCTGCAATGGGGCTTATAGATGGTACACTCTTTACTCATGATGTGTTGACAGTGGAGGCAAAGATGGTTGGGATTTCAGTGATGGTAATCCTGTTGACTGTTAAGAGGAGGTGATTATCTCTTGTTGGAGATAGCCATAACCTGGCACTTGTGTGGTATGAATGTTACTTGCTGTTCAACCCAAATTTGAATGTTGTTCAGGTCTTGCTATATGCAGGTACAGAGTGCCTCATTATCTGAGGAGTTGTGAATAAAATTGAAAACTGCTCCATCATCATCAAATATACTGACTTCTGACCTTATAATGGAGATGAAGCAGCTGAAGATGGTTGGGCCTATCTCACTGCCCTGAGGATCTCCTGCAGTGATGTCCTAGAGATGGTTGACCTCCAGTAACCACAATTATCTTCCTTTGTTCTAAGTATGACTCTAGCCAGTGGAGAGTTATGCCCTGATTTATATCCACTCAGATTTTACTAGGGCCGCTTGATGTCACACATGGTCAAATGCTGCCTTGATACCAAGGGCAGTCACTCTCACCTCAACTTTGGAATTCAGCTCTTTCATCCACACTCGGGCCAAACCCATAATGAGGTCCAGGGCCAAGTAGCACTGGCAGAACCTAAACTGAGTAATGACAAACAGATTATTGCTGAGGAAGTGTTGCTTGATAGCACTGTCGACTACACCTTCCATTGCTTTCCCAATGATCGAAAGCAGTCTGATGGGTGGTAATTGATAAAAGTGAATTTTTTCTGCTTTACATAGGCAGGACATATCTGCAATATTTTCAACTTTTAGGTAGATGCCAGTATTGTATCTGCTCTGGAATGGCTTGACCGGAGGCATGGCTAGTTCTGGAGCACAGGTCTCCAGAACAACAAACGTTTTCAGCATACTATAGCTGGAATGTTGACGGGGTTCATAACTTTTGCTGTATCCAGATATACAGATATCCTGTATCTTCACATGCACTGAATCTAATTGGCTGCAAATTGGCAGCGGTGATCGTGGGGAGAAACGTTTCGGTATTTTTTTCCCCAAATGCGCGGTTGATTTATTTGAATGCGTGGCTTGCATAGGAATGTTCAGGTCCATGCAATTTAGAGGATATATTGATGGGGACCTCAGGAGGAGGCCGAGATGGATAATCCTATCATCACTTCTGGCTGAAGAGGAATGCAAACGCATCAGTCTTGTCTCTTACACATGTGCTGAGCTCCGCCATACTTGAGGGTTGGGATGTTCATGAGACCTGCTCCTTCCATCCTCCCATTAGATATTTGAGTGTTCACTGTTCACAGATGTATGTGACAGGATTGTATAGCTTTGCTCTCCCACACTGCTTATTGTCAGTGTTGGTCCCTGGCTTGATGGTAAAGTTAAGGTGAGCGATATGCCAGGCCATGAGATTATGGTGGAATACAATTCCATGTAGTAGAATACAAATCTGCTGCTGCTGATGGCCCACAGCACCTCATGGATACCTAGCTTTGAATTGCTAGATCTGTTCTGAACTTATTCCATTTAACATGATACTAGTGCCACACCACCTAATGGCATGTGTTCTCAGTGTGAAGACAAGATTTTGTCTCTACAAGAACTATAAGATGGTCACTCATACCAATACTGTTATGAACAGATGCATTTGTGACAGGTAGGTTGGTGAGGACAAGACCTTTCCCTCCTGTTGGTCCCTCATCTCTTGGTGGAGGCCCAATATTTCAACTATGTCCATTAGGACACTGCCACCTCAGTCAGCAGTTGTGCTACCAAGCCACTCTTGGTATTAGATTGAAGTTCCTTATCCACAGTGCATTCTGTGCCTTTGATGACCTCAGTGCTTCTTTCAACTGGTAGTCAACATTGAGGAATACTGATTCATCAGGTGAGTTGGGGGTGGTGCTTGGTGGCAGGAGGTTTCCTTGCCCATGTTTGACCTAATGTCTTGAGTCCAGAATCAATGTTGAGGACTCCCAGGGCCACTCCCTCTCAACTGTGCTGCCATCTCTGATGCATCTACCCTGCTGGTGAGATATGATATACCCAGAGATTGTGTTGGAAGAGTCCAGGATGTTGGCTGAAAGGTATAATTCTGTGAGTTTGATAATGTCAGGCTTGATTGTGGTAATGCTTTCCTAATCTTGGCATAAGTCGCCAGATGTTAGGAGCACTTTGTAGGGTTGACTGGGCTGGATGTTCCTTTGTTGTGTTCCATGCCAGGTCAATGCCCGGTGGTTTTGTTCTTTTTGGGCACTTTTGCAGCAGGTTGATCTTACTGACTGGCTTGCTGGTCAATTCAGAGGGCTGTTGAGATCAATCATATTGGAGGCTTGTAGGGTTGCAACAGAATACAGAGCTAGGAAAGGGTGAAGCCATGGAATGATTTGAAAACAAGGATGAAAGTTTAAAATTGAAGCACTGTTTAACCAGAATCCAATGTGGGTCAGTGAGCACAGGGGTATTGGTGAACTTGAAATTGGTGTGAGTAGGGACACAGGCAACAGAGTTTTGAATGACCTTATTTATGGAGGATGGAACATAGGAGGCTGGCCAGGAATGCTTTGCAATAGTCAAGTCTCAAGGTAGAAAATTATAAGGCTATGGGGTAAAGGCAGGGGAATCGGACTAGCTGATTAGCTGTTACAGAGAGCTGGCACGACACAACAGGCTGAATGCCCTCCTTCTGTGCTCTAACCATATGATTTTTGCTTGGATGATGTTTCAGCAGCAGATGAGCTAAGGCAGGGGTGTAGTCAGGTGAGCTTCAGAGGTGGGAATAGATGATCTTGATATTGGCATGAATATGTGGTTGGAAGCTCATCTTCAGTTTGAACTTTGAAACCAAGGTTGCAAGTCTGGCTCAGCCTGAGACATTTGCCAAGGAGAGAGATGAAGTTAGTAGCTAGGGAACCAAGTTCTTGGTGGTGACTGAAGATGATGGCTTCCTTCTTCCTATTTTTAGTTGGAGGAAATTTCTGTTCATCCAATACTGGGTGTCAGACAAGCAGTCTGACAACATAGAGACAGTGGAGAGATCAAGGGTGGTGATAACGAGGTATAACTAGGTTCATCAGAGTACATGCAGAACTTGACACTGTTTTTGCTGTACTGTCTGGGAGTTGCGGAAGGAAAGGGAGGTTGGTGCTCGGAAATCAGGGTCAATGGGGGACCTTTGTGGAGAGCTGGTGGGCTCTGGAGGTCAGAGTGACAAGTGAGGCTGGAGACCTCGGGACTGGCAACAATGGCAATTATAATAAGCACCTATCTTTTACTTACATGGGGCCGGATTTTTATCTTGGAGTTAGGAATTTTCCCAACATCACGATCCTACCTCTGTCCTGGCAGTGCCTGCCAGTGGGATTTTCAGCTAAGAGAGGCAGGGGTGATCTGGAGTCGGTTCTACTGAGACAGTGATGGAGGCAGACAGATACTAAAGTGGCCAGGTTAAAAGGTCCACTTCCATTCACAGAGACATCAACCCAGTTCTACAGATCCCACCTTCACCACTCTTCACCTACCTCAATGCTACACTTTGCTTCACCCTTTCACCCCCCTTTCATCCCTCAACCCCCTTCACGCCCCCTTCACCCCCGCTTACACCTCCCAACCCGCTATCTCAGTATTCACTTTATAAACAGAACTCTCAAACCCTATCACAACATTTGGAAGCCTTTGAAAAGTTCATAAATCTGTCAAAGTAAACAAGCTCACATTCTCCAGAACAGCAGTGTAAATAAACTCTGCAGTACAGAATCCATTAGTACCTTTGAAGACAGCCAAAAACTCAGACAACATTCAAAGCTTTCAAACTGCCAAAAGATAACTGAGCTGTACTGTAAAGAATTAATGAAAACCATAGGAAAATTTTAAACAATTAGCCCTGTGTGAGATCAATAGCCAGGCTTTCTATATTGTACAATGCGGAATAGCACTTTATCCAGTGGATGATCTGTTCTAATGCACCTATAAATGTTTCCACTTTACAATGCTGTTCTTTCATTTGACAGCTTGCCAGTTGTCAAAAGTAACAACCTGGTAACCACATTATTTAATGGCCAGTTCCTTTTCCACTCACAGCATTGTCACTACTCACTTTCATATACATAAACATAACTCAAGCTACAGCATTTTATAAGGAACTATAACAGGGGAGAAACCATTTTAACTTAACTTGTATACTCTTCCTGCCTCCAATCCATGGTTCATGCCTCCACCCTACCGGTATGATTTAGAAAAGACTTCCAAAACGCAGCCATTTCTGTGGAAATTCCAGAAGTTCTGAAATGCCTGCTTCCAGACTGGTGCCACCAAACTTCTAAACAGCAGCGTGCAGAGTTCCCCACCCCACCATCTTTCCTACATTTACTGAAGATAGCCAGAGATGGAAATGAGGGCAGGACTTCTGGATCTGACAGTTTTTTCTCCCACCCAACTTCATGCGGTCCTGAATCGCATCTGCAAAATCCAGCCCATGGTGCTTAGTGCTGGTTTTCCTGGAGGCAATCAGCACTGGCAAACCGATGTTGCAACAAGGGAAAGAAACGAGTGTAAAGCCTCTTATTTGCATAAACTAAGACCTGCTCTGATGTGGTGAAAAGCTCCTCTTGTTTGTCCTTTACCAAGATCACATCTGACACAATTCACAGCAGAAATGTGCTCTTGGGCATTAAATGTCATTTTGGTCCCTAAACCGCACCCATTTTTCCCAAACAATGGGTGCTGCCAATCCTAACTTTGTACCTAATGCATTAAAACCCTATTAGAATTACATTTAAAACTGATCCTAGCACCAAATCCCTTTACTTTTATCATAATAGTTGGGAAAATTTGTCAGTTATGGTAATGGAATCAAGTAGGCTGGACAAGTTTGAACACAAGAAGCCAAAAGTTTTTTATTTGCCCCCAATGTTTTCTAAGGTGCTTTTTAAAAAAAACCAAAGTGAAGCTACCTCATTTTGATTTGAAAATGGAGCACAGTTTGAAAAAGTTTGACTGTGTCAGACAAGCTTTGTAATCCAATCTTTTTGATCATAGGTTGCATGCCTAACATTTCCCCAAAGTTGATGCTTGTATAAGTTGCCCATGAAAATGAAAGATGTTTGATTATAAGAGACAGACGAAGAAAGAAGGGATGGAAAGAGATGGGGGAGGAGATGGTAGGAAAACGAGTGAGAAGCACTCAAAAGTTGAGAGAGAAGGGTTGAGTTGTGGATTTGTCCCAAGTGTAAAAGATACGAAGTTGTTTACATTTAAAGAAAAAACCCAAGTGGTTTGGACTTCATTACTTTCATGTTGACTTTGTCATCTTTTCTGTGATATTTTGCTTTTGTATTAATGTTCCTTGATGAATTACAGTGCACCTATAAGTAGTAGATACAATAAACCTCACATTAGAACCGTCAATAGACAGCCCCGTCCCTGGCATTATTGCCAAGTGATGGTCACTAGTGAAGCTAGTGAAGATAATTGGGCCAAGGATACTACTCTTAGGAATTCCCAACAACTATGCCCAGAAGCTGTGATGATTAGACTCTGACAACCCACCCATTCTCTTCTGTGTTAGATTGACTCCAGCTGCTGGGAAGTTTTCCCATTGACCCTCAGTTTTGGTGTCATACAGTACTTGGTTGAATGTAGCCATGATGTTGAGGGCAGCCATTTTCCTCTGCAACACAGTTTTTGTGTCCACATCTGGATCAAGGAAGGCTGTGAAAGCGGAGATGAATTGTTCTGGTTGAAGTGGAACTGAACATCACTGATCAGGTAACTGGTGAGTAGGTGTCATTTGTTGCTAACAATGACACTTCTTCCACCACTTTTTTGATTTTTGAGAGGTGGCCAATAAGACGGTAACTGGCCAGATTAGCTATGCCTGCTTTTTGTGGCTCAAGCATAGGTGGACAATTTGTCACATTGTTGATAAATGTCAGTTCCAAAGCTGACCTGGAATAGTAATAGGGCAGGAGATTGCTCTCCCAGAATTCACTGTTATTGCCATGATTCAAATTACTGTCCATCACTCAGGGTTCCAAATTCAAAACAGAAAGGGATACAGCAAAAAAAACATTTTCTTGACCTTTACTGGGATTTCTCTTTTTCAAGTAGAAGGCTGGGGCTGAGGTTTAGCTGACGAGATATGATCCCGGTGCCACAGGAAACAGAGTTTTTTGGAATGTGATTAGTGGAACAACCGATTAGAAAGCAAGAAACGATCGATATGCAGGCAATTAAGAGAGAAGATATTGACACATTGGTGGAGTGGTCGGATAGGTGACAGATGAAGTTCAATGCGGAGAAGTGTGAGGTGATATACTTCGGTGCAAAGAACATGGAGAGACAGCATAAAATAAAGGATATTATTCCAAAGACTGTGCAGGAGCAGAGACACCTGGGTGTATATGTACATAAGTCATTAAAGGTGGTAGGACAGGTAGAGAGAGCTGTTACTAAAGTATACACTATTCTAGGCTTCATTAATAGGGACATAGAGCACAAGAGCAAGGAGGTTATGATTAATTTATATAAGACACAAGTTAGACCTCAGTTGGAGTATTGTGTACAGTTCTGGGTGCACCCTATAGGAAGGATGTGAACACATTGGAGATTGTCCAGAAGAGGTTTACGAGAATGGTTCCAAGGATGAGAGACTTCAGTTATGAGGAAAGATTGGAGAAATTGGAACTGTTTTCCTTGGAGAGGAGAAAGCTAAGAGGAGACTCGATAAGTTTTCAAAATCATGAGGAGTCTGGACAGAGTAGATAGGGAGAAACTGTTCCTGCTCATAAACGGATCGAGAACCAGAGGGCACAGTTTTAAAGTGTTTTGCAAAAGAAGCAAATGTGAGGGGAGAAAAAACGTTTTCACACAGCAGATAGTTAGGGTTTGAAATACACTGGAAGGCAGGTTCAATGGAGGTATTCAAGAGGGCATAGGATGATTATTTAAATAGAAACAATGTGCAGGGTTACAGGGAAAAGGCAGGAGATTGGCATTGAGTTAAAATGCTCAGAAAGCAGGTGCAGACACAATGGGCCGAATGGCCTACTACACCATAACAATTCTGTGGTCGTGTGCAGAAATTAGGAAGAAGAAAATTACAGAGACAAAATCTGTTATAAGGATATCCTTAGAACTTTTTTAAAAATCTCTCATTTATTATTGATGAAATAATTGGGAGAGAAATGATTGTGATGCAACCACTGCAACTGTATGCAAAAGTTATTTTCAATTAATTACTGATAAATATGAAGGATAGATTATATTTTAAGCTTTTTATTTGACTGTTGAAAGTATCCAAACATTTTTCCCTTTTTAGAAAAGTATACAGAATGTATTTTAACACAAAAAAACATGTAACAGGATAAGCAATAGAATAACAGAGTAAGCAATAGAGTTCAGTTTAATTGTAAAATATTCTTCCAAAATATGCTGTATTTAGTTGCAATGCAAGTTATAGTCAATAACAACTGCATAGAGCATAAAATCACTTAATGATAATTTTTTTAGTGAAACTCAGTTTGATTCATTGCTTTCATTAGATTATTTGCCAGATTGCATTTTCACTGATTGATTGCGGATGAGGTGACAATTTGACCCTTAATCATGGAGTGTCGCATTGAACCTGACATTGAGCTATGGCTTGACATTGTTCAGTTGGAAATCCTACATGTTTAAGCTCCCAAGAGTTTGTTAAACAACAGGAAGGTGTCCTAATGGGAATATGGAGTGTTCATTGTAGCTCAGTTAATATAGTAGCACTGGATTTTTCAGCTCCAACCTCATAAATATCCATTCACAATATGAAATTACTTTGTAGAGGGCAGTTGTGTAGAAAGAGGTCAGTGATGTTTCTGGGGACATTAAATGTCCCAAGCACTTGAATTCTGTTAAAATCAAATAAAGATTCTGCTGTGTTTAAAAATAGTTTCGTTTTGCCAGTGATTGAGCTCCCATTTAGTGCGGCCTTCAATGAAATAAAAACATTAACTTGAATTACTTTAAAAAGATTTAATGTACAATAAAAGAAAATTGTCAGAAAATGCCATGTTTTATTATAAATGTTAGCTCTTAATATTTGAAAAAAAAGGAATGACTACTAAAACTGTCCTGAAGAAACAATCACAGTTATATCCCATTTTATGTATAAGTGAATATAATCAACTATTTTACAGTTCATTTCAGATTATATCCTTTGATTAGATAATTATCCAATCTGTTACTTTTGTTTAATTCATGAATATTTCTGTGTAATAATTATTTTTTGGGTGGCAATTGGATTTAGTGATCTACAGTATTAGAAGTTACTGATTCTGGTTTAATAAATAACATTAAAGATTACTACCTGGTCTTAAACAGCAGTAATATCAATAACATTATCGTATTGAGTAGATCTTAAAGGTAACTGATTTGCTTTAGGGTTAAAATACACTGGTAGGGACATAAAATTAAACTGCCACGAAATAAAAATTTGGAATCCTATTACCATTCCATGCAAAAAAAGGCTATTTTATGTAGCAGAGCTGCCTTTCTGAAGAGAAAAGCATTGGGCTGGCACAGTCAGTCTTATTTATATACCAATATCATTTTGCCAAAAAGTTGTCTTCTCTTGCCAACTCTTTATCGTGAAGATGAGAGAATAAATTCTCCTGATTGCACCTTGTATAAGCGCACTTAAATAACACAATATATTAAACCAGCATGTTTTATGTTTATATTGACCCTTTTCTTCACCACGAGAAAGGCTGCTGTTCATAGAGAACTTCCTCTTGTACGACACTTGCTATTTTTAAAAATAGATACATAAAGTCATCCTGTTTGTTAGTTCAGTAACTTACAAACTATTTAAGTTTATACATTTTACAATTTAGTTAGTTTTGTAGGACACCTCTCAAAAATGGGTATGTTAAATGTAGGCTTTTGCATTTTTGTGTCAAAAGCCTGTACTGACAATTTAACCAAACTTGATAATGTAACTCATCTCATAAAGCACTGGTTCCATTTAAAAATGGATGTAGCAACAGCGATATTGGAAGTCTAGATGTTTCCACAAACATCAACATGTTCCTCAATTAGTTTAAAATGTTTCAGCAGATTTTCACCAAATTTTACATCTGCCCCCATGTCATTTGAAAATGTATTTTTAGTTGGACTTCAGTAGAACAGTAGATAAATGCAGTGAATGCTTTTGTACCAGGATGCCTAAATTGAGTATATGAATAAAAACAAAAATAAAAACAAAAAAACTGCGGATGCTGGAAATCCAAAACAAAAACAGAATTACCTGGAAAAACTCAGCAGGTCTGGCAGCATCGGCGGAGAAGAAAAAAGTTGACGTTTCGAGTCCTCATGACCCTTCGACAGAACTTGAGTTCGAGTCCAAGAAAGAGTTGAAATGTTTCTTGGACTCGAACTCAAGTTCTGTCGAAGGGTCATGAGGACTCGAAACGTCAACTCTTTTCTTCTCCGCCGATGCTGCCAGACCTGCTGAGTTTTTCCAGGTAATTCTGTTTTTGTTTTGAGTATATGAATGTCAGGTGGATTCTGCTGTGGTGTTGCTTTAAATAGTTTTAACAAATCACATGGTAAATTCAGACATATTCAATCCATCTTAATTCATCCATCCAGAAAGTTCTACCCAACCTTCCTGTCACAGCATATAAATACTTCTGTAATACTTATTGGGATTTCTCTCCTTTGCTCTACCCAGAAGTCCATTCCATGTATCGATTACCCTTTGAATGGAAAAGGACTTTGATATCATCCTAAATTTGCCTTTTACTAACTTGAAACTGCGTTTCCTCATCTTACTCTTAAAATGTGACTTCATAACTCCAACACAACATGTACTGTTGAAATGCACTCGAGCCACTTGAACAAGAAACTAACTGGAGGACTGTCTTCCTGTAGAATCGTTAAACCCAACACAAGTACCAAATTCAGAACAGAAAGAAAAGGTGAGGGAAAGTGCCAGAGACTTGAAATGTAGCATGTCTCCAAGTATTGAGCAAGGACTTGGGGGGAAAAGTCACTAGCGTTTCCAGTTTCAGACAAGTCTCTTACTATGTTTTTTCAAAATAAATATATTAAAGCCCATTCAATTCTTAAAGCATTTTATAGCTTATTGGTGATTATCCAACACGGATGTGCAGGAAATCTTGGTTGACTTGTAACAGCACAGATAATATACTGTATTACATGATCACTTATTTAATGCAGAAATAATGGTTGAATCAGTAAAATTTTAATTGTGTTTCTTTTGTTTGCATCTCTGACCTCTCATTTTTCTATATATATTGGATGCATTCCCTAATTTTTCTCAAAAGTACAGCACTTTCAATTACAAAGACCTTTACGTGTCTATGTATCCATTCCTTCATTCATACAGAACTTGTAAATGATTCATTTGTGCACCTCCTATTGATGGGCTGGAAAGAAAGGGTTTGGAAGTCTTAGTGCACAGATATTCTGCACCCCTGAATACTGATGATGATTTATTAGAAAATAGCAGTTACTAACATAATTTTTCAAAATCCTGGGAAAACAGGACTTGTATCAAGAAACAGAAGAAAGGCAAATACTGAACCCCTATTCAAATAAGGGGTAACGGGGATAAGCCACATAACTAATAAACAACAGAACAATGACAAAACATTGCAGATGCTGGAAATCTGAAATTAAAAACAGATAATGCCTGAAATGCTCAGCATGTCAGATAGTGACCATGGGGAAAGAAACAGAGTTAATATTTTACATCATTGACCTTTTGTCAGACATTTGTGGGGAGGTGATGGCACAATGGTAATGTCACTGGATTAATAATCCAGAGTCCCAGACTAATGCTCTGGGACACATAATCAAGTCCCACCACAACAGCTGCTGGAATTTAGATTCAATTAATTAACAAACCTGGAATTAAAAGCTAGTCCCAGAAATGGCGTTCGTCGATTGTCATAAAAACCCACGAAGGAAATCTGCCCTTACCCAGTCTAGTCTAGATGTGACGCCAAATCCACAACAATGTGGCTGGCACTTAAATGGCCTCTGAATTGGCCTAACAAGCCACTCATTTGTACCAGAATGCCATAGTAAAGTCAAAAAGGATTGAAACCAGATGGAACATCCGGCATCGGCCTATGCACCAGAAATGACAAGCACACCCAGCCATGTTGATTCTGCAATGCCCTAATTGTTAACATCAGGGGACTTGTGCCAAAATTGGGAGAGCTGTCCCACAGACCCAGCCAAGAAACAGCCTAGCATAGTCATACTCACTAAATCATACCTTACAGATAATGCCCCAGACATCACCATCCTGGGCATGCCCTCTCCCACTGGTAGGTTAGACATGCCAGAGGTGGCAGCACAGCGGTATAAGGTCAGGAGGGCGTTGCCCTGGGAGTCCACAACATTGCATCTGGACACCATGAAGTCTCACGGTGAAGGAAACCTCCTGCTGATTACCACCTACCACTGCCACCCTGCTCCCGACCCCAATGTATGTGTTTGCAAATGCTGTGACAATTGAGTGCGTGCTCTAGTTGTGATTCAGAGCAGCTGATACTAATTGTGGAAAGGTTAGGGCACATATATATAAGAACCAATTTCCATCTGTGGAGCGGAAGCTGTCTGGAAGGGAAACGTAATCTGCACATAGTTTATTCATAAAAACCAGTATAACATATGTTGAAGATAGACTTGCTCCAGCTTCTTCCTTTGCCAGGTGGATGTACGCTAAAATAACACAGTAGCAGAGGATTGACATTGAGCTCTGGAGATTGGAAGCTGAATAAGGGATCTTTGCCTCTGTCTTCTGAGAAAAGTACTGCTCCCGGCAGCCTCTGTTGTGAATGGCTACGGCCCGATGCAAATTCTCAAGCTATGATTATCCACTGGTTTTTTTCGAACTCTGCACTGCATCAATAGTGGAAAAATTAGGTGGTCTTGTAGACTCGGGTTACCTCATCATCCAAGAGGAAGCAAGAATGACCTTATATCGCTGTGCTGCCACCTCTGGCATGTCTAACCTACCAGTGGGAGAGGGCATGCCCAGGATGGTGATGTCTGGGGCATTATCTGTAAGGTATGATTTAGTGAGTATGACTATGCTAGGCTGTTTCTTGGCTGGGTCTGTGGGACAGCTCTCCCAATTTTGGCACAAGTCCCTGATGTTAACAATTAGGGCATTGCAGAATCAACATGGCTGGGTGTGCTTGTCATTTCTGGTGCATAGGCCGATGCCGGATGTTCCATCTGGTTTCATTCCTTTTTGACTTTACTATGGCATTTTGGCTTTGTCACTGCCAGAAAACAGTAAGATTAGTAGTATTTTCAGAGCTGGATGTGGGTGTCTTGGACACAATCCATTGTGTAATGATTTTTGGATTCGCAACAAACACACTTGTTAATCCTCATGCATTTCTAGGGTTAGAATCATAGAAAGTTACAGCACAGAAAGAGACCACTTGGCCCATCGTATCTGTGCTGGCTGAAAAATGAGCAACCCAGCCTAATTCCACTTTCTAATATTTGGTTCTTAGACCTGTAGGTTATGGCACTTGAGGTGCATTTTCCAGGCACCTTTTAAATAAATTTAGGGTTTCTGCCTCGACTACTCTTTCAGGCAGTGAGTTCCAGACCCCCACAACCATCTGGGTGAAAAAATGTTTCACATCTTCCCTCTAATCTTTCTACCAATCACTAAATCTGTGTCCCCTAGTCACTGACCTCTCTGTTAAAGTAAATAGGTCCATCCCATCCACTTTATCCTGGCCCCCCAATTTTGTACATCTCAATCAAATCTCACCTCAGCCTCCTCTGCTCCAAAGCGAACAACCCCAGCCTACCCAATCTTTCTTCATAGCGACAATTTTCCAGTCCTGGCAGCACCCTCGTAAATCTCCTCTCTGCCCTCACTAATACAATTATATCTTTTCTGTAATGAGGTGAGCAGAACTGCACACAGTACTCAAGTTGTGGCCTAACTAATGTTTTATATAGTTCCAGCATAACCTCCCTGCTCGTATATTCTATGCCTCGGCTAATAAATCAAAGAATTCCATATGTCTTCTTAACCACCTGATCAATCTGTCCTGCCACCTTCAGGGATCTAAGGGCACCCACTTCAAGGTCTCTCACTTCCCCTACTCCTCTCAGTATCTCAGTTCACTCGTCTACGGTCGCCATCCCAGACCTGCTTTGTGCTTGATCCAAAAATTAGCTAAAAGTGCGACACCCACCCCACCTCAGATCGTCCATTAGTAACTCTGCCTTTGTACTGACGCCTTCACCTAGTACTCACCCAGTCTTGAAATTGTGCGACCATGGAGTCTTCCAAGGGATAACAATTACAATTTATGGATAAGATTTACAAGAAAGATGATCTGTTGGAAGCCTCTGAAGCGTGGTCAACTTCTGATAAATTTAAGATGACAGGCAATCAGTCCATAGAAGAGTATATTATGAACTTTGATAGGTTATAAAAGAGATTGACAAACTTTGGCCTAGAGATTCCTGAATCTGTGCTTGCTTTCAAGTTACTGTAATATGCATAGATTTCATATGTAGATGGACTGCTGGGGTTCAGCCTCATGGGAAAGATTTTCTTTTTGATCAAAAGGCTGCTTCCCAAAAAAAACTTTTGGGAAAGCAGTCATTTCCAGTTGCTTTCAGATTACAACAGGCATCTTTGTAGTGATGCAAAGAATGGAGGACTCCGTAGTTGCTGAATTTTGAGACTGGCTGAATACTAGACGCAGGCGTCAGTACAAAGATGGAGTTGCTGAAGGGCAGTCTGAGGAGGGTCATATTTTTAGCCAATTTTTAGATCAAGACAAAAAGCGGGTCTGTGATGATGACTGTAGGTGCATGAACTCTAGAAATGCACAAGATAACTAACAGGTTTTATTCATTGTGATTCCAAATATCATTACACAATGAATTGCCTGAAGCAAAAAAGAAAATCGAGCCTTTGAGGTAACACATGAAATGGACAATTCTGACACTAAGACTGATGAAGGTAACTGACTGGAAGCTTGAGTCTGGTGATGAGCGTTGTTATGGACGGGAGGGGGTTTAACTTAAAAAGCACTAATTTCTCCTCTCAACACCTGCCCATAAAGAGAAAGGCATTTTTGATTTGTTTCCCTCTTTATGAGCGGTGGTGTATTCCCCAACCTCACGGTTTTGGTGTGATCCAATTTTCTATTAACTCCACAGCAAATTCAAGATAGGATAAACTCAAAGGGTTAGTTTATTTGCGCATACACACAAACACAGGAAGAGGGTTCCAAAGGGTTAGTTTATTTGCGCATACACACAAACACAGGAAGAGGGTTGCAACATTGCCTCCACACTCAGACAATAAACAGAGGGATAGTTAAGAGAAAGATTTATAGTGCAGAGACCACAGAGAGAAGAAATATTGTTTCACATGGGTTCCAGAGTCCAGAATCACAGACCAATGAAGTATTCCTTCATGGAGGTCAGTGAACTGAAAACCAATGCTGGATAATTCATTTTTCCAGTGGTGCTGACTTCACATGATGAGATAGGCATACAGAGATGAATCAGTCTTGTAGGCGATGGTACAGATTTCCAGCAGAAGCAGTGTAGATGGGGCCAGGTGTCCAGCCTGGGCCAGAGCTCCTTATCTGTGAGATTGCTAGTCAGATGATAAAGAGCAGACTGAGACTTTGCAGTTCAGTAAGGCAATATTACTGGTTCCACAAGCCAAAGGCTAATGTCACATGCCCCCCGCCTCTCCAAACCATCTTTGACAAAAGACAAGTAATTCCTTGTCTGTGTCCCTGAGATTGTCAAACGTATCAACCATTAAGAATTAAAAGGAAGGTTTTGGGGCCCTTTGTCCTAGCAGACCGGCAGACGCCTGTTGGCCAGCCTGGGTTATGACATGTAGATGACCTTTGTAGAGCTCTCTTTGAATTTGGTCTGTGCAGCCCACAGGGGGCCATTAGTGGCTCTTTAGGGATAATGATGTGCAAGTTTGACCAATACTGCCAGGTAGCTTTTGTTTGGGGTCACAGAGAGACATAGATTCAGCCATTTTAGGCCTTTGTCCAGTTTGAAATGTTTTAGAGATAGCAATCAGCATGTCTCTATATATTTTATTAAAAAAAAAAATGTGGGGTTTTAGTCCCTCAGTGTTTTGGCCACTGATTTGTTCAGCTGTGCTGTGTTGGGTAGCGCTTGTATCTCTACACTGTGTGGGGTCGATTGCCTCAATTGCTACTTTGAATCTCTTGACAAGGAAGATCAGCATAAGGTTAGAGTATGAAAGCTCCATCTGCTTTAGGTTTGGGGACGGCTATACGCTTAAGTCTTTCAAAAAGGTGATCACCCCATGCAAAAATAGCAGGGATAAGTCTCTTCATTCGCTCTGATGTGGTTCTAGTGAGATATCTTTATTGTTAAGCAAATCCCCGTTGAAAACATTGCAGGTGAAAATAGATATGGAAAACGTCAAGGCACTTGTATTTGGAAAAGCCGTGGATTTACTTCACTCGAACAGGGCATTCCATTGAGGAAACCAGGTGTTTCTCGTTGAGAGATCTGGGCAGTATTGTTGACTTCAGGGAATGAGAGTCTAGCTGACAGGAAAAGAATTATTTGGAAATTACATAGAAAGTCGTACACCCTTCGTCATAGAAATTAAAAGCTCTGCTGAGGGCTGCTGTACTAGTCGATAGGGAATATGAAACTCTTATTGAGCAAGTTATGTCTCAATGCAACATTTGTGTCAAATACCAGAGGACATCAACACGTCCTGGCCCAAGAATATAAAGACATAGTGGCTCTGGACCGAAAAGTACGGGACAAGGATCAAGGTATTTATTTATTACACTTTGTGGGATATAACAACTAGATTCAACCTACCTACGGTGATAAATGGCAGAGACAAACAGACCATCACGGACAAGATCATGGAAAAATGGATTGGTACAGGACTAGGAACGCCAATGAAATTTTTGACAGATGATGAATTTTGGGACATGTGCAAGAATTTGAATATTATAGTCATGAATATTGCAGCTGTGAGCCCGTTCAGCAATGGTTTATGTGAGAGGAATCACACAGTAATTGACAAGATGTGTAAGATACTGGCCAACCAACCAACTTGCAAGTTGCAAATGGTGCTGGCCTGGATGGTACATGCTAAAAATTCTTTGCAAATGATTGGGTGGTATAACCCATACCAATTGGCATATGGAAGGAATCCAAAGTTGCCTTCGTTACTGTCTCATGCTCCCGGTGCCCTAAAAGGAGCTACTATTGGTTCTATTTTCTCTGCTTACTTGAATGCATTACATGCAGGCAGGAAAGCTTTTATCAAGGCTGATGCTTCGGAAAGAATTTGGAAAGCGTTGCAACATTGCGTAAGACTGTCTGAGGTAGACTATATTTCCGGTGAACTGGTTTATTACAAGAAAGAGGGGCAAAGGGATTCGAAAGGTACAGGGAAAGTTAAAGGACATGAGGGGAAAACAGCGATTACCTACCCAATATGGGAATCAAACAACAAAAGCCCATTCCTCTCAGGTCATCAGGATGAATTATAACTTTTCTGATACTGAAAATGTGAAGAGGAAGGCAAAGCACCTTGTGCAACACATATTCATATATTTTGCTGGGTAGGGCCAGAGGGACAAGATACGATAAATCAGGGGTTAGATTCCAGTAGAGAAACTGATTGTGATAAGTAGGGAAGAGCTGTTTTATCTTCAGGCCAAGTGTCCAAATTGGGTACCCAGGTGATGTTCCGTCCAGAAGGACCAAATGACTGGAGGGATGCAACAGTAGTGGGACAGGCAGAGAAATCTACTGGAAAACACAAAAATTGGTTGAATGCCCTGGAAGATGGACAAGGAATGAGGGCCGTGGCCTGAGAACATGGGTGCAAGAATAGAAAATAAGAAAGTGTAGTTTGAGTTCCAGTTGGGTCAGGCGATGAATCCAGTTGAGGAAATGTTCACATATGGTGGAAAGGACCTCAGATTGGGCATACAGGGGATCTAACAGTAATAGCCCAGGCAGACTTCAGGCGAGTAGAGGTCACAGTTTAACTAGACAGCAAAGTAGACATAGGAGAATGCGGAACCCTGCCAACAAAATAGTAAAAGCAAAAGTCCCCATGATCGAGACATTTTTGTAGCTGCCAACAAATTAGATGATTAACTTTAACTTTAAAAAGTTAAAGTCGGAGAGAATTTGGCGTGTATTCAGAGGTCCCGGTTAGGGGTCAGCCAGCATAATCACAGGTGGACCTGCACAGAAAAGGTCCTACAAAATGGAACTTATAAGGCCAAAGCTAGGTTAGTGGCCTGGGCTTTTGAAGAATGCTTAGGAGATAAAGAGGTCAGAGTGGACTCGCCCACAGCAGGAAAGATAATTTTGAACATTTTTTTGGTCCTTTTAGCAATGTTTTCTTTGGAATGTAAGTCTATAGATGTAAAAGCTGGGCTTCTGCAAGGGGATCACCTCCAGAGGGAAGTGTTTCTCCAACCTTCTAAGAAGGCACCAGATATAGAAGGGAAACTTTAGAAGTTATATGAGTGTGTCTTTGATTTGAATGATGTTTCCAGGGTATGGTACTTTTCATTTAGGTTTTGTTAAAGTTGGGCTGTCTCCTCCAACTGAAAGCAGAACCTGCCATGTTTTATTATTACCATGGTGGGAAACTCTCTGACATATTTATGATACATGTTGACGACTTCAAATGGGGTGGTACTAGTGAATTTGACAAAAATGTTATTGGCAGAATTAGAACTGAATTTAAGATTGGGAACCAGGCTTCTGGGGCCTTTAAATATATTGGGTTGGAAATAGGCAGTATGGGTCTGATGTTACTTTATATCAATAATCTTACTGAGAAAGTGTTAACCCTATCACAGTCAATCATGTAAGGTCCTGACAAAAAGATGCAGATGCCTCCAAAGCTCAGACGGCACAGCTGCAAAGTCTAATTGGAGAATTGAATTGGCTAAGCACACAGAAAAGGCCAGGTGCAAGTCTTGATACCATAGAACTAAGTACATCTAAAGATCAAGGGCAGTTTACAGGCAAATAAACATTTTAAAAATTAAAGATGGAAATATGTGTGCTGAAATTTCCATCTCTGGATGACTAAGAACAGAAAATTGATTGTTTTTAGTGATAAAAACAAAAAAACTGCGGATGCTGGAAATCCAAAACAAAAACAGAATTACCTGGAAAAACTCAGCAGGTCTGGCAGCATCGGCGGAGAAGAAAAGAGTTGACGTTTCAAGTCCTCATGACCCTTCTGTCGAACTCAAGTTCTGTCGAAGGGTCATGAGGACTCGAAACGTCAACTCTTTTCTTCTCCGCTGATGCTGCCAGACCTGCTGAGTTTTTCCAGGTAATTCTGTTTTTGTTTTGTTTTTAGTGATGCCTATCATGCAAACCTTTATGATGAGTTTTCAAGTGCAGCCAGTTTTAAAATATTTCTTATGTGAGAATGTGGGAAATGTTGATGCTTGGCTTGGGAAGTCAAGAAAATAAGGAGAATAGTAAGAAGTACTCTGGCTGCTGAAACTCTTGCACTTGTTGAGGCAGTTGACGTGACATTCTTTTTGTCAAAGACATTAGGGGAATTTCTAGATCGAGGAGATGCCGAAGAAACCATATCTGTTGAATGTTATAAAGACAATCATTCCCTTTGAGATAATGTAAATGAGAAGAGATTATGAATTAATATCACGAGTTTAAAACAAATATTGGTTAAAAAAAGATATGGATTGGACAAGCCATCAATTGTCTGACTGTTTCACTAAAAGGAACACTTCCAGTGAGAAGTTATTGAGAGTCTTAGAAGGAGGACACCCCATGATATGTGTCTGAGGGGTGTATGATTTATTTCTCTTTCTTCAGTATTTTTTTGAAATCTTATCTAAGTATTAGTTTTTTTTTCTTTTTAAGAAAGAAGGGAATGTGTAAATGTTATAAATGCTGTGACAATTGAGTGCACATTCCAGTTGTGATTAGGAGCAGCTGATACTAATTGAGGACAGTTAGGGCACATATATAAGAACCAGTTTCCACCTGTGGAGAGGAAGCTGTCTGGAAGGGAAAAGTAATCTGCACTTAGATGTATTTACAAAACCCAGTCTAACCTCATCGTCACCAGTCTACCTGTCGCAAATGCATCTGTTGATGAAAGTATTAGTAGCTGTGACATTTATCCAATGCTGATATGCTAATACCTTTTGCTATTGTTTATTTACACAGTATAATAGACATCTGGCGGTAGGAAAGGGTTTGATACCTTCAATACTTCCTTTTCTGTAGTGCTCACTACAGAGTAAAATGCTCTGTTTCCTTGGCCACTATTTTTAGGATGGCGGGGATTCCCACCCCTCAACTATTTCATGCTCCAAGGAGGATTAATTGGCTGGAGATTGTATTTCCGCCGCTCAGTTGGGAGGAAATCCTGCCTCAGAGAGATACTGTCCAATCAGATTGGCCAGCAGCTCTCTCGTGCCAGCAGCATCAGAAGTTACAGTGGACAGGGCTGGGATTACAAGTCTTCAGAGTAGAAATCTTGAAATTCCAGCAACAGGTAAGTGTAGGGATTTCAGGGCAGGGAGGGGAGAGGAGACCTGTGGAGTGGGTAGAACGTTGTGGGGATGTTGTTGGAGAGGCCAGGGGCAGACTTTTGGTGGGGTACGGTGCCTGATGTTAAAAGGAGGCTGTTGATGGAGGTCTGCCGCCACTCCTTGCCATCCAAGTCACTTTCCAAGCTTCCCCCTGAACTCGTCCCACCAGCCTGAAAATTAAGGCCATCCAAGGAGTTTTATGCCCCCTCCAACCTATAAACCCACTGGCAGGGTAATGTAAAATTGTGCCGTTCATGTTGACCCTAAAACATCTAACCTGCAATATATTCCTGACCCAATTTACTTTTCCAACCTTGCTATCATTAAATCTATTTACCTCGGTTCACGTTTTCATAGCCTGAATCATTGTCCATTGTTTGCCCCAAATCCAGTCCCTGGCTCTATCTGCACTTATTAATCATATTTTTGCAGAAAACCTTTTAATTTATTACTTCGCGATTTAATCAGAACTAATTATGAAGATGCTGTACGACAAAACTGATAATCAAATCACTCAAATTTGTTCAATGGTTTTGTCTGCCATTCACAAGAAGAATAAAAAAGCAGAATATTGCTTAAACGGAGAATGACTGCAGAACCCTAAGGTGCAGAGGGACCTGGGTGTTCTCGTGTATAGGTCACAAAAGTTAGTAAGCAAGTACAGCACATAATCAAGAAGGCTAATAGAATGCTATCCTTTATTACAAGAGGTTTGAACATAAAAGTAAGGATGTTATGCTTCAGTTATACAGGGCATTGGTGATTCCACATCTTGAATACTTTGTGCAGTTTTGGTCTCATTTAAGGAAGGATGTAAATGCATTGGAGGCGGTTCAGACGAGGTTTACTACATTGATACCTGGAAAAGCAGGTTGTCTTATGAGGATAGGTTGGACAGGCTGGGCTTGTTTCCACTGGAATTTAGAAAAGTGATTAAAGTGTATAAGACCCTGAATGGTCTTGACAAGGTGGTCGTGGAAAAGATGCTTCCTCTTGGAGTGAGTCCAAAACTAGGGGGCCCTGTTTAAAAATTAGGGGTTTCCCTTATTGATCAGAGATGAGAATTTATTTCTCTTAGAGGGCTGTGCAATTTTGGATCTCTCTCCCTCAGAAGGTGGTGGAGGTGGGGTCACTGAATATCTTTAAGGCAGAGGTAGATAGATTCTTGTTGGGCAAGGGAATCAAAGCTTATCAGGCGTAGATGGGAATGTGGAATTCAAAGCATAAGCAGATCAGCCATGACCTTATTGAATGGCGGAGTAGGTTCAAGGAGCAGAATGACCTACCTCTGCTCCTATTTCGTATGTTCGTATGTATGTTCATATTTTCCTTCATTCAAGGATTAAATTGTCAATTTGCAGAGGATGATTAAAATATGACAAAGTATTTAGTAAGTGTTTCCATTTGGTCCTACAAAAAAGAAGGATACCTGAAAGGAGGTACTACTGAAGCGTTGAGAGTGAGGCGAGTGATATGAAGGTTAAAAGGAAAATGTTTGATAAATTAGTTAGGCTAAAAGAAGACAAAGCACCAGTACCCAACAGGATACCTCCAATGATTTTGGGAGAGACGAGGGAGGTAATTCATAAAGTCCTAGAGTATATATTTTAGGGCTGCTTTGAGTGTGAATGAATGTTGGAAGAATGGAATAAAGTCAATCTAGTATCCATTTTTAAATAGAGACAACTCATCTGGCAAATTGCAAGCCTTTTAGCTTACCATCAGCGATGGGGAACATTTTAAACACTTTAATGAAGGATAAAGTTGCCATACATCTAGATAAAGAGAAGATAGAAGTGAACAACAATAATTTCAAAAGGAGTTATCATGCTTGACAAACCTCATTGAATTCTAAGAGGAGATAGCAGACTTGCTAGATGAAAAATGTGTACATGGACTTAAGCCTTTGACAGTGTTCCACACAAGAATTTGCTGGAGAAAATTAAGTAGTTTGATATCAGGGAAAGGATAGAAAATTGGATTAAAAATTGGTTGGAAAGAGGAAAAGAAAGTCGAAGCTCAGGGCAGTTTGTTGGAATTGTTGAAAGTGGGAGTGTATGTTCCATGGGATTCAGTCCAGAGCTACTTATGTTCACTGTGCAAAACCTGTGATTTAGCATTTGTAGGTGATACCAAATTAGATAGTGTAGTTAAATCGTTAGAAGAGGAATTGAAACTGCAAAGGGATATGGATAAGATGGCGACGTGGCAGATGGCATTCAGTGTCAGTAAATGTGATGTAATTTGAGACATGTCTTGAGAGGAATATGTGATTTTGGAGCAATTCTTCCCAAAGCTTTGCACCACTGGGGACATGATTGTAATGCGATTACGTACTCCTTGTAGTTCATCATGTTCCATATGATCCTGTGGAGGGGTAGTCGACAAGGAGGATTGGTTGAGCCAAATGACTAGTTTCCGTGTTGTAATTTCAATGTAAGAAGTGAGCTATTCTCTGGTTTCAAATTGTATCTTCAACTCCATACTCACCTCTATTAAATCCCCCCAGAGAGAAGATGAGTAGTTTACATTGTTGCTATTACAGAATTGGACCCTAGAGAGATAATTGATGATCAGATTTGCATATTGTCTACACAACATGTAACACAGGTGTGGATGAATGAAGATGCCACTTTTATGAAGATGTTTCAAAATTATTAGGACAATTATTGTGAAAAAATGATTAGATTAGACACAGATTCCTGTGGGGTTAATGATATCTCACTGTCACTTATTCAATCACATCACAATCATTTCTTGTAATATGTGATAGATTTTGCAATATCTGATCTGTCTTCACATCAAACCGATTAAAAGGATGGAGGTTCCTTTAGCAAAAGCAATAAAGCCTAGCAAAATAAATTACAAATCTCAATACAGGTATTGGTTTATCAAGAGATATTTATGGATAGGCAATAATGGTCATTTCTTACCAGTTATGGATCAATGCATGACTGAACCATATAGTGTTCTTTATACATTGTGGCTTTCAATGCAACCACTGACTGGTCCATTAGATTGTTTTGAAATTGATATTAATGGATTGCTTCTCAAGTTTGAAAATATTAAACATTAATTTTAAAGCAAAATCAACATTTTGTTGAAGCAGCATGATAAATTGTAAGTTACAGAGTTTCACAGTTATATTCTTGAATTGTTTGTGACCTTCTTATTGATCAGGTCAATAGGTAACATGCAATGGAAAGCAACCATTTATTTCGTAAGTGGGGGAGGATCTTACAACTGATCTCACATTTTACCAGTATTCTGAGTGTAATGTTTATCATGTAAACTTGAATTCAGTTAATTCATAGGAATTGCTATGTTTTTTAACAAAATTATGTTGCCAGAACATAAAGTGTGATATGACAAGGGGGCCATTTGACCCATTAAATTTAGTCTTTCTACAAATTTCAATCTACCTGGCTTATTTAATTTTGAGGATAAATTCTGCATAATTTCTCCTGACACTCAAAGGCATTTGGGATTAGATTCAGAACATTAATTTGTCACTACATCACAGCTCAGATCCTTCCTCACAAGTGGCATCACACCATAATGGCATAGCTGTAATTTTAAGATCATGTCCTTTGTTTGGGACTCCCCCATCAGAGGAAGTAGTTTCTCTCCATGTACTCTATCGAATTCTTTAATCATCTTCAACATGTCAATAAAGTCGCTCCTTAATTTTCTAAACTCAAGATGTTATAAGCTTTGAATATACAACCTGTCCTTAGCATTGACGCTTCCAGCACAATAAGAAATTTGGTAATTCTATACTGCACCCACTCCAAGACCAACATTTCCTACCTGAGGTGCAGTGCCCAGAACTGATTGCAGTATTCCAGATGCAATCTAACCGTAGGTTTATATAACTGTAATGTAACTTTCACACCATTGTCTTCAGTCTCCTTGCAATAAAGACTTAAATCTGTTAAGCTTTATAATTATTTTTTGTATCTCTCCGCTAGCTTTTAGTGATTTATGTGCATGAACCCTTAAATCTCTGCTCCTCAACAGTCCTTGGAGTCTTACAATTTAGAAAACACTGTGACTTATCTTAGTTGGGTCCAAAGTGGGTGACCTCACACTTCCCCACAATGAACTCCATCAGCCACAGTTTTGCCCACTCATTTAATCTAACAATGCCCTTGGCTGGCCTCCCACATTCTACCCTCTGTAAACTTGAAGTCATCTTGAACTCTGCTGCCTGTGCCTTAACTTACACCATCTCCTGTTCACTTATCACCCCGACCTTCAGCGACTCCCGGTCATGCAAAGTTTGGGTTTAAAATTCTCTTCCATGTGGAAGAGAACATCTTGTGGAACATCTTCGGTCTGTCTGCAAGCATGACCCAAACCTTCCTGTCGCTTGCCATTTAAACACACCATCCTGCTCTCATACCCACATGTCCGTCCTTGGCCTGCTGCAATGTTCCAGTGAAGCTCAACGCAAACTGGAGGAACAGCACCTCATCTTCCGGTTAAGGAGTTCAACAACTTCAGATCAAGAACTCTCTCATCCATCCTCACCCCTTTTTGATCCCCTTTTTTCTAATAATTATTACATTTTTTTTATATATCTTTTTCTTGTCCCACCTATTTCTATTATTATTTTAAAAATTTATTTCCATCCAATGTTTTATTTCCACCTTTTAGCCTATTCTGATCCCCTCCCCCCCACTAGGGCTGTCTGTCACTTGCTCGTCCTGCTTTCTACCCTTAATGTCACCATTAACACATCCTTTAGCTAATATCATCACCGTCAACACCCCTTTGACCTTTTGGTTATGACATCTTTGGCAACCTCTCCTTTGCCTCCACCTATCACTGGCCCTCTATCCAGCTTCACCTGTCCAACCCCCCTTAAACAGCTTATATTTCACTTCATTTATATTTCTCTTTAGTTCTGATGAAGAGTCATACAGACTCAAAACGTTAACTCTGTCTTTCCACAGATGCTGTCAGATCTCTGAGTTCTTCCTGCAATTTTTGTTTTTGTTGCATATTACTTTGTCCAACAAAGCCAGAATTAACATCAGTGGGCACCCATTTCTAAATTTAAAGTAATGCAACCTCTTCAGAACCAATTCCAAACAGGTGCAGTGCAATCACCATATTTACATTAAACTCAAATGTGACCGAAAAGCAGCTTGTGCACAAGTTTCCAGTCCCCTTTCATTTGCCACATGCACTGGGACATCTTTTAAGCCAATATTATTGAATTATTGCTTTGCTAGGATTTGTATTGAATTAATAAATCTTATCAGATTTTGGTTCATTGTTCCTAACCTAATAGTGTTTTGGACTATGATGGTATTCAAGATTATGTAACAAACAGTGTGTTTTGAGAAATGTCCATCTGTATTAATGTTATTCCTGAACATTGAAGCAGTAATAAGAGCAAAAAAATTTCAATTGTAGTTTACATAATTCTGAAAATGATCCACCACCCAACCCAGCAATAATGATATAATTTAAATAAACTATCAAATGAATACACTTCTGCAAATAACTTCGGAAAGCAAGCTGTGTCATCTGATGCACCATACCATCTAGGAAATTCCAAGCTTTGATTTGTAGTCCACAAATTTAGCCAAACTCAACCTATGCAGCAGTAATAGATCCTCAATGATCCTGAGATCAAGAAGAAAAACAGTTGATCACGATCCTTGTACCTAATTGCAATAGCTGCTGGAAAGTATGTGCATATGTGCTTGTGTTATATAAGAATAGATCAGAATCAGATGTGATGCTCTTCCCAAATTGATACACTTTATTTAGGCTCATATTTGTAATATGGCCACAGTAAAATGGACTTTGGCTACTGAGGAACTGTATGTAGTATGAATAATCAGCATTGGAACCGAAGGCAAGAAAATTCTGGGGAAAATCACTAGTCACTTAGGAACTGCTGATAATTTTTGAGACTTCTAAATATCCAACAAAAATGATAAATTGCATTTCAGTGTTGGTAATCAACCCATTTGTACCAAAGATAAATTGCTATTTCCTCTTTGCTTGCAATTAGCCGGATTGGTACATGCCACATGCTGGAAAATATTGGTCTAGATTTTGCAGTTGTAATGATGGTGAAATTGTCAGCATCACCATCATTACTATGTAAAACTTGCAGCAACTTATTGTCCACACGTGCAGATATGCACAGAAATCTGGAAATTTCTGTCGGAGATACCCCTCTTCCACTCATCACAGATGAAATGATTGCAAATTATCACATTTGCTGTGAACTTGGGCTAACTGGCCACTTGTTTAACATTAAAAAGGACAACAAAGGGAGGGGGAGGATCTAGTTGTTGTGGTCCTCGTCGGGACAAATAACATAGGTAAGACTAGGAAAGAGGACCTGTTTTGGGATTATCAGGAACTAGGAACTAAATTAAAGAACAGGTCCTCAAGGGTTATAATCTCCAGATTACTACCCGAGCCACATGCAAGTTGGCATAGGGACGCGAAAATAAGGGAAGTAAACACATGGCTAAAGGAGTGGTGCAGGAAAGAGGGGTTCCAGTTCGTGGGGCACTGGCATCAGTATTGGAACAGAAGGGATCTGTACCATTGGGACGGTCTCCACCTGAATCAGTCTGGGACCAATGTTCTAGCGAAAAGGGTAAATAGGGTGGTCAACAGGACTTTAAACTAGAAATGGGGGGGGTTGGAGGGAGGGAGAGGGAAGGGTAAAACTCCAAGAAATATGACTAATGGGAAACAAAGCAGCAGGTTAGCATGTGGGGGGCTGGATTCAACTTCATGGAAAATTATGAAAAAACTGAAAAGAATGGAGAGCCCAGGAGAGGTTATTAACGTCTCCAGAGCATAAAATAGGACAGAGTGTTTGGAAAGGGCTAGGAATCTAACTTCAAGCATATCAGATAAAGGGACAACAATGAGAAAGGGCACGGGAAATACAGGACTGAAGGTGTTGTATCTAAATGCGTGCAGTATACGAAATAAGGTAAATGAGCTTGTGGCACAGCTTGAAATTGGTAGGTATGATGTGGTGGGCATCACGGAGACATGGCTGCAAGGGGATCAGGTCTGGGAGCTGAACGTCCTATTGAAAAGATAGGCAGGTTGGCAGAGGGGATGGGGTTGCTTCGTTAGTAAGAAATGAAATTAAATCGATAGCAAGAAATGACATTGGGTCAGATGATGTAGAATCTGTGTGGGTAGAGTTGAGGAACCGCAAAGGTAAAAAAACCATAATGGGAGTTATGTACAGGCATCCGAACAGTAGTCAGGATGTGGGGCACAAGATACACCAGGAGTTAGAAAAGGCGTGTAAGAAAGGCAAGGTTGCAGCGATCATGGGGCATTTCAATATGCAGGTAGACTGGGAAAATCAGGTTGGCAGTGGATCCCAAGAAAAGGAATTTGTGGAATGTCTATGAGATGGCTTTTCGGAGCAGCTTGTGGTGGAGCCCACTAGGGAACAGGCAATTCTAGATTTAGTGATGTGTAATGAGGCAGATTTGATAAGGGAGCTTAAGGTGAAGGAACCCTTTGGAGGAAGTGACCATAATATGATAGAATTTACCCTGCAATTTGAGAGGAAAAAGCTGGAATCAGATGTAACGGTATTACAGTTGAATAAAGGCAACTACAGAGGCATGAGGGAGGAGCTGGCCAGAATTGACTGGGAGATGAGCCTAGCCGGAAAGACAGTGGAACAGCAATGGCAGGAGTTTCTGGGAGTAATTTGGGAGACACAGCAAAAATTCATCCCTAGGAAGAAGAAGCATACTAAAGGGAGGCCAAGGCAACCATGGCTGACAAGGGAAGGCAGGGACGGCATAAAAGCTAAAGGGAAAGCATACAATGCGGCAAAGAGCAGTGGGAAATCAGGGGATTGGGAAGCCTACAAAGACCAACAGAGGGCAACTAAAAACGAAATAGGAGGGAGAAGATTAAATATGAGGGTAAACTAGCCAGTAATATAAAAGAAGATTGCAAGAGTTTTTTTAGATATATAACGGGTAAGAGAGAGGCAAAAGTGGACATTGGGCCACTGGAAAATGACGCTTTTGGCACAGATTGAAATTGGTAGGTATGATGTGGTGGGCATCATGGAGACATGGCTGCAAGGGGATCAGGTCTGGGAACAAAACGTCCTATTGGATATGTTGCTGAGGCTTTATAAGGCTCTGGTCAGACCACATTTAGAATATTGTGAGCAATTTTGGGCCCCATATCTCAGGAAGGATGTGCTGGCCCTGGAGAGGGTCCAGAGGAGGTTCACGAGAACGATCCCAGGAATGAAAGGCTTAACATATGAGGAACGTTTGAGGACTCTGGGTCTGTACTCGATGGAGTTTAGAAGGATGAGGAGGGATCTGATTGAAACTTATATAATACTGAAAGGCCTGGATAGAGTGGACGTGGGGAAGATGTTTCCATTAGTAGGAGAGACTAGGACCCAAGGGCACAGGCTCAGAGTAAAGGGAAGACCTTTTAGAACAGAGATGAGGCGAAATTTCTTTAGCCAGAGAATGGTGAATTTATGGAATTCATTGCCACAGAGGCCAGGTCATTGAGTGTATTTAAGATGGAGATAGATAGGTTCTTGATTGATAGGGGGATCAAAGGTTACAGGGAGAAGGCAGGAGAATGGGGTTGAGAAACTTATCAGCCATTATTGAATGGCGGAGCAGACTTGATGGGCCAAATGGCCCAATTTCTGCTCCTATGTCTTATGGCCTATTGGTCTTAAATGTTACGCCGTGTCTTTGGAGATACAAGGTGCAAGTCTTGCTGCCATTTAAAACTTATGCATATTTAATGAAACCAGGATTCAGCCAGAAGGAAATTTTTATATGGAAGAAAATTGCACAAAAAGATTCAGATCTCTAACTTTTTTCAATTTTTTTCTCACAATTAGATGCCTGTGAATAAATAAGGACAAAATGCCTTTTCCACTTCTGGCTCCAGTGTTATCTGCTTTGTATGTCATGGAAATTTTATGCAGGAACAACGAAGAGTAAGGCACCGTGCCACAGTCTGATCAGGAGAAATGTTTACTCAACCCAGAGAGTGTACAGGGAGAGGCTGACTTTTGAGATGATGTTGGAGGAATTATGTATGAGGAGACTATGCTATAATAAATAGTCAATAGGCCACCTCTGTGATATGTTAAAGGAAGACCTTCAGTTGCATTCTAAGTCCTGTACTGCCTTATCAGTAAGAACAGTACTCAAATTTCATGTATGGAGGTCATTTCAGTCAGACACCCCATAGGCATATGCAATTTGACCCAGAGTGCTGCGAGAGCCTGCGCTCAACTTACCACGGATACCATACTGCTTCGGAGTTCATCAACTTTGAGGTGTCTCAGCGCAGCAAAGGGAAAGGCTGATGAAACCCATATCCCATTGAAGGTATTAAATGATACATCTGTCATGTGCATCAACAGGAAGGGGTTTCACCCATTAAATTCTTTTGTGATGCCCAACTACTGATCCTGAAATTCAGTGTAGATCACTAGGGAAGGGCTGATTATGCCTTTGTCCTCCAGCACTCAGACCTACATGACACTCTAATAGGGTGAATCAAGGATCTGGATGGATAGTAGGCATCAGAGGCTACTCACTGAAGCCGTGGCCAATGACAGCCTACAATAGGACCAATAGAGAAGCACAGGAAATATATGATGATGTACACATGCCAAATGGAGAGGACAGTCAGGGTGCTAAAATTTTGCTTCTTGAGACTGGACAGGTCAGATTGGACTTTGCAGTACTCACTTCTCAAAGTTGGGCGGATTGCGGTGATCAGTTGTACATTGCACAACTTTGCCATGCGGGTAAGGCTACCCTTAACCTGATAGGCGAGATTCCAGTGGAAATGGATTTGAGGGACCTTAATACAGATGTCTCTGTTTCATATTACACATGCAGACAGGGTAGCTGAAGAACAAATGGTCGCTTGTGCATTTGGGTAGTGATGAGAGTAACAAGATGCCCCTTCCACTTCCCCTTGGAAAGCACACAAAAAAATAGATTCCAAGTGAAAAAGTGAACTTTTATTGAAGCAGCAAATACTCACTGCAAGACTTTTGAGGAAGCAATTGCTATACTTTTTACATAAGCATTGATGTGCTAAGTAAAAACTTCAAATAAAACTTTAGCAACCAGCTATTTTGCACTTTGTAGACAGTTGTAACAAAATGGTCAATGTTGATAAATTTTAAACAGTTTAAAATTATTTCAGGCTAGGACTTCAGTACAACAGCAACAAAATAAATAACACAAACATGAGAAGATAAGAAATAAGAGCCAGAGTAGGCCAATTGACCCTATGAGCCTGCTCCACCATTCAACAAGATCATGGTTGATCTTCTACTTCAACTTTCCGCACTACTCCTATATATCCTTTAATTCCCTTAGTACCCAAAAATCTACTAACCTCTGACTTGAATACTGACCATCCACAGCACTTTGAGGTAGAGAATTCTAAAGATTCCCAACCTTTTGAGTGAAGAATAAGTTTCGCCTCATGTAGTTGTAAATGGCTGTCCTTTTATTCTGAGACTGTGACCCTGTGTTCTGGATTCCCTAGCCTGAGGAAACATTTTCTAAGCGTCTACCCTGTCAAACCCTTTAAGAATTTTATAAATTTCAATAAGATCACCCCTCATTCTTCTAAACTCGAGGGAATATAGGCCTAGTCTACTCAATCTCTTTTCATAGCACAATCTCCTCATCCTAGGAACCTTTGTTGCACTCCCAATAGGGCAAGTATATCCATCCTTAAGTAAGGAAAAAATAACTTCACATAGGTGTGGCCTCACCAATGCCCTGTATATTAGTAGCAAGACCTCTTTACTCTTATATGGCACTAGTTCAAAGAAGAGCAGGGAGGTTATCCCCATGTCCTGGTTAATATTTTCCCCTTAATCAACATCACAATAACAGATTATCTGGTCATTATCACATTGCTGTTTGTGGGAGTTTGCGGTGCACAAGTTGGCTGCTGGGTTCCCGACACCAAGGCTGAGTTAGACATATTTTTGATTGACGAGAGAGTCAAGGGTTATGGGGGATGGGCAAGAAAGTGCTGTTCAGGCCACAGTCAGATCAACCATGATCTATTGAATGGCGGAATAGGCTGAATAGCCTTCTGACCCTGTTTCTTATGTTGTAATGACAACTGTGAGTACACTTTAAAATTTCTTCATCGGCTGTTAAGCACTCCGGGACATCTGGTAGTCGTGAAAGACGTGATAAAAATGCAAGTCTTACTTTCTTTCTATTATACTCCAATTCCTTTCTAACAAAAGCAAATGTACCATGTGGTTTCCTAATTGCTTGCTGTACCTGCATGTTAACTTTCTGTGGTTCATGTACAAGGACACCCAGGTCCTTCTGAATGCACACGTTTAGTCAAAAACATTCTGTTCTTTTTTCCCACTGAAGTGGATAGCTTCATACTTTGCCACATTTGTGAACTTGCCATGTTCTTACCCACTCACCATGCCTGTTTACAGTAAATTCTCACTTAATATTGTAGCGGTGAGGTGAGAATGACTGAAAGTGAGAGTGACTGTCCTTGACATCAAGGCCACATTTGACTGAGTGTAGCATCAAGGAGCACTGGCAAAACTGAAGTCATTGGAAATCAGGGGTAAACTCTCTGCTGGTTGGAGTCATACCTAGCACAAAGGAAGATGGTTGTGGCTGTTGGAGGTCAGTCATCTCAGATCCAGGACATCACTGCAGGAGTTCCTCAGGGTAGTGCCTTAGGCCAACTGTCTTCAGCTGCTTTGTCAGTGACCTTCCTTCCATCATAAGGCCAGATGGGGATGTTCACGGATGATTGCACAATGTTCCACACCATTGGCAACTCCTCAGATACTGAAGCAGTCCATGTCCAAATGCAGCAAGACCTGAACAATATTCAGGCTTGGGCTGACAAGTGACAAGTTATATTCGTGCCACACAAGTGCCAGGCAATGACCATCTCCAACAAGAGAGAATCTAACCATCGCTACTTGACATTCAATGACATTATCATTGCTGAATCCGCCACTATCAACATCCTGGGGGCTACCATTGACCAGAAACTGAACTGGACTAGCCATATAAAAACTGTGGCTGTAAGAGTAGGTCAGAGGCTAGGAATCCTGCAGCGAGTAACTCACCTCCTGACTCCTCAAAGTCTGTCCTCCATCTACAAGGCACAAGTGAGGAATGTGATGGAATACTTTCCCCTTGCCTGGATAAGTACGGCTCCAACTACACTCAAGAAGCTTGGCACCATCCAGGACAAAGCCACCCACTTGATTGGCACCACATCCACAAACATTCATTCCCTCCACCACCAGCGCATAGTGGCAGCAGTGTGTACCATCTACAAGATGCACTGCAGAAACTCACTAAGGCTCCTTAGACAACACCTTCCAAACCCACGACCACTGCCATCTAGGTCAAGGGCAGCAGATACATGGGAACACCACCACCTGGAAGTTGCCCTCCAAGTCACTCACCATCCTGACTTGGAAATATATCGCCGTTCCTTCACTGTCGTTGGGTCAAAACCCTGAAAGTCACTTCCTAACAGCACTGTTGTTATAACTACACCATAGGGACTGCGGCAGTTCAAGAAGCTAGCTCACCACCACCTTCTCAAGGGCAATTAGGGATGGGCAATAAATGCTGGCCTAGCCAGTGAAGCCCACATCCCTTGAATGAATAAAAAAAAAATTCCTGAAAAAGTCAACTTTAGATGAAACAACATTAAGCGAATCAGTTTATTCATAACCAATGTAAAAGCCCTAGTTAGCTTCTGTAAGACCTTTCTCATCCGAAAAAATTAAAACATTATACCCTGTAAGTTGAAATACTTTACATTGCTTAATTCCTATATTCATAAATGAAATAACTTTTAAAATAAGATTAATTTTAAAATATAAAAGAAGTATGCTAACTCTTTCAACTAATTTCTAGCGCACGCATCTCCCGCTCTCTGAACCTCCGGCTCACTGCTTCTCCCTCTTGCTGGCTCTCCCGCTGACCGACTCTCCCAGTCGCTTCCAACTTCCTTCATGCCAAACCTCCCTCTCGTCAAACCTCCCACTCACCACTTCCCTCTCCCAAACCCTCATTGTGAGCAAGGGCTCATGAGATGAGTGGCCAGAGGCATGAAGAGCAGCTTCAAGTTGCAGGGGTTGCAGAGGTAAGCCACAAGCTGGAGAGGCAGAGAGAGGGAGGGTGAGCAGAGTGAAGGTTAACAGCGACTGGGAGGTTGGCGAGAGGGACAGTTGGAAAGAGGAAAAGTCAGTGGTGAGAGGGAGGGTCAGTGAGAGAGAAGTTCCATGTTGAGAGAGAAGGTCAGCAAGGTGGGAGATCAGCTGGAAGGAAGGTCAGCAGTGACCAGGAGGGTCAGAAAGGGGGAGACGCTGCTCCGAAGTAGAGCCAAACATCAGACTCAGTGCAAAATGACATTACAATGAAATGCCCGATACTAAATGCAACTATTAACCGATGGGCGTTAAAGTAGAACAACTTTAAGCGAGGCAACTTAAAACAGGGACTTATTGTATATCCTTCTGCAGTCTCTTTGCATCTTCCTCGCTGCTTGCTTTTCCACCTAACTTTTTATCACCAGCAAACTTGGATATGTTAAATTCAGTCCTTCATCTAAGTTATTAATATAGATTGTAAATAGCTAGGCCCAAGTACTGATCCTTGTGCTACCCTGTTAGTTACAGCCTGTCAACCCTAAAGATGTCTTGATTATTCCCACCATCTTGTTTTCTGTCCATTAACCAGCCTCAATCCATGCTAATATATTACTCCAATCCTGAGTCCTAATTTTGTGTAATAACGTCTTGTGTAACACCTTATCCAATGCTTTTTGAAAATCCAAATACACAACATCCACTTATTCATACAACTGGCCTCTTCCTCAAAAGCCTCTTAAAATATTTGTCAAGCACAATTTCCCTATCATAATCCCTAACATCTGCATTGTCTCTGCTCAATCATATTATGATTTTCTAACTCTATTACCATTTCACTAATAAATTCTAGTGCAGACTTTCTTGGGGATCCACGACACATGGCTGGTCTTGCAGTGTTTTTTCCATGCTTTGCTCTCTCTGGGTTCCTGCTTACCACTCCCCCTACCCCGCCACCCACTGGGCTTCTGCTTCATCACCACAAATCGCACGCCCCTCCACGGGCTCCTACAAAGGACACACAAACTCTGCGACAAAAAGCCAGCATGCCCATATCAGCAATATCTGTATATAACAATCTGCTTTCTTAAAAGCATCATTGAAACATTTTATGTGGAGCACCTTAATATACTAGGTATTGTGTGGTATTATAATTTAGGTGTGGATTGGCGGGGGCTGTTTGTGATTAGAAAAGGGGTCCTTCTATCAAGAAAGTATGAGAATTATTTCTAACATTTTGCTTCCTACTGAAGTTAGGCTAGCTGGGCCTATAGTTACCCGTTTTCTCTTTTCCTCCTTTCTTAAATAGCGGAGTTATGTTTGCTACCTTCCAATCCTTGGGAACTATTCTAGAACCTAAGGAATTCTGAAAGATCAAAAGCAATGCATCCACCATCTCTGCAGTAACTGCTTTTAAAACCCTAGAATGCAGTCATATCTTGGGGAATTTGTCACCATTTAGTCCCATTAATTTCCCCAGTATTATTTGTTTATTTATACTGATTTCTTTAAGTTCCTCATTCTTGCTAGACCATTGGTTCCCCATTATTTCTGGAATTTTGTGTGCTTTCTACCACAAAGCATTTGTTTACTGTCTCTGCCATTTCCTTATTCTCCATTATAATTTCACCCGTCCCAGGGCCCACATTTACTTTCATTAATCTCTTCTTACTTACATACCTGTAGAACTGTTTCCAACCTGTATTTCTATCTCTTGCTAGTTTCTTTCCTTATCAATTTCTATTTTTTCTTTCCTTTTCAATTTCTTGGTCCTTCTTTGTTGAGTTCTAAATCCCTCCCAATCTTCAGATTTAGTACTCTTTTTGGCAACATTATAAACCTGTTCCTTTGATATATCTTTAACTTATCTTGTTCATCACATTTAGACCACCTTTTCTCTGGATTTCCTCTGCCTCATGAATTTATATTCGTTGTAAATTATGTAATAATTCTTTAAATGCGAACAATTGCTTTTCTACCATCATATTTGTAATGTAGTTTCCCAATCCACCTTAAATTACTTGCCCCTCAGACCTGCATAATTTGTTTTGTTTAGATTTGAGACCCTACTTTTGCTCTTAAATAAATCCTTCTCAAATTTAATGGTCACTCTTCCCTGGAGGCCTCTTTACAACAAGGTTAACTAACCCCTTCTCTTTTCACAATACTAGATCCAAACTAGCCTGTTCCCTAGTTGGTTTCTTGACATGCTAATCAAGGAAACTATAACAACAACAATTTATATTTATATGGCACCTTTAACAAGACAAGGCGTCCCAAAGCACTTCACAGGAGTATTATGAAACAAAATATTACACCAAGCTATGTAAGGAGATATTAAGTCAGATGACCAACAGTTTGGACAAAGAGGTTGCATTGAAGGAGTTTTAAGGAAGAAAGCAAGATAGAAAGATGGTGAAGGGAGGGAATTCCAGAGCTTGGGTCCCAGGTAACTGAAGGTGCAGTCACTACTGGTGGAGCAATTATAATTGGGAATGTGCAAGAGCACAGAATAAGAGAAATGCAGATATCTCATAAGTTAGAGAGGTTGAAAAAGAATACAGAAATAGGGAGGAATTGGAAAGCAGGGATGAGAATTTTAAAATCAAGATGTTGCTTGACTTGGAGCTAATGTGGGTCAGCGAGCGCATGGGTGATAGGTGAATGGCAGGACTTGGTGCGAGTTAAGACGCGTGCAACATATTTTTGGATAACTTCAAGTTTATGGAGGTAGAATGTGGGAGACCAGCCAGGTGTGCACTAGAATAACCAAGTCTAGCAATAACAAAGGCATGAAAGAAGGTTTCAGCTGCAGACAAGCTATGTACAAAGTTGGGTGATGTTACTAAGTTGCAAGTAATAGTCCTAGTGATGGATATAGTTAGAAACTTAACTCCACCAAATGACATCAAGGTTGCCAATAGACTGATTTAGTTGCAAACTGTTGCCAGGGAGAGAGGAATGGAGTCAGTTGCTAAGTTTGGGACGAGGACCAAAAATAATGGCTTCAGTCTTTTGGATATTTAATTGGAGCAAATTTCTGCTCATCCAGTGCTGGATGTCAGATAAGCAGTCTGATAATTTAGCAACAGCGGAGGAGTATACTATTTTGTATACATTCCATGAACTCATCCTCCACACTATAACTGCAATTTTACTTTGTCCAGTCTATATGAAGATTAAAGTCCCCTCCATCCCCACCTGCACCCCCCACCCCCTCCACCCCATAATTACTGTACTAACCTGAGTTTATGGGCTTCTAATTTCCTTATTTATATATACTCATCTCTACCTTACAACTACTGCTAGGGATCCATAAAAATTGCTTTTTGCACCTTGCTGTTTCTTAGCTCTACCCAAACTGATTTTGCTTCTTGATTTTCTGTTAAGATTATTTCTGCTATCTTTACCCCATCCTTTCTTATCAGGGTTACCCCTTCTCCTTCTCCATTTTGCCTATTTCTTCTAAAAGTTAAGTATCTGGGAATGTTTAGTTCCCAAATTTTGTCATTTTGCAACCACATCTCCATAACGGCTAATAGATGAAACCTGTTAAATTCTATCAGTGTTATTAATTCTCTAATTATTGTGAATGTTTCACTCATTCGGGTACCTTTGATACTTTCACTGTCCCTTTCTGACCCACTTTACTTATTTTTACCCAAAACGTTGCTCTGCTCTGGAGCTTTGATATTTCCCTGCTTGCTTTTGATTTTATCCTTTCCTGAATCCTCCTCCCCCTCCCTTTATTGATAAACAATGATAACATAAATATAATTTTCAATAAATAACACACCATCAACGTTTCAAGAATAGCAAACATATTTAAAAAAGGACAACTCCCTTACACCTCGTGCCTGAGGGTTGCTGTGATAAAGCTATCAGGAAAAGGAGGTAGACTCTACAAGAGGTGGCACCTGCTTTTCCCTTTGCCCTTCCCTACAACATCTGAGGCTTGTTCACCATCAGCAGGGAACTTAGAGCTGGGTGCTGATGCTCTAAGGTGACATAGTGATAAGTTGCATATGTTGGAGGCACAACTGCTAGCTTATGGGCCTTCGCTGCATCTGCACTGGGAGCCAGCAAAGGATTTTTTTCTAATTCTTTCACGGGATCTGGATGTCACTGGCAATGACAGCATTTGTTGCACTTCCCTAATTGCCCTTGAAAAGATGGTGTTGAGCCTCCTCCTTGAATTGCTGCAGTCCATGTGGTGTAAGTATACCCATAGTACTGTTAGGAAGGGTGTTCCAGGACTCTGACCCAACAACAGAGAAGGAACGGCAATATAGTTCCAAGACAGATGGTGAGTGACTTGGAGGGGAACTTGCAGTTCATGGTGTTCCTATGCATCTGCTGCCCTTGTCCGTCTAGGTGGCAGAGGTCGCAGATTTGGAAGGTGTTGTTGAAAGAGCCTTGGTGCGTTGCAGCAGTGCATCTTGTAGATGGTACACACTGCTGCCACTGTGTGTCGGTGGTGGGGGGAATGAATGGTTAAGGTGCTGGATGGGGCGGCAATCAAGTGGGCTGCTTTGTTCTGGATGGTGTCAAGCTTCTTGAGTGTTGTTGGAGCTGCACCCATCCAGGAAAGTGGGGAGTATTCCATCACACTCCTGACTTGTGCACTGTAGATGGTGGGCAGGCTTTGGGGAGTCAGGAAGTGAGTTAACTGCTGCAGAATTCTTAGTCTATGACCTGCCCTTGTGGCCACAGTATTTATATAGCTAGTCCAGTCTAGTTTCTGGTCAATAGTGACAATGAAGGAACGACAATACAGTTCTAAGTCAGGATGCTGAGTGGAACTTACAGGTGGTGGTGTTCCCATGTATCTCCACCCTTGTCCTTCTAGATGGTAGCGGTCGTGAGTTTGGAAGGTGGTGTCTAAGAAGCCTTGATGTGTTCCTGTAGTGCATTTTGTAGATGGTACACACTGCTACCACTGTACGTCAGTGGTGAAGGGAGTGAATGTTTGTGGATGGGGTGCCAATCAAGTGGGCTGCCTTGTCCTGGATGGCGTCAAGTTTCTTGAGTGTTATCGAAGCTACAGTCATCCAGGTTAGTGGAGACTATTCAATCACACTCCTAACTTGTGCTTTGTAGATGGTGGACAGGCTTTGATGGATCAGGAGGTGAGTTACTCACTGCAGGGTCCCTGCTCTGACCTGCGCTTTCCGCCACAGTATTCATATGGCTAGTCCAGTTCAGTTTCTGGTCAATGGTAACCTCCCCAGAATGTTGATAGTGGTGGACTCAGCAATGATAATGCCTTTGAATGTCAAGGGGCGATGGTTAGATTCTCTCTCGTTGGGGATGGTCATTACCTGGCACTTGTGTGGTGCGAATGTTACTTGTCACTTGTCAGACCAAGCCTGGATATTGTCAAAGTCTTGCTGCATTTGAACATGGACTGCTTCAGTATCTGAGGAGTCACAAATGGTGCTGAACATTGTGCAATCATCAGCGAACATCCCCACTTCTGACCTTATGATGGAAGGAAGGTCATTGATGAAGCAGCTGAAGATGGTTAGGCCCGAGGACATTACCCTGAAGAACTCCTGCAGTGATGTCCTGGAGCTGAGATGACTGACCCAACAACCACAACCATCTTCCTTTGTGCTAGGTATGACTCCAGCAAGCGGAGAGTTTTCACACTGATTCCCATTGACTCCAGTTTTGCTGGGGCCCCTTGATGCCACACTCGGTCAAATGCTGCCTTGATGTCAAGGGCAGTCGCTGTCACCTCACCTTGGGAGTTCAGCTCTTTTGTCCATATTTGAACCAAGGCTGTAATGAGGCCAGGAGCTCAGTGACCCTGGTGGAACCCAAACTGGGCATTAGTGAACAGGTTATTGCTAAGCAAGTGCCACTTGATAGCATTGTTGATGACCCCTTCCATTACTTTACTGATTATCAAGAGTAGACTGATGGGGTGGTAACTGGATGGGTTGGATTTGCCCCGCTTTCTGTGTACAGGACATACCTGGGTAGATGCCAGTGTTATAGCTGTCCTGGAACAGCTTGGCTAGGGGCGCAGCAAGTTCTGGAGCACAAGTCTTCAGCACTATTGCCGGAATATTGTCTGGGCCCATAGCCTTTGCAGTATCCAATGCCTTCAGCTGTTTCTTGATATCACGTGGAGTGAATCAAATTGGCTGAAGACTGGCATCTGTGATGTTGGGGACTCCGGGGGAGGCCAAGATGGATTATCCACTTGGCACTTCTGGCTGAAGATTGTAGCAAATGCTTCAGCCTCATCTTTTGCACTGATGTGCTGGGCTCTTCCATCATTGAGGATGGGGATATTTGTGGGGCCTCCTCCTTCAGTGAGTTGTTTAATTGTCCACCACCATTCATGACTGAATGTGGCAAGACTGTTGAGCTTAGACCTGATTCATTGACTGTGGGATCGCTTAGCTCTGTCTATCACTTGCTGCTTATGCTTATGCAAGTAGTTCTGTGTTATAGCTTCATCAGGATGACACCTCATTTTTAGGTATGCCTGATGCTGCTTCTGGCATCCCCTCCTGCTCTCTTCATTGAACCAGGGCTGATCCTCTGTCTTGATGGTAATGGTAGAGTGGGGGACATGCCAGGCCATGAGGTTACAGATTGTGTTTGAGTACAATTCTGCTACTGCTGATGGTCCACAGCACCTCATGGATGCCCAGTCTTGAGCTGCTAGATCTGTTTGAAATTTATCCCATTTAGCATGGTGGTAGTGCCACACAACAGGGTGGAGGGAATCCTCAATGTGAAAGCGGGGCTTCGTCTCCACAAGGACTATGCAGTGGTCACTCCTAATGACACTGTTATGGACAGATGCATCTGCAGCAGGCAGGTTGGTGAGAATGGGGTCAAGTATGTTTTTCCCTGTTATTGATTCCCTGCCACAGACCCAGTCTAGCAGCTATGTCACTTAGGACTCAGCCACCTCAGTCAGTAGTAGTGCTACTGAGCCACACTTGGTAATGGACATTGAAGTCCCCCACCCAGGGTACATTCTGTGCCCTTGCCGCCCTAAGTGCTCCCTGCACGTGGTGTTCAACATGGAGGAGCGCTGATTCATCAGCTGAGTGAGGGCAGTACGTGGTAATCAGCAGGAAGTTTCCTTGCCCATGTTTGACCTGACGCCTTGAGACATCATGGTGTCCAGAGTCAATGTTGAGGATTCCCAGGGCAACTCCCTCCCAACTGTATACCACTGTGCCACCACCTCTGTCGTGTCTGCCCTGTTGGTGGGATAGTACATACCCAGGGATGGTGATGGTGGTATCTGGGACATTATCTGTAAGGTATGATTTCCTGAGTATGACAATGTCAAGCTATTGCTTGACTAGTCTGTGAGACAGCTCTCCCAATTTTGGCACAAGTCCCCAGATGTTAGTAAGGAGGATTTTGCGGGGTCAACAGGACTGAGTTTGCCGTTGTCGTTTCCAGTGCCTAGGTTGATGCTGAGTGGTCTGTCCAGTTTCATTCCTTTTAGACTTTTTAGCGGTTTTGATACAGCTGAGTAGCTTGCTAGGCTGTTTCGGAGTGCACTTAAGAGTCAACCACATTGCTGTGGGTCTGGAGTTACATGTAGGCCAGACCAGGTAAGGAAGGCAGATTTCCTTCCCTGAAGGACATTAGTGAACAATCGACAATAGTTTAATGGTCATCAGACTTTTAATTCCAGATACTTATTAAATTCAATTCCACCATCTGCCATGATGGGATTCATACATAGGTCCCCAAAGCGTTACCCTGGGTCTCTGGACTACTCGTCCAATGACAACACCACTGAACCAATTCCTCCCTCCTGATATCACATGGAGTGAATCGAATTGGCTGAAGGTGTTGGGGACCTCAAGTGGAGGCCAAAATGGATTATCCACTCGGCACTTCTGGCTGAGGGTGGATGCAAATGCCTCAACCTTGTCTTTTGCACTGATGTGCTGGGCTCCCCCGGTATTATCGAATCCTTGATTCGAGTATGATATCTACTCAGGGTCACAAGTTTCTGCCATGGGACTTCATGCACTGAGCAGGCCAATTTTTGACTATGGATCTTTGGGCTTATGGAGCAGGAAAACCCACTAGCTAGTGGGATCTGAAGCGCAGGATTTTCTCCCTTTTCTTTCCTTTTCTGGCGTCATTGTGCCTCATCATTAAGACCTTGGACTTGAAGCATGATGCAGCTTGATGGACAAGTTGTCACTTTTCTGAGCAATTGGTGGCAATCTCCTGCCAATCATTAAGGCCAATGCTGCTGCACTTCAAGGAGAGCTTTAGTGTGCCTTTGAAGCATTTTCTTTGTTCTCCCCTGGAATATTGGCCAAAGGAGTGTAGAGAGAACAGAACCCAATAGTTTGGGCTAACTTTGATCCCACAGTTCTGGAATTGAGTTAGATGTGTGGAGATTTTCTAGATAGGCTGAGTTAGGCAGATTCACAACCTTGAATATAATCAATGGCCCAGCCTCTATTGCAGTCTGAGCTAGAGAATTCCAAAGATAAACAACCCTCTGAGGGAAGAAATTTCCATCATATGTGGAAGATGCCATTTGTATTGGCTTTTGCCACCCCATTTTTTCCAATGGTTCCACTCCAGACTTCAGAGTGTTAGCCAATCCTGGCATTCAAGTCCCCAGGAAGGATGACTTTTTCTTCTTTTGAGATGGCAGTGAGGACTTCATCAAGCTCAGAATAGAACTTTTCCTCAACATCTGCATCGGAGTGTAGAGTTGGGTCATGAACACTGATGGCAATGGCATATTGGTTTTGGCTAAACAGTAGGTGAAGCATCATGAGTCTTTCATTTACACACCTGGGGAGTTCTGGTAGTGCATCCAAGATCTATTCTGGATGGCAAAACCAACACTGTGGACTCAAGGGTTACTATCAGCCTTTCCTTTCCTGTAAAATGTGAGTCCACTTGTTTGTTCCTTCAGCTGACCCTCTCCAGAAAAGCAGTCTTGACAGCTCAAGTGGCACAAATGCAAGTTTTCTTTTCAGCCAGTCACTCATGAGGTTATCCATGAGTGTTCTAACATTCCAAGCTACAAAATTCAAAGTTTTCTTTCTTTGATTACAAAGCTGATGATCCTGCTATGTACAGTTCCCCAGCCAGGAGAAAGTGGGACAGCGTATTTTTAGAGCACCTTTTCCAACCCTTCCCTATTTGGGGTGAGCAGAATGTATCCTGAAGAGGATTGCTCAGTCACAGGCTGGTGACCAAGAACGCCTGTATCCTAACACAGGTGTCCAAGAACCTCCATGCATCTATCACTTGTGCACAGTTTCTTGACTAGCGGCTCCCAGTTTCATAGCCCTGTCTCTGTCACCAATCCTCCATTGCCACAGGACTTGGCAAATGAACCCTGGTAGAAGCCTGCACCTGACTTCATTTAACATGGGGACCTTAGGGTGGCATCATTGTCCATACAATCTTGACAGGTTGGTGGTCCAATTTCGGTAATGTGTCAAACCATGCTGACCAAGGCCACCTTGCCTGTTCTCCTGTTGAGGACTTTTTGGACTGCGCTTTGTCTGGTACCTACCCCCAACTTTGCCACTACACGCAGCCTAACCAGGAGCAAGGAGCTCCTAATGACATTGCTCAAGGGATCATCCCTTCAAGGGATGCACAAGGCTGTCCACCACATCAAGGTGGCGATTCACAGAGCAACCCAAAAGTGATGCTAACATTGCATACTATTTGTCCACTAGAGATTAGGATCACACCTAACATTTTTAAAAATACATTATAAAAGTTAATGCATTGATTACCAGCATTCCCAAGAACTGAATCTACTTAGCATTGATTCTGCAAAGTTAAGACAAGCTGCTCCTCTCTGTGCCAATCAATCAGAGCAGATTTCTAACCTTTTCCTGACTTGGAAATATATCGCCATTCCCTCACTGTTGCTGGGTCAAAATCCTGGAACTCCCTTCCAAACAGCACTGTGGGTGTACCTACATGACATGGACTGCAGTGAAGGCAGCTCACCATCACCTTCTCAAGGGCAACGAGGATTGGGCAATAAATACTAGCCCAGCCAACGAAGCCCAAATCCCATGAATGAATTTTTTAAAATGCTATCATGGCATGCATGATTGGAACAGCAAATGAAAATGCATCCATAGCTTGAGTAAGAACACATGCTGCACCTTTCCAAGCATCATAAACTATATGCTCCTTTGCATTATTCATAAAGTATTTTCCAACTTCTATTATTTCCACCTAACTCCTTGGGCAGGATTTTCCCCCTGTCGGGGGTGAAGTTGAATGGCGGGTGTGCACAGGTGCATCTCTGATAAGCGCCCCCAATTGGGGGCGTGGCGTCATTTTACGTGGGTGGGCTAATTAAGGCCCACCCAGCGCGACGTCTGGCCGGAAGCACTATGTGCTCCCTGTGCGGGGAGGGGGTTGGGGGGTGGGGGGGGGGGGTGCGGTAGAGATCCCTAAATCGAGAGTGCGCTCTTTCACGCATGTGCACGAAAGAGCGCACTCATCTCCCTGAAGCTAAGTGCTGCCTCAGGGAGATCAGCTGTTCTGTGACAAATATTAAAAATAGAATAAAGAGAAAATTCTGACATGTCCCCTCATGTGACACTGTCACATGGGTTGGGACATGTCCATAATTTTTACAAAAACTTTAATAAAAATGTTTCAAACCGACATGAAACCTCATCCAGCCAATGGATGAAGTTTCATGCTTTTTCTAATTCCCGCTGGGGCTCCTGGCCTGCCCACCAACCTAAAGGCTGGACGGGCAGGTCCATTAATTAACTAAATGACTCTGTCAATGGCCTCAATTAGCCGTTGACAGGTTGATGGGCACACAGCTGATTTTGCTATGTCCCTGAACTCACTGCGCGTCATTTTATGCGTCGGCGAGTGGGTCCCCCCTCCCTCACCGACGGGAAAATCCTGCCCCTAATTTGACTAGTTAATTCTATTATTTGACTAAATCACATGGCTCAGGTATTAATTATATGGTCAATTTTTGTAAATAAGTTGCACTCATTTAACCGTTTATCTGAATGACCCCTGTTTACATTACAATTTTGCATTCCATGGATATTAAAAGGATTCCAATTGACTGTACTTTTCTTGCAGCAATTATGTTTTTGCACCCAGCAGCAAAGTGGAAGCATTCGCTGCTGATTTCATAGAAAGCTGCCCACAAAGATTTAGTGATCAATGTGACATGGATTTTACGCTTCCTGATGTTAATTTCATTCTGGCTTCCAACCATAACATAGCTAAGCATCTAGCTAAAGTAATATATCAAGCAGGGTAGACAGCAAATCACATTGGAGACTTCTCACGGGTAACAAGCTAGGAAATAAAAAGCACTAATTATCTTTCACTTTTTAATCATTTTACAGAGAGTGAAATAAAGATTAGAACATGCACATGGGAATAAGGTATTCGCTGATATATCATAAATTTTAAGAAGAGTTAATCTTAATCTATGGAATTTTTAAAAATTGACATTCCATAAATATACTATTAGTTTTTCAGGGCTGGAGAGGTGATTCAAAAGTAATTATAACTTAGCAAGCCATTAAAATCACAATTGCATCTTATTCAACAAAGCATAACATTTTTAAAGGTTTTTACAGCAAAACTAATAACGTAAAAAGTGAAAGTTCACATCAATTCAAATGATTTCTAAGATTTCTATCTGAAGATTTCAACAGCACACTTTGTGGAGTAATGAGTCACTGGCAGCAACTCCTGGATTTCTGCGCATGTGCAGACACCAGACGTTTCTGTCAATTTCAGAGTATTGAAGGCAAATGCTGACAGGTTCACCATCATAACATCCACAAAATTCCAGTCATTCTACTTTTATCCTGATTTAATTCAGTTCATACTTCAAACAGTGTTAAATTATCAGTTTGCATGCTATTTACAGTATGTTATTTAAATCGACCTTGCTAGTTCTATTTTCAATAGATTCCACAATTCTTTAGTCATTTTTAAATCAGTTTCCCATATTTGAGACATTTTACCCCAAAGCAAGATTATAGCAATTATTGCTGTATCATTTACAGTAAAAAGGGATAAATTGGTAGATATGCAGGTGTAGAGTAATGGGCATAAATGTTAACAGCAAGGAGTAGAAAAATAAACTCCCGCTGTGTGCTTACTTTGTCATCCCACAGAATGTTACATTCAGGCAAAAGATTGCTAACGGATGTCCTTTGAAAGTGCTCCTTATGGAATATCCTGCATTGTCAGCTTCTGTTCAGTGACTTTTGGAAGAGTGAACCATGCATGACATAGAAATATTACACGTCGTGCATTAGTGATTTCCCAAGTGTTTGCATTGAGTAGTAATGTGCTGAGAAAGTGCTCTATATCAGTCCACACACGGTACTTGTCCGATGGTAAAAATGCTCTTGCTAGAAATTACATTAGCAATGAAAAATCCATTTAAAGTACATACCTTCCACCTGCTTTACAGACAGTGTATTGTATTTCAGAAACATTTGATTAATTTTTTATAAACATTTGCAGGGTGGCAGCTCAGTGGCCTTGTAAATGCATAGATAGTGCACTATCTTACTTGGCCATATGTCATCATGAAAGCTCATTGAGGCTCCGTCAAAAGAAGTGCCACAGTATCAGACTTCTGACATGTTAAAGTATATTCATTACTGTTGAAATCTGATCACCAAAAGTCTTCAACTTGTGTACTATCTTGAAGCTCCCTTTAGCATGCAACTGTAAGCTCTGTAATTTTCACTGATTGATTGAAACATGGTACTTGCATTGTTTTATGATTATGTTATGTTTTGATATGATTTGTTTTCCTGTACACTTGCAATGTCATTTATGCTACTTGATGCCCATGCCTTGAATCTAACTTGCCATTCATTCAGTGGACCTAAGCATACAATGAGGGATGAAAGTTAGTAAATCCAGTGATAAACCACAAGCAAGGAGTATACACATGCTGTATTTCAAAATATATAACTTTATAACTTAAAAATGGAAGTTGGCACTTCACTGTTTGCAAATTGTATTTTATCCTTTAAATTAAATTAAATATTTTTGTAAGTCTTTGCAGTAAATCAATAGTGTTACATACTTTTTAACTGTTACTAAAAATTTTCTAGTATCAGAGACCATTGCTTTACCTGCGGTATTCTCCAAAAAGGTCATTGCCTTCAAAAGATCACCCATAAAGTCTCAAAGCTGCTTGTAGAAGCTGTGAAATTGTTAATAAAAACTTTGGGGTAGATTTTCAAGTGACCACTTACATCAGTTGCTGAGTGAGCAACACAAGCCCAATAGAAGTAGTCTGAGGCTAGCACCATTTATATGGTTGGATTTTATTAGCATTCCATCAGCGGGCTGGTAACCGTTTTGGACCCGTCAATCGGCGGGTCAGGGTATCTAGTGGCTTCCGCACAGATCTCAGCTGGTTCAGATAAGTTAAAGGGAAGGGAAGCAATCCCAGGGGAGAGCTTGAAGGTTCAGTCAAAGGAGGGGAGAGGGCAATTTTTCTGGGACCAGGAGGGGCGTTAATACTGCTCTTTCATAAGCCCTCTTAAAAAACTTATTTTGAACAGCCTGCAGCAGCTCACTTAAGGACTGTTACTTAGATTGCTCAATATCAACCACCAATGGGTAGAACTTGTGCAAAACACCCTGTCCGATTGGTACTTTAATGTTGCATTAGGATCTTGCTGTCTTCATACAGCCTCATTTTACAAGGACTAGTGAGGCTGCTGCCTGTTTCTGGCCAGCACCTGGGCCACTAACTTCAAAGCTGCATTTAATTGACAAGATGGATATCAATGGGAAAACGTGGTAGGCACTATGCTGCAATTTTGATTGCATTGCCATCATTTTCCTCTCAAGTAGGGGGATGAAAATTGCCTCCCTCATTTTCACATATAGTCAATATAAAACTGGAACAAAGAGAGACTGTCTTTAATATTTTCCCTTGGATTAAGAACCCAAAATTTGCAAAGTATTTCAAAAAATTGGAAACAAAAATGTTTTTAACCAACTTTCTTTGTATCTTTGTTTTCTATTAACAGGAATCCCATTGTTGAAGATAGTGTTTTCAGGGTATGAACATTTATCCCTCATCTCTGTTCCATTGCTCATCTATCATCCCACCCAGATTCTGCTAGGTGGCCTATTAGTTGGAACAGTGAAAAACTGGATGATCACTCGTCAAAAAGTAAGGCCTGCCAAGCCAAATAAGTAATCTGAAACAATTAGAACCATTTTTTGGCGAGGTTATTAGTGATTTATTTTTTGAGAAAAACTGCTGTATACATTTACCTTCTTTTGCTTTGTTTTACTTTCTTGCAGTTTAGATGGTTTAAATTCTCTTCTACTTGGTCTTATGTAACATACCCCAAATCTGATTACAGTTTTAGTCATTTTTTGAAACCTTTCTGTTTCCTTCCAAGTTTCATGGATTTCATGTACTGATTGGGGAATGATGTGATGTGCCTTAATTTTAGCACAATCAGCAGGAAGAATAGCCAGGAACTTGGCATAATTAGAGCTTAGAAGCAACAGAAGGGAAAAGTTCAGAGACAGATTGACCATAGCCAATAAAGTAGCAAATGACCAAAAAGATTGCCATATTGGAGACTAGGAGGGTATCCAATCAGTGGTGCAGCATTTCAGACAGCAGAGCTAGAAGTAAGCGCCCTTTCAGCTTTCATGTCAGGAGCCGACTCCCACGCGATTCAAATTAAAACTGAAAGTGCTGGTACACATGTAGTTGTACGATGCTGGGTTACTTATTGGTGGATCCTGCCATCAGCTGACAATGCAGCAAGTACAGGTGAGCTATAAAAGAGCCTCCTGGACAATCAGGGAGGCTGCATAACGGCTACAATATTCCTGCTCACTCTATCAAAACTTTGTCCCTTTTCTTGCTGCAACCTGTCATTACTCTCACCCCTCCTCAAACTTCTTCCCCCATCAATGCCCTTGTTGTTATTCTTCTGTGTCCTGGCACCTGCCTCCGCTCCCCACTCCCATCACATCAAAGACTTTCAACTGCACACATGTCTGAGACCAGACACAGACCGGTCCCACAGTTTAGCGATGCCTCCCTGCAGATTCTCCTCCTGGTCATCAAGGAACGGTGGGAGGCACTCTTGCCCACAGACAGCAATAAAATACCCTCCTGCCTGACCAAGGGGGCCTGGATGGAGATCACAGAGGAGATGAGCAACTGTGGGGTCTTTGAAAGAACCTGGATCCAGTGCAGGAAAAGGATGAATGACCTGTTCCATTCCATCATGGTAAGTGGCACAGTCATCTATTAACAAAGGGTCTCTTCTGGGGTCATCAAGTAATTTATCTTTTCAAGGGGGCAGCTAGGCCAGCCAGGTGAATACGTGAGTAGCCTCAGTACCGCTTGGCAATTGAGGCCAAAACATATGGCAGTTTGGCTTCTGTGAGTGCTTGGATCCAACATACCACTGAGGGGCCAGTATGTGTGATGGGGATACATTGCATGCAATTCTACAGGAGAAGCAGACGCATAATGTGAGAGAGTGGGCAAGGACCCTCAGTAGAGTGCCGGAATTGAGGCCGCTCACCCCTTCAGAGGAAGTGGCAATACAGATTGCAGGAGAGGAGGGAGGCTGAGCAATAGCATCAGCGAGGCTGGAATGGCCAGGCATAAGAGTGAGAATGTATCTAACCTGTTGCTGGCACTTGGGCACACAGGGGTCACGCGATGAAATGTCTTGTGCTCATAGACAATGCTGATCTTTAATGTGGTCAGTTTTTCTGTCCACTATAAGTCCTCACAACCCAAGCTTAAGCCACAGCAATGGCAGGAGCCTGAAGAGTCCACCTCTGAGGACAAGGAGACCACTGACCCAGAGGATGCACTGTCACCTGCCTCTTCCACAACCTCACAGTACAGTTACACCCATGTGGGTCAAGAGGAGTCATGTTTAGAATCAGGATCACAATCTGGTGAGCACATTGCACATGCATCCCAGCAGCTGATTGAGGATGTGAAGGCCGGATCCCTGACACTCGGAAGACTGCTGGGGACCAAGTCCCTGCTGACCCCCACACTAATGATGAGCCTCTAGATGTGGCCACAATAAGACTGCTTGACATACAGCAAAAGTTAGGGGAATGTGCGGCAGAGATGCCAGAGGTCATGCACAGCTTTGTATGCTGCCACGGAAAGCAACCCATATGTGCTCTGACCTGCATTCCAGCACTCTAGCAAGGGCTCCATACAGTAGTGCCTAGTCAAGAAGGGGATGAGGCACCTTGACCTCCCTCCAGCACCTTCTCAGGGAGGTGCTATCACTGACAGAGAGGGGGCAGGAGCATGTGTCTGCCATCCCAGGAGCTTCCTCTCAGAGCATCACCAGGGTGAGCACCTTCTCCTCCGCCGTTGACCCCCATTGCCTACAGTAGGCAGGGCCTAGGAGAATGCCCCAACACCAGTGCAAGAGCCCCCCAAAGGCCTTGGGCCTCAAGAAATGCAGTCATCACCACGGTCATCAAAGGCAAAAGCAACAGCTTACTGAGCAGACTGTATCCAACTCAGCTGCTGGTGTTGGGGCTGCACCAAGATGTAGTGGCCATAAGAGAAAGCTTTAGCCTTTGAGAGCACAAAGGTAATATGGGTGTTCTGAAAAAGTTCAATTTATCTTTTGTGAATATTGCACATTATATTGGTTTCACTTTAGTCATGTGTGCAATATCGTCATTTCTTGGGACTAGCTCAGTCAGAGATCTAAATGTACACATTGATGACTACAGAGGAGTTAGGGACATTTTCTTCATTGGGGGAAAATGATGTGTGTTTGTTCAGCATTTATTGAATGCTCATGTTAGTCTCTAGTTTTCCGCTCGCCACTCTGTTGGAGGCATGAGTTGCATTGAACCGTTCTTCCACTGCGTTGTGGGGATGTCTCACTGATGTCATTGACCAAGCCTAGATCCTTGTCACCCAGGATCCAACCCATCAGCCTGGGCCAGAGCCTTAAAAAACTCTGGGACCTTTGAATTGAACAAAATATATGAGTCATGAGAACTTGCTGGAAAACGAGCACAGCCTCGCAAGATTCTTTGCCTTCTGGTGCAGATCAGTTGCACATTCAAAGAGTAAAAGCCCTTGTGATTCACATATACTGCTGGCAGGTCCCAGGGAGCTCTAATAGCCACATGAGTGCAGTTGATAACCCTTTGCATTCTAGGGAAACGAGCGATGGCCTCGAAGCCAATTGTCCTTGCTGCCTGGCTGTCTTCATCAGTGGAGCAATTGATGAATTCATTCATACAATGGAAGAGGGCATTGGTCACCTCCTTTATGCACCTGAGTGTGACAGCCTGTGAAATGCCACACATGTCACTGGTGGAACCCTGGAAATAGCTGTTGGTGAAAAGAGTGAGTGCCACAGTCACCTTGAGGCCACTGGCATAGAGTTCCCACCAAATCCCATGTGGCTGCAGGCCTTGCTGCATGATCCCACATATCTCTGTGACTGCTTCCCGGGACAGCCTTAGCCATCTCTGGCATTGCCTTTCAGACATTTGCAGATAGTTCTTGTCCTGAAGATGAGATGATGCACCAGTGCACCAGTGCACCAGTGCCTGTCTTCTACAATACCTTCCCTGGATGCCTGTCTCCTGACCAGCCTTGACCTCTGATACTGCTTGTTGCTGGCTTTGCAGCCTCAGCGACAGCCCTTCTTTGTCACATCCTCTCCTCCTGCTCCAGAGAATGCAAGAATATTGAGTGTACCAAACCCATAGTGAATCTATCAAGTTAACTGTGTGAAGAAGGCTATGATATGAGCATCTCTGTGTTCATAGCTTTCATCCATGCATCTGCAGAACAATGCAATTTTCAAATTCTGTTATGGGCCAGACCTAAAACCCCTCCCCACCTGGACTTGGATTTCTGGAAACTCAATTCGCAGCAATGGCCTGCAACAGAACAATAACCGCCCTCCACCTGAAACCCATCATTTTCTAGATTGAGCCCATCATCCTTGACCTTCCGAAAATAACTGTGAGCTTTCCTTCTGCTACCCTTGAACCACCCACCATCACCCTTGACCCTATGACAGTGACAGTGGTCTCTGTCCCTTGACCCTACCCCCATCACCATTAACATTCCTCCTCTGATCCAAGACTCTATCCCCATATCACCCTTGACGTGTCCATGCAATCGCTTGACTCTGCCTCTGAGACCGTCCTTTATCCCTACTTCTGACTAGCCCTGCCCTCATACTGCATTGACCCACTCTCCCCCATTATTGTGGACCCATGACAGACACCCTCCTTATGTCAACACCCGGACCTGACAATGGACAGTAGAGTAACTGTACTTTAGGTCCATCATTTCGCATTTCTTTACTGATTTCCCCCTCCTAGTGCACTTCAATAGCCAGACATCACCCCCCACCTCCAACCGACTACTTTCTGTTCCCTTTGACGGCCGAACCCAACTTCTATCCCTCACCTCCACTCACTCCCAATTCACCCTTGCCTCTCCTGACCCTCCAGTTAAACTGGCAGTTTTCTGCTTCCCCACAGATTTCCTCAAAAACAGCCACTCATCTCGATCAAAATGAACAAACTCAACTGGTGCATGCCACCTTTAAACAATCGTGAAACCGGTGCTACGAGTTCCCCATGCACTACTGACTTATTCTTGAAGATACGACTTAATTTGAAAAATGTTTTAAGATAATGAGTGTTTGTGGAATGCAAACTTATTGAAAATAGGAAGCCGCCACCAGACAAGGTGAGGCTGGACCTTCTACTGCAATGCCATAGTCTTAATCTCTGCATCTCAACATGCTATCAGGAAATCAAGATTTTAGCTCCTGCCTATTTAAGTCAACTGCCCGCCATGATTCCCGCTCTTCCAGGCTCCATTAAAACCATCCTAAAAGTGATGAAGAATTGTTCGTAAGACAATAACCTTTTTCACGTTTTCAAACCAGAATTGTGAGATAAGTTCTCTAAGAATCTCTCCAGATATGACAGTAATAATCAAATCTTAAGGTGACTTGGGCATAATTGAATTTGAAAATTATCAGTGGGAACAAAAATATTTGGCATGTGAAAATAAACCGAGTTGTTTGGAAGCAGCTTTAGAATTGAGCAGATTTAAGAGTTCCATTTGAAGTCAGAGCAAATAATGAACTCGGGAAAAATTTGGTTAAATTTGAAAAACATGAAGAAACTACGTTCAAAGAATTGAAACATGCACAGGAGTGGCCTGAAATTGACTTTCCTTTACAAATTTATGGTAAGTTTAAAACTAACTTGATTAGCAGTTTTATTAATCTGTGAGCATTTGATTTGATTATGTGATATAGTACAGTGAAATCTATGATACATAATCTCTTGGATTAAATCAGCTATCTAAATTCAAACATACATTAAAGTAATTACACCTTAATTTCCAAAGTACACTACTATACTTGTTATTCTGCACACTATTTCTTAAACAATCTTTAATTTATCAAGGAATTTCTCCATCCAAGGTTCCCAGACTCCTAAACTTTGAATATTTAAATGAAGAAAGAAAGATACAATTATTAAGAGCCTTTCATGACCACAGGATGCCCCGAAGCACTTTACAGCCAAATCAGATACTTTTGAAGTGCAGTCACTATTGGAATGTAGGAATATATTTGACTGTTGCCTCCTTATGCTTAGCTTTGAACTCTAGCAACACCTTAATCTTAATTTTAGACTAGTCCAAAAGGTTGTGTATTTGCTTATGCACAGCTGAGTAAAACTGCTACAATCTACGTCTTTTGTCAATAAGTCACTGCTAGTGGAAGTTCACTTTTATTCTGAATGTAGCCTAGGAAGCTTTTTATCATACATGCCTTGCTGAAACTTTTGTTACAACTATTTTTATTACTTTTCAGTAATAACATTAGCATGTTGGTGCATCAATACATTGCGCCCCAAATTGTGAGGTTACAAATAAGCATGTGTATTCCTCACATAACAAAATTTCTGAATTTAGTTGTGTTAAAAAAGGAAAATGCAGAGCTGAGATGGAATTTTCATAGAAATCATCTAGAAAACTAATAGCTGTCTCTGCGCTACCCAACCTAATCCCATTTTCCAGCTCTTGCTCCAATGCACTGAGGCTTTATGCCTCTACTTACCTTTCAGACAGAGAGTTCCAGGCTCCCATCACCTTCTAGACGAAAAAAAATATCCTGAACACCCTCTGATGCTTCTCTCAGGTAAATCTCTCCTCAACCTCTACTGTTCCAAAGTGAACAACCCAACATTGCTTATACCTAAAATATTCCAGTCCAGGCAATATCCTCATAAATTCACTCTGTACCCTCTTTAGTGTGATCACATTCTCCTGTAATGTAGTCCTGTACATTGTACCCTAGCTGTTGCCTAACTACTGGCAAAATCTTCCTGCTCTTACTTTATTAGCCAAGCCATAGAATTTATCTCGTAAGCCCTCTAAGCTCCCTTATCTACCTGTCCTCTTTCAGGGATCTGTGGGCATGCACTCCATGGTCCCTCTCTTGCTCTATACTTCAGTATCGTACCATTTTTTGTGTGTTCCCTTGCCTTTTTTGCCCTCCCAAAATCAATACTTCACACTTCTTTGGATTGAATTCCATTTGCCACTTTTCTGCCCACCTGACCAGTCCATTGATATCTTCCTGCTTTCCACAGCTTTCTTCCTCATTCTTAACCAAATGGTCAATTGTTATATCATCTGCAGGCTCCTTAATCATGCTCCTAACATTTAAGCCTAAATCATTAATACATTCCATGAAAAGCAAGGAATCTAGTACTAAACCATCCAGACTTTCACTGGAAACAACCTCTCAGTCACAAAAACACCTCTTAAACATTACACTTTGCTTCCTGCCTACTGAGTCACATTCCCTTGGATCCCTTCGACTTTTACCGTACTTTTCTGGCCAATCTGCCATGTGGGACCTTGTCAAAAGCCTTGCTAGAACCCATGTATACATCAAACACACTATCCGCATCGATCCTATTTGTTAATTCCTCAAAAAAGTTAGTCAGACGTGACCATCCCTTAACAGATCTATGCTGACTGTCCTTGATAAATTCATGCCTTTCTAAATGACGTTCAGTACTGTACCTCAGAATTTATTTCAATTCTTTGTCCACTTCACAGGTTAGGCTGATTAGCCTTTAATTACAGTTTATCTCTTATTTTAAACAATGATAGACATTCACCATCCTCCAATCCTTTGACACCATGCGTCTAGCCAGAAAGCATTGGAAAATGATGGTCAGACCCTCCACCATTTTCTCCCTTGCTTCTCTTAATGCCCTAGGATGCATTTCATCTGGGATAGTGATTTATCTACTCTCAAAGATGCTAAACTCCTTAACATTTCCTCTCTTCTATCTTTAATCCATCCAATATTTTGCACCCCTTCTCTTTTGCAATGTCTGCACCATTCCCCTCTTTTGTGACGATGGAAAATATTCATTAAGAATCATGCATGTCTTGTGCCATATCCTAACCTGTATGCTCCTTGACAACCAGGGCTCTAAATTTGGGGGTCTTACCCATTTTCTTTGTGGGAACTCACTTGTTCTGAATCCTCACCATCATCTCCTTGAATGCCTCCCACTGTTCTTAGCTTCAAGTAGATGTTTCCAGTCCACATTTGCTCAGTCACACCTCAGCACAGTAAAACTGGCCTTTCCCCAGTTGAAAACTTTTACTCCTGATCTACCTTTATCCTTTTCCATAATTACACTAAATCAAACTGAATTATGAACAATACTGCCAAAATGTACCCTCGTTGATACCCTTTCACCTGCCCAGGTGCATTCCCTAAAACTCAGTCCAGAATTGCTCCTTTTCCTGATTTCCTGAAGGCATTTTAAGAATTTTGAATTTCCTTTACCCTACACACTGATTTTGTCCTGGGTAATATTAGAGTAGTTGAAGTTATTATTAGAACTGCCCTATTGTTTCAGAACTTCTCAGAACCTTATATATCTGCTCTTCTATCTCCTTTTGACTATTTGGGAATCTATGGTACACTCCCAGCCATTTGATTACTCTTTTTTGTTCCTCACTTCAATCCACATGGCTTCATTTAACAATCCTTCTAGCGTGTCATCTCTTCGCACAATGGTGATTGTTTCTTCGACCAATATTGCAATCCCCTCCTTTCTTAATTCCCCTCTAATCTCATCTGGAAACCCTGTAGTGCTATTTTGAATATAGCAAATTAGATAAATACATAGTTAATCTGGTTTGATTGTGGAAGAAATGTTAGCCAAGACACCAGCAGACCTCCCTATTATTCTTCAAGTAATTCTATGGAAACTTTTATATGCCTCAAAGACAGGTGAGACCTCAATGACATCTCATTCATAGCATTTCCAGCAACAGAACTCTCCCTCAGTACACTACTGAAGTGTCAACCTTGATTATGTACTCAAGTTCTGGGGCGAAAAACTGACAACCTTCAGACAGAAAGTCTAGAATGCTATCGATATGACAGTCCTCAAACTCCAAAGAGTATCTCATGTCACACTGATGGGAGATTCTCTGTTTTCCAAATTAGCCATCTTGAGGTCATCTTCCACAGCAGTATCAATCTAATATCAGCAAGTCCTGAATTTTCGGCAGTTTTTTCTCAGTTGGAACTGGGTTGATGCTGCTCAAAATAATTTCAATTGAGACCCTTATAGCTGTTTTAGGGAAGACTTTCATCTCACCAGTGAACCTCTACACTTCCCTCAAACATTTTTAAAAGATAAAACAAAGATAACAAGTTGGAAAACCTATGACTTCCATATAATTACTTTTATTGCATAATGGTCCTCATCACAAACTCCATTCTCTTGTCTGACTCCATCCTCCTTCCTGACAAATGTCTGATGTTGAACCAGATTGTTCAGCAATTTTGCATTATGTTTGATCTGAAATGAACTTTCTACAACATATCTATGCTATCACTAAGACCACCTATTTCCAACTCTGTAACATGACCTGACTCCACCCTTGCTTTAGCTAATCTGCTGCTGGAACCTTCATCCATATTTTATATGCCTCTAGATTTGATTATTCCAATGCACTTCTGGTCAGTATCACATGTTCTTCCCTCTGTAAACTTGAAGCAATTCAAAACTCTGCTGTCCGTGCCCTAACTCAAACCGAGTCCCATTCCCTGATCTCCCCTGTGCTCACTGATCTACACAGACTCCTTTTGTTTAATCCACTTATGGGATGTAGGCATCGCTGGTGAAGCCAGCATTTATTGCCCATCCTTAATTGCTTTTGAGAAGCTGGTGGTGAGCTGCCTTCTTGAATCGCTGCAGTCCATGTGGAATGGGTACACCCACAGTGCCGTTAGGAAGGGAGTTCCAGGATTTTGACCCAGCAACAGTGAAGGAACAGTGATATATTTCCAGGTCAGGTTGGTGAGTGGCTTGGAGGGGAACTTGCAGGTCATGGTGTTCCCATGTATCTGCTGCCCTGTCCTTCTAGATGGTAGCGGTCATGGGTTTGGCAGGTGCTGCCTAAGGAGCCTTGGTGAGTTTCTGCTGTGCATCTTATAGGTGGTACACACTGCTGCCACTGTTCAGTGAATGTTTGTGGAAGGGGTGCCAATCAAGCGGCTGCTTTGTCCTGGATGGTATCAAGCTGCTTGAGTGTTGTTGGAGCTGCACTCATCCAGACAAGTGGAGAGTATTCCATCACACTCCTGACTTGTGCCTTGTAGATGGTGGACAGGCTTTGAGGAGTTGGGATGTGAGTTACTTGCCAGAGAATCCTAGCCTCTGATCTGCCCTTGTAGCCACAGTATTTATGTGGCTAGTTCAGTTTAGTTTCTGGTCAACAGTTATCCCCAGGATGATGATAGTGGGGGATTCAGCGATGATAATGCCATTGAATGTCAAGGGGCAATAGTTAAATTCTGTATTTGGAGATCATCATTGCCTGGCACTTGTGTGAAATGGATGTTACTTGCCTCCTGTCAGCCGAAGCCTGGATATTATGCAGGTCTTGCTGCATTTGGACATGGACTGCTGCAGTATCTGAGGAGTCGCGAATGGTGTGGAAGATTGTGCCATCATCAGCGAACATCCCCACTTTTGACCTTATGATGGAAGGAAGGTCATTGATGAAGCAGCTAATTGGGCCAGGACACTACCCTGAGGAACTCCTGCAGTGATGTCCTGGAACTGAGATGATTGACCTCCAACAACCACAACCATCTTCCTTTATGCTAGGTATGACTCCAGCCAGCAGAGTTTTCCCCCTGATTCCCATTGACTCCAGTTTTGTTAAGGCTCCTTGATGCCACACTCAGTCAAATGTTGCCTTGATATCAAGAGCAGTCACTCTCACCTCACCTCACTCCTGCTCAAGGAACACCTTGATTTTACAATTCTTATCCTTGTTTTCAATTCCCTCCATTGATTCACCCCATCCCTATCCTCCAATTGTCTCCTCCAACCCTACAACCTAGATCTTTACACTTACACCAGTTGTAGCTTCTTGAGCATTCCCAATTTTCATCAGTCTACCATTGGAAGTCATGCCTTCAGCTCCCTAGACTCTAAGCTCTGATATTCCTTTCCTAAATCTCTCTGCCTCTCTACCCCTCTGCCCTCCATTAAGACATTCCGTAAAACCTACTTCTTTCACCAAGCTTTTGGTCATCTGATCTAATGGGCAGAATATTACGCTCGTCATGCAGGTGTACATCCGAGCGTAAAATGATGCCGGGCGTGCGTCCTGATGTCATCGCGCAGTCTCGCAATATTTCATTCAGCAGGCAAGCGCCGGAGTCGGCTGCGCGCCTGCAGATAATTAAAAGGCCTATTAAGACCATTAACAATCTAATTAAATTCAAATTTATGCTGCCCGTCCAACCTAACAGCCGCGGGCAGACGAAAAGGCCAAACAGTCTTTACATTTTTTAGGAAACCTCAGGATGCAAATAAGCACTAAATAAAAACTTTGTTTTTGAATTAAAAACATGTCCCAGCTCATGTGACATTGAGGGGACATGTTTTATTAAGTTTTTATTCTCTTCATTTTATTTTTACACAGGGATATTGAAACGCTTTTTTTCGCACATGAGCAAACTGCAGCTCGGCCCGGCTCCCCGTCCTCCCCCTGCCCACACAGGCCGCGCTGAGTGCTGCTGCTCGCGATCCACGCAGGGCAAGCCTTAATTGGCCCGAACACGTAAAATTGCGGTGCAGAGCCGATCACAGGTGGCAGTCAGCTTCCCAACCAACCCTGCCAAGCACCCCCGCCAAGGGCAAAATCCTGCCCAATATCTTATCTGGCTCACTCTCTTAATTATGTCGCATGGCCCTCCTGTGAAGCGCTTTGGAATGCTAAGTTAAAGGCAAGTTAATGTTAACTGCACAATCGAAGAAATTCTGGTATTTCCAATAACAAATTTTAAAAGAAAAGATTGCCACTGTGGCTGACAGTAATATAAAAACTTCAACAGACATTTCCATTGTGAAATATATACCACGCTGATTTTCTGTTTGGTTCTAAATTAAAGAAATAATATTTTTTTTTCTTTTACAGGCTCTACAGCTCACAAGACAATCAAAGATACCTGTATAACATCAATGGAATCTTTTATTTTGTATGAATGCATATATGCCATGCAATGAAAAGTATATGTAGAACCTCAGCAAACCGTTTGAGTGATGATTTATGTTTAAGCATTTTATGTATGTATCTATTTTATTTTGAAGATGTTCATGATTAAGTGCCTTAAGAGTACAGCTGACACTTTTAGTTTGATTTTCTTTTTATGTAAGAATTATTTGTTGAATAAGAGCAGAAGACTGCAGCAAATTATTCAAGGTGTATGAATAATTTTTCTTTTAGCAACAAAAATTACTAAATCAACACATGGGATAATTAACAATTGTACCATCTGGGTTTTGAAATACTGTCCAGCTATCAAAAAAAGTGTTTTCTTTCATATTTCTGACCTATTTTTCTTAAAACGAAACAAATGTTACATTGGTATTTGCCCCCTTAGGCTTTACATCTAATGTTACAACATTAGCTGCCCTCCTTTTGTGTTAAATTCACAAAGCTTTTGCCTTTTGTCCCATGAGGATTCCCCATAGTATGTCTAAGTGCTGTTGTGGTGGATAAAGGGCAGAAATTAACTCTGTTAGTGTCTGCTCCCATTAAAACCATAATGCTTGACATTAATCGAATTGAGGAATGGTAGCTATTTTTAAGTAGTTTCTTGCTGGATTGAGGGTAGGCAAGGCAACTGATAGAAGTTCTCCAGTCAAATTGCATCAGTACCCTTCAGTCAGTCAAACTATCATATTCAGATAAGACAAAATTACATTCCAAATAGACATTATTATTGAACAGTTATTGAATGTGGGAAACACTAAATATTTCATTCAGTGGTGTAACCTACTACAAACTAGTTGCTGGAAGCTGTTCTTTGAATGTATTAATGTAATTCTATGTTCTATAATGATATAACTGAATCTCATTCAATGAATCAAAATTATGTGCGGATAAGTTGTAGTAATTCATAGCTGCAAACTGCCCAATATCAGTTCCTTTGTTATCAACTAATATAAAGCACCCAAAATTCTATTCCATTTTATGCTATTAAACTCGTATCCTATGAGGACCTGCATAATTTTATGTCACAAGCATTTATTTTGACATGGTGTGCCATCTGTAGCACTGGTAAAGGCTAATAAAAATGTTTATTTTTATATATTATTGTTTTATATATATATATATGTGTTTGTGTATTTATACACGTGCAGATATAGAGCGCTTCGGTCTCAGAACTCAGATAACTAAATCCATTTGACCTCTAAAGTCACAATGTGCGATTAAAATGGACACTTCAGTTGGATTACTACTTTGCATCCTTCATAAATTCAGTCACAGTTCCTTTGGACAGTATTGTGTTCATCTATTAAATGCAGTAAAGGGATTTTTTTTAAATGCATTATAAATTTTGGAGCATAATCCTTGAAATAATGAGACCATTAGTAACTTACAATTAGTAATACAGCCATGTAGACCAAACTCTTTCATCAGGCTTTGCTCGTGTTTAAGTCACTGGCTATCAGCTGTTTATTCATTGTTATTTACTGAGCTGCTTTCATACCATGTAATTGTCTCTAACATTTTGCTTTTAGTTGCTTCTGGACAAAATAGGACCTTGGTGCAGTATCTGAGTCTTTTTAGAGTTATGTAAGATTTTGAATGCTATTGGTTGTGGGCCATTATTAATGTTTTAATGTGTTATTAACCTGAACAAATGTCTAGAAGTACATTATTGTTAGGACCAGTTTATTTTGTGTTTATTTTACAAGTATATTGTTGTCCAGTGGCAGTCTTTATTTTTGCAAGATTCATCAATAAAGAGTCATTGTGTACATTTTCCCACTTTGTATTTCTTTTTGATGAGATTAACTATTGCATTCATTAGAATTTTCAGCAGGCTTCAGAACCCCAACGTCTGAACCAAATGGGGGTTCCCTAGCCCGCAGTTGCTGAGAGCCAGACCAGTAAGGTATTTTCCCAGGCCACCTCCAGGCTCACCATCCCATTAAGATGGTAGACGGGTTGCCCCCCGACTTCCATTCCTGCCAACACAGGACCGGGAATATTCAGCCATAATTTTATCTTATTGTTTTAGGTGAAATTTGTGATTTTTAACTTTTTGCTATTATGTAATTTTAAGTTCGTTAATGAATTAACCTCTAATATCCATCTCAATTTTAAACTTTTAGTCAGGCCTCTCTTAGACCTTATTGAAATGTTTTACAAAGCTTCCTTTATGAGCTACTTAAAGTATTTATTGCAAAAACTATAGTTGAGAGTACAAAAGCAAAATACTGCAAATGCTGGAAATTTGAAATAAAAACAGAAAATGCTGAAAATATTCAACAGGCCTGGAAGCATCTGTGGAGAGAGAAGCAGGGTTAACATTTCTGTGACCTTCATTGGAACTGAGCAAAATTAGAAATGTAATAGGTTTTAAGCAAGTGAAAGTGGGAGGGTGGAAAGAAAAACTAAAGGGAAGGTCTGTATTAGGGTCGAGAGCAGGAGAGCTTACATGACAAAGGCAACATGGTACAAATCCAAAGCCAGTGGTAAATGGACAAGTCAAGAAACAAGATATTTGAGGACGAGGTGTGCATGGCAGGTTAGAAGCCATCCAAACTCAAAGGAATTAAGCATGAAACGAGAAAAAAAAAAATCCGCAGACAAGGCAATAAAACAAAATGGGGGAAGAGATTATGACCTAAAATTGTTGCACTTAGTTGAGTCCAGAGACTGTAAAGCACCCAGTGGAAAGATGAGGTATTGCTCCTCGAGTTTGTGTTGAGCTTCTTTGGAACACTGTAGCAGGTCAAGGACGCAAAGATTAGAGTGAGACCAAGATGGAGATTCAAAAAAAGGCAATAAGAAGCTCAGGATCACACTTGTGGACTGAACAGGGGTGTCCTGCAAAGCACCCAGATTGCATTTGGTCTCCCCACTGTAGAAGAGGCCACATTATGAGCAGCAAATGCAGTATGTAACAGGGCTAAGAACTCGCACTATATTTTTATACAACATATTTTTAAAGATATGTATCCTCATGGCTAATAACTAAAATTTTAGATCGAGGCAATGACATTTTGAATCAGCTGAAGATCTGTCTGCCTCTGACATTCAAACCATAGGAGCTAATCTGGCAGTATCAGAGAAATTAGCGCTATGTTATCTCTGAAGAGATGCTAACAACGTTTATGTGAGCAGAGACCAAACCCAGGCTGGCCAACTGGAGTCTACTAGTCTGCTAGGACAAAGAGCCCTGCAACTATCCTTTCACATTCTTAATGGTTAGAACATTAACAATCTCAGAAAACCAGACAAAGGGATACACACCCTTTGTCAAAGCCAAAGTGGAGAAGTGGGAGTCATGTGACATGACCCCTCCCCCAACTCCGGCTAGCTGGTGGAAAATTGCCTTGTGGAGCTGCAAAGCTCAGTCTTTCCCTGGAACTTCTGTACCATTGCTTACAAGACTGATTCATCTCCCTGTGCCCATCTCATCATGATAGTCAACTCCACTGGAAAAGTGAATTATCCAGCATCAGTTGAGCCTGCCGACTCCTGTGAAGGAATATGCCTTTGGACTTTGATTTTCAACTCTGGACACGTGAAACAATAATTCTTTTCTCTGTGGTCTTTGCCCTGTAAATACTTCCTTTCTCTTTCCCCCTCTTTTATTGTATGAGTGAAAAGAAGGCCATGTTGCTACCCTCCTCCCACATTTGAGTGTGTGCAAATAAACTAACCCCATGAGTTCACCCAATCAGGAGGTTGCTGTGGGGTTATTAATAGAAATTGAATTACACCAAAACTGAGAGGTTGGGAAATATACCACTACCTATAAAATGGGAAGGAAATCAAACACACCTCTCTGTTTGCAGATGGGTGGTGAGGGGAGAAATCAAGCCTGTTTAAATTAAACTCCCTCATGTCCGTAACCAGTATATTAAACAGAAAGAAGCACAAGTAAGCCATTATTTCACTTGGAAGGAGTGTTTGGGTCTTTGACATTGAAAAGGGAGGAGCTAAAAGGGCAGATGATGCACTGCCACACTTGCATGGGAAGGTGCCATGGGAAAGGAAGGGGTTGTTGTGGGTGACTGAAAGTGTACCAGGGTGTTGTGGAGGGAATGGTCCCTTCATGATGCTGAAAGAGGAGAGGAAGGGATAATGTGCTTGGTGTTGGCTGGAGGTGACAGAAATGGCGGAGAATGATCCATTGAATGCAGAGGATGGGGTGGAGGGTGAGGACAAGAGGAACCCCAATGTGGCTGTGGGATTGAGGGGAAGGGGTGAGAGCAGAAGTATGAAATAGAAAGGTTGAATGAGTATATTTGTTGCAAAATATTAATTTAAAACCTAATTTACCATTTAACAGGAAAAAAAGATAAAAAGGCAGAATTTTATGCTCCCCAGCCAGTGGGTTTGCAGGCCTGGGGGGGCACAATGGGCCATAAAATTCCTTGGATGGCCTTCCCACCAGGCTCCTGCCAACCCCGACCTCTCTGCAATTTTATGGTGGGACAGTCAAGGCTGCCTTCCCTTTCCCCAATTGAGGCCCTGAAATGGCCAATTAATGACAACTTAAGGGTCATTCCCTGCCCAGTCCCAAGGAGGAATTCAGGAGAAGGGACAAAACCTGGAAAGTGACCCTGCTCAAGCCTTGGGCAGGAAAGGGGAGGCAATGCCATCAACAGCGTTATTTCAACATTGGGCACGTCCCAACAAGGTTTCTCCTATGGCTGCTCCCTTCCTCAATGGCCTCTCCACCAACAACCCCACCCCCTTCTGCCCAACCCCTCCCCCCCACCCCATACACACAAAAGGCCTTACCACCCCTCATCCTGAATTACCCAAACTTACCTGGTCCTGGACCCCCGGGACTCTGGGGACTGCTTGCAGCCCCAGGCCTGTTCACTGCAGCTTCTGGCGCTGCAGGGACTACTAAATCGACTAAATCAGCCAGCAGCTGTCTGAGACAGGATTTCCTCTGGCCAAAGTCTCAGCAGGGATGGGTTAACCTCCAACTGTCCCGATGGTGGGAAGGGAACCCCGCCATCCTAAAATCCTGGCCTAAGAAAATAAGATGTAAATTTTACATTTAATTTATAGCTCTTAACAATTATCACTTAATTAAAAAGAATACTTATGCTCAGATTTAACTTTGTGTGAGTTTAATGTGCAAATCTAACAATCTTTAAAGTAACGGGCAAGCTAAGGGTGAGAAGATGCTTGTGCAAAAGCAAATGCCAAGTGGCGTAAATAAACCCCAAAAATGTTGAAGATTCACAACTGATGTCATAATCTCTTAATCAATTTTGTTGTCTGATTTACACATCAATAGCAACATACGCCACCATTACACAGTTATTTTCCCAACAAGATCTGACTCAATGTGTTTGATTTCTAGTTTGCGTGTAGTGTTCACACCCAGGAAAGAACTTACTCTCCTGAAAGGCCAAGGGATTATTCAGCATTATTGGAAAAGGGTGCCACCAATGATACCATGCTATGGAACAATTTATAGAGGGCACCCAGGCCAGTCTGCCTTGTCCACACTCATGTTGGTCAGTAGTAATGTAGTAGGAGAGAATGGCTAGACCGATACTTTTATTTTTCTGTGCATTTTTGCAAGATTTTAACTTTAAAGAAACACCAAAAGCATAAAAGGTAATTCATCCCATTCAGTTCATTTTATAAGTATTTCAGCTCCCCCAGCCTAGTATTCAACTGCGTCTTTTACTCCGATAAATTTACCTCATAGATCATTCCAAACACCTTAATCACCTGTTGAGTAAAACACTTTCACAAAGCATTAATTGTTGGAAATGTTCTCTATGTCAAGTAGGATCTGTAGACTGAAGGCACAAGCTGACATTACATTGTGAGATTTGATAAGACTAGGGTACCTACTGAGTGTACCCAGCATCTGGAGTATTTTGCTTTCTGTTCTCACTTTCTTTCAAGATCTGGCTTATGTTTTTATTAACTCATAATTATACCCTCTTGTCTCTAGCCTAACTGACAAAGTAGATAGGAACATAGAGACAAGAGGAGGCAGTGAGCTTCTCAAGCCTGTTCTACCAGTCAGTGATGTTGTGGGGGGTATGTGACCAAACTCCATGGGCTGAATTTTGAGAAGGCATCGGGGTTGGGACCCAGTGCAAGTGAGAATTCAAAATTCTGGTCTGGGAGGTTGTGTCGGAATCCCATGCCTCTGTAATAGTTTTGAATTTTTCAAAGGCACGGCGGGGGAAAAAGGATGGTAAATGTGGTCATCGCCAATTAAGGTCCTTGAGGAGCTTGTTCAGGAATCTGTCCATCCGGCACTGCAACTTTCAATGTTTTTTCAGCCAGCCCGAACAGTCTTGTGCATGTGCACACCTATCAGGTTCCCTGAGGGGCCCAAGTAAGTTTTTTTTGTAGTTATTTATTTAAAAGTGTGGGGCCAACTAATATTGCAGCAAGCACTGCTCCTAACCCTGATTTCCATGGCGGCTTTCTGCCACTTTCAACCTCCTGACCATCTAATCAATGAGGCAGCAGCTGCCCCCAATATAGCCGTCGACTGCCTTTGCCCCCGGCACCTGGCAGGCAACTTCTGGTTCCTGAAGGCACTCTGTGACATTAATTGGGCACCAAGCTCGCTTCCTGGCCAATTAGGCCATTTAAATTTAAATATAGTTTCATGAGATCAACACAGCTCGGGCGCAGTTCGAGACATAGAATTCATCCAATTGTCCGATTGCTGACCCTGGTTTAAAAATCCAGCCCCATATCCCTGGCAAGTAGATAATATTCATTTTGTCAATTTGATTAGTATTTAAACATCTTCTCTGAAAGCTTTAGAGTTTAATCTTTTCTAAATAGAAGTAAAGTAATGAGAAAAATTAATTATCAAGAATTCTGTCACTTTTATCTTTAAACATTCAACATTACTCCCAGCTACCCATTTACCAACATAATATCGAAAAAGGTTTTATTTTGCTTGGTACCTTTGCGATGTTCCTTTCCAGTGCCTTTCATCTATCTCAAAAAATAGAACAACTTCTATTTATATAGTGCCTTTAAGGTACTAAAATGTCCCAAAGCACTTCAAGATGCGTTATCAAACAAACTTTGACACTACAGAACATAAGGAGATATTATGGCAGGTGACCAAAAAGCTTGGTCAAAGAGGGAGTTTTAAGGGGTTTCTTAAAGGAGAGGAGAGATGGAAAAGCAAAGACCTTAGGACCTTGGCAGCTGAAGACAAGGCTGCCAATGGTGGAGCATATAAATTCTGGGGTATGCAAGAGGCCAGAATTGGAGGAGAACATATATCTCAGAAGGTTATAGGTTAGAGGAGATTGCAGAGAAAGAGAGGCGCAAGACCGTGGAGGGATTTAAAAACAAGGATAGGAATTTTAAATTTGAGAGGTTGCTTAACTAGGGGCCAATGTGGGCAAGCAAGCTCAGGTGTTAGGATAGGGGCAGTAGAGTTTTGGATTACCTTAAGTTGTGGAGGATGGGAGATCAGTCAGGAGTGGGTTGGAATAGTCAAGTCTTGAGGTTATCAACAGTAGATGGGCTGAAGCAGGGGAGAAATCGGGCAATGTTGCAGGGGTGGAAATGGTGGTCTTAGTGATTGAGCAGATATGTACTCAGAAACTCATCTTGGGTTAAAACATGACACTGAGAGTGCAAGCAATCTGGTTCAGCCTCAGACAGATGCAAGGGAGAGAAATGGAGTCGTTGGCTAGGGGATGGATTTTGTAGCAGGTCCGAAGACAATGCCTTCCATCTTCCCAATATTTAGTTGGAGAAAATATCTGCTCATCCAGCACTGGATGTTGAATAAACAGTCAGACAATTTAGAAACATCGAGGGGTCAAGAGAGGTGGTAGGTGTCGTTCGTGTACCTGTGGAAACTGATGCTGTGTTTTCGGATGATATTGCCGAGGAACACCATGTGGATGAGCCCATCGATAGATCCTTTGGGGTTCATCATAATAATACGGGAGTGAGGAGAGAAGCCATTGCAGCTGATTCTCTAGCTACAACTGGATAGGTATCAGTGGAGGAGGGTGATGTGACCAATCAAGCCATAGGCTGCAGACAGATCGAGAAGGGCGAGGCAGGAAAACTTACCACTGTCATGGTATAACATTTTCTTCGATCATTTCTAATGTTGCTCCCCCTCCTTTATCTCTTAGACTGTATGCAACATGTTTCTGTTCCTTATTTTCAATTTCACTGGTCATGGATTTTCAAGATTATAAAGTTTATCTGTATTTTATTTCAATATCACCTATTTCATGAAATAATTTTTAAATTTTTCCCCTTTTCTTGACTAAGGCTTGTTTTAATGGTACATACACCTCTTAATACCTTTTGCCTTCATATCTTATTCTATTGTTTACTTGAAAACATATATTTATATCCCAGTTCTTGTGAGCATTAATTACCTTACTATCTCAGCTTTGATCATTCTCGTCACTTATTTCCAGAGGTTCCACTGCTTCTAAATGATGGAACGGACAGTACCTGAAAGAAGCAAAACTAGGAGTTCCCTGATGTGGTTCATGACACATCCCAAAAGCAATGTTCTACCACATTTTTCTAGTTAGGTTTTGGCAATAAAGTTTCAATTGGGGGTTCCGAGCTAATTACATTGTAGTTACCCATTTGCACAACATTACAGAATGGAAAAGCTTTTCAAATCACATAATATAAAAATGCTGTTGCTGTCTTTTGCCTGTGCTGGGGATTTTTAACCAACCCTGGGTTTTAGCCAATCCACAGTTGCAGGCTTAGGCTGATAAGTGGCAAGTAACATTCATGCCACACAAGTGCCAGGCAATGACTATCCAACACAAGAGAATCTAACCACCTCCCCATTGCATTCAATGGCATTACCAAATCTGAATCTTCCACCATGAACATCCTGGGGCCTACCCTTGACCCAGAAATTAAACTGGACTAGCCATATAGATACTGTGGCTACAAGAGCAGGCCAGAGGCTAGGAGTTCTACAGCGGGTAATTCATCTCCTAACACCCTCCCCCCACCAAAGCCTGTCCATGTTTCTATAAGGCACAAGTTGGGAGTGTGATGGAATACTCTCCACTTGCCTGGATGAGTGCAGCTCCAACAACACACAAGAAGCTCGACACCATCCAGGACATAGCAGCCCACTTGATCGGCACCCCATCCAACAGCTTAAACTTGCACTCCCTCCCCCACCTGCGCACAATAGCAACAGTGTGTACCATCTACTACAGTGCAGTAACTCACCAAGGCTCTTTTAACAGCACCCTCCAAACTCATGACCTTTACCACCTAGAAGAACAAGGGTAGCAGACACTTGGGAATACCACTACCTACAAGTTTCCTCCAAGATGCACACCATCCTGAACTGTACTATATCACTGTTTCTTCCCTGTCGCTGGGTTAAAATCCTGAAATCCGATCATGTTCCAATAGAATCTGCAATGAACTTACAGGGAGCAAGTAAACAACGCCTTACCTCCTTTGTGACTTTGTTTCTAGTAGTTAACCATGAACATGCTGAGCAAGACAGTCTGTGTCCATTTCCATCGGATCTCAAGTACCTACCAATGTTTAGACAGAATGTACGACCACAGAGGTACTAATAAACCACTGAATTCTTATTCTGAGGGTTTGAGTTCAAATAGCAGCAATAAATGTTTTTTGAAGATGAATTGCTTCACTGGCAATTTTGACAAGACTCTTAAATGTAATACTTGGTAGTACCTGGAACAAGTTGTGATAAACATGTGATAAACATTCTTCTAAACTGAGATTAAATGCCAGATGACTGTTTTCTCTTTACTTCTAATCCAGTTAGCTTCATTACCGAGAAATTACCCTAGTCAATTAGGTTGATGTGCTAAATGTAAATGCTAAGCCCTTTGTTTTTCAAATATTAACAGTATGGAAGTCTTATAAATTGCTTCTAGCCATTTACTTCAAAACCAAGAATTATTTATATGAATTTCACCATGTTACATCATCAGACTCAAATATGGTAATTTCACAGTTGTACCTATGCACTGGCTAATTAACGGAAATGTCATTGACTGTCTAAAACTGACAAATGCTATTCTGTTTTAGTTTTTGTTTGGTTATATGTTTAACATTCATCTCTTCAGAGAAATTAAGCTGGTAAAAGGAAGGTTCCTCTTTCTTCTTCCTGAACTCTGGATGATGTGCAAACTATGGAGCTCCATGAATGTATTACTCTTATATTTTACATGAATCTCCCAACCTAGAGAATAGAGCTCAAACATTCTCAATACATCCACAAAAGAACATGAGGAAACATATGAACAAACAAACATATGAGTTAGGAGCAGGAGTAGACCACTCGCCCCTTAAGCCTGCCCTGCCGTTCAATAAGATCATGGCTGATTTGCCTATAACCTCCCGTCTACCCCCAATAACCTTTCACCCCTTTATTATCAAGAATCTATCTACCCCTGCCTTGAAAACATTCAAAGACCCTGCTTCCACTGCCTTTTGAGCAAGGGAATTCCAAAGACTCACTACCCTCTGAAGGAAAAAAAATCTTCTCATTTCTGCCTTAAACGGTGACCATTTTAACTTTGCATATTCCTCTCATTTAACAGCCCAACAAACAATGTTTATGTATCCTTTCCTATCTTAAATTGGCACAGCTTTGGTCTTTGCTCTAGGACCATGTTTGCCGGACCATGGATGAACAGTGATCTTATTTTCAGCATTGCTACTGGCTTAGAGGTGGCCCGATATTACAAACTGGACTGTTAAATTTCAGTCTGGCAATTAACAAAGTTTTATATCCAAGTGGATGTTTTAATTCCAAGAGTCTCTTCTACCTCCTGGAGCAAGAAAAGTGACAGTCTGATAAAGTATCTTAAAATCTCAGTTGTCTTGTATTCCTTTATCAGTCAAACTTGCTGGGTTTCACAAATTACCTTGATTTTGTAAATGAATCTGATAGTTGTTTTAACCTGTCAAATCTCCAGCCTGTATGTAATATTTTCCAGCTACTTAAAGCAGGTGTATCATTGTAGTATCGGACTACCTCTAATCCAGTAGCAATGCTGAATATAAGATTATTGTTCATCCATGGTCCGGCAAACATCGTTAGAGTAAATAACAAAATCATGCCAATTTCAGATATGAAAGGACACATAAACATTGTCTTTGGACCGTTAAATGAGAAAAATATGCAAACAGGCCAGAATTTAAAATGATAGCCAAGATCCATGAATCAGGCAAGCTGTTCCAATCCAGCTACGATACTGGCATCCATCCGACAATGTGGAAAATTGGCCATCTATGTCCAGCCACCAAAAAGCAGAACAAGTCCAATCCAGCCAATTATCGCCCCATCCGACTACACTCAATTATCAGCAAAACAATGGAAGATGTCATTGACAGTGTTATCAAGCAGCCATTTCTCAGTAATAACCTGCCCACTGATGCTCACTTTGGATTCTACCAGTGCTACATATGGACCAAATATGGACTAAAAGCTCTGAACTCCATAAATGAGTTGAGAGTGACTGCCCTTGACATCAAGGCAGCATATGACCGAGTGTGGCATCAAAGAGCCCTAGCATGTCTGGAATCAATGGGAATAAGGAGGAAAGTTCTCTGCAGGTGGAGTCATATCCAGCACAAAGGAAAATGGATGAAGTTGTTGGAGGCCAATCATCTCAGTCTCAGGACATGTCAATAGGGGTGCCTTGGAGTACTTTCCTAGGCCCAACTATCTTCAGCTGCTTCATTAATGATCTTCCCTGCATGAAAAGGTCAGAAGTGGGGATGTTCGCTGATGATTGCACAGTGTTCAGCACCATTTGTGACTCCTCAAATACTAAAGCAGTCTGTGTCCATGTGCAGCAAGACCTGGACAACATTCAGGCTTGGGCTGACACATGGCAAGTAACATGGGTGCCACACATATGCCAGGCAATGACCATCTCCAACAAGAGAGAATCTAACCATCTCCCCTTGATATTCAATGGCATTACCATTGCTGAATCCCCCAGTATCAACATCCCCCTCAATCCCCCAGTATAAATATCCTTCTGAAATACTCAGTATCAACATACACGGAGTTAATATTGACCAGACCTTAACTGGACAATAACAGCAAAAACAACTTGTATTACGCTTTAAGCATAAAAAAGCATTCCCAGGTGCTTCACAGAAACATTTTAAAACAAAGTAAGACACTGAGCTACATAAGGAGATTTTAGGTCAGAAAACAAAAACTTGGTCAAAGAGGCATGTTTTAAGAAGTGTTTTAAAGGAAGAAAGCAAGGTAGAGAGGCGGAGAGGTGTAGGGAGGGAATTCCAGGAGCTGGGAGCCCTTTACTCTACATCAATGGCCCCCTCAAGTGAACATAAAAGACTCCATGGCACTATTTGAGAGAAGAGAAGGGAGGGATGCTTTCCCCAGTGTTCTGGTTGATACTCATTCCTCAACCAATATCTCCAAACAATTTATGGATCTCCATCACATTATTACTTGTGAGAGCTTGCTGTATGCAAATGGACTACCACATTTCCTACAACAGTGGCTACATTTCAAAGGGAGATCACTGGCTGTAAAGTACTTTGGGACATTTGGAGGTCATGAAAGTTGCTATATAAATGCAGGTATTTTTTATGCTGAAAAGAAAAGAAAGTACAAGCTGGGATTTTGGGTTGGGGATGAGGGATTGCAGCTTGACTGGGTCGAGGCATGGAGAGATCCATAGATCAGGACAATGATTTAAAACTCCATGTTTGGAAAGAGGACTGGTAGCTGGTGATTATTTTACAACCAGCAGCCTCAAGTTGCAGACTCTTTTATGTTGCTTGAATAGCCAAATGATATTAAACCTTACAAAGCTTTTGTTCATGTATGCTTTAAACTAACCAAGAATAAATTTATTAATTTAATAATTCTCAATATTCTAAAATGCCCAATTTTAAAAAAACATTAATTTTGCAGCTGCCCTTGCTAATGAGTGAGGTTATCAAAGCTGTAGCAGATGTGTGGCTTTCTTTGCTTTTTCTTAACCACATAAAATACCTCTACACTTTTAAGTGTGATGTCTCCCTCTAGATGCAAGACTTGAATGGTTGATGGAAGATGAGGCAGAAGGCTGTGTTGTTAAAGTTCTTTCAATAATAGCCAAATAAATAACTGAATATGTTCCCACAAGGTGATAAACTAGGTGGCAGAGAGATGCAACAATCACTGTTGCTTGGCCTACTGAATCTCAAGACTGCCAAGGTGCTCATGCTGCAAGAACAGAGCAATATTCTAAAGTTGGCACTGCGATCCGACATTCATTTAATGGGAAGATAGATAAGCACGTGTGGGAGAAAGGAATAGAAGGATACTGTATATTGATTGGAGTGGGAGAAGATTTGTATACAGTATAAAAGCCAGCATGGACCAATTGGGCTGAATGGCCTGTTTTTCTGCACTGTGAATTCTATGTAATATTGTTAAAAGATGAAACGGAGTGAAACACAAACCCAACGGAGCAGTTGTAATTGGGGATGCACAAGAGGCTAAATTAGAGAAATTCAGACATCTTGTAGGTTAGTGATGTTGGAGGAGATTACAGAGATAGGGAGGAGCAAGGCCATGGAGGAATTTGAAAACAAGAATGAGAATTTTAAAATCAAGGATTGTTTGACCGGAAACCAATACAAATTGGTGAACACAGGGGTGATAGGAAAATGGCATTTGGTGCGAGTTAGTCTTGGCAGCAGGGTTTTAGATTACCTCAAGATAACGGAGGGTACCATGTGGCAAACCAGCCAAGAGTGCATTGGAATAGTCGAGTCTAGGTGAAACAAAGGCACGGATGTGAGTTCAACAGCAGCTGAGATGGGCAAAGTCAAGCGATGCTATGGAAATAGGTGGTAATAGTGATGGTGCAGATACGAGGTCAAAAGTTCATCTCAAGATAAAATGTGATGCCATGGTTGTGAACAAACTGACTCAGACTATTTCCAAGGGGAGGGATGGAGTCGATGGCCAGGGGACAGAGCTTGGAGTGGGGACCAAGAAAAATATCTTCAGTCTTCCCAATATTTTATTGGAGGAATTGTCTGCTCACATGCTACTGGACCAGTGTATAAATATTATGGCTACATGAACAATACTGAGGCTGGAATTCTGCAGTTAGTAAGTCATTTCCTGACTCCTCAAAACCTGGTCACTATCTACAAGGCACAAGTTAGGAGTGTGATGGAATACACCCCACTTGCCTGAATGAGTGCAACTCCAAGAACACTCAAGGAGCTCAACATCATCCATTCCATCCACCACCTTAAACATTCAGTCCCTCCACCACTGGTACACACTGGCAGCAGTATGTGCCACATACAAGATGCACTACAGCAACTCACCAAGGCTCCTTCAACAACACCTTCCAAATCCGTGACCTCTACCACCTAGAAGGACAAGGGCAGCAGATGCAGGGAACACCACCACCTGCAAGTTCCCATCCAAGCCACATGCCGTCCTAATTTGGAAATACATTGTAATTCCTTCATTGTCACTGGGTCAAAAACCTGAACCTAAAAGCACTATAAGTGTACCAACACCATAAGCACTGCAGCAGCTAAAGGCAGCAGCTCATCATTACCTTTCAAGGGCAATTATGGGATGGGTAACAAATGCGGCCATCCGAGTGATGCTCCATCCCATGAACAAAAAAAAGAAAAGGATTGTAGAGATTTCTGTGACTCAGAAGGGCTCTGATAATTACAGGCTAATTGAGAATTGCCTTTAAACAAACAATAAGCACATTGTCTTTATCTGAATCTCTTAAATGTGCTGCTACTTCAATTAGTGCACTCTTACTTGAACAAACCTGCCAACTTTAAAACATCATTTTCAATCAGTTTGGAAAACAAAAATGAATGTAGCTTTCGCTGAAATAAGTTTTGAAGGGAAACAATGGTTCACGATTTGCAGTGAAAGTAATGATAGACCTAACAGCACGAACAATTATCAAGGAGTAAATTGGGCAGCAACCTCCTACAGCCGCACATGAGCTAAACACAGAAATCAGTAAGTTGCTGTCTGTTACCCTGCTGCCCCAGAAACTGCACTATACTGGTATCTCACTGAGAGATGCAGCATTGAAATGCTAGATTTCCATGAAACTGGGCAGAAAAATGTTAGTGCTTGTCCATTCAAGTGTGTGATTTTCTAATGGCCTGATAAGTCTTAAATACTGCCAAACAAACTCTCTAGCACTGAAAATGAACAGTTACAAATGTGGAGTCTCATTCCTTCATGTAATTGCTGTTGGATATTTTTAAAAATATAAAATCAAACTTAGCAATGTTTTCTTTTTGTCTCTTTTATCTTTCTCTCAATCCATCTCTCTATTTCATTTTCATTGTGTGATTTGATCTTGAATTAACCAATCCATCTTACACATCTAGTTTTCACTTGGTGTTGTTGGAGCTGCACTCACCCAAGCAAGTGGGGAACATTCCATCACACTCCGGACTTGTGCCTTGTAGATGGTGGACAGGCTTTAGGGAGTCAGGAGGTGAGTTACTCGCTGCAGGATTCTGAGCCTCTGAACTGTTCTTGTAGCCACCTTACTTATATGGCTAGTCCAGTTCAGCTTCTGGTCAATGGTAACCCCCAGGATGTTGATAGTGGGGGATTCAGTGATGGTAATGCCATTGAATGTTATGGGGCGATGGTTAGATTCTCTCTTGTTGGAGAGATAGCTGTCTAATATATTCAATGATCCAGCTTCCACCGCTCCCTAGAGAGTAAATTCCAAAGATTAACAATCCTCTGAGAAAAAAAAATTCCTCCTACTCTCAGTCTTAAAAGGTAGACGCCTTATTTTGAAACTGTGTCCCCAGCTCTAGATTCCCCCACAAGGGGCAACATCCACTCAGCATCCAACCTGTCAAGCACCCTCAGAATTGTATATATTTCAATAAGATCACCTCTGATTCTTCTAAACTCAATGAGTATAGGCCTAACCTGCTGATCCTTTCCCCATAAGATCATAAGACCATAAAACATAGGAGCAGAAATTAGGCCATTTGGTCCATCGAGTCTGCTCTGCCATTCAATCATGGCTGATAAGTTTCTCAACCCCATTCTTCCACCTTCTCCCCGTAACCTTTGATCCCCTTACCAATCAAGAACCTATCTATCTCGGTCTTAAATACACTCAATGACCTGGCCTCCACAGCCTTCTGTGGCAATGAAATAAGGCAAGCCCTTTATCCCAGGAATCAATCTCAAGAACCTTCTCTGAACTGTTTCTGATGCAAGTATAACCCTCCTTAAGGAAGGAAACCAAAACTGTACACAGTACTCCAGATGCAGTCTTACCAATGCCCTATACAATTGTAACAAAACCTCCCTACTTTTATACTCCATCCCCTTTGCAATAAAGGCCAGCATTCCATTTGTCTTCCTAATTACTTACTGTACCTACATGCTAACATTTTGTGATTCAACTACGAGGATACCAAGATCCCTTTGTACCACAACATTCTGTAGTTTCTCCCATTTAAATAATATTCGGTTTTTAGATTCTTCCCAGCAAAATGGACAACCTCACATTTTCCTATGTTGTACTCCATCTGCCAATTTTTGCCCTCTCTTTAGCCTACCTATATCCCTTTGCAGATTCTTTGTGTTCTCTTCACAACTTGCTTTCCTACTTACTTTATGTCATCTGCAAACTTGGCTACAATATATTTGGTCCCTTTATCCAAATCATTCCTATAGATTGTTACCCCCAAGAATATGAGCTTTTATCTTGCAGCAATAACCTTCTATGTTGCACCTTATCAAATTCCTTTTGGAAATCCAAATGCATTACACCTGCTGGTGTCCTCTTTATCCACCCTGCTTGTTACATCCCCAAAGGGCAGAATTTTTCAGTTGGCGTGCAGGGGCGGGCCCTACATACCGATGCGTAAAATGATGCAGGATGACATTGGGCTTGCTTCCCGACATCATTGTGCAGTTCCGTGATATTTCGTTCAGCGGGCACACAGCCAACTCTGGCGCGTGCCCACCGATATCTAAACGGCCTATTAAGATCATTAAGAAACTGATTAAGATAATTGTTATTGCTGCCCATCTAACCTTAAGGTTGGTGGGCAGGCAAAAAGGCCAAGCGGCCTTTGTGTTTTTTAGGAAACCTCATCCACTAATGGGATGAGGTTTCCTAAAGTTTTTATTAATTAAATTTTTAAAAATTCATAAATATAAAAACATGCCTCATCTCATGTGACCCAGTCACATGAGGGGACATGTTTAAATAAGTTTTTAAACATTTTATTCATTATTTACAATAGTGATTCAATCTCCCTGAGGCAGCTCCATGCGTCAGGGAGATTGAAGTGCTCTTTCGCACATGCGCGAAAGAGCGTTGACCCCGACTCCCTCTCCTCCCCCCGTCCACACAGGTAGCGCTGAGCACTACAGCTCGCATCTTACACTGGGCAGGCCTTATTTGGCTCTGCGACCACCCCCGCTCCCGCTCTCTCCCATTGAGCCCACCTGCCACCTGAAAAATTCAGGCCAAAGAACTGCAATAAATTTGTCGAGCACAAGTTCCCTTTCATAAAACCATGTTGACTCTGCTTGATTGTATTACAATTTTCTAAATATCCTGCTACTATTTCCTTAATAAATGGTTCCAGCATTTTCCCAATGACTGGTGTTGGGCTAACTGGCCTATAGTTTCCTGCTTTCTGCGTCCATCCTTTTTTGAATAGAAATGCACCAAACCGCTGCAGAAAAGTCAAAAGGGAATAAAACCAGATGAAAACCCAGCATCAAACAAAGCACAGGAAATGTCAATGGCACATCATACCCAGTCAACCTTGCAAAGTATTCCACACTAATATCTGGAGGCTTGTGCCAAACTTGGGAGAGCTATCCCACAGACCAGGAAAGCAGCAGCCTGACTCCGGTAATCTGATGTGTAATACACCTTTAAAAAGAATGTTATTACAGAAGATCACATGATCTTAGTATCCAATAGCAGAGTAGCACGGGCTACCTCTGGAGCGAGTAGTCTGTCATCAGTAGTTAGTAGTTAGAGGAGTGTAGAGATAGAGTTTGAAGTGTAAGCATATGTTTAGTTGCTGCTGAGTACCTTTGTAAATAAACACAGAGTTTCTACCTATGATGTGTCTGCTACTGAACTCTATCATTAGTACCAAGTCGGCTGCTCCTCAAAACAAGCATGCGAACAGGATCCAACAAACTGGTGACCAGGATCCCCACATAGTCACACTCATACAGACAATGTCCCAGACTTGTCCATCACCATCCACGAGTATGTCTTGTTTACCGGTAAGACAGACACAGCAGAGGTGGCAGCACAGTGGTATACCCGGGTTTGAATCCCACTAAGGCAGATAATGGCATTAGAATCCAATAAAAACCCGGAATTAAAAGTTTAATGATGACCATGAAATCATTGTCGCTTGTCGTTAAAAACCCATCTGATTCACTAAAAGGAAGGAAACCTGTCATCCTTACCGGGTCTGGCCTACATGTGACTGACAGCAATGTGGTTCACTCTTAAATGGCCTAGCAAACCATTCAGTTGCATCAAGCTGCTACAGAAAATTGAAACTGGGCAGACTACCTGACACCAGAAACAACAATGGCAAACTCAGCCCTGTCGACCCTGTAGTTGCTGGCATTGGAGACAGTGTTTAACCATTTTTTTTATACCACTGTCTGTACCTAGCCACCAGATATAGCTCCTTTTGGGAATTTCAGGATGGACGCTATGCAATTCAGTTAAGAGCGATTCTCATCTTTGTGAAGGAATGATGACTTGTGTACCCCATGATAGGATACCATTCTGATTACTTAATTCATTCCTTTGGGTGAAGAATGGCTTCAATAGGCAGGGTCTTTAGGTTGGCGTGCGAGGGGGCGGGGCCCGCTCGCCGATGTATAAAATGACGCGGGATGATGTCGGACGGAAGTCCCAATGTCACCCTACGTCATTTCCATTTTCAGGTCAGTGGGGGCTCAGCCAAATCAGCTGCACACCCGCCGACATGTTAACGGCCTATTGAGGTTATTTAGAAAGTCATTAACCTAATTAATGGACCTGCTCGTCCAACCTTAGGGTTGGTGGGCAGGCCAGGAGCCCTGGCGGGCTTCAGAAAATGCATGAAACCTCATCCACAGGCGGGATGAGGTTTCATTAGGGTTTTAAAAAATTTAATAAATGTTTGAGTTAAAGTGATGGACTTGTGTCACATGAGGGGACATGTCAGGGAAATTTTTCAACATTTACCTTCAAAGTTTTAATTCGGAGCCAATCTCCCTGAGGCAGAGCTTAGCCTCAGGGAGATCTGTGCGCTCTTTCGCACGCATGCATGAAAGAGCACACTCCTGGCTGAGGGAATTCCCTCCCCCAACCCACACAGGGAGTGCATAGCGCTTCCTGGTGGACGTCATGCTGGGCAGGCCTTAATTGGCCTGTCCGCGTAAAATGGTGGCGACCAGAGGCGCGCCTGCCCACGCCTGCTCCTGCACTTCCCCCCCTCCCCCCCCACCCAACAATGGGGGGAAAATTCTTCCTAATGTTTCGGGGACTGGTTCCTGGGACTATCCTTTCAATACTTGTTCTCATACTCTAGACATGGATGGATCACGGTTCATCCAGTGTCTTATCTATCTTGCACAGGCTGGCAAAAAATCCAGGAAATTCATCACTAATATGATCTCTTGGGGAGTTGGAGCATGTTCAAAGCTCTCCTGCAAAGGAAAGGGGACTTAGGGTGTCTGGATTGGCTAAATGCATCCCTGGTCTGTGCATAAAAGTATATTCATATGCTGATAAAATCAAAGCTCATCTTTGAATTCTTGCGGAAGCAATGGGAGGGATAGCTTTCTCTTCGCTAAGTAGACCCAAGAGCAATTTTTGATCAGATACTAGAGTGAAGTGTCAACCATGTACATACTGATGGAATATTTTAACTCCAAAAATAATCGATAATCCTTATTTCTCAATTTTGTGAATAACCTTTCTCGACCACAGAGATGGTTCTGGTTAAATAGCCTATTGGCCCTTCTGAACCGTCGTCCATCTTATGAGATAGTACCACTCCTACTCCACAGGAGGATGCGTCGTAAGTTAACAACAATTCTTTTGTCAGGTCATACTAACAAGTCCGAAGAGTGCAAGAGCTGTTTGACTTTCGTGAAGGCTTCTTCTTGAGATGACTTCCAAGCCCAACCTTATTTTTTCTTTAATAAGGGTAGAGGGGCTGGGACTGTTGATAAGTTGGGTAGGAATTGACCATAATAATTTACTATACTCAAGAATGACTTGAGTTCTAAGGCATTTGTAGGCAAGGATGACTCCTTAATAGCTTTAACTTTTTCTTCTACTAGGTGTAACTTTTGGGCATCCACCCAGTGGCCCAAGTAAGTGATTTCACTTGCCTGAAAGATACACCTTTCCTTTCTCAAGTGCACCCCTGTTTCCAAGAATCATTTTAAGACTTCTTCCAAGTTAGCCAAGTGTTCACTTCTGTTAACCCAGTTGTTAGGACATCCAGGTAGGCCACAACTTGAGGTAGTCCCTGTAACGGGCTTTTCATCATCCTCTTGAAAATCGAGCAAGTTGAAGAAACACCAAAGGCAAGCATGTGCATTGATACAACCCTTTGAATGTGTTTATGATTACAAATCCTCTGGATGTATCATCCAGTTTCAGTTGCTGATATGCATGACTCATATCTAATTTAGTGTAAGTTCTCCTTCCTGCTAATTTGGCAAACAGATCTTTGCTCCTGGGGATAGGGTACTTGTCCAACTTGGCAGCCTTGTTTACTGTTAACTTGTAATCCCCATAGATACAGATGATCTGATCTGGTTTCAAGACAGGGACTATGGGTGCTGCCCATTCTGAAAATTGAACCGGCTGAATAATACCCAGCTTCTCTAAATGGGTTAATTTGGTGTCAACCTTCTCTCTTAGGGCATAAGGCACAGGCCTGTCTTAAAAAAAAATGAGGAGTTACTTCAGAGTCACCATAGATCTTAGGCTGCAGGCCCTTGATTTTCCCCAGTTCTGCTCGAAAGACCTTGTTTTATTTCTTTAGCAGCTCTGGCAGTCCTCTAGCTCTCAGCTGGAAAATTTCAGACAATTTAGTTTAATTTCCTTTAACCAATCACGACCTAGAAGGCTTGGTCCTTCACCTTCTACTGCAATCACAGGGAGCTGTGCTGTCTGGTGCTTGTAATAAATAGGTACAGCAGAAATACCTTTCACTTGTATGACTTCACCAGTATACATTTCTAACTTGGCTGAAATCTGCTGCATATTCAATTTTGAGTGCCCTTGTTTAAATATTTGAATGTGTGCTGCCCCCTAAGGTGGTTGGTGCACCAGTATCCACTTCCATAATCAAAGGTTTTCCATTGACCTGCAGAGTAACAGTGATTGGCTCTGTTTTTCCTACTTTCACATTAAATAGAGAATAAACATCGGAATTAGTGGATTCTGGTTCTTCCACGTTATGTACTTAGATCAGTTTAGTTTACTGCCTGAGAGTCTGTCTCAATCTTGCTTTACATTGCTTCAAGATGTGGTCTCTTTTATGACAATAATGGCACGACATGTCTTTAAAACGGCAGGTTTCTGGGATATGGTTGCTTTCACATTGGTAACAATTCATTTTCAGGTTTGTTGCTGAGCCATTTCCTGTATATTTCTAAAATTTTCGGGTAGCAGGAACTGTCTCCCACTTCGTGGTTGACTCCCTAGTTTTTGCCTCACACCTGGTGGTCTGTTCCCACCCCAACTGGAAAAAGGCACCATTTTGTACACCCTATAAGGCCTGCAAATCCCATTTGGCAATTACCACCACAAGCGCAATTTCCACTGCTCTTTTAAAATCGATATTCGCTTCAGCTAATAACTGTAGTTGAACGGCATCATCGTGCACACCGCAGACCAAATGATCCCTCAACAATCGTTTAGGGTCTCCCCAAAGTCACAATGTTCAGTTAGCTGTTTCAATTTCACTACCTATGTTGCTATGGTCTCGCCCAGGGCTCTCACTCTCAAATTAAATTTGAACCTCTGCATGATTACGGAGGGTTTGGGTTGAAATTGACCCTTAGTGAGGTGTACCAATTCACTAAATGTCTTTGATTCAGGAGCATTCAGGGCTGTCAAACTATGGATTGAATTATAAATTTTACTCCCACAGATGCTTAGGAGAATTGCTTTCCTTTTCTCCTTCACCATAATTTCATTTGCTTGGAAAAAGAAACCAAGGCATTCTATAGATTGACTCCACAATTAGACACAAACTCCACTCCTAAGGTTCCCCAAGCTTGGGGCTGACTTGTTCACATAGTCACGTGATGCTACACAGTACAATAAGTCTTAAAGCTACAGCGACTACATTCCTTAAAGCTACAGTTACTACACTAATCACTAACTCCCTGTACTCAGCCTGCAGGACCTCATCCCTTTTCCTACCTATTTCATTGGTACCAATGTGGACTATGACCTCTGGCTGTGCATCCTCAAATGCCACAATGCTCTGTAGATGCTCAGTGATATCTGTGACCCTTGCACCAGGGAGGAAACATACCACCCTGGAATCACGTCTGTGACCATAGAAGCGCATGTCTGTTCCCTTCACCATAGAATCTCCTAGCACAGCTGAGCCACCCATGGTGCTCTGGGCATGACTCTTATTGCTCTCTCCAGAGGAACCCTCTCCCCTATTGGTACTCAGAACTGAGTACCTGTTAAAAAATGGGATGACTTCAGGGGACTGCTGCACTATCTGCCTTGTTTTTCTTGTCTGTCTGGCCACCCAGTCCCTCTCTGCCTGCACTTCCTTAAGCTGCAGGTTGACAACCTCCTGAAAAATGCTATCCACAAAGCTCTCATGAATGCACCTCAGTGACACCAACTGCTCCTCAAGTTCCAAGATACGAGGCTTGAGTTTTTGCATTTGGTGGCACTTTCCGCACATGTAGTTCTCTAGGACATGGGTAGCGTCCTGGAGTCTCCACATGGTATAGGATGTGCACTCAACGGGTGTGAGCATCCCTGCCATGCCTCAAATTATTTATTTACTAAAATTGGAAGTTAAGTAAACACAATGAAATGTTAATAAACCCTCGCTCTGTCTCATGCTGGTTTTTTTTTAAGCGCCGACCCTGCCCAGAAATCTCGCTCAATGCAATTGGCTGCTTACCAGCTTGCTGACATCATTGCTGCTGCGTGCTAAGACATCTCCTTGGCAGCAAATTGAAATTCCCACCGGGAAAGGGGTAATCCATGCTACAGAGGTCACTAGAATTTTGTGGGCTGCTTTCTTTTTTTGCTGACTACAAAATATTATACAAAATTATATTTATAAAGTAAATTTAATTTTGCTTTCTTTCAACTTAATGGCTCTGGAAACTATTGGGCTGTAGTACTTTATAGTAATTATCAAACCAACAAACGGTAAATATATAATTACAACTAATTGAACAAAGCAAACTTTTATTATTAATGCTCTTCCCAAAATAATATTTAAAAATGTTAAGTTGGAAGCTCCTTTTTGGAAAATGTGTCACTGCATCATATTGAAAATGTAAAATTGTGAGCGCTTGTTTAAAAGTTCTGTTTTAAAAAGATGGAGTAAGATTTGTAAATACAATTACTTCTTATTATTAATGGGGAGTAATTCCGCTGCTTATACGTGGTTTATGAAATTCAAGTGTTCATTTATCCCAACAAATTGTACTCTTGAACCTTGTCAATCAGTCTCAGATTTAATTTATTTTCATTTGGTCTGTTTTTATAGTAAATCAGTAATGATTAAATGCAGTGTACATTTATGTTTTTAAAACAAGTGGTGGGCAGTATAATGGGCCAACTAAAAAGCATGATTATTTTTACAAATCTGAACAGTACTCTGTTTACTAATATACAGTATACTTTGTATTTATTCTAATCAGTTGGATAGATGCAACTTCCTTGTCTGTTTATTGGTGAGATGTTCTACGATACAGTTTACATCCTCATTTGTGCTTATTGATCATTTGTTTCTTCTTGTTGCTAACATTTTATATTTTATATGATTTTAACTAGAAAAATATCACATTTTAATAGTTTTAAAATATCTGAGAACTAAAGTGCTACAAAACTGGTATCTACCCAGCAATTTGGAAAATTGCTCAGCTATGTCCTTTCCACAAAAAGCAGGACAAATCCAACCCAGCCAATTAATGCCCCATCAGTCTACTCACAATCATCAGTAAAGTGATGGAAGGGGTCATCAACAGTGCTGTCAAGCGGCACTTGCTTAGCAATAACCTGCTCACTGACACCCAGTTTGGGCCCCGCCAGGGCCACTCAGCTCCTGACCTCACTACAGCCTTGGTTCAAACATGGGCAAAGGAGCTGAGTTCCAGAGGTGAGGTAAGAGTGACTGCCCTTGACATCAAGGCAGCATTTCACTGAGTATGACATCAAGGAGCCCTAGCAAAACTAGAGTAAATGGGAAACGGGGGAAATTCTCCGCTGGTTGGAGTCTTACATCACAAAAAGGAAGATGGTTGTGGTTGTTGGAGGTCAATGATCTCAGTTCCAGGACATCACTGCAGGAGTTCCTCAGTGTAGTGTCCTTGGCCGAACCATCTTCAGCTGCTTCTTCAATGACCTCCCTTCCATCATAAGCTCAGAAGTGGGGATATTCGCTGATAATTGCACAATGTTCAGCACCATTCGCGACTCCTCAGATACTGAAGCAGTCCATATCCAAATGCAGCAGAACCTGGACAATATTCAGGCTTGGGCTGACAAATGGCAAGTAACATTCATGCCACACAAGTGCCAGGCAATGAACATCTCCAACAAGAGAGAATCTAATCATTGCCCCTTGTGGCAACAAGAGCAGGTCAGAGGCTAGGAATCCTGCAGCGAGTAACTCACCTCCTGACTCCCCAAAACCTGTCCGCCAACTACAAGGCACAAGTCAGGAGTGTGATGGAATAGTCTCCACTTGCTTGGATAAGTGCAGCTCCCACAACATTCAAGAAGCTTTACACCTTCCAGGACAAAGTAGCCCACTTAATTGGCAACCCATCCACAAACATTCACTCCCTCCACCACTGACGCACAGTAGCAGCAATGTGTACCATCTACAAGATGCACTGCAGGAATTCACCGAGGCTTCTTAGACAGCACTTTCCAAACCCACGACCACTACCACCTAGAAGGACAAGGGCAGCAGATACATGGGAACACCACCACCTGGAAGTTCCCCTCCAAGCCACTCACCATCCTGATTTGGAAATATATTGCCATTCCTTCACTGTTGCTGGGTCAAAATCCTAGAATCTCTCCCTAACAGTATTGTGGGTGTACCTACACCACATGGACTGCAGCGGTTCAAAAAGGAAGCTCACCACCACCTTCTCAAGGGTAATTAGGGATGGGCAATATATGCTGTCCCAGCCAGCAAAGCCCACATCCTGTGGATGGATAAAAAAAGGTCACCATAAGTAATTGAGGATCTCAACAAAATTAAACTCTGACGTTCCAGTGATTAAATAAGTGAGTTACTAAGCCATACAGATAAGGGTGATCCCAGGCTCAGTCCAAGGTTGTGCTGAGGTAACCAATTTCAGCCAGGGTCAGTGGTGAAAATGCCAACAGATGGCCTTAACTGGAAGTGGGATGTGTGGACCTTGTGTGAGCTCAGCTTTAACATTCCCTTCAGTCAAACAGCTTACAACTTTGTATGCCTAAATATATATGTGAAGTATATATGGAAAATATATATATGTTTTGGCAAGACAGCAGAAGGCAAGAAATTGTGAAACAGGATCCCAACAGAAGGCCCATTCAGGAGAGAGGAATGAAACTGAGGAGCAATATGAGGAGGGAAAAAAGAAAGTAATAGTAAACAATAGAGGAAGGAATAGGATGGCAGAAAAAGTATAAGCGAAAGAAAAGATCACAAACAATAAATATGGAGAGCAATAAGGAGTAATACAAGATTGGAGAGAACAGGGTACATACTTATTTAAATCTGTATGGGAATGAAAACATGGAGAGAAAAGTATGGAAGTGATCTCTTTATTACCATTGTATTTTTGGTGCTAACTCACTTGCTCCCTTTATACTCACATTATAAATTAACGGCATGTCATCAAATTACCCATTGTACTAATCCATAGAAATGTTTCAATTTTTATATGAAACAAATGCTACAAAATACCCATTTGCCATACTATATTTTGCTTTGATGTTGCACTAAAATTATCAGAAGGTCACACTTCTCCAACACATTCCCAAATGTCGTAAACTTTGAGTGAGTCATTTTATGACATCACATTTCCTGTAAGAAAGATTAATAGACTAGGGTTGAATACTGCTTCTTAATAACATGCAGAATTTAATGTGTTGCTTAAACAGAACAAAGCTATTTAATAAAAATATCCAAAATAAAGCAAAGATTGGGCATATACTGAGGTACCATTCGCCCATATTAATCTGTTTCAAAAGATTAGAAAGCTTCCTCGAGAGAATTGTTCACAAGAGAACATAGTTCTACAAAAAGTAAAATGTTAATACACTAATTACAGAAAATAAGAATTTATTTGAGATTTTTTTGCAAACCAAGGTGCCCTGTGTGCTTGGAATTCTATTTCACCTTCACTAATAACACAAACCTCTGGCAGCAAGCATTTTCCATATTGGAGTGCAGAAAAATCAACTGCAAAGATGTTGTAACATTAAGAATACAAATTTTTCAGTAACAATAGCCACAAAATAGGTAGCGAACAGATCAAATCATTTGTGAAAAGGTATAATTTTCTGTCTAGGCATAGGAAAAAATTGAATAATTGCATGCAAACTATTTATTAAGAGATGTACCTATTCATGATTTAAGAACTAGAAAACGGTGGTTCTTTTAAATCACAATACCTCTTTATGAGACAGGAAACTAGGCCTGATCTGGAATTATACTAATATTGGTGTGAACTCATATCGTGTAACCAGTCCTCAATGGAGGGGTCCCATTAGTTGACATTCATGTGTGATTTAATGCCATGTGCACTTTTACATCAATGCATACCCAACTGCTTCACATCAGCACAAAACTGACTGCAATCTTGGTCGTTTTTTAATTCACTTCCACTCACTATTAAAATTGTAAGCTGAATACTGCTAAGTGAGGCTAGGGCTTGTTTCATGGTACCAGGTAATATAAATTGCTCATTAGTGAGTTCTCCTAAAATAGATCTCTGCTGTTTTCCACTGCTATACTAAGAAAGCAATTTGAATATCCCACAAGTTCAATGGGGCATCGTGTATGGGTTTTACTTTGTCTTGTTCTAAATGCCATAGTTCACCAGCAAAAAGGTTCACATTTTAATTTGTTGTCCAATACTGATTATGGCTCTTCAGAAGAAGAGGTATAAATAAGGATTTTTTAAAAATCTATTTATCAAGTATTTAAAAAATCTTTTGGACCACTCAAGCGAGCCACAAATTCAAAAGTACTTTAAAGTGTTGAAGAAAATCATTTGATGGGTCACGTGTCTCTTTCCTAAATTTGCTGATGGTTCTTTTAGCAGGTGAAATATGCCAGAATTTCATTGACTGTATGTGAAAAATAGAAAACCCAGTTTTCCTTTTACCCCTAGTTTAAAGTGACAATCCTATTGAAGCATGATTAAATGGGGTGTGTCAGTCATTCGGTATCTAACACAAGCAACAAAATCTTCTGACTTGTGCCAATTAACAAAAATTAACAGCAGATCAGTAACTACTCATGAAGTATCCATAATACAAATGGAATTACGTGGAAGATGCCAAATAAGCCTATTAATACATCAGCATTAGTCAGACTGTCATCTTAAAGTTGCACACTCATCTCTTCTTCCTATGCCAATAATCCCAACCCACCCTTCCCCTGCCCCATCTCCTGACACCCCTGCTGTAACCTGGCTGCCTTGTACATGTATCCTTTTAGCCAACAGGCAGAAGCGAGGGCTAAATGGCGACATTGAGCAGTGAGTACACTTTGAGATTTTCTCCTGCCTGCACATAGGGAAAATGTGGAATTGAAAGATTGGATGTGTTCTGTGAATCAGAGTATTCACAATCTGCATGTGGAAGGAGGAGAAACTGGAGGCTGAACACACAAAGATTGCAAATCTCTCTTCATTCACGTTGGACCTCATAGTGTTATATAACCGAATACATTTTAATGGGGCTGTGATGTATAATGAATTTAAAACAACCTTAAACATTTCAATATGCAATTACTTTCCAGGAGTAGTTGATGGAGTGATCACATTGTATTCAGCCTGGACAAGCACAAAGCTGTTTTCACGTATCTTTCTGACATGCACCAGCTCGCCACTCTCACCCACACTGATGATGCTGCTGTCTGGATCCCGAAAGGATACTTCTGTGTGTTTTCGGCAATGTTGGGAAAGAAGATGACGTAACCCTACTGCTAGTGCCATGCCAAGAGCAGCAGAACAACCCAGCAGGATTCCTAATTGAGGAACGCCCAGCTCTGCTCCTTTAGCTGGACGATCTCCTCGGCCTGAGCCACTTTCCTTCTGTATGGTTTGTGTCACCCCAAGGGATATGTTCCTGACCACTTTACCCAAATCAGCTCTGGAACCTGAGTTTTTTGCCAATTGCAGGAAGTTCGCTGAAGCATGGTGTGATGTCAGCTGGTTTTCAGTCAGTGTTGGATTTACATCTTCTGGGTTTGGAAATAACCCAGAGCTCAGGACTGCTTTCCCTGCTGGGTTTTTGGCATCTTGTACATCCATGGGTGCCCAGTCCATTACCTCAGGTGAAGTGAAGTCAGCAAACCAGAAGGTAGAATATTCTTGCCCAGTTTTTATTGGCAAAGAAATAACTCCTGAAGATCCTGAATCGACCATAGTTGAAGTGGTCCAGGTGTTGACCTTTAAAATAAAATCATGATAGGAATTGAACACCACAACAATGAACTCAGTTGTTGCATAGTTATTGTTTGATGCTTATTACGAGATAATCTTGCAGTGATTCCATCACAATCATCTTCAGACTTGATACTGCCATGCTGTAACACTTCCTTTGCCACCTATTGCCACTTAAAAAATACAGGCTCAAAATTGGGGTGGAGGTGGGGAGAAACACCCACTATATACTCCAAATTTTACACTGGCCCAGAAAATGCTGGCTAACTAAAGGTGAGTTCAAAGCACCCGGCATTATTTCTTCACAAGGTAAAAACAATTCGAGGCAGGAAGAAATATAGCATAAGTTCCGATTCATCACAAGTTGCAAAGTGATTTGTGTAGCTCCACCATTTGGCTCAACAGAACCAAAAAGATTAGAACATTGCCATCAGCCTCAATTGAAAATCATTCCATTCCAAGAAATTGCTGGGTTAGTGCCGCAAATAAGATTTAATTTCATCGCTGCCATTTAGGGCCATTAATTCACATCACAGCGACCCTGTCAAAAGCGTGATTTATTGTCCTATGCATTGCCTCCCCAACCCCTGCCAACCAATGCCAGCTCACAAAAAGGACAGGCAAGTTAAAAGGCAAACAGTGAAACATTTATTCAGTGCAACAGGTTAACTAAATTTGGAGATAATGAGTCAATTTAAATGTTGTTCTATTTATCTTATTTGTTAACAGTTGTAAATGTTTAAAAAATCTAAATATTCAGTTTCAGAGAATTGCAAATGACTTCTCAGAATTATTTAACAGCAGAAAAGCAACAATAGTAATAAGAGTAATAAATAAAAATAAGTATCAGTAAGCAGTAGAATAGCAACAAATTTAATGAATTATTTACAAGACTTGCTCCTTTGCAGGCACTCCAGAGGGCTGGCTATGAGTGAGACTGAGCAGAAGGAGGTGGACGCTATAAGAGAGAGGCAGGCTATTCCTTATGCTGCTCACCCCTCCACATTGCAAGGATCAGGAGTTAAGGTCTGGGTTCCTGATCATGCACTGAAAGAGCAGATGAGCTACCACTGAAGGAGCTACTTCCTATGGAGAGACAGCTGTTGGCTGCATTATTAGAGAATCATCCACAGGAGCCAGGCCCTACCAGGCTTGTGCATCTGGTAAAAGTCTGGGGGTGGAAGGAAACCTGCTGGTCAGCCTCATGGCCCTGGACAGTATCCATATGGGTGCTGCTGCACGGAAAGGTAGGAGGGCACAGTATATAAGCAGAATACTGCAGACGCTGGAAATCTGAAATAAAATCAGAAACTGCTGGAAAAACTCAGCAGGTCTGGCAGCATCTGTGGAGAGAGAAACAGAGTTAACGTTTCAAATCTTTATGAGGTTTCAAGTCTTCTTCATAAGGACTCAAAAGATCTACTCTGTTTCTCTCTCCACAGTACAATAGTACTTGTTGTGAACATGTCAACTGCCTGCGCAGCAAACTAGCAGAAGTTGCCCACATTCTAATTAAGGAACCTTAACTCCTCGATCTGAAATGTTGCAGGTACCTGTCATGTTCCCCAGTTAACTTTCTTCAAATCTATGGACCCCTAACATCTTACCCCACCTACCAGTGGTCTTGCAGCTTGGCACATGTGTGGAGATTGAAGTGACAATGACACTTTGACTGCCCTCTTGCACCCCCCACATCCCGCAACCAGGAACATACAGCCTCTCGTCCTGCACCTCGTCACACTCAGTCCCCCTCAATTCTGTCTGCAACCACCACCCTACCCCCCTCACTCCTAATCAAATCCAATTCACATCATTCACCATAAGATTCATCAGTCCCACAATTTCTGGTCCAATAAGAACTGGGACCTTTAAGTAGCTTCAAGGCTAAAATCTCAAATGCAAGGTTTAGGTAACAGTTGAAATTTGCTCAAGTTTTGCACTTTCTTCTGAGTCTTTTGATCAATGTTCTGTCTTGTTAATACTTCTGATTATTGCAAAATACTAATTCTTTCTTTCCTCCAACCAAAAACCAACCAGTCAAAAGCAAAATCTCCTGTTGATATTCCTGTTTACCAATGTGGATTCCTACTTGTCCACATGGTGCTCTTACTCATATCATTTACTATGTTTAAGATTCATAATGGGCCATAACTTCCGAGCTTCAAGGCAGTGTAACTGGGGAAAACCACACCCTCACCCCGCACCCCCCCCCAACCACCGGAGGTTTCTGGGTAAAGTTTGCATGGCAATTGCCCGGAAGTGCAAACTTGCCCTGGGCAATTGCCCTGCAATGGGAACCAACCGAAACTGCGATTTAAATTGCAAACGTCGGACGGTTCTGACTGGGTTACGTCAATAATTACCTAGAAAAAGTTAGAAGAATTAAAACAACTTCCAATTTCTGGGTAACTACTGCACAGACCCATAACAACCCCACCAGAGGACTCACACCACACCCCCGAACCCCCAGGGGACTCCCCAACCCCACAGGATTGTCCCCCTATGGAGCTCCCCCCACCCCCTGATGACCCCTCTCCCCCTGACAGGACTTTTTTGCCCCAATGGGGACTCCATCACCCCCAGGCCCAACACCCCCTCTGCCTGACCTGACTTGCACCCCCCCCCACAACACCGCCAGACCCAACTTCTGACTCTCACCCCACCAGCTCACCAAGGGCTGACCAGACCCAACACTCCCCCATCAAGGCCTAACTAGATCGCCCCCCCAAGTCTGATCCAACCCCTACCTCCTCCGTCAAAGCCCGAATTGACCCAACCCTCTCCCATCAAGGCCCAACCCAAATCAATTCCCTCTCCCATCAAGGCCCAACCCAAATCAATTCCCTCTCCCCACCAAGGCCTGACTCAAAACAACCCCCCCACCCACCTCCCCACACAACCAAGGCCTGATCCGAATCAACCAGCCCCCAAATAGTACCACTGACCTAATACGCTTACCTTCTCCCTGGTTTGTTGAAGACCTTTAAACCTGGCTGGACCTTTAAACTTACCAGCTTTACAGCAGCTAATGCTGTAAGAAAAGGGGTGTGGCCTCCTTCCCTCCAATTTAGCAGCGTGAACTGAAGGCCTCAGGATCATGCTGCCCTGCACAGTTCTCACCCAGCCTGAGTCGGAAGGTGGGGCAAGACAGGATCAAAAAGATTAAAAGGTAAAAAAGTAGGAGCAGAGTGGCAATCCAATTCTGATTGCCACTCTGTGGAAGCTCAGGCCCAATGTTTAATTAAACTATCCAACACTCCAGAGTTTAGCCCATTCAGACAATAATCTATAAAATATAAGAATTGTTACAGCACACCAAAATGAAAATGAAGTGAATACTTACTTGCACAATATCACTGCAATTCGGGCAAGGTTGAAAGGCTAGGTGGAAATCACTATTCAGAATATCTTCACTAGAATGTAAAATTGTAAGAAGACAATGATTATTTTTGTTATAGTAAGTTTAATTAAGTAAGCTATTTATGGTAATTTCTTCAACTGTTTTAAGGTGATTTCTTCAATTGAATGGAATTGTCCATAAAACTATATTCACCCTCTTTAAGAGTCTAGTTGCTGCCCTTATAAGCAGTGAAGTCCTCACTTGAAGTTATAGTTACATACCTAAAAAGTGCAACTTTAAGTGAAACAACTTTCAGTGAATCACATTTTCCCATTACAACCAATGCAAAAGCTGTAGTTAGTTTTGTAAGACCTTTGTCACCAGAAAAAAAAATTAAAACATGTCACACTCATGCAGTTATACCCGCGAACTTACAGAAAATGGGCATTTTTGAAAACCAAAGAGAATGGACAATTGCTTTAAAACAAAATGGAGTTAAGAGGTCAGGTGACCTCCCTTCTTGTCTGCCAATATACATGGAACTGCAAGATTGGAAGTTAGCCTGCTTGTCTGGACAGGACATTAAAAGGCAAACAATCTTTTGGGGCATTTCATTGAGTAGACATTAAAATACAATCGATCTTTCCTGTAGATTTAATGGCTGCTATTGTTCAAATATCTGAAGAAACTAGTGCGCAATGGGCTGTAGACTTCTTGGCTGCAGAATGGAATTCCACAGAACTGTGTTGAGGAGAAACCAATTTTATCACAAAGAGATGCAAATGGCTGAAACTGAAATCCTATTGTGTGTCAATGCTTATGTTGTCAGGGACCAGATGTGTGGATAATGGAAAATTAGATACTATGGTCACCTGACAGAAACCAAGTTGTGATAAAGAACATTTATTAACACACTTTGAAAGTCAGTTAGTCAGTCTAGGAGACAAGGAAACTCAGAGGGAAGCAATGCAGCCCAGCAAAGGAAGGACCCTGCCTAGAATCCATTAGCAGGCAGAGAAGAGAGGCTAGCCTTTTGCCTACCAATTTATGGAACAAAGTCAGATCTTCACGACTTGGGTTTAACTGCAACTCAACTGGAGCAAAGGCCAGAACCCCATTGCTGCAATTAGTAAGCCACAGTGAATTCAACACCAGAAACTTCCAACCTCCATTTGTTCAGTGAACCAAAAAGAAATCATCAGGCTGGAAACGTTTCAAGTTTCCATCCTGAAAGATTCAAGTATAACAGTGAATTTTTAGACTTTTAAAAACCTAACTGCATGCTCCCTGTGTCTGTGTGTTTATGCGAATGGATGCTGTTGCAAAAAAATTCAGGTGTTGAGAAATAAACGTTTATTCTTTGTAAAAACTTATGAGGAAATCTGTCTTTGGTCTGTTCTTATTAGTCACAGCACTCAAGGGGTTAAAACATTTCTTCCTTAAAACACAAATATCTGCAGTCAGTCAAGAGATGGGAAAAGTGGGAATCATTCTATTATCTCTCCCCTGTGCGTAACAAACATTATACCCTGTATTTTGAAATACTTTACATTGCTAAATTACTATATTGGTAATTTTATAATAAAACAAATTTAAAAATAAGGAAATATGCAAACTTTCTACATAATTGCCGCTCCGTCTCTCAGCTCCTCACCACTAATCCTGCTCACCAAACCACTCGCTTGCCACACACCCCACTCCCTGACTCAACCTCTCTCTGCCAACCCTCCAGTTCATGGCCTATAATGGTCCCTGGCCCTCTCTTTCACATCCGCTGCCACTCCCTGGCCCTCACTCTCACTATCTCTCTAGCTTGCAGCTTCTGTTGCTCCCTTGCCTTCGCTCTATCTATCCCTCCAGCTCACAGCCTCTGCTGCTCCCTCGCCCTCACTCTATCTATTCCTCCAGCTTACAGCCTCTGCCACTCCCTGGCCCTCACTCTCGCTATCTCTGCTGCTCACAGCCTCTGCCACACCCTGGCCCTCACTCTCGCTATCTCTGCTGCTCACAGCCTCTACCACTCCCTGGCCCTCACTCTTGCTATCTCTCCTGCTCACAGCCTCTGCCATTCCCTTGCCCTCACTCCATCTATCTCTCCAGCTGACAGGCTCTGCTGTTCCCTGACCTTCCCTCCCCCTGGTGACCTATGTTTCCTCTAAGCCTGCATGGCCGTGGAACAACGTAAGAGGTGCTGGGCATTTAATTATGATATCCATATAGTTCCTGTGCTCAGACTATTGTGCTTCCACAGACTTTCCCCCTGCTCCTCCAATCACAGACTGTTTTCCCTCCCACGCTTGCTGTTAAGAGGCTTGCTAGTCACTAATTTGATTCAACTGATCCTGTTAGCAGCAATTTTGAGAGGGAAAACAGCTTTGATTGCACAAACATTGGGGAAATGAGTGAAGGCACAATAGCCTGAACACAAGAGCAGTGGTAGTGCTGGGAGATTGTGAGAATTCAGTCAATGAGGGTTCAGTCAGCGAGAGAGAGACTTTGGGATTTCAGTCAAAGAGAGAGATACTTTGGGATTTCAATCAGAGAGAGAGAGAGACTGGGATTTCAGTCAGTGAGGGAGAGAAAGACTTTGGAAGTTCAGTCACAGAGAGGCTTTGGGATTTCAGTCAGAGAGAGAGAGACTGGGATTTCAGACAGAGAAAGAGATACTTTGGGATTTCAGTCAGCGAGGGAGAGAAAAACTTTGGGAGTTCAGTCAGCGAGGGAGAGATTGTTTTCCCTCCTGTGCTTGCTGCTAATTGGCTGACTAGTCACTAGATTGATTCAGTTGAGCCTATTTGCAGCAGGAGCAGGAGGAATACAACTTGAGATTGGACAAACAGTGGGAAAGTGAATGAAGGCACAATAGCCTGAACGGCGGAGTAGTGGTGGTGCTGGGAGGTTGAGAAGATTCGGTTAATGAGGAACTGGAGAAACTGTGGGGGTCCAGCGCAAATACTTGTTTCAGTGTGGTTTTTGACTAAGCACTACAATATTTTATGCAGCACTGGGATATGTTTCATTCTAACTAAAGATGTGTTAATACAGTAAGCTCATGGTCTTCTCTGTTTTGGGAGAAAAATTACAGCAGACCAGCACAGTGTTACTGCTCCCCAAATTTGTGAATGAGAGAGGCCATTTATAAAACTCGGTATTTAGTGATTGTCAGCTAATATTTCTAAGCATGGCTAATGGTTTGTTCTGGATGCCTCACTCAGCAATTGTTCTGTTCTGTATAAATGCAAACTCTTTATTTTATATAAATTGTATAAATAGACTAAGCTGCAGTCCTCCTGTCACATTCTGCCATTTTGTGCAGAATACCCAACTCAGCAGCCAACCTTACATAATTAATAGCCATTCAAAAGTAGCATTTTTTCCAGTTAAATTGAATTTAGTAGGGTACATTTGTCTACTGATGACTTGTGAGCTAATTAGTAGATTTGAATTCAATCAAATTCATAGATGTTTCATCTGAGCGTAGTGAGATTTTGTTGGTATAAGTGGATCTATAAGGCTTACTTAAGTTAGAGCATATCCTTTGAACAGCCTTGTCTAAACATAAGTAAAAAACATCAACCAACAAAGCAGAAATCCTATGAAGAAATGTTGCCTCACGTTCAAAGGAGGGTGGCTGGATAAAATAGTAGAAATGGAATCTCAACAATCTAGAGGCTAGATTCCTTTACAACTGAGGGAAACATTCCAGGACAGTGCTGACGTGAGTTTGATCCGCAAAATTTGTGCCGAAGCTAAAATATCCAGCGACTTTTCAACTGGGAAGTAATGGGAAGATGGATGGAAGTTGAACGACATGAAGAGGCATTTATCAAGTAAAGGTCATGAATGTGCTGTACATATTCTTAGAAACATAAGTTCATGCCCACTGGGATTTGATGTGCAAAGTATTTTTATCACAAACCACTAGCGACAGACAGATGAGACAGGAACTGATGGAAAGATAATGTTCAAAACCAGAAGAAATAAACGTTCTCATAGAAAACATTCTGCTTGCAGTATGAATAAACACCTCCATAAACTCTGCAAAAAATAAATGATCACATGTGAAAGTATCCACATGTAGCAGCAGGCTGGTATAGCAAAAACTATGCTTTTGAGTTTTTGGTGGTAATCAACAGTGATGTCTGTGCAGAAGCTATGTCGGAGATCTGCCTGATTTCCTATCATACACTTATTGATGAAAGCACAGATATTTCTGTTAACAGGTGCTTATAATTTACTTTAAGTTCAGAGATGAAGCATCTGAAATTCATAAGGCAATGTTTGCTGGGATTATTAACTTGTCTGCTTGTGAGAACCAGTTATTACAGCTGTTATCAAAGATTTTCATACTCTGACTATGCTGGACATGGTGAAAATTGTGATACAAAAACAAAAATAGCTGGAAAAACTCAGCAGGCCTGACAGCATCTGTGGAGAAGAAGACAGAGTTAACGTTTCGAGTCCGTATGACTCTTCATCAGAACGGACTCGAAACGTTAACTCTGTCTTCCTCTCCACAGATGCTGTCAGACCTGCTGAGTTTTTCCAGCTATTTTTGTTTTTGTTTCAGGTTTCCAGCATCCACAGTATTTTACTTTTATCTTAGTGAAAATTGTGATGTTCACTTCAGATGGTGCTTCTGTCATGCCAGGGAAAAACGATGGTGTTGCTACACTGCTCAAGTATTGCACGCCACATTTATTAGAAAAACATTGTGTGACTCATTGAGAAGGTCTGGGGTTAGTCATAGTCATGTCCTAGGAAACAGAGACACCTTTGAAGACCATTTATACAATGTTCTGCAGATCTTCAATTTGAAGAGGACAATTGGAGGAAATGGCAGATGTCACAGAAAATATGACAGTATTGTTTAAACCTCTAAAAGAACTGAGGTGGCTCTCCAAATATTTTGCTGTAAGTGCTCTGATGCATAATTATAAGACCCTTCTTAGATTCTTTAAACTTGAAATCTCAGAAAATAATGACCCCATCAAAAAGTTCTTCCTACTCTCTGACATTAATTACCATATCAGTCTAACAGCTTTAAATGGTGTATTATATTAATTAGCTGAACTGTCCAAATGTTTTCAGAAGAGCTCTTGGACAACGCTTGAAGCTATACAGTTAGCTCTGGCCAAGACCCACAAGGACATTATCTTGGAGAAGGGCAAGACGGTGGCATAGTGGTATTGTCACTAGACTAATAACAGATCCAGGGTGATGCTCTGGGGATGGGGTTTGAATCCCACCACGGCAGACGGTGGAATTTGAATTCAATAAAAAAATCTCAACCATGTTGACGAAATCTGTTGCCCTTATCTGGTCTGGCCTACATGTGACTCAAGGCCCACAGCAATATGCTCCACTCTTAAATGGCCTAGGCAGCCACTCAGTTGTATCAAAGCACTACGGATGAGGAATGAAACTGGATGGACCAGCTGGCACTGACTTTGGCACTGGCACAACAGCAAAGTCCTCCGGGGGGCTTGTGCAAAATTGGGAGGGTTATCTCACAGGCTAGCCAAGCATCAGCCTGACATAGTCATCCTGTCCCACCGGCAGGACAGACCCAGTAGAGGTGGCAGCACAGTGGTATACAGTTGGGAGTGAGTTGCCCTGGCAGGCTTCAACATTGACCCTGGACCTCATGAAGTCTCATGGCATCAGCTCAAACATGGGCAAGGAAACCTCCTGCTGATTACCATATATCATCCAGCTGATGAATCAGTGCTCCTCTATGTTGAACATCACTTGGAAGAAACACTGAGGGTGGCAAGGGTGCAGAATGTACTCTGCGTGGGGAATATCACTAAGAGTGGCTTGGTAGCAACACTACTGACTGAATAGGCTGAGTCCGGAATGATATCGCTGCTAGACTGGGTCTGCGGCAGATGGTGAGGGAGCCAGCAACAGGGAAAAACATACCTGACCTCATCCTCACCAACCTGCCTGCTGCAGATGCACCTGTCCATGACAGAATCGATAGGAGTGACCACTGCACAGTCCTTGTGGAGATGAAGTCACATCCTCAAATTGAGGATATCCTCCACTGTGTTGAGTGGCACTATCACTGTGCTAAATGGGATAGATTTCTAAAAGGTCTAGCAACTCAAGACTGGGCATCCATGAAGCGCTGTGGGCCAGCAGCAACAGCAGAATTGTACTCAAGCACAATCTGTTACCTCATGACCTGCATTTTCCCCCACTCTACCATTACCATCAAGGCAGAGGATCAACCCTGGTTCAATGAAGAGTGCAGGAGCAGCACCAGCAACACCATACCTAAAAATGAGGTGTCAGCCTGGTGAAGCTATAACACAGGATTACTATGCATACCAAGCAGCAAGTCATAGACAGAGCTAAGTGATTCCCACAATCAACAAATCTAAGCTCTGCAGTCCTACCATATCCAGTTGTGAATAGTGGTGAACAATTAACCAACTCACTGGAGGACAAGGCTGCACAAATATCCCCATCTTCAATGATGGGGGAGCCCAGTACATCAGTGTAAAAGATAAGACTGAGGCACTTGTACCAATCTTCAGCCAGAAGTGCCGAGTGGATGATCCATCCCGACCATCTCCAGAGTTCTCCAGTGTCACAGATGCCAGTCTTTAGCCAATTCGATTTATTCCATGTGATATCAAGCGACGGCTGAAGGCACTGGATACTGCAAAGGTTATGAGCCCTGACAATAGTACTGAAGACTTGTGCTCCAGAACTAGCAGCACTCCTAGCCAAGCTGTTCCAGTACAGCTACAACACTGGCATCTACCCGGCTATGTGAAAATTGCCCAGGTATGTCCTGTACACAAAAAGCAGGACAGATCCAACCTGGCCATTTACTGCGCCATCGGATTACTCTCCATCATTAGTAAAGTAATGGAAGGGATCATCAACAGTGCTATCAAGTGGCACTTACTTAGCAATAACCTGTTCACTGACGCCCAGTTTGGGTTCCGCCAGGGCCACTCAGCTCCTGACCGAATTGCAGCCTTGGTTCAAACATGGGCAAAAGAGCTGAACTTCAGAGATGAAGTGAGATTGACTGCCCTTGACATCAAGGCAGCATTTGACTGTGTGTGGCAGAACTGGAGTTAATGGGAATCAAGGGAAAACACTCCGCTGGTTGGAGTCTTGCCTAGCACAAAGGAAGATGGATGTGGTTGTTGGATGTCAATCATTTCTGTTCCAGGACATTACTGCAGAAGTTCCTCAGGATAGTGTCCTGGCCCAACCATCTTCAGTTGCTTCATCAGTGACCTTCCTTCCATCATAAGGTCAGAAGTGGGGATGTTCACTGATAATTGCACAATGTTCAGCACCATTCGTGACACCTCAGATACTGAAGCAGTCCATGTCTAAATGCAGCAAGACCTGGACAATTTCCAGGCTTGGGCTGACAAGTGGCAACTAACATTCTCTCCACACTAGTGCCAGGCAATGACCACCTCCAACAAGAGAGAATCTAACCATCGCCCTTGACATTCAATAGCATTAGGAGTTCATTGTGAAACCTCCACTTTCAACACACTGGAGGTTACCATTGGCCAGTATCTGAACTGGAATAGCCATATAAATACTGTGGCTACAAGAGCAGGTCAGAGACTAGGAATCCTGCGGCGAGTAACTCACCTCCTGGCTCCCCAGAGCCTGTCCACCATCTACAAAGCACAAGTCAGGAGTGTGATGAAATACTCTCCACTTGCCTGGATGAGTGCAGCTCCCACAACACTCAAAAAGCTTGGCGCCATCCATGACAAAGAAGCAGAAGCTTGATTGGCACCCCATCTGCAAACATTCACTCCCTCCACCACCGACGCACAGTAGCAGCAGTACGTACCATCTATAAGGTGCACTGCAGGAACTCACTGAGGCTCCTTAGACAGTACCTTCTAAACCTGTGACCACTACCATCTAGAATGACAAGGGCAGCAGATAGATGGGAACACCACCACCTGGAAGTTCCCCTCCAAGTCACCCAACATCCTCACTTGGAAATATATCGCCGTTCCTTCGCTGTCGCTGGGTCAAAATATTGGAGCTCCCTTCCTAACAGCACTGTGGATGTACCTACACCACATGGACTGCAGTGGTTCAAGAAGGCAGCTCACCACCACCTTCTCAAGGGCAATTAGGGATGGGCAATAAATGCTGGCCCAGCCAGTGAAGCCCACATCCAATGAATGCTTAAAAAATAGTCTCTTGTAGCAACAGGGTGTAAAGTCTAATTGCATCAAACACAAGAGATGAAGAAATCCACGGTGAATCTATTCTGCGTTTCATATCCCTACCGTGTGATCATATGGATAGAAGGTTTCCAGAAAAGGAATGAAATGAATGGGCAGCTTTTGAGTTTGCTTCACTTTCAGCACATCAACTCAGTTAGGAATTTGGCACTGAAACATTTGCAGGCTGGTTGACAAGTATAGAAGAATTTTGGACCTTAGTTGATGAAGTCGAGTGAAGTCATCTCCCAAAACATCACGGAGGAGGAGAAGGAGTTCATTGTGAATCAATACAATGATTACAAATATATTGCTGCAGAGAAACATGAAGAAAAGCTGATGACAAATTTCCAGGAAATGGTGACTTCCATTCTCCAAAATGCAGAATACAATCTAGTTTCACGACTGATGGATAATATTGCAACCTCTCAAGCTTTCAGTGCTGATTGTGAGTGTGACTTCTGAATAGTATCAAAACTAAATCACAAACAGATTTAAAGAACATCACCTGGATATGTTAAAGAGGATCAAATTTCACACTTCAAGTGGTGAAGAGGTAAATGTTGACACAGTATATAAACACTCGAAGAGTGGTATAGACAGAAGAGAAACAAGCAGGGACAAGTAGCTGGCCTATCATCTAACCTGCCAACTACAGGCTGTGGGGTCTCATTCCAGTGACAGTGATTAGCGGTAAAGGGATATAATCTTTCATTTCAAGCTGAAAAAAGCATGAATAGATACTTGTAAATTTGTAAAAGATTACTGAGAATTGTGCAGTGTTCATTTCCTTTTTAACTGATTGTATTTTAAATAAACAAGCAGTGCACCTTGTTAATTATCTCGTTTTAATATTCTTTCTTCTTCTTCCATGCCTATGGTAACTTGGTGGTACACATCCTTATAATAGCTTGATATTGCTGCACTTAACAAAATTCATTTTGCACATAGATGGAAAACAATTAGAGGGAACATTGGTGATCCCCCGGTTTGTAGCCACTTCCCTGACCCATCCTCTCACTGCTGACACTTCGGCTTGTAGCGTACTTCCTGCAAGTTGAAACTACTCTTGCTGCTCATCTCCAGAGCCCTCACTCACAGTGGGTGTTTGAGAGATGGAAGCAGCGATCAGGAGAAGCAGGATACAGCAGGTTCAGCGAGAGGAAAGGTTTACAGATACCAGGAGGGTCAGGGAACAGCAGAGGCCACTCCAAAATGGGGCCGATTGGGTCACATGGCCCTATGTCATACCTGGCTCAAAACAACTTTAATTTGAGCTACAAAATGAGAATACAGGTCAACAGAATACGGGCATGATCCCAGTCGGTACTGAAGTTGGCTGATCTCAGCCATGTGAGATACCATAACTGACCAATTCTCCTGATTAGTATCAAAGTACTGTGGGTACATTGGACAAGGACATAATCAGTCCTGGCTATAATGTTCATTAGCTTTACAATCCTCACTGAGAAAGCTCACGCCTGGAAAATTGTCATTCTCCTGAACAATAGAAGGGCTGTTCACACCCATACAATTGTATGTCAGAAAACGTAATACATTTAAAACTAATGGCCTGAATCTCCCGATTGCTGGGCACATTGCTGCTGCGCATGGAGGTTCTCATGACCCTACGCTGCTGCGCAATTCTTCCGGGAGGTTGTGATCCCAACTCTCAAAGAAATGCACAGCGCAGCGCCCCCGGGGAACTCAGCTGGAGAGCAGTAGATTCGGGAAAGATGGGACACACCTTTTTATGGCACTGGTTGGTGTATGATTAAGTTTAAAATCCCATTCTTTGGATGTTAGTGAATGGGTAGGTGCATGATGCGTAGGTGGGTGAGGTGGGTAGGTAGGTTGGTGAGCAAGATTGGTAGGTGAGTGGGCAGGTGGGTGAGGTGCTAGGTGAGTGGGTGAAGTGGGTAGGTGCTGAGGGGATAGGTGGGTGAGATAGTCGGTGGGTGAGGTAGTCTGTGGATGAGGTAATCAGTGCGTGAGGTAGGTGGATGAGATGGGTGAGGCGGATGAATGGGTGGCTGGGTCAGGGATAGTTGAGTCAGGGGTTAGATCAAGTTGGTAGGGTTGTTAGGTGATTGGGGGCTGGATGGTGCAGCAGTTGGATGGTCGGGGGCAGTCAGGGGTTGGGGGTGTAGTTGGGTAGTTGGATGGGGTATAGTCAGGTGGTCAGTGGGTAGTCAGGTGGTCGGGGGTCATTAGGGTGGTTAGGAGGATGGTTGAGGGGTAGTTGGGGTGGGTGATGGAGGGTCAGTTGTGCAGTTACCCAGGTGTTTAACTTGGTTTTTAATTTGTTTAACATTTCCTGGATAACTATTCAGATAAGTCCTGTGGATCTCTCCCACGTCTCCGACTCTAGCTCAATGTCAGAGACTTTAGTGGAGGGTCCCAGTAGACAGGGGAATTGCCCTTTGGAAGTTTAAACTTCCTGGGCAATTTCCACTTTGTTCGCATGTCATGACTTCCACAGGGTCCCTACATGCATCTCAGTCATATGTCCAGTTTCCGACGATATGGAGGCTGGAAGATTTGGCCCAAAGTATTGTAATAGTTTTACTCAAAACTTTCTACCTAATGTTCTAAACTGGCAACATCCTAGACCCGAACCATGACTTCTTTTGATTGAGCTCATGAAGCTCATGCCAGTTTCTTTCTGTTCGTGCAAAAACGCAACACCACATTCTTTTTGCATCAATTATGCACCAGTCTTTGCCAGTCCTTTAAGCCTGAGAAATTTTGAGTGATTTTACTGGGGGACAATTATCCACACTCCTCCCAATAGAAAAGTCTGTTGGCACCATGCTGACCGGGAACCCAGCTGCCCCACAGTGATAGTGCACTGAAGGCAGTTTTATTTGGATCAGAGTGGGACTCCTGCCCCCAGCTGGGAGGAAGTCCCTCCCTCAAGAGCTGCCGGCCAATCGCTGTAGTCCCAGCAATGCCAGAATTGATTGGTGGCCACTGGTGGGACTACAGCAGTCCAGGAAGATGAAGGAGTGATGGATCTAACACCAGCTATGTCAAAGATTTTGACTGGGTTTGGGGGTGGTGGGGAGGGTTTTAGAGGTTGGGGGGGGGGAAGGGATAAAGCGGGTACAATCTTGGGTGAGTATGCCCCAATAGGCATAGATATCCCCCCAAAGTAAGTACCTTCCCTTTCTGCCCAACAGCAATCCACACAGTAAAAGCCATCAGGCTGCTTGCCTTGCCTCTGCCTTCCCTAGCTGCACGTACTATAAATATGAAGTCTATTTTTTGAATTGTGAATCAGGGGAGAGCGCAAACGCAGTCCCCCACTACCACAAATTTTGCAGTCGAGTATCCCACATTTGGGGACATCACAGGTGTCAGCACATCCGAAGTGCAATGGGCTAGCCTCGTCCTGGGAGAACCACCTTCCTGATCATGGTCTCTCCCCTGCCAGGTAACTCTTTCAAGTACAAAGCTGTTTCCATCTGTTTCAGATGAAGTTACATTGTTTCATAGTTTGCCATTGTGAGATTTGAACTCTTGATACTCTTTTGAGTAAACCTGTTTCCATCTGTTTCAGATGAAGTTACATTGTTTCATAGTTTGCCATTGTGAGATTTGAACTCTTGATCTTAGGGTTACAAACCCAGTACCATAACCACTTGGCTATTTAGGCCAAGCCCTCCCCTGCCAGGTAGTGGCAGAGGCAGAATGAGGCTCTTAAGTGGCCACTAATTGGCCATTTAAGGGCCTCAATGAGCCCAAGGGCCAGTGGGATGTTGTGTTGTGGGGGACCTGCCTGACATATTGCCTGCCCACAGTAACATGGCAGACAGGTCAGGGGTTGGGAGGCGAAGGCAGCAGGCACCCCTCCAAATAGACCAGCGAGGGACCGTAAAATTCAATCCCATGTTTCCAGGCTTCATGAGGTGGGGAAGAAGTAGGTAGAGAGGAGGGAAATATTGAGAAGGGCTATACATATTTTTATGTTAATAGGACTCGCATTGCTGAGTACGATCATGTATCACTGATGGATTTTATAGGTATATCCAGCAACAAGTTGGATGTCCCTATTCTAAGTCTTATGCTATTATGTTGAAAATCCAGCTTGTAATTGGATTGTTTTAGCCAGGTGGCTGATATACCATAGATTCAACTTTCTATAGTATATTCTAGATAGCATAATGTTCCAAATTGTGTAGAAAGTAATATAACACAGTATATAAGATGATCACAGTGATTTAACCAACAGTGCAGGAATTGTAGTGAAGGATCTGGTACTTAAAGAGTTAACATGGGACTGAGTACAATACTGCCCACATAGTGATGTGAGAAGGCACATGACCTGGAGTTAAGGGCAGTCTAGAGATAGGTAGCAACATGTAAGTACCTAGCATGGGGTCCTCTCCATATCTTTATGGATGTTCCTCTTGTGGGTGAATCTAGAACTAGAGGTCATTGTTTAAAAATAAGGGGTTGCTCATTTACCTTCTACTGTAATTCTGTAACTATGTACGTAGTTCAGTAATGTTAATAAAGATTTCCTTGTAAATTCAACAAGACTGATTCATGATGTCCAAGCAAGTACACACCATGTGTAGCGACAACAGAACAGATCAGGAAGGAGAGCCATTGTTTAACATCTCATGATGGTAAATTCTTTTCTGAAACCAGAAGTGCGGCTATGATGTGCTGTTGTAACACACAAACGATTGTGGAGTATCAGATGCACCAGAGGAAAAATGCACTCATGAAAACCACAACCCTACGTATAATTTAAAACAGTTACCAAGTCATTCTGTTCATTTGCATGGAAGAGTTCCCGCTAACATTTTTAGTATAGATATTTTCACATTTTGAAAAAAATGTTAAGACAGGACTAAATCTACCTTTCTGTGTCCCTGAACTCTATGGTTTTCAGCAGAGAGCTGCTCTCTGTTGTCTGGATTCCAGTCAGGGTGTCTGTGTTCATGGAATTCAGGGATGGCTGTAGATGTCCATCATTCTGATGTGGATCCATACTGGGTTGTTGGGTTGCAAGGCTGTGCTCTTGAGAATATCCGAGCAGTTCAGGCAAATAGCTTTCCACATTAGCAGCCTGTGGTCTGAGGTACTGTTCTATGGTGATGAGTGGAGTTTGTGAAAATTCCTGTGTCATCTGAGTAATTGCTTGAGGGTTGATGTAGTCTGCTGACTTCAGAGATGATAATGTGGATACTGCAATAACAAGATTGAAATACCAATTTCATTAACACTCAAAGGTCAAAGTCACAAAGATCAAAGTCCAAATTATTAGCTTTGGCACATGGAAGGTAAGAATATTTGTGCCAAATATATTAGTATTAATGGAATCATTATGCTGTTAAACAACAACAAATAAATTTAATTATTTAGTGCAGGATTATGCTTTAGTGCAGGATGAATAGTTAAATCTTTCTTTATAAATGTAATTTTAGCACATCTTTGCATCACAGATATAATGGTCCCAACACAGGAAAGTAATATGATTTTTCTCTATAGTAATATGTCAGAAAATGCACTGAGGTATAGGTCCATAATATCTCACTGAATTGCTTTTGCTTTTGAGTATCTTGACATTAAGCAGCATGCTATTTGACTATGGGAGGCATTATAGTAATGACCAATCCTGCACTCACCTGAAATCCATTTAAACACACTTCCCAGCAAGGATCATTAGACGCTGATGAAATGTGAAAAACTCAGGACATGGAGGCATGTAAAACCTTGGATGTTCCTGTTCTGAGACTCAATACCACAGCACACAGAGCATTTATCATTGAGTCATCCATGATGGTGTTTACATGGTAAACAAGTGGGCATAGTAAAGTAGCAATGTGACAGCACAGGGAGCTGTTGAATTTCTGTTCTCAGCTATACTGCTAGAAGGAAGTCCTACACAGAGGCCCAGGACTTCCAACTGCAAAGAAAGGAAAATAATTTTTCTTGGCCCAATGTCACCTCCCAGTAGTTAGCAGTGAATGGCATTGTTAGAGGCTCAGAAAGCAAGGAACAAGTTGTGACTGCTGTCTACAACAATGCTTTTCCCTTGGAAGATAAAAAGAGCTAAAAAGGTTCAATAATTTTTTACAAGACAATATATATATAATAAAAATATAATAAATTTAAAGGGTAACAAAGGGTTTATATCTTGTACACAGAGAGTGAAGCTGTTCCAACCATTAACTTTTCTCATTATATATTCAGTTCTGATTTTTAGTTTGCAGTACATGGTTTCTTGTTATTAATGGAGTTCCTTGAGCAGAAAACATGACGACCTTGATAAGTGAATATTACGCATGGCTGTAACATCAAGTGCATCATAGAGGACTACATGATTGTGATAGGAAATGATGTCTGTATTGCAGTCTGATACGGGAGTAAATGTTGAGGCTATATTATTCATGCCTGTGCACGTAACAATATCGACAGAGCAAAAAGAGAGGCAGCATGGAATTGTGCTTTTGGAAAGATTCAGACCAGAGCAGACCAGACCAGAGTTGGAAGTTATCCAGCTGAACTAAATAAACAAGGGCCCAATGGCCTTACAGCTTTCCACCACGTTTCACTTGAATTCTCTATGCAAACAGTTGTCTATCTGTGAACCTGCTGAAAGTTTACATCCAATGTTAGAATGTAAGTGTGAACCTCAATCAGTCACATGCGTCAATCACATCTGATACATCTGAGAGCTGGCTTGAGAGGAGTTTTTGATGCTGGGGCCAGGAAGAGTTATTCATGCATGGTGTTGCTCATTGTTAACACTTTGATATCAGTTCATTTAAATAGAACATAAGGAAGTAAAATTCCTCTTTTAGTGAAAACTGGGAAAAAGCTGGTTTTTTCCCTCTTTGGTAATGAATGTGCTGCCAAGTAAAATATATTCTCTGAGGTTTTGTATTTCAAAGGATCCTGGTTTCATTACTAGATTACAAAGGAGATACAAGCATTTTCTTGTTTATTGTTAAAAGAGATATTTCAGGCCCAGATTATTGTTACCAATGAAGGAATTTGCCTTAAAATGTTTTAACTTTGTCAGTTAAATGACACCAGCAATTCCGTACTTTAATAGCTCATTATTATAGTGACAGAAGTAAAATGTGCTGTACCTTCAGTAATGGGAACAGTTCTTCCTGAGGTGCTGTTATACACAGATGCGTGGAGTGTTTCCTTTAATTCCTCATTCCTTGTCGATATGGAATAATTCTGTTTTTGGTCAGAGATGAGACCAGACTCAATTCTGGCCCAGTAAACAAAGTATGACTGGACAGCTGAAACACTGTAGGTTACAGGAAACAGAAGTCACTGATTAGAATGTGATCTCAGGGGATGCCATCATTTCAACGCTCATTAATCCAGAGGGAAAATATCTCAGCAAGCAGCACCATCAGGTAACTGTAACATTGGCTGTGTACTCAAACTGGAATCGCAAGTGGGAGGTGCTGAAACTTATGGACTGGATTTTCCCGAATAAGTCCCAATCCTGATGTCAGCCACAATTCCAGGCCAGGAACCTGGAAGTGGCCTTGGCACTCTCATAAAATGGCCTCTAAATGGGTCTGAATTACCCCAGTTGGCTGCCTGACTCCAGCGCCGTCTCCATTGGGCCAGAAAATGTAGTTACATGACCCAAAGCATTGCAGTTCTTAGCACCCACCTCTTAAACAATTTCCCATCAGGAGTCAGACCTTTTGCCTTCTGACATGGTCATACTTGAGATGCTGCTCATAGCAGTCACAATGCTGCCCTTCAGAAAGCTTATCAGAAATGTAAAGGTGCCCAACGAACATTGTACATAAATATATCTTTATTCTAACTTCCTTTACTGGAGTCAAGCTCACCATTTTTAAGGTACAGTATCTGACTCTAGTAAGCCATGTTTGAATCTTTGAACAGGTGAAAGCTGATGTCACGTGAAGCTAAGACTTCAACAACATTGGCATGGTTCAGTATTTCAGTACTTATAGACTCCTGGTCGGACTCCTAACCCTGATTCACAATTTGCCATGGACATGTTTCAACATTAATGGAAGATGAATTTGTATTTTCATTGATCTCCACAAAGGCCTCTCTACTTTTGTCAAGGCCTCTCTACTTTTGCTAATTTTCTTTTTATAAGTTTTGAATGTTGGACATTTTCTATTTGTGTTTTAAGGTCATCAGCAATAATTACAAAAATTTGATGTCCCCAGTGAGTTGGTCTGGTGCTTTCCAAACAAAGGAGAGATTTCTTTTCAGTGACTTGTCTGAGTGGGTCACGGTATCTCCATCTTCAGAACACTTCAGTAGTTTGGATCCAGAGGAAATGAAAATGAATGTCCCAGCCACGCGGTCATCAGCCACTCGGCGAGCCTGCATCAGGAAGCCCATGAAGTCGCGTGTGCTCCTCACAGTCACTGTAAAGTATAAGAGACATTCATCAATGTTAGAAGAGGAGCAAGCAGGCTTTTTCCTTCACTACAGGAGTTACTCTCAAAACACACAATACTTCAGTTGGGTATGCTCCAAACCATCTTCCTTTACATCACCCCTCTTTAATGGGTTTTATATTTTCCCCCATTCTGCCTCTATCTCAGCCCCTCCTCTTCGCAAACTTTCATTCAACTCTAGGCTCAGTTTCTCGAATGCCCTCCTTGCTGGGCTTCATCTTTCACCCGTTATAAGCTCCAACTTATCCAGTACTCAGTGGTCGCAGTCTGTTCTGCATTAAATCCTGCACAGAGACTGAAACTGGCTCAATTTCCCAACACTTTAAATTTAATATCCCCATCAGCATCTTCAAATCCCATCATGGTCCCTCTCATATGTGGTGTTTCAGAGAAATCCAACTAAAGGAAAAGCAGAGACATTTAGCCTATTCGTCTATGCTGGCTCTTTGTTAGAGCATTCCAAAACTAACCCCTCTGACTGATCTCTCCCTATAGACCTGAACCTTGGCCTAATATCCTTCCAAATTTTCATTAAACAGTTCAATGGTCTCTTCTTCCACCAATATGTTGCAAACCATTCCATGCTCCAATAGCCTTCTGAATTTAAAAAAATATTCCAACTTCTTTCCTCACTCTTGGTTATGATTTAAATCAACAAACTCTCTTCACTGAAATAGTGTTTCAATATTTAGTCTATATAAACTGTTCATATTTGTACAACCCTGTATTAAATCAGTCCTTAATGCTCCAGTGGAAAAAGAATCCAGTTTCTCACTCCCTATATCCATGGTTTCCCATCCCCAGCATCATACTGGCAAAACTATTATGTACACTCTCTATAATGTCCTTTCTATAATATGTTGTCCAAAATTACACACAGAACTCTAAATGTGACCCCACCAATGTTTTATACAAATTTATCATTGCTTCCTTACCCTATGGTCCTATTTATAAAACGTAAGACCGTGTTTCCTTTTTTTCAAAATGTTATCTACCTGTGCCCATACTTTCAGGAATTATATATTTGAACACTGGATCCCTCTTTTCATCCACATTCTTCACTCCCTTCCTATCAAGTCTAAGGGGAGAAAGGAAAAGGAGGTGGGGTAGCTCTACTAATAAAATATGAGATCAGTACAATAGTGAGGAAAGATCTTTTTTTCTGATGATCAGGATTTAAAATCATTTTGGGAGGAGATAAGAAATAACAGTGGAAAGAAGTCATTGGTGGGAGTGGTTTATAGGCCCCCTGAGAGTAGCTGTGCTGTGGGACATAGTATAAATCAAGAAATAATGGGGGTTTGTAAGAAAGGTGCTGCGATAATAATGGGTAACTTTAATCCTCAAATCAAATTGGAAAAGGTAGCTGGAAGAGGAGGTCATAGAGCGTATTCGGGACATTTTTTTGGAACAATACATTCTGGAAACCATAAGGGAGCAGGTTATTTTAGACCTGGTAATGTGTAATGAGACAGGGTTAATTAATGACCTTATAGTAAAGGATCCTCTAGGCTAGAGTGACCATAACATGATAGAATTCACATTCAGTTTGAGGGTGAGAAATGTGAGTCTAAAACTAGTATCTTAAACTTAAATAAAAGAAATTACTAGGGTATGTAGATAGAGTTGGCTAAAGTGGACTGGGAAAATTTTTGAAATTGGAGTATGAGAGAAAACTATCAAGAACTGTACATACAGTAAAAACTTCTACAAATATATAAAAAGGAAAAGGGTAGTAAAAGTGACCGTTGGTTCCTTAGAGGGTGAGACTGGGGAATTAATATGGGAAACGAGGAAATGACAGAGATTTCAAACAAGGATTTTGTATCCGACTTCACAGTAGAAGACACAAAAAGCATCCCAAGAATAGTAGAAAATCAAGAGGCAAAAGGGAGGGAGGAATATAAAACAACCATGAATGCTAGAGAAAAGGTAATGACAAAACTAATGGAACTAAAGGCTGACAAGTCCCCTGGACTTGATGGCCTGCATCCTAGGGTTTTAAAAGAAGTGGCCACAGGGCAATTAGGCAGAACTTAATGCCTTATCCTGTGGAAAATTTGGAAGCAGGGGCATTAAACCAGGCAGGAGGGGGGTGGGTGGGGACCCCGCTGCCTTCCCAACTCTACCTTGATTAAGTCCTTGGTGGGAAAACTCATGGACAGCCTTCCTGCCCTGCTGCCAATTGAGGCCTTTAAGTGGGCACTTAAGGGCCTCATCCTGCCACTGCTGGTATTAAGCCAACTGCAGGTGTGGTGCTCACTATGAAACGAGCATGACAAACAAACCTGTGTGGGGTGGCTTGAGGGCTCCTGGGGGGTGGTGGGGAGGAGGCTCATTCAAGACCCTCAGTTCCTGATCAGGTAACACAGCATCGGGAAGGAGGATGCCAGCTGAGAGCCACTCCCTGCCCTTCCTGCTGACCCCATGCCTCCACAAACTTCGCCTGCGACCTGCCCTCCTACCATCATTCATCTGCGACTTGGGATCCAATGGCAATATTAGGCCTTGGATGGGTGCTGTACAGGCAGCAGCCTCCCCATCCTAGTGGCACCACCTGCAATGACAGCTGCCGGACTCTCTATGGCCTGCAACTCTAGGCCGGCAGAACATCTATCTCTGGAGTCTTGGATCCCATGGAAGGTCTGCTGCTGTCCAGTTAAGTGCCTGAGTAGTGCTTAGTTTGGCAGGCCTTCCCTAGAAGTGGTGATGCAGGGCTCACTGGCTCTTCAGCTGGCAGGCGAGACCCCCTTCGCCTCCATTACATAGTGCCCAGTGGATGCATTGGTTGTAATCTTACAAAATTCCCTAGATTCTGGGAAGGTCACAGTAGATTTGAAATCCGCAAATGTAACATCTTTATTCAAGAAAGGAGGGGAACAGAAATCAGCAAACCATAGGTCAGTTAGCCTAACATCTGTCATTGGGAAAATGCTAGAACTCATTATTAAGGGGCTAATAGCAGGACATTTAGAAAAGCATATTGCAATCAGGCAGAGTCAACAAAGTTTTGTGAAAGAGAAATCATGTTTGACAAATTTATTACACTTTTTTGAGGATACAACAAGCAAGGCGATAAATGGGAACCAGTAGATATAGTGTATTTGGATTTCCAAAAATATTTGGTAAGGTGCCACATAAAAGATTACTGGAGAAGATAAGAGCTCATGGTGTTGGGGGTGACATATTAGCATGGATAGAGGATTGGTTAACAGGAAACAGAGATCGGGATAAGTAGGTTGTTTTCAGGATAGCAAACTGTAACTAATGGAGTGCCCCAGGAATCAGTGCTGGGGCCTCAACTATTTATGATCTGTATTAAAGACTTGAATGAAGGGTCCAACTGTATAGTAGCCAAGCTTGCTAACAATACAAAAATGGATAGTAAAGCAAGTTGTGAGGAGAATAAAAAGGGTCTGCAAAGGGATATAGATGGATTAAGAGAGAAGGCAAAGGTTTGGTGTTTAATGTGGGAAAATGTGAGGTTGTCCATCTTGGCAGGAATAGAAATGCAGAATATTAGTTAAATGGAGGGAAATTGCAGAATGCTGCAGCATAGAGGGATCTGGTTATACATGAATCACAAAATGTTTGTATGTAGGTACAGCAAGTAACAAGTGAAGAGGGCACTCAGTAGAACGGATATCTCTACCATACAGCGTTAACTTCACTTTATTACAATTACACAGCTCTTCCTTAATGCTTTTTCCTGTCTGGTTGAAGCTCTTTAAATACAAAGCTGAAAAGAACTTTAAGAGCTTCCTTCTCACTGAAGAGGCATGAGGCCAATCTACATCAAACAACCTGCTCTGAAAACTCAGTTCACATTTTGACAGCTAGGACAAATTCCACCACAGCAGCTGAGACAATCCACAACATTCTAAAACAATCAATAGCGTTCTAAATAAATCAACCCACAACAATCCAAAAAAGAAATGTCAATTTGCCCTATCTTCCAATGTTAACAGATCCTTTAAAAAATTCTAGGATCTGCATCCAGATCAGCACCTTCACCAGAAGTTAATCATTTCTTCCTTGGGCCACATTTGTCTGTGCACCAAGTTTCACTGAAATCCATCCATTAGTTTTTGAGATATATTGTTTTCAAAAAGGACAAACAAATGGGGCAATGGAGTATAAAAGTAGGGAAGTCTTGATGCAACTGTACAGGGAATTGGGGGAGTCCGAACCTAGAGTACAGTGTATGATTTTGTTCTCCTTACTTAAGGGAGAGATATACTGGCATTGGAAACAGGGCTGAAAAAGTTCTCCAGGCTGATTCTTGGGATGAAGGGATTGTCTTATGAGGAAAGATTAAGCAGGTTGGACCTACACTCATTGGAGTTTAGAAGAATGGGAGGTGATCTTATTGAAACATATAAGATTCTGAGAGGACTTGACAGGGTGGATGCCAATGGGAAGTTTCTCCATGTTGGGGAATCTGGAACTAGGGGGCACAGTTTCACAATAAGAGGTCTCCCATTTAAGACTGAGGTGAGGTGGAATTTCTTCTCCCAGAGGGTCATTAGTCTTTGGAATTCTCTACCCTGGAGAGCAGTGGAGGCTGGGTCATTGAATACATTTGAGGCTAAGTTAGACAGCTTTATGATCTACAAAGGAATTGAGGGTTATGGGGGGCAGGCAGGAAAGTGAAGTTCAGACCACAGTCAGATCAGCCATGATCCTACTGAATGGTGGAGCAGGCTCAAAGGGCTGAAATGCCTTCTCCTGCACCTACTTCATTTCCCTCTCAAAAATGTATTAGCCCACACTTCTTCATGTTAATTGCCACCATAAATTTCAACTCCTCCAAAACTCTGTTGCCCATTTCCCATCCTATATCAAGTCCCATTTATCTAACTATGGCCTCACTGAACTACATTGCTTCCTTATTCCCCAGGTATTAAATTTAAAATTCTTATTCTCTATGACGTCCACCAGCCCTAAAATCTCTTTGTCTCATTTTACCGAATTGTGCATCCTTCCTTTCACCCAACCATTAGCAGTGTGGTACCTAGGTCCCTCACTCTGGAAATCCCTCCACTTCCCCTCCTCTAAAGCCCTCCTCAAAACCCACCTGTCTGAGCAAGGTTTTGGTCACACCTCCTAATATTTCTTTTGGCTTAACATCCATCTATATTAAAGGTGCTACCTAAATCAAAGTTGTTGATGTTTTCTTCCTGAAGTATTTGACTGTTGGCTGGATCTCCTTATTGTCAGTAAATTGTGTTGCCAATAGCCAAGACCAAGTCAACTATATATACAAAATCTATACAAAAAGCAGACCCAGCTTTGATCCATAAGATAGTTTAAAGTTGCAGCCTAACTGAGGCAATGGTGCAGCAATGTATGAATTGATGGGATTAAATTGAACAAAGGAAACTGGAAAAACAAATCAGGAAATAACAATTTTTAAAAATTCATTCATTCATGGGATGTGAGCCGTGCTGGCTGGGCCAGCACGTATTGCCCAATCCTAGTTGCCTTTGATGCAACTTTGATGGTGGTGAGCTGCCTTCTTGAACTGCTGCAGTCCATGTGGTGTAGGTACACCCACAGTGCTCTTAGGAAGGGAGTTCCAGGATTTTGGCCCAGTAACAGTGATATATTTCCAAGTCAGGATGGTGAGTGACTTGGAGGGGAACTTCCAGATGGTGGTGTTCCCACCTATCTTCTGCCCTTGTCCTTCTAGGTGGTAGTGGTCATGGGTTTGGAAGGTGCTGACTAAGGAACCTTGGTGAATTCCTGCAATAAAATACTCAGCAATAAAAGTAGCTCAGAATGTTAGCCTACTCTGTGAGTTTCTGAATGGCCATAAATGACCAGTGGAAGGGTTAATATTTGTATCGTTATTTCCTACATCCCCTACTATTATTGTAGGTAAATTTAATTATTTTCTCAGTTATCAAATGTTCCTGACCACTGTATCATCTTTCATTACCCAAAATCAAACTCCAAATAAGACTAACTATAGATCATAACTTTAACTCAATGTCACTTGGGGTCAATTTTCTTTTGAGCTATTCATTCCATTGTAGTAATTATAGTTTGGGGAAATGTAGGACTGTAGCTTTAAGAATTATCCTGTGTTGTAAAATCACATGAGCTGTGTAAACCAATGTGTTAGTAGCACTGGGAACCTCTACAATGGAGTTCTTCTTTAGTTAAGGAGTTTGATGCACACATGTAGTTGCTGCTGCTGGCTTGTAAATAAAGTTAAATATTTCCACTAAGAAAAGTTGTTTAAAGATCCATTCTATAACAAACTGGTGATGAGGATAAATCAGATTCGGTTCTGTCCAGCGATTTTGAGTTTCTAAGTTCATTAAAAATAAAAGAAGATATACTCATCCGAAATGCCAGTTTGGCAGAATTGATCCCTTTGAGCCAGCCACAGATTGGTCTCAATATATAGAATGTCTTGTGTTCTTCTTTCAAGCAAACAAAAATATGGGGAGGAAAAAAGAGCGATTGTCCTGAGCATTTGTGGGAGCAAGACCTACAGTTTAATTTGGAGCTTGATGATCCCCAGTGCCCCAGATTCTAAGACTGTCAGTGAATTATTAGACCTTGTTAAGGGACATTTTCAACCCAAGCCCTCAGCCACAATGCAGAGGCGCAGGTTCAATTCATGGTATAGAGCCCCAGGGGAGTCAAATGCTACTTACGTGGTGAAATTGAAATAACTAACAGAATATTGTGATTTTGGTGAAACCCTGAATGACATGCTCACAGATCGTTTAGTATGTGGCATGCGGGAAGACACTGTTCAGTGAAGTGAACAGTGAAGGCTGAAGTGAATCTTGATTTTAAGAAAGCGTTAGAAATAGCGCTGGCGATAGAAAGCGCTGTAAGGAACTTACAAGTAATTCAAGGGGCGCAAAAAGGCACTGTTCTCCTAGTCTGGTCAGCCGAAAGTGGCGTGAAAAGCTGGGACTCTGCGGCAAAGCGGGAAACAGCCCCTGCTAATCGAAAAATGTGAGGAAACAGCTTAGCAACTAAATTGAAAAATAACTTTCATCGACATGGAAACAACCAGTCTTCTAATGATTGGCAAATTTTAAAGAGTAGAATGTTATTTTTGCCACAGAAATGGACACATAGTGAGACAGTGCAAAGCGAGATTTAAACAGGCCTCCAAACAACAAACGAAGTCTAATGAAGTCTATAGTGTAGAAGAGCCAGATACAACCAATTCAGACATTAATTCATTATTCAACATTAAAGTTGGGAAGACAGAGCCAATATTTGTTACAGTGTAAGTGAATGGTAAACCATTAAAAATGAAAGTAGCCACAGGTGCTTCCAGCACTGTAACCGAGAACACACTTTCGGATACTTAAATAAAGGTGATCAACAATTAAATTTGGAACAAACATCTGCCAAGTTGAAAATATACGCAGGTGAAGAAATCGAAGTAAAAGGTATCACCAGAGCAACTGTTCATTATAGGCACCAATCAGCACAGCCACCAGTGATGGTATTGGAAGGCAGAAGATCAAGTGTTCTAGGTCAAAATTGGTTGAGGGAAATTAGCCTTGATTGGTCAGTGAAATTTCAAAAAAAAAACTGGAAGAGTCCTTTCTTGAAAAAGGAACAAGGCAAGGTAGTTCCGAAAGATTCTAGAGAGTCCAAGGACAGCAACACGATGGAAAAGGAGCATGTAAGCATTCAGCAACCTGAAGAAATAAAGACTTTCTTAAACAATGACATGGAAGAACAACAGAAAAAACCCAAAGAGACTCTGCTGAATGACAGAGTTCAAGATGAAGTGTGGGAACTTCGCAAAGTAAAGGAAACCCTGTTGAAAGACCTTCACACACTACAAGAATCTCTCAGGTCAAATTTTGTGCCTCTAAAAAATTACGAAGAGAAATACAAAGAACTTAACACCTTTCTGAACAAACTTAAGAACTAGTTGGAAAAGAATATGCAGCAATGCTCAAGCTTCTGGGAGGAAGCCAACAGATAGAAGATGGAGACAGAAAAGTTGAAGAATCAGCTAAATGAAGCAAAAGAGGCTTTGAAAGCAAAAGTTGAAGAGCTTTCCAAAATTTGAGTAGAGAATGAAGTCATGGCTAGCTCAACTAATGAATTTTGACAAGTTGAGATTGCATCTGAGAGAAATCTGGCCATCAGTGAAGTCAAAAAGAAGGCCGAGACTAAATTCTGTGGTAAAAAGGAGACACATAGGAAGAGGATGCAGAATTACTGATGAGGTGTTGTCTTCATACAAGATTAAGCCTAATACTTCCCAATTTGGAGGAGAAGACAGAGAAAAGCCAAGGGAACCAAAAAGCAACTCATGATTTGCATAGGCGTTAGCGACAATTTACTGCTGGAGAAGCAGTACATGTAAGGAACTTTGGTGGAGGACTGAACTGGTTACCTGGTAAACTCTGTGACCGGACCATTGTGGTACCACGCGGAAGTTATCACCCGTAAGCATGTGGATCATTATAAAGAAGGGAGTTACCCCAACAAAATGGTTCCACCTGTAACCATTGCTGAAATTGTGGTTTCTGTTGAAGTTGCTCAACCAAGAATATTCATGCCCACTGTCTCTGTCAGAGTGGAAGACACTGAACTGCATGTGCCTAATGAGGTACCTAATGTTAATGCGGTTCCAGAGAATGTGTTTCCTACAAAAGAATCGGAAGTTGTGAAGCTGCGACATTCCACATGGGTCAGGATTCCACTAGAAAGACTGAACTTATAATTTCATGACCTGTGTAAATATTGTAATGTCATGAGATAAATATCCTTGTAAATACAACATGTACAGAAAAGTTAAAGGGGGAGGAATGTAGAAATTATAATTTTGGGAAATGTAGCACTGTAGCTTTAAGAATTATCCCGTGTTGTAAGATCACATGATCAGTGTAAACCAATGTGTTAACCATGCAGGGAACCACGACAAGGGAGTTCTTCTTTAGTTATGGAGTTTGATGCACACGTGTAGTTGTTGCTGCTGCCTTGTAAATAAAGTTAAATGTTTCCATTAAGAAAAGTTGTCTGAAGATCAACTTTATAACACCCATTAAGTTTTACATTTAGCTGTAGCACCCTCTCTCATCCTGAAATCCCCCTTTTACAGCACATAAAGCCATGTGCTAGCCATAGTCTGCAATCTCTTACAGTCCACCAGCTACATCTAGTGGCAGGAAATCATTATTACATAGGCTTTCATTTTGGTGCAATTCATTTATTAAAATATTAAATAATGCTTAATTATCATTTTGCATCTCATTTTTATCCAAATAAATTTATTTTGAGAAGCGCTTTTTGTAAGGATTTAAATCTCTGGTGATGAGGCTGACACATTAAGAAACTTTCCATCAGCTGAAGCCCTCATGCCCAGTAATGCTCAGGGTGCATGTAGTTATGGGCTTCAGGCTTCCCTGAAGAGTTACAATCTAAAGGTACTTTTTATACCCACTATTTTGATTTGGGCCTGAATTTTTCAAATGGTTGGGGTTTGTCTCCGCCAACCAATTTATATCCCGCAGCCATTTTACACTCCAATGTGCGCTGATGGGCAGCAGACAGGGCTTCCACCCCTTCACTTGGGGGTAAGACCCACCTTAGAGAGCTGCTGGCCAATCTGATTGGCCGGCAGCTTTCCCGTCCTTGCAGCAACAGCGCTGCAGTTGACAGAAGAGACGCTGAACCAACCAGCCTGAGACAAAGGACGGAATTGTCCCAGGTTTGCACTAAGTGAGGTGGTGGGTGGGAAAAAGAACATGTTACTCTTCGGCCACAATGGTGGATTTTCACGCTATATGGTCCCATCCTGCCTCATTAATCATGCATTCCCGGGAAGCACGCGGTTTTGATGTCAGGCGGGCACTCATACACCCACCACACCGTCACCTCATCACTTCCTCACATTGGGCACCATTTTTATGCACATGTTTCAGTGCTTCCAGCCCAGGACTGCTGCATGGAAGACATGGTCCTGAAAGGCAAGAAAACTGTAGCCCCTCCTCTGGTTTAGTGACACGTCTCTGCGAGGGCCTTTTAGATGCTGTGGCGGGCGGCCCTGATGTCCTCTACTCCCACTCTGGCCGCAGGATGGACAGCAACATTACCACTGCAGCTTGGGAGGCGATGGCAGCAGTGGTCAGTGCCAACGCCCTTCAAAAGAGGCCACCCAGTGCCGAAAGAGGATGAATTATCTCCTCTGTTCCACCAGGGTAAGTCACTCTTCTCATCACTCTCAACTCACACACTCACAAACCCATCACACATCCACAAGGCCTGCACTCATTGCCGGTTCAAGGGACATCACCATTCATCCTCTCACACACCTTCATTGTTCTCATCCCATCCATGGGACCACTCACCAGCCACCCGCACCAGGCATACTTATCATCTGGCCTGACAGGTGTCCCGCTTACATTGTCTCCACCAAGCTGGCACACAACAAAAGGGAGAAGTCACAGCCTCATGGAGGGTTACCTGAAATCAAGGTTCTCATGGACTTTGAAAACAGAGCCATCCAGCTGGTTGGCGAGGATCTGGACCATTCCTGTGCTGACGGTGAGGTCGGCAGTGCTCTACCAAGTGAGGATCCAGCAGTGCAACATCTATCAGACAACCATGCTCTGACTAATGTGTCCCATATGCAGTCCCCTGCCATGCACTAATTGTCTCTATTTGCTTTCGCAGGGACATCTGGGAAACAGCCGAGGGAGTCCCTGACCCAGGGCCTCCAATCAAGCTCCGAAGACACCTTGGAAGAAGAAACTGAAGGCATCCTCTTTGAAGTCCCATCGCAGTGTTCACCCATGCCCTCCACCAGCATAGAGACACACACTTCAGTGGGACCTAGCCTCGGGGTCACAACCTGGTGAGCACATCGCACTGCCTGATCCACAGTAGGCGGTGACAGGGACTTCCCAGGTGTCCAGCACTCGGACGACTGCTGGAGGCAAGGAATCTGCTGAGTCCAAGTCAGATGACAAGCCTCTGGACTCAGTCATACCTCAGTTGCTGGAGCTGCAAAGACAAGCTCAGGAACACCGGGAAAGGATGTCCGCTGCACTCCTCAGATTGCAAAGCATGATGGAGGAATCCGTCTGCCCTCAGGCTGAGGTGATAGCGCCGGCATGCCAACGCACTGAGGTCAACACTGGCAGGATGGCAGCTGCCCTGGAGACCTTGGTCCAGGGCGTTGGTCCTGCACTGCTGCGTGGGCTGAACTCCATCACTGACACCACAGTTGGCCTCTAACAATGTTAATGGGAGAGGGGTGCGGGGCAGCTAAATCTCACTCCAGCTTCCCTTTTCTCCTCAAGGAGTCAGCCAGGGGCCCTCGGGCACCATTAAGGAGGAGGATCAGCAGATGCAGACCCTGGGGCCATCCATCCAGGCGACACTGGGATTGACCGGCCCATCCGAGTGCCCTCTTCCTGTGACCCCAACAGCTCCAGCTCAGCTCCGCAGGCCAAGGAAGGTGGCACTGCTACACAGCTGGTTCCCGAAAGCAGGCCGGGGCCCTAAAGGTCTCGGCCCTCCAGAACATCAAAGTCATCACAAACAGGGTGTAGTAGTCAGCGGGCTCCGCTGTGGGTGGCCAGGGAGCACCAAGACATAGCGGCAGGGTTAGGAAGGTTAGAAGGCGTTGTGGCACAGCTGGGCACAGGTGTTAATCACTTGTACATACTGTTCACTATTGTAAATAAACTCCCAAGAATGTCTCCCTGCCTATGGCTCCTTGTTCTGATGAGCAGTATTCATGTTCAGATGTGAAACCTTGGTTCTTGCACAAGATGAAGGCAGGTATCTCAGTCCAGGGCCCCTTACCTGTGCTTTGTGCAGTCTTCAGTTCAAAGTGATGATCTGGCCTCACACTCCCTGGACACATTAGTGATGCCTGCACCTTGATGGTGCTTGTCATTGCTGCCAGAATGTCATGGGCATCATAGAGTTCCATCATTCTCTCTGTGTGCTCTCAGCACCTTTGAGGTGGGGCTGCCTCCCCCCCATCTCTTCAGCACCTGTGACCAGTGACGCTGTGCTCCTGAAGGGGACAGGTGCTGAAGGCGGACAAAGGATCAGGTGCATTTAATGTTTCATAGCTGCATCTCCATGATATGACCCTGATCTGCCCTCAGCCAGACAGCAGTCAGACATTCACAGAGGCTATGTGAAGATCAATGGAGTGTCCTCACTGCATGTCATCATCATCCTCCTGGAATTGAGTGACTATTAGAGCCCCCATTGTGTCTCCATGACAGGAGCCTTATTAAAAAGAGTATGTGCATGTCAACATCATCGTCCATGAACCTAGCAGCAATCTAGCCTACCTTGTCTAGTCAGTGCGATGACATCATCGCCAGAATCCTCGCCTTTGAGGACCTCATCACTCTCATCCCCGTCGACGTCCTGCTCATTGGAGGAGAAATGCAGCTCCTCCATCTCTCCATCAGCCAGCTCCTCTCCCCATTGGAGCACCAGGTTGTAAAGGGTGCAGCAGGCAATGATGATGCATGATACCCTCTGTGGGCTATATTGCAGGACTCCACCAGGCTGGTCCAGGCACCAGAACCTAATTTTCAGCACCCTGATGGTTTGCTCCATCAAGGTGTGAGTTGCAGCATCAGCCTCGTTATACCTTCGCTCTGCTGCAGTCTGAGGCCGCTGCACGGGTATCATCAGCCACATCATCTGCGGGCAGCCCTTGTCCCTGAGGAGCCAACCCTGCAGCCACTGTGGACGCTGGACTATGTCAGGGATCTGAGACCGACTGAGAACGTAGGAGTCATGGACACTCCCTGGAAATTGTGCACAGACCTGCAGGATGCATTTGTGGTGGTTGCACAGCAGCTGCACATTCAGCGAGTGGAAGCCCTTGCAGTCGACATAGTTGCCATGGAGATCTAAGTGCCACGTGTGTGCAGTCGACTGCACCCTGCACCTGTGGGAAACCTGAGATCTGGGCAAATCCAATTGCTCCTGTGGCCCGGGCGAATTGCACAAAGTTATGTGCCTTCGCAAATGTGGCATCCGTGACCTCATGGATGTATTTGTGGGTGGAGGCTTGTAATATCCCACAGGGGTCACCTGTGGAGCCCTGAAAGGAGCCACTGGTGTAGAAATTGAGCACCACTGTCACTTTCATGGCCACTGGCTGTAGATCTCTCCATGTCCCCATGGCACCAAATCCCGCAGTAACTGGCAGATTTGACCAACCAGTTCCCTAGACATGTGCAGTCTTAAGCGACACTGGTTCTCAGTCATTTGCAGGAATGAAAGGCGGCATCTATAGACCCTGGGTCCAGCTAGGCGCCAACCAGTGATGGCTCACTGTGGTTCTTCAGCAGCGTGTGCAGGAGCCCCAGCCACATCTTCTTCCTGAGGGTGATGCTCCTCCCTTTGCCCAGCCAGGCATCTCCGTCACTCTCTTCCCCTTCATCTCTGCTTTCAGTAAGCTATGAGGCATACAGCTAGGTCACCAGGCTCCATTCTCCCAATGTACTTCTGATGCAGGATGAAAGAGAGAGATGCGTGGGTTAGCTTGGGTGTTCTAAGACCCTCTCTTGGTTAAGTGTGAAGGCTCCTTAACACATCCCAGAGAGTGCTGACCGCCACTTGGATGGCCAGAGTTTAATGCACTGCATGGCTGCCCAAAACCCCACCCACCTACGCTCCACTCCACTCCGCAAACGGCAGCAGTTTTGGACTGCATGCTGTGCCCTCAGCTCAGGTGCATACATTCTCCTAACCCGCATTGCAAGGCTGCACTGTTAGCTTGAACTATGGGGTGAGATATGCAAGGGCTGTGAACGCTTCCACCAGTGACTGCTCCATGGCCAACTTTAGCAAGGAGATTGTACAATGTGCCCAGTCGTCTAGTTGTTCTGCAGTCCATTAAAACGCTCATTAGTTTGCAGTCTGTACCCGAGGGGTGAAAAACTCTGGAGCACTTGGTGGCACTTTCATGCCTCTGCGTTCCTTGAGTGGCAGATAAGCTGGAGGCCCAACTCCACACGTCACTGTGGCTGCATCTGAACTGTCTCAGCTGCTGAGGAATGGTCACTTTATACAAGGTCTCCCTAATGCGTGGCCACTTCCCTACCCCAACTCACCACATGTGCTTGTGCACTACCATCAACCACAGTGCATCCTTACCCCCACCAAAGTCGCCTCAACCGCAGTGCACCCTTGCCCCCCCCAACTCGCCTCAGCTGTAGTGCTGCTCTTGCCCTTCCCCAAACTTGCCTCAACCACAGGGCAGCCCTTGTCCCAGCATCACACTGTCAGCCAGCTGAGGAAACACAACTTGCCTGCGCCCTCACCTGAATGCACAGTGCCTCAACCTTGAGGTCCAACAGATGATCCAGGCGAGCGCTGCATAACGTTACTGTGCACTGCCCTCCGAGCTCCCCTTGAAGTGCAGCTCGCCAGCTGCATGCTTTATAAATGCTGATTGCACGCTGACGTGCTTGGTGATCCAGTGTGCGGGCATGATCCTAGTGAGCTGGGCTTATAACGATATGCAAGTGTTGCCTCAAACCCCTACCTTACATCATTAATGGCCTAGCAATACTGAATATTTACACCTGTTAGGAACAATGTATAATTTTTAAGTTGAGTATACATATTTGTGTGTTCAGTAAAGTAAAAAGGGTTTCAGTTTCATGTAGGTTTGGTATGAGCCTTGGTGCCTAGAAGTCTGGGTGGACCTGAGGCTGAAAAGTCAGTCTTTTGGATTTGCTTATGTACATATTTTTGCACTTTTAATGATGTTTTACAACCCCTGAAGTTAAAGAGATGGGTTTAAAAGGGGTTAGAAGTTTAGTGATTTTGTAAAAAAACACAAAGTAGAAAAAAATTGGGCTGTTGCCTAGCGACGCTGGTCAAGAGACACAGGGACAGACAGAGAAGAGTTCAGTATGTGTCAGAGAGTGAAGACGTTGATTTTTCAGCTCTCTGAGAAGAGAAAAGCACAAGGCTAGTGGGACAGTCATTAACTGAGGAAGTGGCTGCAGAGATAGTGGAGGCCTTGGTCGAAATATTCCAGAACTCATTGGATCCTGGGAAGGTCCCAGCAGATTGGAAAACTGCTAATGGGTGACACCCCTATTCAAGGAGGGAAGGAGACAAAAAGCAGGAAACTAAAGACCAGCCTAACATCTCTCATTGGGAAAATGCTAAAGTCTATTATTAAAGAAGAAATAGCAGGACATTTAGAAAAGCTTAACGCAATCAAACAGAGTCAACATGGTTTGTGAAAGGGAAATCATGTTTGCCAAATTTGCTAGAGTTCTTTGAGGATATAACAAGCAGAGTTGACAAAGGGGAACTGGTAGATGTAGTGTATTTGGATAACCAGAAGGCATTCGATAAGGTGCCACATAAAACGTTATTGCACAAGATAAGAGTTCACTGTATTGAGGGTAATGTATTAGCATGGATTGAGGGTTGTTTAACACAGAAGACAGAGAGTCAGGATTAATGGGTCTTTTTCAGGTTGGAAAGACATAACTAGTGGAGTGCCACAAGGGTCAGTTCTAGGGCCTCAATTATTTACCATCTATATTAATGACTTGGAGGAGGGGAAAGACTGTATCCAAATTTACTGATGATACAAAAATAGATGGGAGTGCATATTGTGATGAAGACATAAGGAATCTGCAAGGGGAAATAGGTAGGTTGAGTGAGTGGGCAAAAAGTTGGCAGGTGGAGTTTAATGTAGGAAAGTGTGAGGTTGTGCACTTTGGTAGGAAAAATCAAAAGGCAGACTATTATTTAAATGGAGAGAGACTCCAAAATTGCAGCACAGAGGGATCTGGGTGTTCTTGTGCATGAAACACAAAAGGTTAGCATGCAGGTGCAGCAAGTAATTAAGAAGGCAAATGGAATTTTGGCCTGTATTGTTGGGGGTTGGAGATTAAAAATAGGTAAGTCTTGTTACAACTGTACAGGGTGTTTATGAGGTCACACCTGGAGTAATGTGTACAGTTTTGGTCCCCGTATTTGAGAAAGGATATATTAGCATTGGAGGCAGTTCAAAAGAGATTCACTAGACTGATTCCTGGGGTGAAGGGTTGACTTCTCAAGAACAGTTAGACAGGTTAGGCTTTTATTCATTACAGTTTAGAAGAATGAGGGTTGATCTTATTAAAATGTATAAGATTCTAAGGGGGCTTGACAGGGTAGATGTTGAGAAGATATTTCCACTAGTGGGGATTCTCGAGCTAGGGGATGTAATTACAGAATAAGGGGACACACATTTAAAACTGTGTTGTGAAGGGATTTCTTCTCTCAGAGGGTAATGAATGTCTGGAATTCTCTACCTCAGAGAGCTGTGGAGGCTAGATCACTGAAAGTATTTAAAGTGGAGATAGATAGATTTTTGAAATATCGGGGAGTTGAGGACTATGAGGAGCTGGCATGAAAGAGGAGTTAAGGCTTGGAGCAGATCAGCCATGATCCTATTGAATGGTGGGGCAGGCTTGAGGGCCGAATGGTCTACTCCTGTTCCTATTTCTTATGTTCTTATGAATAGTCAGTCATAGGACTCAGTCTCCTGATCAGTTTAGCAGTTTTGCTACCGAAACCATAAGAACATAAGACCATAGGGGTAGGAGCAGAAGTTGGCCATTCAGCCCATCAAGTCTGCTCTGCCATTCAATTAGATCATGGCTGATCTAATAACCTTCAACTACACTTTCCTGCCTTTTCCCCATAACCCTTGATTCCCTTACTGATTAAAAATCTGTCTATCTCAGCCTTCAATACTCTTAACGACCCAACCTCTACAGCCCTCTGCGGTAAAGAATTCCACAGATTGACTACCCTCTGAGAGAAGAAATTCCTCCTCATCGCTGTCTTAAATGGGCATCCCCTTACTCTGAGATTATGCCCTCTGGTCCTAGACTCTCCCACAAGGGGAAACAACCTCTCAGCATCTATCCTGTCAAGTCCCCTAGGGATCTTATATATTTCAATAAGGTCGCCTCTCATTCTTCTAAACCCCAATGAGTACAGGCCCAACCTACTCAACCTCCCCTCATAAGAAAATCCCGCCATACCTGGGATCAACCTAGTGAACCTTCTCTGGACTGCCTCCAATGCCAGTAGAAACAGTGAATTAAAAGTATTGGGAAAACCATATCTTCACAAAATGGATTTTTTTAAAATATGGAAACACATTCCATTATTTGGACATTTGGATGCTGACCTGGAGTTTTTTTTAAAAAGGTCATAAATTCATCTTGAAACTGTCAACAAGCAGGTCTTTTTCAAGAAATCACCTGACCCAGCCTGGTACTTGAGGAGGAGTTGTTTATTTGTTTTGAACTGTAATCACATTAGTTGATGGAGGGTGGAGGCGGGGGGGGGGGGGGGGGGGGGGGGGGGGGGGGGGGGGGGGGGGGGGGGGGGGGGGGGGGGGGGGGGAGGGGTGGGTGGGTGGGTGGTGGTGGTAGGGGGGTGGGTGGGGGGGGGAGGGTTGGGGGGGGGGAATTCTGGAACTGATAAAAGCATTGGTAAGTGATTTACTGGAAATCACATGGCAGAGACAAGCTGTAAGTTTTGAACCTGTTCTTTTGTGAATTGGGGAATAAGCTGAGCAGGAAGGCTACCCAAACTGACTCTCTCTGCCTTGGCTGAAATCCTATGTGTAATTATAAACCTGCAGCCAGAGAATTCTCATCTGAGTGTAACTCATCTGCATTCTGAACCTGCAAAGCTGAGACAGTAAGAATTGGTCCAGCGCTATATTCTCCTTTGTGCCGAAACTCCATTGGTGAGAACCTCCAGACATCTACTGGGACCAGCACCTGTCTTCATACAAGGGAGTCCCAGATCAACAGCATTGAGACCCTGTGAAGTTTATCCTTTACTTTTATAATGCCTACCCTCTAAAGCCTATCTCTGCAGACAGACCTTATCTGTTTGTCCTTTGTTTGTGTGTATGTGTGTTTGTGTGTGCATGGGGGGGGATGGGGTGGTGGAGGGGTTGCTGGGGTATTTTTGAAAAGGATAGTTATACTTCCAGAGTACAGTTATAGGTTAACCAGCTCTTGCAGCTTATTTTTTTAAAAAGTGGTTCTGTTTATAATAAATCAATCCTTCAGAGTTTATTGTAAGAAGCCCAGTTAAAAGCTATTTTATTCTGGGTCTTACAGTAGCAAACATAAATAATTGGCCATTTTAGTGAGTGAATTAAACTTTTAAACTTATGGTGCGACTGGCGGAGTAGTGGGGCTAGATAAACTGTGCACTCATCCCATCCTGGTTGGTTATTTTTGGGTGCCTCGAGAATAGATAAGAGTTGGGTGAGAAGCATCAAATGAATGCTCATGAATTCACCAGAAGGAAACCATTGCAGGTGTGCCAGTCCCAAGCAAAGAGCCTTTGTGTCAAGCTAGTGGTAACTCTTCACTAATTTATGTGCCTGTCAAGGTAGTGCTGGGTAAAGAAACATTGGGAAATTGAATCAACTTCTTGTGTTTGTATTGAGACCTTTCCAACCTTGTTGTCTGGTACAATATAGTCCATTTTTCTAGTTTCGTAGAAATTTTATTCTTTGAGTTAAAAGTTCATCAGCAGACTCCTAAGAATTTGTTCAGTAACTTTTGTCCACAGTTTCTAAATAAAAAGTTTGGACCTATCAAGTCAGGCTTCACTCTGGGATTTGACTTGTCCAGCTCAGTTGGGATTGTAACAAAGCTGTAAAAACAGACATCAAACTCGGAGAAGCGGCTCACATCTAAGCATAAAAATGGGCAGAGCAGTGAATATAATTAATGCAACAGTGACAAGTGAATAAATTCACAGCAGCACATCTTCTGTACATTGTCATGAGCGTGAAATTCTGTGTATTTCTTCAAAATCGTTTAGCACTTTAAACTGATGCTGATATCAGTGCATTGTGAGCAGTCTAACAGAATAAAAGATCCCCCTACAGCTTTGACGCTGCAAAATGCCACACACACAGGGTTGTTGAATATGGGGGTCAGGTGCCAATGTCTATAGTGGGGGAACAAGGATGTCCAACTGACAGAATCTGAGAGCAGTACTCTGCCACTCCAAGTAGAGGAGATAGAAGTCAATCAGGCCAAAGAGCTAAAGGACAGCCAAAGTTCTCAATCAGTGTCCCATATTGGTAACATTTTGGGCCTACTGCTGCTCAAACTCCTTCAATCAGCAAGATTACCTTACAAAGTGCTCCCCTTGTGGCTCAGAACCACACCTGTAATTGCTGTCATCAAACATAGGCACCAGAAAGTCTACCAGAGGAATATCTGGTGAGGTTCCCAGGATGAACTGGAACTTCCCCAAATTGCTGCTAGGCGGAGGTGGAGGATGCGCCCATTCTCTCCCAGGTTGGAATTCTGTTTGGCTTTGTTAATGAGGCAGAAACTCATCTGATCTGGGATCTATTCAAAACCCAGATGCCCCTGCCCAGCCTGCACAAAATTCCAGCCTGAGCGTCATTAGAATTTCTACTTGTGTATACCTGCACCAGCAGCCAGTTCCCTCCCACCCACTGGCAAGTTCCCACCAGCAGAAATACTGACATTAACCTAATACAAAGAGGAAGAGGAAAATCTGGTGACAAGGAAGACTCAAATTTTACTCATGTTGTACTATGGTCCTCAAAAGTCAAGGGAAATTAAATGAAGGAGCCCCCAAGAACAAGCACAGGTATATGCAATTAATTCATAGCAGTTTAGTGTAATGCAGGCAGTATGCCAACTTCATGCTGCTCTCCATGATAATGATTTCTGATCCAGCCAACGCTAACCCCACTGTACACATCATCAGGCCCAGTATCATTACTTGCTAGCACTACTTAAAGCTAGCCTGTACTAGTTAAAGCCAACCTACACCTCTTAAAGAAAAGATGTATAGTGGTTGCTGGAGTTGGTGAGATCTTTGAGAATAGTGTTGTGCAACAATCAACAATGGCTGACCACAGGAGAGATGATACATCAAGAGTTTTGAACATTGCACTTGGGGTCTTGGTGGAAGAGGTGAAAAGGAGGAGAGATGTCCTATACTCTCTGCGCCCTCCAGACATATGATCAATAGGAAGTGGGAATAGATAGTCACAGAGGTCAATGTCAGGGGTTTAGCCCCAGAGAAAAATGTTTTAAAAATTTTCCCAACTCCATCCACCCACAGGGCGATCTATAACTTGCTCTAATGTTTAGCTTTCACAGAACGCTGAACCTTGTTCTGCTATTAACACATTCTGCTATCTTACCTTTATGCCATTATTAGCACCTTCTTTAGTCTTTAACACTACCATTAACACTCCCTTTGTCCTGTGTCCATGACATCTTTATCAAATCTCTCCTGAGTTCCAACCTATCCCTGATCTTCTATTTTGCTCCACTTGCTCCAACCACCCCCCCCCCCCCCCCCCCCCCCCCCCCCCCCCCCCCCCCCCCCTCTTCAACAGTATAAAATCCATCATATTTCCGCCACTCTTCAGCTCTGAGGAAGTAACACGGACTCAAAATGTTAACTTTGTTTCTCTCTCCACAGATGCTGCCAGACCTGCTGAGTTTTTCCAGCATTTTCTGTTTTTATTTCAGATTTCCAGCATCCACAGTGTTTGCTTTTATTTACATAACAAGAACTAACTGGAAGGGGAGAGGTATGGCTACATGTTCTAACCCACGTGAAGCAGACTGGTGACATTATGGGAAGAACCATTGCAGAGGCCGTGGTCAGCAGAAGGGCTGAATGCATTGAAGATGATGGTATCATCATAAATAATCATCCTTCTCACATTCCATTTTCCCCACATTCCACAGTCCCTTCAGGCTGCAGCTGATATAAGCATGCACTTCTTAGTTGTCCTCTCCCCTCACTACAAGCCAACAACAACTTATATTTATACAGCACATTTAATAAATGTCCCGAGGTGCTTCATTGGAGCATTGTAAAACAAAAGTATGACAATGAGCCACCTAAGGAGATATTAGGTCAGATGATCAAAAGCTTGCTAATAAATAGGTTCTGAGGAATGTCCTAAATAAGAAAAGTGAGGTAGAAAGGCAGAAAGATGTAGGGAGATGAGGCACCAAAGGTGTGGTCACCAATAGTAGGGCAATTAACATCAAGAATGCTCAAGAGGCCAGAATTAGATAAGCGTGCATATCTTAGAGGTTTGTGGGCCTGGAAGAGATTACAGAGATAGGGAGAGGCAAAGCCAGAGGGGACTTGAAAACAAGGATGCAAATTATAAAATCAATATGCTGCTTTACTGGGAGACAATGTATGGCAGTTTGCATGGAGGTGACAGCTGAATGGTACTTGGCATAAGTTAAGACACGGGTACCAGAGTTTTGGATAACCTCAAGTTTGCATTGGGTGGCCAGCCAGGAGTAGATAGGAAAAGTCAAGTTTAGAGGTAACAAAGGCGTGAATGAGGGTTTCAGGCAGCAGAAAAGCTGAAACAGGGTCAAAGTCGGGCAATGTCATGAAGGTAGAAATTGGCAGTCTTAGTGATGGTGTGAATATATGGTCAGATGTTCATCTTGAGGTCAAATATGACATCACATTGCAAACAGACAGTTTTAGTCTTAGCCTGTTGCCAGGAGAGAGATAAAGTTGGTAGCTAGGGAAGGGAGTTTGGAGTGAGAACCAAAAACAATGGCTGCAATCATTCCAACATTTAATTGAAGGAAATTTATGCTCTTCCAGTAGTGGATGTCAGATAAGCAGTCTGATAGTTTAGTAACAGTGGAGGAGTCAAGAGAGGCAGTGGTGAGGTAGAGCTGGGTATCATCAGAATACATATGAATACTAACTACATGTAAAATCTTTTGATAATGTCACCGAGGGGAGCATGTAGTTGAGAAATAGGAGGGAGCCAAGGTTGGATGCATGTGGGAGGGTCACCAAACATAACCGTGCAGTAACAGGAAGAGAAGCCATTGTAAGTGATTCTCTGGCCATGATTAAATAGATAAGAATGGAACCAGGTGAAAATAGCCAAGCTGGATGCCAGTGGAAAAGTGTTGGAGGACGATGGTGCAGTCAACCATATCAGAAGTTGCAGACAGGTCACATGGGATGTCATTTGTGACTTTGATAAAAATCAACTTGGTACTGTGGCAGACACTGAAACCTGATTGAGCCTGATTCAAACATGGAGTACCAGAAGCAATGAACATGGATTTAGGAGGTGACAACATTTTTAAGGGCTTTGAAGAGGAAAGGAAGTTGGAGATGGGGCAGTAGTTTGCAAGGGTGTTGGGGTCAAGGGTTGGTTTTCTGAGGAGATGGGTGATGACAGCAGATTTAAAGGAGTGAGGGACAACATCTGAAGAGAGAGAACCATTTACAATAACGGTTAACATGGGGGCCAAGAGGGAAAATTAGATGATCCACAGTTAAGTGAAAATTGGATTGAGGGAGCAGGAGCTGGGTCTCATGAATAAGATGAGCTCAGAGAGGACAGAGGGGAGATCGGAGAGAAACTTGAGAAAGATATGAGTTCAGGGCTAGGATAGAGGGGAACTTTATAGCAAATTTGACCTGGTGGGCGAATGTGTTATAAATATGATGTTTATAAGATTGTTATGTTTTGGGACTATGTCTTTAATTTAGAATAAATTGAAGTGGGTCATATGATCTGTTCTGAAATTTACCTAACAACAGGACTGGGTGACATGGGTGTTAAAGCTTAAAGGGAGGTCCGGGTTGTTTTGCTGGAAAGAAGGGGTAAGGTGTTCACACTTGGAGACAATGGTAGCAGCATCTGCATTTAGAGTGGTTAGACTGCTCATCTCCGAAGTCTCAGGAAGGTGTTGAGAATGTCAGGTTGTAACCAGTTATGCTTTAAACTGTCCATTTACTTCCAGTTGGCATCTAAAGAATGGCTAATCCACATTTCTACCTGGATTCAAGGCCCATGTGATTCATGTTGCCACAGAGATGGGCTTTGAGAGGGGAAGGGTTTCTAAAATATCCCTGAAAACTCACAGACAGAGGCAGTCTGCCAGTGTCTGGGAGAGAGAAAGGGCAACTAGAAGCCAAAATTCTCTATGATTCACTGTGCCTGCGCTCAGATTGAAAAGACCAAATTTGAGAAGATTTAAAATGCAGCTTGAAGATACGCCAAGCTTGCGCTAGAGGGAGAATTGCCAGGAAAATTCCTCATTGTGAAAGACAGTTCTGGGGTTAAAAGTTACCAGGCTGGAAAAGGAAAGAACAGAAGTAAACCCTTGGAAGCTTAGAATCACTTTGGGCTGGTTCTGGGAAAATTTAATTACTACTTAAGGAACAGTGTAAAGTATACATGTGAAATGGGTTTTTTGATTGTGTTAAAAGTAAAAGGGGAAAATTCTGTTCTGTCGTTTGAAGGATAAGTTGCCTTCAAAAATATAGTTTAGTCAATGATGTTTTTAGTCTGTTTACTACAGTAAAAGTCTTAAAACATGAATTCTTGTCATGTCATCCTTTCAATTATCAACTGGAAGTTTAAAATTTTCCTTTTAAAAGTTAACAGTCTCTATGAGGATTGTAACAAGTGGAAGGGAGGGACATGACAAAGGCAGCTGATTGGATGGTTTTGATCTTACTGACAAAGAAGTCAATGAGCTATTGGCATTTATTATTTGAGCTGAGGGTGGAGGAGACAGAGTACAGGGGTTTAAGAAGACAGTTTGCAGCAGACAAAAGAAGCTAGAGGCTTTATTTACATTCCAGGATGATCCTGAAATAGTGAGAAATTTTAGCAGATGAGAACACAACCCAACAGTACCTTATGTAGAGCAAAAACAAAAAATGCTGGAAAAACTCAGCAGGTCTGACAGCATCTGTGGAGAGAAAGACAGAGTTAATGTTTTGAGTCCATATGGCTCTTCTTCAGAGCTCAACCTGCTGAGTTTTTCCAGCGTTTTTTGTTTCAGATTTCCAGCATCCGCAGAATTTTGCCTTTAGCCAGTATCTTATGTGGTCTGGCCAGATATGGTAGTGGAAGGCTAAGTCAGTTGTCCGCCATATCCATTCAAGTCTCCATGCCTTGGACTTGAAGGTGCAGAGATGAAGGTCATACTGGGGAAATGGCGAGGGTGAGAGAAAGTAATGATTTTACTGGGGACTAGGGCATCAAAGGTGGGGTGAGGGTGCAGTTTGGCAAATCAGTAGCTGTAAAAATGGTGAACAGAGGGCAAAAGGCTAGACAGTTGGGATTTTAAAAATACAATTGTAAGTGAAATATTTTTTTCCAGGGCTGGATAGAGAATGTGGTATGGTTGGGATGTGTAAGGGGATTGTGGGTGGTGAATAATACGGGGAAGTGATCAGAGATGATCTGATCTGTGATCAACCCTTGTCCATTTTTGCTTTCAACTGTCCAAGATCTGCAACTTGCCTGATAGTGGAAGGAGACAAAAAGACAGAGGCATGAAGATGGACCATCACTCATTTTCACACAAGCAGCCACCAGCTCAGATACTGACACTGTGCACATCCTAGAGGATAGCATAGAGGCATGATCTGCACTTGGTGATACACCAGGCACAAGTGACCTGTAGCCAGGCAGGAGGCAAGGATAGTGCAATTGCCAGCTCACTGGAGGGTGAGGTTGCACATGAGTTCCATTGCAGAAGATTCAGGTGAGCAGTGTCACCTCCCATCATTCTCCTTGTCATGCTTTATTCCAAGGGGAATGCCTACTAGTCTGCTAGCATACACATTACAAAATAGGTAAGTATGAAGTATTACATTTTGGAAAATAAGAAGGTTGTATATTACTTAGAAAATAAGCATTTAAATGAGGTACAGGACCAAATGGATCAGGGAGTACAAATACTTATATCACTAGAAGTAGCATCACAGGTTAGCAAGGACGTTAAAAAAAAGCAAACTAAGCACTTGGGTTTATTTCTAGGGGGATAGAGTTGAAAAGTAAAAAAGTTATTCTAAACTTGTATCAAACCTTGATTAGACCACACCAGGAGTCTTGCGTACACTTCTGGTCGCCATACAATGAAAAAGATATAGAGGCACCCTGTATAGTGCAAAAATGATTTATATGATGATCCCAAAAATGTTGGGTATACATATCAGGAGAGGATGAACAGGTTGGGTCCCTTTCCTCCTGAAAAGAGAAGGCACCATATAGAGGTCTTTAAAATTATGAAAGACACAGAGAGTATTTCCACTTGTGGGAAAGAGCATAACTAGTGGCCATAGATATAAGGTAGGCAATCAAAACATCAAATAGGGAATTCAGAAAAAAGCTTCTTTACCCAGATAGCAGTAGGAATGCGGAACTTGCTATCACAGGGAATGGTTGAAGTGATTGGTATAGATGCAGTTAAGGGGAGGTTAGATAAGCATACAAGGGAGAAAAGTATAGAGGTATACACTGATAGATTTATGGACCTGTTAGGCCAAGTGGCCTGTTTCTGTGCTATTATACTGTGTACCCTATGTAATCCTATTTAATCCTATGTAATCTAATGCAACTGAGTTGTGCAGAACCCTTGGGGCCAGCAAAATGTCCTTGAGTACCTGTCACACCACTCCTTGCAGACCAGTATAACTTGAAAAAATAGTAGCCAAACAGAGCCAAAATTGTGCCAACTATTAGAGGCTGGTGTAGAGCTTTGTGAATCCCATGAAAGGCAGTCTCAGTAGAAGAGATTTAACAACTGGTGGGTATACAGTCATTGAGGCAGTCTCAGTGGCTTTTGAGGGAATTCAGAGGTTAGATCTTCGAGAGTGGAGACTTATAATCCCTCATGAGAGAGACAAAGTTTTCATGAGATTGTGAAGCTCAACAAGGACACTGACATCTGGGTGGGGTGCTGAGAAATCCATGAGACCTGTCTTGGTCGCATCTGCCATTTAACTTGCAGTTTGGTGTGTTCTGCCACAGTTTGCCTAGTAATTCATACTTACCTCATATTAATTCTGAATGTTAGAGTATAAGATAGATATTGTAATCGTATTACTTTACTGACTTTGTATAATAAAGTTTATTTTATTTGTTTAAAACCTTGGAATCTTGTGGCTTTATTCTCTTAGTAAGTACCTGGGATTTCAAACTTTGTCTCCTTTAATCAAAAAATTACTGGTCCTTAGCAGGACCATAACAACATTACAATCTGCCTGTCCTGCATACTTACGGTGGGCATTAGCTGCACACACCAAACCTTTATCAATACAGCATCCAGCGCACTTCACATCAGAAGTATGTGCACTTTTGTCACAAACACCATTTTGGAACCATAAGGGGCATCATAGTAGCCCAAGAAACAAGTGCTACCAAATCCAATTTCACCCCCAGGAGGTTTCTGTCTCACCTATGACTTTGTAAGTTTTGGGAGAGAATTTCAAGTTGGTTCCTCTGCCTCGAAAAATTCAGGCACTTTGCATCAAGGATGCATACATTCATATGTTTATTCTCCTATCTGAAGGATGGCAAGACTCAACTTCTGAGAAAAGTATTGTCAGAACAAATTCCTTGCTTTGTTTGCAACTTTGTGAAATCTTACATAGAGCCAAAGGCAGTGCTTTATATTCTTTGATGCCTCTTCATGTACCTTTCATGGAAAGGTGTTTAATTGGTGGTCATTGTGGATAATCAATTAATAAGCTAATAGATGTTGTTCAATATAAAGGGTTAAAATTCCTGAGGAGCCAATGCCAGAGGTTACCCTGGGATTGGTCCTAATGCTTCACTGCTTGAAGCCTCTATCCACCCTATGTAATCTATGTAATCTAATGCAACTGAATTGTGCAGGAGGGACTAATCTATTAAAAAAATGCTTTCCTCAGGTGTCCAGGTTTCTTGGATGCACCCAGGTCCCACCAGTGGGGTCCACACGCAATCCCCCAATCCCACAGATGGGGCCCACACCCACCCAATGTCACCATTGATGTCTGTACCCAAACAGCTGCCATTGGTGGAGCTCACACAATCTCACATCCAACCTTCTGAAGATCAGAGCACTTCACCTTGCTTGGTGTAACAGCCACCCATGGTGCATTGGGGTCCAGTCCAGGCTTGGGAGTAAAATTTCCCAGTGTCGACAACCCTGTCCCTGGCTCTGGCCCCTTGCCACTATTTGTATTACATTGCAACAAAGAAGCTCCCAAAACAGTCCATCTACCATCTACCATCTTCTGGGGTGCTCTGTTACACTCTTGTTAGTTACAGCAGAACACTGGTTGAATCCCCCAGGAGATTTTGGGGCCCAAGGCTACAGAGGTTATACTAAAGAAAGGCATTGCCCTTCACATACTGTGTTCAGTATTGGTCAGCACAATAAAGCAACCTACTTACATTGAAACAAGGTGAAAAATCAGCAACAGAACTAAACCCAGGTAGTAGCTTTGCCGTCTAAACGTTGTGGCTAAAATGGAACAACACGCAATATATAAAATATCATATACATATCACCCTACAGTATTATTTCAAGTTTACCAAGAAAGTAAGGCTAAAAGACATAAGTATAAAATAGTGAAAAGTTAATTTAAAACTGATATCAGGGAGAATTTATTTGAGAGTGATAATGTTTTCAAAAATCTGCTGGCCAGGGTTGTAGAGGTTAAAATATTCGTGTTATTCAAATGCAATTATATGCTGTGATGAATAAGATGCGGGTACCAGTAGAATCAGTTTCGCTGGGCTAAACTGCCTTTTTTCAACTCTGGTATTTCTTAGCTACACTGAAACATTGCCATCTCCAGAAAAAACCTTTGTCTTCTCGTGAAGGTTATAATAGTTGACACACTATGATTAATTATATGTGTCCTATAACACTGGACACCAATAATCAGATTTCCTTACCCAATACTTTGTCTCCAGGGAGGTAGGTAGACTTGTCGGTATATACGGTGATAAAGCTGCTGCGTGGATCTTGTGGATGAGCACTGATGTGCTTTGGTTTCATGTCAGCACAGGCAGAGGTACTTGCACCATGAGAGAATCCACTGGTGAAGGAGACCAGGCAAAGCACATCCAGCATCCAGGCCAGCAGAACTACATGTCTTCTTAACATTTTCAACACAACCTGTTGTGAAACAGCCAGAAATACATACTAAAGCAATGCAAGAAAGTAAAAAACATCTAACAGGGAGTCAGGCCTAGAAGTGACCAGCCAGCCCAGAAGAAATACACAGCTTCTCATGTTTAGGGTGGCCAATCCTGAGTAGTAAACGGTGTCAAATCTTCTTCCCCTCCAAGATAGCAGTGCCTTGTTGTAGCTACGACTTGACTACATATTTCGGTCATATCACTTACTTTTTTAAAGCTGAGAATACTCAGCAACTGGTATGCAAGACACAGTTGTAGAATAATAGAATCATGGAATGGTTACAACACAGACTTTGACTTAAATATCTGTGAGTGGTTTTACCTGTTCATTACCTGGGTTGTAATCTGGTAGAGTGCATTGTTGGTCCTTATTGAATCCACCTGATTTTCATTTCATTGGTTCAAAACCTACCCTTAATGTTTAGCAATATTGGCAGTGTAAATGGGTTTTAGGTGTGCTTCTGCATTTTGGTAGCACTGGGAACATTTCTAGGCATTGGTACTACTGATAATGGTCCTAAGCTATAGTTCCATTAGATGTGCTCCAGTGCTTTGGTAGTAGTGGGGGTTGATCTTGGAGTTTGGCAGGACTGAGCTGAGGGCCCTGGGGTTAGGCAACAGTGTGGTGGAGTTGTTGAGGATTGAAGACACAGGGCAATCCATTGCTCTGCTGAAGGAAACCTGGGTTTTGCAAAACTAAGGGGTTGAACATGAGATTTAACACACTAATGGATGTTGATCTGGTGCATATGGACTTTCAAAAGGCATTTGATCCAGTGCCATAAATAGTGGTTTTTCAGATTGGAGGAAGGTTTGTAGTGGAGTTCCCCAGCGGTCAGTGTTGGGACCCTTGCTCTTCCTGATATATATTAATGACTTAGACTGTGGGGTGCAGGGCATGATTTCAAAATTTGCGGATGATACGAAGTTTGGAAGCATTATCAACTGTGGTGAGGATAGTCTTGAACTTCAAAAGGACATAGACACATTGGCGGATTGGGGAGACAAGCGGCAGATGAAGTTCAATGAAGAAAAGTATGAGGTGATTCATTTTGGCAGGGAAAATGTGGAGAAATAATATAAAATAAAGGGAGAAACTCTACAGGAGGTGCAGGAATAAAGGGAACTCAGTGTATATGTGCATAAGTGCATAAGTCATTGAAGGTCCAGGGCATGTTGAGACAGCAGTTAATAAAACATATGGAATCCTAGATTTTATTAGTAGGGGCATTGAGTACAAGAGTAAGGAAGTCATGTTAAACTTGTATAAGACACTAGTTAGACCTAATCTGAAGTACTATGTCCAGTTCTGGGTGCCATACCTGAAGAAGTATGTGAAAGTATTGGAGACAGTACAGAGGAGATTCACAAGAATGATTCCAGGGATAAACAACTGTAGGCATGAGAATAGATTGGAGAGGTTGGGTCTGTTTTCCTTGGAGAAAAGAAGGCTGAGAGGAGATTTGATAGTGGTATTCAAGATCCTATGGACAAGGTAAACAGTGAGAACCTGTTCCTATGCAAGAGTACATCAAGAACCAGAGGGCACAGGTCCACAATAATGTGGCAAGAGGAGTAGAAGTGATGTGAGGAAACTTTCTACCCCCCCCCCACCCCCCCCCCCCCCCCCCCCCCCCCCACCAAGAGGGTGGTTGGAGTCTGGCACAAACTTCCTGAAAGGGTGGTGGAGGCAGGTTCGATTGAGGTATTCAAAAGGGAATTGGATTGCTATCTGAAAAGAGAAAATGTGCAAGGTTACGGAATAAGGCAGGGGAATGAAATTTGGTAGAATGCTCTTTCAGCGAGCCAGTGTAGACTCGTTGGGCTGAATGGCCTCGTTCTGCACTGTAAGGATTCTGTGATGCCCCTCAGCAGTGGGAGAGGAAAGGCATGTGTCTGCCATGTTACTCTGCACCAAATGCAAGCATTTTAATAACATATATAGTCCTAGAAATTGGTTCATGCCAGCCTGTCAATGCAAAACTGGCACAAGAAACACTGTTCCAGAATGGGTAGGCCTAAGCTACACCTAATTTAGGACCTGATTTGCATGACAACAGTGATAAGCTGATGCCTGCTGGATATCCCCAGGCAGCTTGCCGACAGAGGACTTCAATTTTGGGCTGTGGGAAGAGGCTCTAATGTGTGTCACTGGGGAGGCAGGGAAGAAATCAGGAGGGAGAAAGTGAACCAAGCAGGGGCTGGTAACAGTCTTTAAGACTGCTGTAGTTCTGGTTGCAGCACTAGTGCTCCTCAGGGCACCGCATTCAGGCAAATAATTCTTTAAAGGTCTGCCTTTTGGCTGCTGGCTTTCAGCAGACCCTTTAAGGAGCACATTTTATGGAATGGAGCTGGCCCCACAACAGCTTCAAAGATCCAATGCCTGTTTCAGGCATGTGCCCATTGTACTTCTTTTACTGCCTTCATTAATATGACAGGTGCCATACTTATAGCCTGCAATGATCATGTAAACTCTCCCTGCCATGGTGGATGCTTAGGCATTTAGTTTATATCTGAAAACATGTCATCAAATTTCTAAGCCATAAAATCTGTACAATAGTCTTAAAGTAGTACAGAAACAGATACTTCATGTTCATCAGAGTACAATCTCTGTCACACTAGGCAAATTTGTTCTGTACAAACTTCTTGCAGCAGATTGTCTGATGTGCTCATATCATACGTAAATTACCTCTGGCAAAATGAGTTGAATGGTGAGGAGTGCGTTGGCAAATTATCAAGAAACTAAGCATTGAGTTGATGGAAGGCATGATTCTGATATGAGCCCAATATGAGCTGGGAGGGGGTGTGGTATAGTGCAAGCTCTGAGCATTTTGTTATATTGCCCTCTCTGTTGGGGAGGTATAAATAAAGCTAGTTCAATAATGGCTGCCTGCAACTGCGCGTGTGAGTCTTACTCAGTGCATAACATACACAACTGAAAGATGGTCACAAGGCTTGGGTGGAATTTTCATTTTATTTGAGGGATTAAGGATGGAAAAACTATGTGATGCACTCCTGCAGGTCATTTTGAGGAAATGTGAACAACTTGAAAGGTTGTTTAATGTGCACCTCGTATTCAAGTACACTGTGAGCTAGCACAGTACGTAATTGATAAAATGATACTGAAGACATTCTTGGGTCCTCTGACATGAAAAAGAAACCCTGTACTTTAGGTGTTTTACTTTATCCTTATTGCTAGTTTTTATTTTTAAACTGGACTTTTTCCTCAGAATGAAAGAATTCTCTTCTCAGTTTCTGGAATATCACACCTCATTATATCTAGGGAGCTACTAACAGACAACCTGGGGATGTTCAGACCAATTTCAAAGGGAGCTACAGGAATGTAGTTTGCATTTGATAAGCCAACCTTGCGAGCGAAGTCAGTGGGTCTACTGAGAGAATGGCTTCCCAAACGCCAGACCTTCAACATAAGTGGCAACTCTTTCAACCAATAATGGTGGAGACATTATCAGTCCTGAAAACAGTGCCAGTTCCAGATAATGGATAAACATCCCTTTTGAAGTCATTGTGGAAGAGGAAGGTCACATGACCCAGGTGACACAAAGCTGGGTGGGAGGGTGACCTGTGAGGGGGATGCAGAGATGCTTCAGGGTGATTTGGACAAGCTGAGTGGGAAAATGCATGGCAGATGCAGCATAATGTGGATGAATGTGAGGTCATCCATCTTGGTAGCAAAAACAGCAAGGCAGATTATTATCTGAATACCTATAAATTGAGAGAGGGGGATGTGCAATGAGACCTGGGTGTCCTTGTACACCAGTCGCTGAAGGTAAGCATACAGGTGCAGCAGGCAGTAAAGAAGGCAAATGGATTGTTGGCCTTCATAGCCAGAGGATTCGAGTACAGGAACAAGGATGCCTTGCTGCAATTGCATAGGGCCTTGGTGAGACCACATCTGGAATATTGTGTGCAGTTTTCGTCACCTTATCTGAGGAAGGATGTACTTGCTATAGAAAGAGTGCAGCGAAGGTTTACCAGGCCGATTCCTGGGATGGCGGGACTGACATATGAGGAGAGATTGAGTCGGTTAGGATTATATTCTCTGGAGTTCAGAAAAATGAGGAGGGATCTCATAGAAACCTATACAATTCTAACAGGACTAGACAGGGTAGATGCAGGAAGGATGTTCCCAATGGTGGGGGAGTCCAGAACCAGGGGTCACAGTCTGAGGATATGGGGTAGACCATTTAGGACTGAGATGAGGAGAAATTTCTTCACCCAGAGAGTGGTGAGCCTGTAGAATTCGTTACCACAGAAAGTAGTTGAGACCAAAACATTGTATGCTTTCAAGGAGTTAGATATAGCTCTTGGGGTGAAAGGGATCAAAGGGTATGGGGAGAAAGCGGGAGCAGGCTATTGAATTGGCTGATCAGCCATGATCATAATGAATAGCGGAGCAGGCTCGAAGGGCTGAATGGCCTGCTCCTAGTTTCTACGTTTCTATGACTCTTGCCTTTGGAACAGTTTAATATGACATTTCTGGGGTGCACACCGCTGTAGGCTGCAAATAAACCACCTTTTAAAGCAGGAGCTTGCTTAGTTACCCAAGAAGAACATCCAACCGGTAACACACAAAGAAGCAGGCTCCTCCAGGCAGAACAATCGACCCATCTAACCAGGCTCTGCTGGAAGATTTCATGCCATTGCCTCCGGAACCGACTCAATCTCTGCATACCTACCTCATCTTGCGATATCAGCCCCAACGGAAAAGCGATTCCTGCAATGCTAGTATTCAGCTAGTTGAACTCGAAAGCTTACGTGAAAGAATTCCTCATTGCACACTGATTTTGGACTCGAGAACTCACGTGAACCAATATTCATTTTTCTGTGGTCCTCATACTGTAAAACTCTTCTTCCCTCTCTCTCCCTTTACTGTGTAAATGTGCAGAGTGGGATGTTGCGGACACTTCTTTTCCTGGGTTTTGAATGTGTAAAATAAACTAACCTTCTGAGTTAATCCTAATCTGAGTTTTCTGTGCATTAGTAGTAAAATTGGATCGCAAAACCTGAGGGGTTGGGAAAACATGCCACCGCTTATTCTTCAAAACTAATTCACACACCCTTCTGCTTATGGACAGGTGGTAAAAGGAAATCAATGCAGTTTGAACTGTCTCTCCTGTTCGTAACAACATATTTGGGGACAACGGGAGAATTCAACCCTAACAAAAAGGACTGGTGAATTTATGAATGAAGGTTAGACATTTGGCTGAAAGCAAATAAAATAGGAGATGGAGATAAAATAAATGTTCTCCTCATGATGATGGGGCCAGGCACTTATGAGGTGGTGCCTAATGTTGCCCTTGAGGCCACAGTACTATGGATTAATCTAAATTAATAAGATTTTGGACTCATATGGTTCGATTAAGAATGAGGTTGCACTTAATTGCATTCCATGAAAGGAAGATATCAAATGAGAATGTTACAGATTACATTCTCAAATTAAAGAAACTCTCTTGTCACTGTGAGTATGGCATGAACTTAGAAATCAACCTTAGAGGTTTGTTTGCAGGAGAACAACAAAACCGAGACCACACTTTTGAGCAAAGGCAATAAGCTGACATGGAAGGAGGCTTGTGTTGAGATCACAGTCATGGAAATGGCAGAAAGAGACAGTTGCAAATTGCAAGGGAGTTCTTTTCCTGAATCAGCAGGGGAGGATCACTGGATTTCAATGAGATCCCGGCCATGGCAGCCAAGTCCACAGTCTCAGAGTCAGAAGTTTAGATGTTACCGCTGTCTTGGTGGCCACCAACCATTTAAATTACCACATTTTCAGTCAAAGTTTTATGCCTGTGGGAAAGTCAGTCATATCCAGATGGCATGCAGGAGAAGAGGAAACAGTAACACTGCTGTTCCTGGTGGTTGTGGTAGATCTAAAGCTGGTTTAGGAGTCTAGAAATCCTCAAATGCGCATATGATAGATGTGGAAACAGAGGTTAATGTTATTGAGCAGGAAGATCAAAAGTTGTGCTCAGTCTGAGAGCAAGATAAACAGCACGTGGAAGATGAGAGCAATAGGGCTGAAGATAACATTTCAGCACCCAAAGTAGAAATGAAAGTCAGAGATTCACAACTTACTTTCATTGTTGATTTAGCTGCAGTAGTTTCATTATTTCAGGAGAGTTCACGGAAGGAGAAGTTTGTGATTGGAGTTGTTGTGAAGAGACTAGGTGCATTCACATACTGAGTGAAGATTGTATAGTCAGAATATCTAACCATCGCCCCTTGATGTTCAATGGCATTACCATCACTAAATCCCCCACTATCAACATCCCGGGGGTTACCATCGACCAGAAACTAAACTGGACTAGCCATGTAAATACAAGAGCAGGTCAGAGGCTAGGAATCCTGCAGCAAGTCTGCAGAGAATCACTGTCTGACTCTCCCCAAAGCCTGTCCACCATCTACAAGGCAAGCCACTCACTAGCCTGACTTGGAAATATATCACCGTTCCTTCACTGTCACTGGGTCAAAATCCTGGAACTCCTTCCTTAACAGGACTGTGGGTGTACCTACGCCACAGGGACTGCAGTGGTTCAAGAAGGCAGCTCACCACCACTTTCTCAAGGGCAATCAGGGATGGAAATTTAATGCTGGCTGGGCCAGCAATGCCCACAGCCCATGAATGAATTTTTAAAAAATCACCTTACGTGGCTCAGTGTCAAATTTTGCCTTGACGCGCCTTGGGCCATTTAATTGCATTAAAGGTGCTATATAAATGTAAGCTCTTGGTGTTGCTGTTCTTGGGTAACTAAGCAAGCTCCTGATTTAAAAGATGGTTTATTTGCAGCAGCAGCAGTTTTCACAATGTGATTTTTCAGCCTGTTTTTACTTAAAAATTTACAGTTACAATGAGTAAAAGCAGAAACCAATGAAACAAAAGCAGACAGGCAGTGGTGATCATGTTCAGAGAATGAGGAAAAGATTTTGCCAAACTGTTTGCCAGGAGTCAATACCTTGAAACAATTGTCATTAGACTTTTAACAGGTCAAGGGGAATTGCTCAAATTCCAAACCCCAAACTCGGGAGCCGTACGGCACGGTGTAAGTACTGGGTGTGTAAACTATGCCCAAAATTGAGCCAGGAACTATATAGGGAATGGAATTGGTCATTAGCAGCAGCAAAAACTGGCTACCCCTTTTACACCCACTTGACTTTCTTCCCCATCGATTTGAAGAGAAATGAAACTAAGATGGGATCTAAAACAGATGACTAATTTACTTCTGCCTTTGTACTACCACTGACGACCAATTTCACCTCCTATGTGTTTTATATATATATTATTTAATTAAATTACGCTTCAAAACTTTAATCCATTATATCAATCTGAAATCATCATTTTATACTTACCCTCCCTACCCCCACCATTAGCCGCACACCATCCAGTAAGAGGAAGAAAGATGTGCAGTTAATCCACTGAAACAAGCAATGCTACCATATCATACAGCACCCAAAGGGCTCCTTACAAAAAACTTGATCACTTACCTTATTAATATTTACGAAAAGTAAAGTGGAATCATTAAATAGGCTGACCTTTGTGGGCATTTCCCTCCAAGACAAGCTGTGTATTAACCACGTATAATATATCGGGGCTTTCTGATCAGGGAAGCGTATCTCCAAAAACTGTCTGAACTTTTCCCTCTAATGGCAAGTGCAACAGCTGTCGCTTTAATAATAGTGAAATTTTTTGTGATGTCAGCCTCTTTCTTTAATCCCATTAGCAGCAAACAAAGTTTTTCTTTTTTTCTCTCTGGCTCTTTCTGTCTAATCTGTGTCGTACAAACAAAAAAGAGTTGATTTAATTCCTGGTCTCCCTGTGCCTATCCTAAAGACTCCAGCTTTCAGTCGTTTGATCTCATATTAAAGGATTGGGATTCCGTTTAACACAAAGTCTTCCAATTAAATCAGTACATCTTATTCCTCTCCTCATGCCCAGTAATAATTGTTTCACCACCAGGATAGTGTTTATACACATTTCATGTATTAACTTTCTATGAAAGGACTGACTTGAGTTTGTCAGTGAATAACTTGTTTTAGTCCACATACCTCCGAATTTTCTGCCTCTATTACTCATTCTGGGAGCTCAACTCAAGAGATTTTAGATAGAATGTGTTAAAGAACATGCGGTTAATTCTGAAGGCCCAGTGTAATCATTAATTTCTATTCAAAAGCTTCAGTTAGTTTACTCTTAACGGAAAGTGCAGCTGAGATTTTGAATCTGAAGCTAGGAGCAGTGTGAAAGATAGTCACTAACAGTTCTGATTTAAAAACATTTTTCCTTGTTTTTTCCTTCCCCTCATTTCTTTCCTATTTGCTCCTCCATTTCTCACCCTACAGCATGCCAAAGATTTTAATAACATCCAACTTTTATTTCCAGCTCAGTGCATTGCAGACAATGGCCAACAGCTCAAGACATTGCTGTGAGCTGGACTCACACACAGATCCATCCCAGTAGCAGCAGTTACCCTGGCTGCAATTCACTGCCACCACACTTAAACGTAAAACAACTTTAATGTTTTAAATTTCAAAAATTGACAGAAATGGAGGTGTTATCCATCTATACCTACACTTCATTACAGAAGTTGGTGTTTCCAGGTGGAAAGGATCTGGGTTGTTTGGGATGGTCACAAATGAACTACCAATGTTGTGATTTGGAAAATAAATAGCAGCAGGCTTTTAAATCAGCAGCATCCTTCCCTACTGCAAGCATTTGGTTCTGACAGACTCATTTGCATTTTGTCCATACTTAACTGATTTCCTTTGGAAAAGACTGCAAGTGACAAATGGTAATTAGGTGAAAACTTCTGGTGCCACATTCTTCCATTTCCGATGCATGATTTGTAAGGGAACACGAGGAAACCTTTTACAATGATGCAATTAGATATGAGATAATGAATGGCTGTGGATGAATTACAGATCCGTCTGCAGCCTAGTTAGTATGAGGCCAGGACAAGTATAAATTGCAGCCACTCATGCCGAAAACAAACAACTCACAGATCAGCAAGCCATCCATGACAATCCATTATTTAATGCACATTTAAGGTCTTTTCATTTTCCTTCCTTTATGAAAAATGGTTGGTGATGTATTGCAACGGTTGACTACAGTCATGAGGAGGTTGTGATAAATTAAGGTCAATGTGATTAAGGTTTCAGAATGGTAACATAGAAATCTAACATTAGATAGGTTGCTAATTTGCTATAATCCACAAAGGATCATAGGCACCTCTCTTCATTAGAGAAAGGCAATTGATTATATGCAGCTTGAGGGGCACTACTCTACAAGCATGTGGCAAAGCAAGTAGGCAAGCCTCCATGAATTACCATAGCCAGTATGGGGACTGAAACTGTGCCATTCATTCTGCATAACTGTAGCCAACTGAGTTAACCAACCCCAGTGTTAGAGATGTAAAACTATAGCAAAATACTTCAACAGTTTAATGTACAAATCAGGAGCAGGAGTAGGCCATTTAGTCCCTTCAGCCTGCTCTGCCATTCAATAAGGTCATGGCTGAACTGATTGTGACCTCAACTCCACATTCCAACCCACCCCTAAATCCTTCGATACCCTTGTTAGTCAAGAATCTATCTACCTCTGCCTTAAAATATTCAATGACCCTGCCTCCACCATTCTCGGGGGAAGTGAGTTCCAAAGAGTAATGACCCTCTGAGAGAAAAAAATTCTCATCTTAGTCTTGAATGGGAGACCCCTCATTTTTAAACTGTGCCCCCTAGTTCTTGTCTATCCCACAATGGGAAATATCCTTTCAGCATTCACCTTGTCAAGTCTCCTTAGGATCTTGTATATCTCAATAAGATCACCTCTCATTCTTCTAAACTCCAATGGGTACAGGCCCAACATGTTCAGCCTTTTCTCATAAGATAACACCTTATCCCAGATATCAGTTGAGTGAACCTTCTCTGAACTGCCCACTCACTTCACTTATCCATATCCTTTTTCAGGCTCCAATGTCCTTTTCTCAATTTATTTTCCAAACTTTGTATCATCAGCAAATTTAGCAACCCTTCATCCCTCCCTTTGAGTAAATCCGAGGCATAGCATGTTTCAAATATTGAAACCCAGGTAATTTGTTAATTTACTGACATCATCATTGTTGAATGCGATTCACAGTCATTTCTCACAGTTTGAGGGATTCCGAACAAGATGAAAATCTGTTCAAGCTTTGCGTTGACTGTTTTCGTTGAAGTTGACTTAACTATTCGCATGACTGGGAATCTGCTGCAGTTGTCAATGACAACAAGCAGGTGTTTACCAATGGGCAAAAAAGGAGGTGATGGCATAGTGGCATAGTCGCTGGGCTAATAACCCAGCAACTCGCATTCCAATCCTGATGGTGGATTTGAATTCAATAAAAATCTGGAATTAAAAAGTCTGATGGTGGCCATAAAACCATTGTCACCCATTGAACCCATCCAGTTCACTAATGTCCTTTAGAGAAGAAAATCTGCTGTCCTTACCTGGTCTGGCCTACATGTGACTCCAGACTCACAGCAATGTGGGTTTTTCTTTTTTATTCATTCAGCTTCGCTAGCTGGGCCAACATTTATTGTCCATTCCTAGTTGCTTTTGAGAAGGTGGTGGTGAGCTGCCTTCTTGAACAGCTACAGTCCATGTGGTGTAAGTACACCCACAGTGCTGTTAGGGAGGGAGTTCCAGGATTTTGACCCAGTGATAGTGAAGGGACAGCGATATATTTCCAAGTCAGGGTGGTGAGTGACTTGGAGGGGAACTTCCAGGTTTGCCCATCTATCTGCTGCCCTTGTCCTTCTGGATGGTAGTGGTCATGAGTTTGGAAGGTGCTGTCTAAGGAGCCTTGGTGAATTCTTGCAGTGCATCTTATAGATGATACACATTGCTGCTACTGTGTGTCGGTGGTGGAGGGAGTGAACGTTTGTGAATGTGATGCCAATCAAGCAGGACTGCTTTGTCCTGGATGGTGTCAAGTTTCTTCAGTGTTGCAGGGGCTGCACTCATCCAGGCAAGTGGGGAGTATTCCATCACTCTCCTGACTAGTGCCGTGTAGATGGTGGACAGGCTTTGGGGAGTCAGGAGGCGAGTTACTCGTCGCACGATTCCTAGCCTCTGAGCTGCTCTTGTCGCCACAGGATTTATATGGCTAGTCCAGTTCAGTTTCTGGTCAATGGTAACCCCCAGGATGTTGATAGTGGGGAATTCAGTGGTGGTAATACCATTGAACATCAAAGGGCGATGGGTGGATCCTCTCTTGTTGGAGATGGTCATTGCCTGACACTTGTGTGGCATGAATGTTACTTGCCACTTATCAGCCCAAGTCTGGATATTGTCCAAGTCTTGCTGCATTTGGACATGGACTGCCTCAGTATCTGAGAAGTCGCGAATGGTGAACATTGTGCAATCATCAATGAACATCCCCACTTCTGACCTTATGATAGAAGGAAGGTCACTGATGAACCAGCTGAAGATGGTTGTGCCTAGGACACTACCATGAGGAACTCCTGCAGTGATGTCCTGGAGCTGAGAGACTGACCTCTAACAACCACAACCATTATCCTTCATGCTAGGTATGACTCCAACCAGCAGAGAGTTATCCCCCTGATTCCCAATTACTCCAGTTTTGCCAGTTGATGCCACACTTGGTCAATGCTGTCTTGATGTCAAAGGCAGTCACTATCACCTCACCTTGGGAGTTCAACTGTTTTGCCCATGTTTGAACCAAGGCTGTAACGAGGTCAGGAGCTGAGTGGACCTGGCAGAACCCAAACTGGGCATCAGTGAGCAGGTTATTGCTAAGCAAGTGCCACTTGATAGCACTGTTGATGACCCCTTCCATTACTTTACTGATGATGGAGAGTAGGTTGATGGAAGCGGTAATTGGCTAGGTTGGATTTGACCTGCTTTTTGTATACAGGACATACCTGGGCAATTTTCCACATAGCCAGGTAAACACCAGTGTTGTAGCTGTACTGGAACAGCTTGGCTAGGGACACAAGAAGTTCTGGAGCACAAGTCTTCAGTACTATTGTCGGAATGTTGTTAGGGCCCACAGCCTTAGCAGTATCCAGTGCCTTCAGCCATTTCTTGACATCATGTGAAGTGAATCAAATTGGTTGAAGACTGGTATCTGTGATGCTGGAGACCTCCAGGGGAGGCCGAGATGGATCATCCACTGGCACTTTTGGCTGAAGATTGTTGTGAATGCTTCAGCCTTATCTTTTGCACTGCTGTGCTGGGCTACTCCATCATTGAGGATGGGGATATTTGTGGAGCCACCTCCTCCAGTGAGTTGTTTAACTGTCCACCACCATTCACGACTGGATGTGGCAGGACCGCAGAACTTAGATCTGATCCATTGGTTATGGAATCGCTTAGCTCTGTCTATCACTTGCTGCTTATGCTGTTTGGCACGCAAGTAGTCCTGTGTTATAGCTTCACCAGGTTGATACCTCATTTTTATATATGCCTGGTGCTGTCCCTGGCATGCCCTCCTGACCTCTTCATTGAACCAGGGTTTATCACCTTGCTTGATGGTAATGGTAGACTGTGGGATATGCCGGGCCATGAGGTAACACTATTCGAGTACAATTCTGCTACTGCTGATGGCCCACAGAACCTCATGGATGTCCAATCTTGAATTGCTAGATCTGTTCAAAATCTATCCCATTTAGCACGGTGGTAGTGTCACACAACACGATGGAGGATATCTTCAATGTGAAGGTGGGACTTTGTCTCCACAATGACTGTGCGGTGATCACTCCTACCAATTCTGTCATGAACAGATGCATCTGCGGCAGGCAGGTTGGTGAGTATGAGGTCAAATATGTTTTTCCCTCTTGTTGGTTCCCTCACCACTAGTCTAGCAGCTATATCATTTAGGACTCGGCCAGCTCAGACAGTAGTGGTGCTACCGAGCCACTCTTGGTGATGGACATTGAAGTCCCCCACCCAGAGTACATTCTGCGCCCTTGCCACCCTCAGTGCTTCCTCCAAGTGATGTTCAATATGGAGGAGCACTGATTCATCAGTTGAGGGAGGGCAGTACATAATAATCAGCAGGAGGTTTCCTTGTCCATGTTTGACCTGATGCCATGAGACTTCAAGGGGTCTGGAGTCAATGTTGAGGACGCCCAGGGCAACCCCCTCCTGACCGTATACCACTGTGCCGCTAGCTCTGCTGGTTCTGTCCTGCCAGTGGGACAGGACATACCCAGGGATGGTGATGGTGCTGTCTGGGACATTATCTGAAGGTATGATTCCATGAGGATGACTATGTCAGGCTGTTGCTTGACTAGTCTGCAAGACAGCTCTCCAAATTTTGGCATTATCCCCCAGATGTTGACTCTTAAATGTCCTCTGAACTAGGGCAATTTGGGATAGGTAATAAATGCTGGCCTGGCCAGCAACACCCACATTCCATGAACAAATATGTTTAAAAATCTGCAAAAATCAACACTAACCTCAATCCATGGTCCTGGAGGTAGTTCAAACATCTTGAGTGGGTCAAAAAGATTTGATATTGTGACCGCTTGACATGGCAAACATTGACCGATTTTGTACTTTATTGTGTGGTCAATTCCTGGGAACCGTGCCTTTCCCTAAGGAATTATTTGGTTTTGACAATTCCTTAGTGATCTTTATGTGTTGCATCGACAACACATTCCCTCAATGATGTGGGATGACAATGCAGTTGCTGCATAACATGAGATCAGGTGTGGTTGCAATGGTGAGCTCATTTTGAATATTGTGAAGACCTAGTAGTGTGTGTGCAATTTTATTTGTATACGTTCTTTCGATCATGTCTTTCCAGTTTCGTGATTCAGTGGCCATCATATGTGGTTGCAACTGGTTTTGCTGCCGCTTTGATGTCAGCTGGTTTTAGAGATTTTAGCACCGCATTTAGACTTACGTAGTTAAGATGTTGTTCAGCAACCTTTTTCTCATGACTAGTAGGGCTCACTGTTGGTAATGGATGTTATGAAAGATAGTCTGCTGGGTTGAACTTGCCAGAGTGCTATTCAACATGGAACCCGTATTCTTGTAGCTTGAGCATCCAGTTCTCTATTCTCTATTCAACATATTGTTGAACAAGCTTATTAGTGGGTTATGATTGGTTATTGCTTCCAACTCTCTCCTATACAGTAGAGATGAAAGTGTAAGATACCTTATGTGATTAACAGTGCTTTTCTCTCTGTGAATAACATTGCTCTACAGACATTAGCAATCTGCTTATCATCACAATGATTGATGGGTTACATGTCTTGTCTTTCTGCATGAGATCTGCATCTAGGCCAACCGGGTTTGCATCCACGATTAGCTGGGTGGTTTTCTCAGGATCAAACTAGGCATTTGTGCAATTTGCTGACAATAGTCATTTGGTCTGGTGTACGGCCTGTTTCTGTGATGGAGTCGACTTCCACTTGGTGGTCTCTTTTATCAGATTGCGTAGAGGGGCAAGTAAAGTAGCAAAGTCAGGAATGAAGTGACTACAGTATGTGATGAGTCCCAGCAGACTCCAGACTTCCTGCATGTTTGTAGGATCCGCAACATTTGCAATAACTTCAACTTTCCATGGATCAGGTGATTTTCCTTTACTGCTGAACACAAGATTAAAGAATGTGATTCTGCTTTCAACAAACAAACACTTGTCTTTGCTCAAGGTGAGGCTACATTCTCTCAGACATTCTAGGCATTCATGTAAGTTTGTCTCAAGTTCACTTTCATTGCAACAAAAATGAGGTTGTCATCACTAATGTTCAGGGTGTCTTCACGTGTTTGACGTGCAGACTGAATCATGTGCTGAAATACCTCAGCTGCTGACTCCAAAGTTGAGCATCTTGTATCGAAAATGTCTGAAGTGAGTGGAGAATACTGTAAAATATCTTGATTCTTCTGCAAGATCAATTTGATATTAGTCTGTATTGAAGTCAAGTTTAATGAAGTGTTTAGCACAATTCACTTTCTCTATGTTATCATTGATTGTCAGTGTCAAGTGTCTTTCTCATTGTTGTTCTCATTGGCTTAATTTGGTGATCACAAAGCAATGCAGATTCTAATCTGCTTCTTGCTCTTGAGTTTATTGACAACGTGTGCGGGTGGAACCCAAGAGGTAGCTTATCCCCAGAGTTCTCAACAATGTCAAGGTCCAGTAGGTGCTGCAGTTCCTTTTCTATGTGCTTTCTGACATGAAATGGTTTCCGTTGCCATTGATACATGATTGGGGGCACATTAGGGTTTACATGCAGCTTGTATGTAACACCTTTCCATTTGCAGTTACCAGTGAAGTAGTCGGCATGTAATTCAAGAATGTTGTTGTAAATGTAGGAACTGTGTGTGTGACTGCAATCATGCGCAGGTCTGTTGCTGTGTGGAAACTGATAAGCATGTCACATTCTCCACATATGGCATAGAATACAGTATGCATTCTAGTGTCTTTGAATGAGATTGGTGTTTCCAAAGTTCTGAGAGTTTTCAGCGGTTTGTAACTGTTGTAAGGGAAATTTTTTGCATTCTCTGGTTTGCAGAGAATAAGGCAATCTTGGAGTTTGTTGTACATTTTGTCTCCCAGGACATTGACAGATGTTCCTATATCTCTGAAAGCATCTATGTCAGAGCAGCCAATGGTCACTGTCACATGTGCCTGCTGCTCTACCCAAAAGAGAACACAAAAGTATATTCAGGATCACCCGCCCCTACATTGGCTATGTTCTCTCCCTCTTTTGTTGTGGTATGCATATGTGGCACGTTTCTGTTGGTACCGGTCTTAGTTGATTTTGCTGATGAGTGACAAACAAACAAAATGATTACGTTTTCCACAAGCTTTACACGACTTGCCTGTAGTAGGACACTCTGTCCAATGTAAATAAGCACTGCCACAGTAGACACATTTCTTGGGCAAGTCGGACTCTGTGAGACTGCTGTTGTTGCTTTGCAGGTGATCTCCTGGCACATGAGTCATGAACAGTGTTCACAGAAATTGAACTTGGAGTGTGGTAGTTACTGTTGGCAGCCTCAACTTCTCTAGCCCTGGACTTTGAAAGCGATAGTGATCTTGCTAACACCAATAGCTCTGATAGCTTTCTCAAGTGCTCTGAAGGCTTTCTTGAGTTTCAGCATAGATGGCTAGAGAGACAACCTTCAATTATTTGTGTTTTGATTTCTTGTTCGACATGTTCAATATCACTGAAGTCACATTTGGTTGTTAGTGGTCTCAACTGCAATACCTTCCAAAATTTTTATACCTGAAAGTAATGTTTCTTATTTCTCACCATAGAACATAGAACATCTACATCACAGAAGGAGGCTATTTGGCCTATCATGTCTGTGTTGGCCAATAAATAGCTCTTTCACCTAATCCCACTTTTCAAAGCATGGTATGTAGCCCTGTACATTGCTACACTTCAAATGCTTATTGAAGTACTTTTCAAATGTGACAAAGGTTTCTGCCTCTGTCACCCTTTTAGGCAGTGAGGTTCAAACCCCCACCAGCTTTGGATGAAAAAAATCCTCAACTCCTACACTAAATCTTCTGCTAGTTACTTTAAATCTACATTCCCTGGTTATTGACCTGAGAACTGAAATAGGTCTTTCCTATTCACTCTATCCAGGCAATTCATAATTTTATAGATCCTCAATCAAATCTCACTTTAGCCTCCTCAGTTCCTAAGAAAACAATCCCAGCCTATCCAATCATACCTCATAGTTAAAATTTCCATTCCTGGCAACATCTTCATAAATTTCCTTTGTAACCTTTTGAATGCGATCACATCCTTCTTGTAATGCAGTGACCAGAACAAGCCTAACTAGTGTTTTGTACAGTTTAGAATAACCTCCTACCGCTTGTAAAGTATCCTCAATGCCTTGTTAATCATCTTATCCTATCCTTTGGGGATCTATAAACATGCACTCCCAGGTCCCTAAGTTCCTCTACACTTCGGTATCCTACCATTTGTGTTTTTCCTTTGCCATATTTGCCCCTCCCAAATGTATTACCGCATACTTCTCCAGGCTGAATTCCATTTGCCCATTTCCTGCCCACTTAACCAGTCCATTGATATCTCCTTGCCGTCTGCAGCCTTCTTCCTCACTATCAATCGCACAACTAAATTTTGTATTATCTGCAAACTCCTTAATCATGCCCCCTAAGTGTTAATCACTGATATATACCGTGAAAAGCAAGGGACCCAGTACTGAGCCCTGCGGAACCCCATTGGAGACAGCCTTCCAGTCATGAAACACTTGTTGCAATTGTGAAGTTCTAGGGAAGAAACAGTAAGACATTATGTAAGAAGCATTCAGAATCAGAACTGCATGTGTTGTTAAACATGGATCCTTTTATAATTTCTTCTAGACTCCAGCCAGTACATAAGTGTCTGGTGGTCTTAAGTAGATAACTTGCACAATGCAATTTTTAATATGCTACAAAAGCCCTAACTTAAGTGTTTCCTGATAGTTGTATTCTCTTAGATCTGGTATCCTTTCACATCTTCTCCAGTGTTCCTTATATCATTCTTATAATATGGAAACACAAACCTCTTTTACATTAATCATGGTAACCATTAGTTCTCCATCTTGTTTGGTTCCCTAACAATTCAGAGAAACTTGGCCAATGTAGGCCCACAAAAATATAGTTACACAAATTAAGTATTGGATTAATGCTTCCTGTACCTACAAATTAAATGTGAGGAGCTGATCTCCTACGTTCTGAATTTTGGCACAGTCACCCGTAAGTGAGTTTGTTCATGCCTGCTCGATGATTGGAAAGTGCTGTGACCTACAATGTCCCAGCTGGGAACATGTTATGATCTTTACTGCCTCAGGGATAAAGCGCCTTACAGTGTGGAATGTAGAAACACTTCTCAATAGGTCTGTGTTGTAAGGATCCCTCTTGATTCTGTAATGTTAACAAATAACATAATCATATTAAAATGTGATCTCAGGACTGCACCTCATAGGATCTCTGATGGAACTTTAATACAACAGAGGATTAAGGCAAAAGCTTTTCTCCCAAAAGCAAAAATATGAAAGGTGATATCAAAACGCTTGCATTATCATATGACGCAGGTCTTCACTATCTGCTCTGGTAATAACTCTATACTCCAATTAAATTTTACAGATGCTGCCAGGCCTGCTGATTATTTCCAATATCTTCGGTTTTTGCTGAACTAATTGTGTAACTTTACACTGATCAACCCAGAACAAACCCTAAACTTATACCATCATGCATAAGACCTCTTCATGATTATGAAACAAAGGGAAACATTGCATGAACTGAAAAATAGAACAAGTCAACAACAACTTTCATTTCTATGACACCTTCAATGTAATAAATATCCTAATGGAGTTCAGAGGAGAAACAATGATGAATAGTAACTGATAACATAAAGCACAAATGAAAAAGATAGATGATGAGAGCTCTTTACACCTGTCTCCATATCTGGACATCAGATTTTTGATGTTCCAAGCATCTTATGTAACTTCAATTTTTGTACATCCATTTTCCTGCATGTTTTGACTATCGTTCTGGGCCTGAGACCATCGTTACTATTTTCCCATCTTTTTCTTTTCTTTAACCCTCTTAGATCCCTTTCTCCAGTTGTTGTCTTTCCTTTTATTCACCCCTCTCAGGTATTCTATCACCTAAATCCCTATCTCGACCATCCTACATTCCAGTTGCCATTCCAGGCTCGACTCCCTCTTAGTTAAGCTTGTAGTTTCCCTCTGTATCTCTCAAGGCATCTTCAAAAGGGCCTCCTTGCAAGAAGCAACTCAGTTGCTTGAACCTACTCTCTCTCCGACCTTCTAGCCAGGTTTTCCATTGTGTACTAATCTTGCCAATCATCCTTCTATCCTAGTAAACCCTTCCAGCACTGACATTGTGAACTCTGTCAGTGGAGCAGATCTCACCCTCCTCTTCACAATTTCCTCCAAAATGTCTATTCACTCGTGAACATGGTTCCTGCCATCCACAAGCTTATTATGGATGATTGCATCAACATCATGACCTTGGCAGAAACCTGACTGATGGGTGACGATACCTTTCCCATAATGCCTCCCTACCTGGCTGTAACTTCCACCACTTGCCCTGCCCAGACCCTCATTATGGTGGTGTGGTGCTTATTACCAAATCATACATTGTTCATAGAGTTATTACAGCACAGAAAGCAACCATTTGGCCCATCAAGTCCATGCTGGCTCTCCATCTAATTGCCTTTTGAAATCATTAATTGTCTCCACTTCGACCACCCTTGTAGGCAGCAAGTTTCAGGTCATTACCACTCGCTATGTGAAAAATTCTTCCTCACGTCCCCCCTGTATCGATTGCCCAAAACATTAACTTTTTTCCCCTTAGTCCTTGTACCATCTATTATTGGGAAGTTTTTTTTTGTCTACCTGATTTAAACCTGTCACAAACTTGTACACCGCTATCAACATCACCTCAATCTCCTTTGCTCCAAGGAGAACAACTCCAATTTCTCCAACCTATTCTTGTAGCTAAAATCCCTCATCCCTGAAACCATTCTGGTAAACCTCTATTGCACCCTCTCAAGGGCCCTCACATCCTTCCTAAAGTGTGGTGACCAGATCAAGGTGCAATTATCCAGCTGCGACCCAACAAGAACTTTACAAAGGTTCAGTATAATTTCCTTACTTTTGTACTTAATATGCCCATTTATGAAGTCAAGATCCCTTATGCTTTGTTAATTACTCTCTTAATAGGTCCTGCTACCTTCAAAGATCTATGCACAGGAACCCTACGTCCGTCTGTCCCTGCACACTATTTAGGATAGGGCCATTAAATCTATATTGTCTCTCCCTATCCCTTCTGTCAAAATACATCACTCCATAGTTCTTTACCATTAAATTCCATCTGTCACTTGTTGCCCATTCTGCTAGCCTATCTATGTCTTGTTGAGTCAATTGGTAAAATCCTCAGCGTTTGCCACACCTCTAAGTGTGGCATCGTTGGCTAATTTTGAAACTTTACTCTGTATTCCAATATTCAAGTCATTTATATATCAAAAAAAGTGATCCAAGCACTGACCCTTGGGGAACACACTGTCTGCCATCCCCCAATCTGAATTTCCCATAACTCACTAATTTTTTGCCATTTTTTAAATCCCAGCTGCCACTCACTGGCCCTCCAGTTCCACGACCCTCAATTTTGTTAACCAGCCTTTTACGTAGTACAGTATCAAATGCTTTCGTAAAATCCATATAGACAAAATCCATTGCATTCCCTTTGCCAAGCTTCTCTGTTACTTCATCAAAAAATTCAATTAGTCAAGCATGATCTGCCTTTTACAAATCCGTGCTGGCTCTCCTTAATTAACTCAAACCTCTAAGTGCCCATTAAATTTTTTCCTGATTGTTGCTTCTGAAACCTTACTCATCGCTGATATTAAAATGACTGGCCTGTGATTACTAAGAAGATCCTTTCTTGAATAACGGTGTTAAATTTTACCACTCCTCAATCCTCTGGTACCTCCCCCATACCTAGAGATGATTGGAAGATCATAGAAGTCTTCTGTTATCTCTATTCCTGCTTCCTTTAGCAACCTGGATGCAATCCAGACCAAGTGTCTTATCCATCCCAAGTATAGCCAGTCTTTCCAGTACATTATTCCTATCACTTTTCAACCCAGCCATTACCTCTACCATCTCCATTTCTACCAATATTTTGTCAGCATCCTCTCTTCTATAGTAAACACCGACACAAAGTACTCATTAAGTATTTTAGACTTCCCCTTTGCCTCCAAGCATATATCATTCCCTTTTGTCCTTAATAGGACCCTACTTTCTTCCTGTTTTAAGCAGTCCCTCGGTATCAAGGGTGATTTGCTTCCACTCCGGTTCGATAGATTCTGCGATGGCTGATAAGTTCAGTGCTCGACCTGTAGACTCTGCCTCATGCACGGCATGTGGTGCTTTGAAGGGTTGGATAGATGGGTTGTTTAGGTTTTTACCCTCTCTCCGATACCATGACTTTGCCTCTGCATGTTCCCAACAATGTCTCTCAATATGTTCGGTGCCTTCCCAAAAGAACTTGCTCCATTTTGGTCAGTCGCAGGCCAGGAGCTCCCATGAGTCAGCAGCGATTTTTGACCACTTCAGGGATGCTTTGAGGTAATCTCTAAAGTGATTCTACTGTCCCCCTGGGAGCCTCCTTGCATGGCTAAGTTCTGAGTAGAGCAGTTGTTTCCGGAGTCTAATGTCAGGCAAACAAACAGTATGGTTTTTTTTATTCGTTCATAAAGACAGCAGATTTCCTTCCCTTAAGTGAACCAGATGGGTTTTTACAACAATCAACAATGGTTTCAGGGTCATCATTAGACTTTTAATTCCAGATTGTTATTGAATTCAAATTTCACCATCTGTCGTAGTAGGGTTCGAACCCGAATCCCCAAAATATTACTCTGGATTTATGGATTACAATACCACTACGCCAGAACCTCCCCCATGGTATTACTACTCCATTGCATCAATCACAGATAAAAGTGTTAGTTTCAAATTTCCAACCGTCTAGACTTTGGACTTGCACCTTTGTAACACTGCCACCTCCCTTGTCCATTCCCTGTAGCCCTACAAATATTTTTCCTTCAGGTGCTTATGCAGTTCCATTTTTGGAAGCCATTATGAACATGCCTCTGTCACCCCTTCGGGAAGTGCATTCCAGGTCATAAACCTTTGCTGCATAAAGAAGTTTTTCCTCATGTTGCCTTTGGCTCTTTTGCCAATCACCTTAAATTGGTGCTTTCTGGTTCTCGACCCTTCTGTCTTTGGGGAGTTTCTCTCTAACTACTCTGTCTCTTTCATGATTTTGAACACTTCTGCTCTCAATCTTCTAAGGACTACAATCCCAGCTTCTCCCATCTATCTACATAATGGAAGTCTCTCATTTCTGGAACCATTCTCAAATCTTTTCTACATGCTCTCTAAAGCTTACCATCTTTCCTAAAGTGTGGTGCTCAGTATTGGACATTATACTCCAGTTAAGGCTGATCCAGTATTCCATAAAGGTGCATTATAACTTCCTTGCTGTTGTATTTTATGTCTCTATTCATGAAGTCCAGGATCCCATATGCCTTTTTAACCACTTTTTCAACCTGCCTTACCATCTTCATATACCCCCAGATCTCTTTGTTCCTTTTAGAATTACTCTATCTGCGACTGAAACCCTGATCCATACCTTTGTAACTTGTCGACCCGATTATTCCAATGCCCTCCTGGCTGGCCTCCCATATTCCATCCTATATAAACCTGAAGTCATCCAAAACTCTGCTGTCCATATCCCAGCTCACAACCAAGTCCTATTCACCTATCACCTCTGTGCTTGTTAACCAACATTGGCTCCCAGTTTGGCAATGTCTCTATATTAAAATTCTTACCATTGTTTCAAATCACTGCCCCTCTGTGTATCTTTTTTTAAAATTCATTCATTCTTGAGATGGAAGCGTTGCTGGAGAGGCTAGCTTTTATTGCCTGCCCCCAAATGCCCTTGAATGGAGTGTTTACTTGGCTATTTCAGAAGCTGTTAAGATTCAATCACAAAGCTGTGGATCAGAAGTCATATGTAGACCAAACCAGGTAAGGATTACAGATTTGCTCCTCTGGAGGGCATTTTTTTGACAATCTGGTAGCTATTATTAGCTCTTCAGTCATTCGTTTATTAATTTAATTTAAATTCCCATAGTTGCCATGGTGGGATTTGAATTTATGTTCCAGACTGTTAGCCCAGGCCTCTAGATTACTAGTCCTGTAACATTACCGCTATGCTATCATCCTCCTAACTTCCTCTAGCTTAAAAACTCCCCGAGATCTCTGAACTTCTCTAATTCTAGTTTTTTGTGCATACATCATCTTCGGCAGTGGTGTCCTCAGCTGTCTGGGGTCTAAGCTCTGACATTCTCTTCCTAATCCTGTCTCTTGCTCTCCCCTTTAAACCTACCTTTGTGACCAAGCTTTTGGTCACATGTTCAAATATCTCCCTTGTGGCTTGATGATTGATAACACTTCTGTAGGCGTCTTGGACTGTCTTACAATGTTAAAAGTACTATGTAAATGCAAATTGTTGTGAGAAAGCTTTTGAAGGCAGGGAGAAAGGTACACAGGTGAAGGTTTTAGGAAAAGAGCTCCAGAGAGTAAGAATGATACAACTTAAGATCTTAGCACTGATAATGGAGTGGAAAATGGAGATTGATTTTATAAACCACCCTTAATATTTGTTTGCAGCAAAATTGATGAGGTAGGATATTATCAAACTACACACCCAGCTGAATATAGCCATCTTAGACTGGAGGTGGCGCTGTGGTGTTATTTAAGAGGCAATAGATAAGTAAAGTTAGTGTGGGAGTAAAAGTGAGGAATTCCCAAATGACAATTTTATTACTGTTACCTCAGCTTTTAATGGTGCCCCTGTGTTATAAGAGCCATTCTCGAGTGTCTTGAACAGATTTATTTTAAGAAATTAATTTATCATTAATATTCTGAAAATAATCTGGAAACAAATTGGAACTAAGTGAAAATTAAGTATTATTCTCAATTATTTAAAGCAGTGACTGGTCAGACCATCAATTTCAAATCTCTTTTCTCCAATTCCATTTTCTTCTATATTTAGATCCTTTTCATTATCTTTGATCTCTTTCACAATATCCCCAGTGTTCATACTACAGGAGACATAGAGGGGTTGGGGGCCAGGATTAGGCAATGTGATCTCCTTACTATCCCATACATACGATCGTATGAATCAGGAGCAGGAGTAGACCACTCGCGCCTGCTCTGCCATTCAATATCATGGCTGATCTGAATGTAACCTCAACCCACATTCTTACATACCCCCAATAACCTTTCACCCTTTGTTAATCAAGAATCTATCTAGCTCTGCCTTAAAAATATCCAAAGACTCTGTTTCCACCACCTTTTCAGGAAGAGAGTTCCAACGACTCACAACCCTTTAAAAAAAATCACCTCATCTCTGTTTTAAATGGGCGATCCCTTATTTTCAAAGGGTGACCCCTAGTTCTAGATTCTCCCACAAGAAGAAACATCCTCTCCACAACCACCCTGTCAAGACCCCTCAGGATCTTATATCTTTCAATTAAGTCGCCTCTTACTCTTCTAAACTCCAGCGGATACAAGCCTAATCTGTCCAACCTTCCCACATAAGGCAACCCACCCATTCTAGGTATTAGTCTCTTATATCTTTCAATTAAGTCGCCTCTTACTCTTCTAAACTCCAGCGGATACAAGCCTAATCTGTCCAACCTTCCCACATAAGGCAACCCACCCATTCTAGGTATTAGTCTGGTAAACCTTCTCCGAACTGCTTCCAATTCATTTACATCCTTCTTTAAATGAGGTGACCAAAACTGTACACAGTACTCCAAATGTGGTCTCACCAATACCCTGTGCAACTGAAGCATAACATCCCTACTTTTGCATTCAATTCCCCTCACAATAAATGATAACATTCCATTAACTTCCCTAATTACTTGCCATACTAGCCTTTTGTGATTCATGCACTAGGACACCCAGATCCCTCTGCATCTCAGAGCTCTGCAATCTCTCACCATTTAAATAATATGCTTCTTTTATTTTTCCTGCCAAAATGGACAATTTCACATTTTCTCACATTATACTCCATTTGCCAGATCTTTGCCCACTTGCTTAACCTATCTATATCTTTTTGTAACCTCCTTACGTCCTCTTCACAAATTACTTTCCTACCTATCTTTGTGTCATCAGCGAATACGGCAACCATCCCTTCATCCAAGTCATTTATATAAATTGTAACAGTTGGGTCCCAGCACTGATTCCTATGGCATAACACTCATTACACCTTGTCAACCTGAAAAAGACCCATTTATGCCTACTCTCTGCTTCCTCTGTTAGCCAGCCAATCTTCTATCCATGCCAATATGTGATCCCCTATACCATGAGCTTTTATTTTCTGCAATAACCTTTGACGTGGCACTTTGTCAAATGCCTTCTGGAAATGTGTAGAGGTGTTTCTTTACATCACCACTGAGCAGCCTGGCTCTAATTTTAAGGTTCGATCCCCTTGTTTTGGACTCCTCTCACCAGAGGAATAGTTTCTCTCTCCCTCTCCTATCCATTCCTTCAATCATCTGAAACATTTCAAAAAAGATAACCTCTTAATCTTCTATATTCTGGTCCATGTATCCTATCTTCATAATTTACTCCTTTAGCCCTGCTATCATTCTGGAGAACTTGCACTGCAATCTTATTCCTGCCCTAAGACCAATATATCCTTCCTGAGGTGTGGTGCCCAGAACTGAATGCAGGATTCCAGACTGGGTCTAACCAACATTCTGAACAGTTGTAACATAAGTTCCAGACCATTGAGATAAAGGTAAATATTCAATTACCCTTATTAATTATTTTTTACCTGACCAATAGCTTTTAATGATTTCTATATTTAGATCACCAAATCCCTGTTCATCCACAGCTCCTAAGCATTTAGAAAATACTTTTATCTCATTCTTAGATCCAAAGTGAACTCCATCTTACCAGTTTTGCCCACTCACTTAATTTCTCAATGTCTGTTTACAACTTTCTGCTCACATCGACATTATTTACTGTGTCACCTAACTAGTGGTGTCAGTAAACTAAATATATGGTTCTTGATTCCTCCATCCAAGTTATTTACAAACATAGTGGGCAGAATTTGATGACAGCTGGATTTTATGTTCCCGCTGTTGTCAGTGGGATTTATAATGGCTAACCCCATTTTACGGCCCCGCCCCCACGATAACAGGGTCGAAAAATTCTGCCCAGTGAATAGCTGAAGCTCTGGTAGGAATTCCTGCAGGATACCACTGATCATATCAAACCAACAATCAGAAAGAGCAGACGTCTAGTTGTAAATCATTGGGACTTTTTATTACAATTTTCATCTTGCTTATCACCCCGCTTACAGCTACAAAAAAAGACAGTAATGAGATAGAAAGCATATGGGTTTAGGTGGCAGGCGGGCTGAGGTGTGATTGATGGAAAACAAGGTTAGAGTGGAAGTAGGCAACCTTTGTAATGAAAATGGGGTAGGAGCTTAGCTGAGGATCAGACTGGACAACGAGATTGTGAACACTCCAGTTCAAACTGAAGCAGTGGCCAGGCAGTGGGATGGAGTTGGTAGTGATGCTACAGAATATTGTCCAAGTTTTTGCTGGCAGAGATTCACAAATGAATCCAAACAGCCTGAAAGCATAGAGACAATGGAGGGATTGAAAAAGCTAGTGGAAGAACAGAACTAGGGTTATTGGTGTACATACTGAAGCTGAACCCCAAGCGTCAGGCAAAATTGCCAATTGACAGCATGTGAAAGTGAGAAGGGCCAAGAATGGAGCCTTGGGAGACTCTGGAAGTGTCAGTGCAAGAGTGAAGAGAAACAACAGATAGATACTCTGGTTACCGTTGGAAAGTAAGAGTGGGACCAAACATGGGTAGCCCCATTAACTGGGCGCAGAGGAGTTTTGGACGAAGATGATGTGTTTGACCATGTCACTGGTCGCAGATAAGTCAACAAACGATATTACCTCATGGTGATAGTCAGAGATTTTGATTCGTGACATTAATTGGGACCATTTATGTGCTCTAGGTTGAGTTGTAGATCTGATAGTGGGATTCAAACATGAATTGATGGGAGAATTGAGCAAGGGTCTAGGTGGAACCCAGACTTTCAAGAGCTTCAGAAAGGGCAGGGAAATTGGATAAAGAGGAAGCAGCTGGCAAAGACAGAGAAATCAAAGATAGGAATTTTGAAAAGGAATAATGAAAGCAGTTTTGAAACTGAGGGAGACAATATCTAAGGAGACGGAACTATTTATGTTAGTTAGCATGGAAAGCAGGAAATGAAACTGGGTGATTAGTGGGAATGGGGGTAAAGATAGCAGCAGGTAGGTCCCATGAATGAGATGAGCTTGGAGATTTGAGAAAAAAATGGGGGTGGGGCTGGACAGCACTATGATGAGGGAGATTTGAACTGATGAGAAAAGGCAAGAGGGAAAAGCAGCCAAGAAACCTGAATGGATTGTCTCTACCTTGATGACAAAGAAATCCATGATCAAGTGAAGTAAGAAAATACTACTAGTATGGGGACCTCAATGCCACATTAACTTATAGGAGCTCTTTTACCAGCACTTCTAGAGAACCTGAACAAAAAAAAGCTAATTGGAGATCATGTGTCCTTAGAAATCAGGAAGTTGCTGCCGAAGTTTCAATTTAAAAATTGACCTTGGGTAAGGCCCAAAATCTACAAACACTGCATCCGAGTCTTTATTGACAATATTTCCAGAGGTGATCTTAGATGTTCAAAATATGCCTCAACGGTGTACAAAAGCTGCTGGTACTCTGGATATATCAGTTCAGTGGAACTCAATACCTTCTCCTGATAATCTGTGGCTAGGAGTACCAACTCTTCTCTACTTTAGTGACATCACATACACATCACCCACAAGCTTGACTTACTTGAACAGATGCAAATAATTTATAACTAATAATGTAGAAACTCTTAGCATTTTTTAACAAATAGTTGGTTTGAAGATAACTTCTCAAAAGGTCAGGATCCATGGAAACTAAAGCCAATTTATTTTGGCATTATATGCAATTATCAAGTGGAAATTTTCTAAACATATACATTGCAACAAAGTTGAAAAATATTGAAACTCAAAGCAGAATCCATAAAACCCAATGACCTTTATCACCTCAAAATGTGACCAGTAGTTTAAAAAAGCTGGGTGAAAAGTAAAAAACAAAAAGAGAATCAGATACATCTGAAACAACAGAAACTAAATTTTACTTTCTTCTAAATCTTTCCAGATTAATAACTCTGTAATCCTAGTTCTCCCTCTTGCTTTTAGTTATTCATCTATTACTTTCTCCATCTCCCATTCAACTGTCTCCTCACAGCACATATTATCTGCAACCAAGAGTGGGTATGGAATCTTACTCTAAGGCCTTTGAAAATCCCATTAGTAGGTGGTGTGCAAGAAGGGTCTACAGTAAGGACTTCAGATGTTCCCTCCATGGAGGGAAGTAACTAGTCTCTACCCACTACTCCTACTGGCAAATTGCTGACTCACCACATTGAGAACAGTGAGTGGTTAAAAGAAACACATGCTTCAACTGTGTGGAAGAGATGTTGCTCCAGTGCATTGCGTCAGTCCTGGAATAAAAGGATTATATAACTACACATAGGTATGTAGGAGAAAGAGATGTTCCATTTCAAAATTGATCATCCATGACAAAGCTAGAATAAAAACAAATCTTCTAGAGGAGAATTGTATATATACTTGAAAAAGGAGAATATTACAGGTCTTTGAGGAAAGAGCAGGGGAGTGAGACTAATTGGATAGCACTTTCAAAGAGCCAGCACATGATGGGTGAAATGGCCTCCTTCTGTGCTGTATGATTCTATGGAAGAATTAGAAGCCAGCCATTACAGCAGTGTGGATTATCTACCCTGATACAAAATCCTGTGTAATTGTACCCCACTATTAACCGACACAAAGAGCCAAGGGGGAAGATTGCTGCTATTTAAAGTAAAATCCTAAGTCATGAATTGATAAAGCATTTACTCTATCACTATAAATTGCAAACAGAAGTGTTCACCACACACCCCGTCCTTTGGTGAAAAAGTTATTTGTAATATATTTCTACGGTAGTGATATTGAACTTAAACAAACAAAGTGAGACATGTATATCAAGTCCTTTATTTGCAACATTTTTAGCTTCCCCCTAAACAGGTATTTAGCTCTAAATGTGCAAAGCATTTCAAAACAGGTCAGTGCTTGCTTTGAAGAAGCTTCATGTTTCTTACATACATCACAGCCATTATCCACTTTTGAAATAGTCCAAGACAAAAGCTTCCAGAAAATGTAAATCAATAATTCTTGTTCATGAAAAACATCTACTGCAGATAACCAAAAATTGAAAAGAACTATGAAACTAGAATGTCTTTTCCTTTAAAAAAAAGAATAAAACCAATTTTTGTCTATTTAAATAAAAAACAAAACTCGGTGCAAAACATCATCTAAAGTCTTCTCTTCTGTGTGCTTATATACAACACTGAAAGAAAAAAGAACAACTGTAAAGATTCTCTAGTTTAAGATAAATGGAATAAATACCAGTTAATGTCTATTAATTAATACACAGGGGCCAGTACTGTGGTTAACACAAGGGTCAGATGAACCAAACTAAATTTCTTAAACTGAAGCAAACCTCATATTCCAGCTATGTCACAGTCATACGCCTTTCTTTTAAATTGTCAATGGCAGTTATCCAATGAAAAGACGATACTGTGACAAGCCTACTGCATTCATTACACTATCTTAAAAGTTAAAAGCTTTGTTGCTGAGTAAGCTGATTGGTATGTTGGAGATGCGGAGGAACAATGAAGACGACCTGATTCAAGACTAGTTTTGCTCATTTTCCTGAGGGAGGTTTTTAAACAAATATTATTTTGGAAAAAGAGATAAACAGGCTAGTTAAACTGCCAGAACAGTATATTTAATCGGACTCTCAGTCTAGAAAGATCCCTGTTTGCCATCTTTTATTTCACAAATGAAATTTGTATTATTAGATATTTTGCTAAGAGTTACTTCTCACACGGTCCAAGGTTCTTAATTAGGATATCATCAGCACATTACATTAGGCAGGCAGTATGCTTGATAAAGTAAAAAACTGATGCAAATTTAATTAGTGGTTATGAACATTTTGAATACTTAAGTACTTTGATTAAAAATTGTAAATGGAAAGCATAATTAGGGGGAAGACTTTGAAACAAAAGCAGAGCAGCAGTAATAAATACTGAAGGAAGGGGAAGATGTGGCTCAGTCATACAAGCAGACAAGAGCAGTTAGGACACGTCTCCGAAAATTTCATCCTCACAGAAAAAGGGAAAGAAAAATAAAAGCTCCCCAAATGACTCAATTGATAGCAAACTTCATGTGACCAGGTAAAATATGCAGGAATGAGATCAGATAAAGTGGCATGAGTGGATGAGTGTGGCTATGCATAGCAAAGCTCACAAAACGTTGCCATGGGAACTCTTAGCAAGATCACAGCAGCATCATATTTAAAAGCAAGCATCTTATTTTTCTTCCAGAAAGGAGAGTGATGGAGAAACAAAGCAGTTAAGAAAAATTGAGAGTCAGAGAGAGAGAGCGAGAGAGAGATCATAAGAGAGACATGCATGTAGCCCAACATTCATGAGAGAGAGAAACTGGAAGACAGTCACAGGAATAGATTTTTTTTTCAAAAGCCTTTGCCCAAAATTAATACCATAGTAGTTTTATAGTCCAATATAAAGTAGAGAGAATTGTCAGGTTTTATTAAGAAAAAACGTTAATTTACCATTGTTGCCTCGAATAAATGCATCTCCATATTTGTTCTTAAGTTGACCATTTACATATTCTTCTGTTTGTTCCAATGCTATATTCATATACCCATCCAGACAAGCCAAAACACCTGGTAAAATGAGACAATTGCAATTAGAATTTATTAAAACCCAGTACTAGGATGCTCAATATGATTGGTTACAATACTGAGTTATACAACATGATAACAGGTATCATAGATTAGAACTAAATGTGCATTTGATGGTACAATAACTTTTTGCCACAATCTATAGACCTCACTGAGTGACAACATAAGAATACATCCCTTTTATTACACTAGAAAAAACAGAGTTAAAAGAATCCTTACTCACTAAAATTAAAGGTTATAATTGAACTAATACCCACTTTAAAATGGAAGATTACTAGTTTCATTGATACTTGGGCAGAGTGGGAATGCATCCCTTCATTGGTTAACATCCTACCTAAGTGGCAAGATCCTTATCTTCATTGAAGAAGGTGAGAAGGGAAAGGGGAAAAACAAAACAAAGCAGCAACATCCATCTTGTATCCATCAGTTTGACAAGCCTCCAGTGAGTTGATAATGGAACAGCATCAGTAGCAGATGTGAAAATGTTTTACCACTGTAGGCAAAGGAAGCTATTTATAGCAAGAAAATATGGTACCAAACCACTGACGATTTCAACTGCACTGAAGATATGCAACAAGAAAAAAAGCTCTACAAACATAGTTTAAATATTCTGAGCAGCAGGATTTAGCAAGGTAATTAGATTAAGCTTATTTCTTCTCTCAACTGGTCTTATTACTCCAGCACATAAGTATCTAAGTAGGCCAATGTATATTACCTCGGTAATCCACACCCGAGTTCAGTTTGACCACCACTGGTCTCCCTATGATCTGTTTCAGAAAATCGCTGGGCGTTTGCTTTCGTAGGCTCATCTTGTACCCTTCAGCCTAAGCACCTGTACAAGTAAAGAAACATTTCCTCAATAACATAACAAGCATAAATAATTCAAATCAGACTTTTCAAAGAACTGATGAAGGTTTCTGTACATTTGCAAATTGTGGCCATGCATGGAGAAGAGGCAGGCAGAATGCATGGAAGTCAAGCAGAAAGACAGTGGCACACAAACATGGTGACAGGTATGGGCAGATAACTCTTTTTTTTCAAAAACTTCAACTTGATTTGAATAATTTAATATAATGCAAAAACTTTTGAGTACTTTTATGAAAGAATTAAATTCAACTTAATTTGTTACTTTAAATGCCAAGCTTTAGCTCAGTGATAGCACTCTTACCTCAGTCAGCAAGTAATGGATCGAGGCCCCACCAGAATCCTGGGCACATTAACTAGGCCAACACGTTACTGCAATATTCAAGGAATGCGGCACTGTCAGAGGTGTCATTGTTTAGGGGAGGTGTAAACAAGGCCCCACCTATCCTATCAGACAGATGTAAAACATCTACTGGTACTACTTGAAGAATAGGGAAATTCTCCTGGTGTCCTGACCAACATTTATTCCTCAGTCACTACAAAAATAGATTATCAGTTTATTCATTTCATAGATGCTTAGGGAACCTTGTTGTGCACCAACTGATGCCAGGTTTATCTACATTACAACAGTGCATAAAGTTCAAAAATACTTATTTGGTTCTGAAATACTTTGGGGACATCCTGAGGATGTGAAATGTGCAGATTTGTTTTTGCTTTTTATTTAATTAAAAGAAAGTTTGATTACACAAAAAACCTGTAGAAATTGTACTGCAATGCACAAGAACTCAAGTAAGAGGCTCTCCATAACCCAATCCAAGTACTGGTTGAGCAAGTGAAGATTAGTTCTGAATTTGAACTTCCATGCACAATGGGCAGATTTCCAGGCAATAACACTGCTTCAAAGTAATTATGGCAAGTTTTATCATAGTCCCATGCCTTAATCCAGGCACTGCTACCAAATAGTGTAGTGAAGCTTCATTAATCTCTGTCTTTCTACCATAAACAAAGAATTCTATTTAACAACAAGCAATCTTTATGTTGCTATTGTGATGACAACTTATTTTTCAATAATGCAGCCATCACAACCACATCTCACTTTCTCTATCATCATCATCCTGCAGTAATGCCTATAGCAAGTCTTTAGTTTGAGTGATGAAGGATCTTGGCTCAGGAGATCAGGAAGTAATATCCTTACTTCAGTGTTGGGTGGAGATCAGGAATAACAAGAGCTTAAAATACTAGTGAGAGTAGTTTGCAGGTCCCCTGGATAGACAATTAATCAAGAAATAATAAGAGCTTGTAACAAAGGTAATACAATAATGAAGGGGGACTTCAATCTTCATATAGACTGGGCAAATCAAATTAACAAAGGCAGTCCAGAGGATGAGCTCATGGAATCCATTCAAGAGAGTTTCCTGGAACAATACATTGCAGAATCAACAAGGAATAAGGCTATTTTAATCTGGTGATGTGTAATGAGACAGGGTGAATTAGTAATCTCATGGTAAAGGATAATATGGGGCACAGTAATCATAATATGATAGTGTGAAATTCTAAGTTTGACAGTAACATATTTAAGATCAAAACAAGAGTCTTAAACTTAAATAAAGCCAATTACATTGTTCAGGGTGAGTTGGCTAAGGCTGATTGGGATATATGGATTTCCAAAAGGCATTCAACAAGGTGCCACATAAAAGGTTATTATACAAGATAACGGCTCATGGAGTTAGGGATAATACGTTAGCATAGATGGATGATTAGTTAACTGACAGAAGCAGGGTAGGGAATAAATGGGAATTTTCAAATTTGCAGCCTGTCAGTAGTGGAGTGCCCCAAGAATCAAATACTGGGCCTCAGCTATTTACAATTTATATTAATGACTTAATGATGAAGAAGCAGAAAGTAATGTATCCAGCTGTGCTGATGACACAAAACTGAGTGGGACAGTACGCTGTGAGGAGGATTCAAAAGAGGATGCAAAGAGATATGGCCAGGTTAATTAATTGGGCAATAAGAAATATAATGTGGGGAAATAGGAAATTATTGACTTTGACAGGAAGAATAGAAAATCAGTTTTTTTTTTAAATGGTGAGAAACTCTTAAATGTTGACGTTCAAAAAGACTTGATGTGCTCATACAAAGAGCATCCAGGTACAGCAATTAGGAAGGCAAATGGCATGTTCACCTTTATTGCAAGGAGGTACAATCATACAGGGCTTTGCTGAGACCTCACCAGGAATACTGTGCAGTTTAAATTTCCTCATTTAAGGATGGATATACTTGCCAAGGAGGCAGTGCAACTAAGATTCATTAGATTGATCCATGTGATGAGAGGGCTGTTGTATGATGAGAGATCAAGTAGAATGGGCCTATACTCTGGAGTTTAGAAAAATGAAAGGCAATCTCCATGAAGCATAGGATATTCTGAGGGGCCTTGATAGGGTAGACACATATTGTTTTCCTCACCGAGAGTCTTGAACTAAAGGACGTGGTCTCAGGGTATGGGGGTGAGCATTTAAGACTGAGTTGAAGAAGAATTTTTCCACTCGTGAATCATAGGAATTCTCTACCCCAGAAGACTGGATGCTCAGTCGTTGAGTATATTGTAGTTGAAGATAGATTTTTGAACTCTAGGGGAATCAAGGGGATCAGGCAGGAAAGTGGAGTTGAGGTCAAAGATCTTATTATTGAGCAGATGTAAGGGGTTATGGTCTACTCCTGCTCCTATTTCCTATGTTCTTTAATCCAAGAGAAAAAAGATCAAATTGTAAAGCTCATTCCCCAGGACATGACAAGACTACTCCAACATACAGTACTCCTGCAGCGGAGCTCTGGTCACAATATTATAACCAGTTTATAGATACACTAGTGAAGGTGCAAAAATGATTCACAAGGAGGTCACCAGAACTGAGAAGATATGCCTATTAGGAATGGCTGAATTGGCTTCTCTAGAAAAAAGGAAGGTTGTGGGGTAACCTAATAGAGGTCTTGAAAATTATGAAAGGATTTAGAAAAACTATTTCCACTGTAGGTGAAGACCAAAACTAGGACCCCTGAAAAGATAGTCACTTATAACTCTAATAAGGATTTCAGAGGAAAAAAACCTCTTTATTTAAAGAGTGGTTAGAATATGGAACATCACTACCACAGCAGCTAGTTGAGGTGAATAACAAATACAATTAAGGGCAGCTAGATAAACACAGGGAGAAAGGAATATAAGGAGATAAATCAGGAGAAATGAAGGGGGTTGGAAGGAGGCTCATGTGGAGCATTAACACCGACAGAGATCAGTGGGACTGAATAGCCTCGTTTCTGTGCAATGTAATTTTAGGCAAAATATACACAGGATCCTTGGACAAATGATTAATATATTAAGATATGTCTTTTAATACCTTTATAGAAAAGATGTAGGCAGAGAAAGGATGACGATTGGGTTCACCAGGCCCCAATAACAGCTCAGATACAAACTTTATACAGGCACTACAGAAACATCAGAGCTTCTCTCAGCAGGCCTCAGGCACTGGCCGCAACCCCGAGCGACTGAAGCTGAGCTCGTGCCGCACACTGCCCGCTTGGAATTTCAAACCACACTTACTGCTCGATTCGAACGTAGCCCGGGCGGTTCCAAACTCCTTCACACAATCCGAAAGCAGCCCGGCCGCTTCCAAAAGATCTCTCTCCCTGCCAACTCCTCACAATCAACCAATCCTGTACCGAGACACTCCCCTGGCATCGCTACGGCGGCTTCGCTGCGCCAAAAAAGGCGAGGCGGGGCGGTGAAGTCGATTCAAATGTCTAAAGTTTTGATGTGATGCCAAGATATCGGAATTGTTTCTTGCGATGGTGCTACATTGTGTCAACAAATGCAACTTAGGAAAACTTGGTATTAATAACTTAAAGTTGGTATTAATAACTTTTTGCTGAGAATGTTTCACACGAATTGTACTGTTGCACTTGAGGGATGACATCCATTTTTTATAACATAAACAAAAAATGCTGGTAGAACTCAGCAGGTCTGACAGCATCTGTGGAGAAAGAGACAGAGATAACGTTTCCAGTCCGTATGACCCTTCTTCAGATCTAAAGGGAGGTAGAGATGCAGTGAAATATATATTGATTGAGGGGGGTGGAACCGGTGAAGCTGGATAGAAGGTCAACTATAGGTGGAGGCAAAGAAAGATGCCATAAACACAAGGTCAAAGAGTTGTTAATGATGGTGGTACTGGCTAAATGGGGTGCTAATGGTGACATTAAGAAAGCAAAATGTGATAATGGCCGTACCAGGGTAAGCACTCTGGAAAGTGACAAATGGCCCTAGTGGGGGTGGGGTGGGGTGAGGTGACAGTGGTGGGAAGAAAGCTCAAAAATAGGCTAAAAGCTGGGGATAAAACGATGAATGAGACTGGAAATAAATTTTTTAAATAATAATGAAAATAAGTGGAAAAAATTAATAAAAGTTAAAAAAAATGAATATGGAAAAAATTGGGATGAAAAGGGGGGTGGGCGTGGGGAGGAGGAGAGAGTTCATAGTCTGAAGTTGTTGAATTCAATGTTAAGTCCGGAAAGCTGTAAAGTGCCTAATCGGAAGATGAGGTGCTGTTCCTCCAGTTTGCGTTGGGCTTCACTGGAACATTGTAGCAGGCCAAGGACGGACATGTGGGCATGAAAGCAGGGTGGTGTGTTGAAATGGCAAGCGACAGGAAGGTCTGGGTCATGCTTGCAGACAGACCAAAGGTGTTTTGCAAAGTGGTCACCCAGTCTGCATTTGGTCTCTCCAATGTTGAGAAGACCACATTGGTAGCAGTGAATGCAGTAGACCAAATTGAGGGAAGTGCAAGTGAAGCACTGCTTCACTTGAAAGGGGTGTTTGGGCCCTTGGACGGTGAGGAGGGGCAGGTGTTGCACCTTCTGCAATTGCATGGGAAGGTGCCTTGGGAGGGGGTTGAGGTTTTGAGGGTGATGGAGGAGTAGACTAGGGTGTCCCGGAGGGAACAGTCCCTATAGAATGCTGACAGGGGGTTTGAAGGGAAGATGTGTTTGGTGGTGGCATCATGCTGGAGTTGACGGAAATGGCGGAGGATGATCCTTTGAATGCAGAAGCTGATGGGGTGAAAAGTGAAGACAAGGGGGACACTATCATTGTTCTGGGAGGGAGAGGAAGGTGTGAGGGCAGTGGTGCAGGAGATGGGTTGGACACAGTTGACGGCCTTGTCAACCACTGTGGGTGGGAAACCTCGGTTAAGGAAGAAGGAAGACATGTCAGAAGCACTGTTTTGGAAAGTGGCATCATCAGAACAGATGTGACAGAGGCAAAGGAACTGAGAGAATGGGATGGAGTCCTTACAGGAGTCAGGGTGTGAGGAGCTGTAGTCAAGGTAGCTGTGGGAGTCGAAGGGCTTGTAATGAATATTGGCGAACAGTTTATCACCAGAAATTGAGACAGAGAGGTCAAGGAAAGGCAGGGAAGTGTCGGAGATGGAGCATGTGAAAGTGATGGAAGGGTGGAAATTGGAAGTAAAATTGATAAATTTTTCCAGGTCCGGGCAAGAGAATGAAGCGGCACCAATACAGTCATTGATGTACTGAAAGATGAGTTATGAGAGGGACCCTAAGTAGGACTGGAACAAGGAATGTTCCACATATCCCATAAAGAGACAGGCATAACTGGGGCCCATGCGGGTACCCATAGCCACACCTTTATTTGGAGGAAGTGAGACGAGTTTAAGGAGAAATTGTTCAGTAAGGGAACAAGTTCAGCCAGACGGAGGAGAGTGGTGGTGGATGGGGATTGTTTGGGCCTCGGTTCAAGGAAGAAGTGGAAGGCTCTCTGTGTCCCCTGGTTCTACACCCACCCCCCACAGGCGAATCATCCTTCCTGCACCTATCCTGTTGAGCCCTGTAAGAATTTTGTATGTTTCAATGAGATCATCTCTCATTCTTCCAAACTCTAGAGAATACAGTCCCAGTCTCCTCGACCTCTCTTCATAAGACAACCTAGCCATCCCAGGAACCAGTCTGGTGAACCTTTGTTGCACTCTCTATGACAAGTATACCTTTTCTTAGGTAAGGAGACCAAAACTGTATACAATACTGCAGGTGCAGTCTCACTAAGGCTCTAAACAATTACAGTAAGACTTCTTTACTCCTGTACTCAAATCCCCTTGAGGTGAAGCTCAACATACCATTTACATTCCCAATTGCTTGCTGCACCTGCATGCCATCTTTCAGTGACTCATGAACAAGGATATCCAGGTACCTTTGGACATCAACACTTCCCAATCTCTCAGCATTTAAAAAAATACTCTGCATTTCTGTTTTTCCTACCAAAGTGGATAACTTCACATTTGTTCACATTATATTCTAATCAGCCATGTTCTTCCATTCACTTAGTCTATCTAAATCCCCTTGATGACTCTTTGCATCCTCCTCACAACTCACATTCCCACCTAGTTTTGAGTCATCAGCAAACTTAGAAATGTTACGTTTAGTCCCCACATCCAAATCATTGATATAGATTGTGAATAGCTGGGGCCCAAGTACTGATCCTTGCAGTACTCCACTAGTCACAGCTTGCCAACCTGAAAATGACTCGTTTATTCCTACTCTCTCTTTTCTGTTCTTCAACCAACTCTCAATCCATGCCAGTATATTACCTCCAATCCCATGCACTCCAATTTTGTTTACTAACCTCTTATGTGGGACGTTATGCAAAGCCTTCTGAAAATCCAAATACACCACATTCTCCGGTTCCCCTTTTTCTATTCTGCTAGTTACATCCTCGAGTAACTCGAACAGATTTGTGAAACATGATATTCCTTTCATAAATTCACGTTAACTCTGCCCAATCCTACCATTATTTTCTAAGAGTTCAATTGTCATAGATTCTTTATAATAGATTCTAGAATTTCCCTACTATTGATGTCAAGCTAACAGGTCTGGAGTTCCCTATTTTCTTTCTCCCTCCTTTCTTAAAAAGTGGGGTTACATTAGTTACATTTCGGTCTGCAGGGACCATTCCAGAATCTGTAGAATTTTGAAAGATGACCACCAATGCATCCACTCTCTCTTCAGCCACCTCTTTCAATACTCTGGGATGTAGATCATCAGGTCCAGGGGATTTATCAACTTTCAGTCCCATTAATTTCTCCAATACTACTTTTATAATAATATTAATTTCTTATAATTCCTCATTCCTGCTAGACCTTTGGTTCTGTAGTATATCTGAGAGGTTTTTGTCTCTTCCGACTTGAAGACTGACATATTAGCATTTGTTTAGTTTCTCTGCCATTTCCTTATTGCCTATTACAAATTCTCCTACTTCTGCCTGTGATGGGCCCACATTAATCTTTGTTAATCTTTCCCTTCTTACATACCCATATACGCTTTTACAGTCTTTTTATGTTTCCCACTAGTTTGCTCTCATTTTATTTTCTCATTCTTTATCAGTTTCTCAGTTCACCTTCACTACATTTTTAAAAACTCTCAATCTTCAGGCTTATGACTTTTTTTGACAACTTTATCGGCATCTTTCTTTGATCTACTACAATCTTTAACTTCTTTTGTTAGCCATGGTTGGGTCACTTTTCCTGTTGGGTTTTTGTGCCTCAAAGGAATGTAAATTTGTTGTAAACCATGTGTTAATTCTTTAAATGCTAGCCATTGCCTATCTACTTTCATATCTTTTAATGAAGTTTCCCAGTCTACCACAGCCAGCTTGCCCCTCGTACCATCAGAGTTGCCTTTGTTTAAATTTTTCTAGACTGTCTGGCAGTCACCCATTCCCTCTCTGCCTGTGCTCTCTTAACCTGCAGTGTGACCACCTCCATAAACATGCTATCCACATAGTTCGCAGCTTCGCAGATGTGCCAATGTGACTCCAGCCATTGCCTGAGTTCCAAAACATGAAGCTCAAGTTTCTGCAGCTGGTGCCACTTCCTGCAGATGTGTTTGTCTAGGACAGAGGAAGCACCCATGTGTTTCAGGATGCGAATTCCATTCAGCTGAGCTGCCCTGCCATGCCTTTATTTTACTATTTATTATAAACGTGGTGACTAGAAACCCAGACCCTACTGCTCTTAATAAGCTTTACTCATGCTAGTAAACCTTATTACTATGAATAAACCCTTACAATTCCGACTAAATTACCTGAGTTTTGAAAAATAAATGAGCAAAATACTTACCAACCAATGACTTACCTGTTTTCCTGTGACATCACACTTTGAGTTTTTCTCAGAACACGTCTGCCACCGCTCTCCATGCTCTTTTAAACTCTAAGTTAAGGTAGCTACCTAAGTAAACAGCAGCTCCCCCCCTCATTGTACCAAATTCCCTCACTCACCAAATTCCTAAGCTCACACCCTGTGACTAGATGCACTCAGTGACCCGCTACTGTCTTTATGCTTGCTTACTTTGGAACTGCCCGAAGTCTCCAACTTTAACTCAGAGTTAGAGACTTTTGTGGAGGGTCCTGGGGCACAAGGGAACCGCCCATTGAAAGTTCAAACTTCCCGGGCAATTCCCATGGAGTCTGGATGTGCGTCCAGTCTCCAATGATCCAGAGGCAGGATAATTTGGGCCAATGTCTCTACTCATGGGAGAATCAGAACAAGGGGGCACCATTTCAAAATAAGGGGTCTTGAGGAGGCATTTCTTCTCTGAAGGTTTCTTTGGAATTCTCTACCCTGGAGAGCAGTAGAGGCTGGATCATTGAATATATTCAAACTAAGTTAGTCAGATTTTTGACTTACAAGGGAGTCAAGGATAATGGAAGGTTGGGGGAGGAGTTGGGCAGCAGGAAAGTGGAGTTAACACCTCAGATCAGCCACGATCTTATTGAATGGTGGAGCAGGCTTGATGGGCTAAAGGGCCTATTCTTACTTCTATTTCTTATGATTTTAAGAGCAGATTATTGCAGAAATCCTGAAGTTGTACTCTGCCACTTACTGCTCTGTATAGTCTGCACAGTGGATCATATCTCACCCCAACCCTGTACCAGCAGTGGCAATCAGTGAAGTCAGTGAGAAAATCAACTTTTCCAAACATGCGTTGCTGTCAAAAACCCATAAAAAGTTACGCCTTGTTCAATCAGGTGTAACTGGCTTTTTGATGCCAATATGATTAATAAAATTTGATAAACAACAAAACTGGCCCTGAAAACATAATTTTGTATTTGCAGAGTGCTGTTAATTGATTAACTAGTAGCTTCTTAAAACTGATTTTAATAATATTTTTAAGAAAGTTTTATCAGAATATTTTACCTTTTACCTTTGTCCCATGTGTATGATCCAATCTTTAATTTGCTCCACATGAAACTGTTTTAAAGTGATTTTGTTTTTGTGCTTTTAGCTTTTTACCTGGCTTCTGTGAAAATCCTTTAATGTGATTGGCTGTTGTGATCACTTCCCTCCAGCTCCAGTGAGGAAAGCTGCAATCAGTTACAATACCACTCGCCGTGATAGAGGTGAAATTCATACCAGAGACATTACTTGATCTCTCAGTAGGACTTATAGGACAGAATTTTCCATTCCTGTTCGTGGCAGACATGTTTGGCGGTGTGAGCAGACAATATGGCGAGAAAGCCAAAAATTGGTTTCACGATAGTGTGAAACCAGTTTGCAATCATCCGCTCCGTCCGTCAATGGTGGGTCACGTTTCCCACTGTCGGACATCAGGAACTTCATTGTAATACATCTGCATATCATAATATGTCCAGCTCAATGGAATCAACCCCCCCATGCTGGACACACCGACGTGTTTCACAACAGCATATATAAGGTATGCATCTGGTGAGCTGCACTTCGAGGGGAGCTGGGAGGTGAGTGTCCATTAACATTGTGCAGTACTCGCGAGGGTTGCCTGTTGGATCTCAAGGTTGAGGTGCTACGCATTCAGGTGAGGGCACAGGCAAGTTGCTTTTTCCCAGCTGGCTGACAGTGCAATGTTAGGTCAAGGGCTGCCCTGCAGTTCGGGTGACTTGGGAGCTGGGAACAAGGGTTGCACTGCAGGTAACATTAATGCGCAAGTGCGTGCAGTGTTGGAGGGAGGGAAGTGGCTACGCATTAGGGAAACCTTGTATAAAGTGCTCATTCCTCTGCAGCTGAGACAGTTCAGACGCAGCCACATTGACATGCATGGAATCGGGCCTCTAGCTTATCAGCTCACTCAACCAACGCAGAGGCATGAAAGTGCCACCAAATGCTCCAGAGTTTTTCACCCTTCAGGCATAGATTGCAAACTAATGAGCATTTTAGTGGACTGCAGAACAATTGGACAACTGCACATGTTGTACAATCTCCTTGCTAAAGTTGGCCATGGAGCAGGCACTGGTGGAGGCACTCACAGCCCCTTACAATGTCATCAAGAGGGTTTGGACCAGTCTCCCCCATGGTTCAAGCTAACAGTGCAGCCTTGCAGTGTGGGTTAGGAGAATGCCTGTGTCTGAGCTGAGAGCACAGCATGCAGTCCAATGGGCAAAGCTAATGCCAATCAGTCAGGAGAAGTGGAGCATAGGTGGGTGGGGTTTCGGGCAGCCATGCAGCGCACTAAACTCTGGCCATCCAAGTCATGGCCAGCACTCTCTGGAATGTGTTCAGACTTAACCAAGAGAGCTTCTTAGAACACCCAAGCTAACCCATGTGTCTCTCTCTTTCATCCTGCAGGAGGAGTACATCAGGAGCATGTAGCCTGGTGACTTGGCTGTCTGCCTCTTGGCTTACAGAGAGTGGAGATGAAGGAGAAGAGAGCAATGGAGGCACCTGGCTGGGCAAAGGGAGAAGCAGCGCCCTCAGGAAGAAGGGGCAGCTGAAACTCCAGCACATGCTGCTGAAGAGTCACAGTGAGCTGTGTGTGGCTGGTAAATGCCTCGCTAGACCCAGGGCCTATAAATGCCATCTTTCATTCCTGCAGATGCCCAAGAACCATGTTTGCTCATGTCCAGGGAACTGGTCAGTCATATCTACCACCTGGTGCAGGATTTGGTGCCATGGGGACATGGAGGGCATCCACTACCAGTGGCCATGAAAGTGACTGCGGCGCTCAATTTCTACACAGTGGCTCCTTTCAGGACTCCACTGGTGACCTGTTTGGGATCTCACTAGCCTCCACCCACAAATGCATCCATGTGGTCATGGACACCAGCTTCGTGAAGGCACACAACTTTGTGCAATTCACCCAGAACCAGGTAAGCCAGGAAGCCAGAGCGCTGGAATTTGCCCAGATCTCAGGTTTCCTACAGGTAGAGGGTTTCATCGACTGCACTTATGGGGCGCTCAAATCTCCATGGCAACAAGGGGTCAACTATGTCAATCACAAGGGCTTCCATTCGCTGAATGTTCACCTGGTGTGCGACTCCCACAAACGCATCCTGCAGGTCGGTGCACTGTTCCCAGGGAGTGTCCAGACTCCTACATTTTCAGTTGGTCTCAGATCTATGACATATTCCAGAGTCCACAGAGGCTGCAAGGTTGGCTCCTCGGGGACAAGGGCTACTCACAGAGGATATGGCTGATGACACCCATGCGGTGGCCTCAGACTGCAGCAGAACGAAGGTATAACGAGGCTGATGCTGCAACTCATGCTTTGGTGGAGCAAAACCATCGGGAAACTGAAAATGAGGTTCCGGTGCCTGGACTGGCCTGGTGAAGCCCTGCAATACAGTCCACAGAGAGTCTCACGCATCATCATCACCTGCTGCACCCTTTACAACCTGGTGCTGCAATGGGGAGAGGAGCTGACTGAGGAGGAGATGGACGAGCTGGATGTCTCCTCTAATGAGAAGGATGTTGAAGGGGTTAAGGGTGAGGAGGTCCTCGAAAGCAAGGGTGATGGCAATGAGGTCATCGCACTGGCCAAACGAAGCAGGCATGCTCAGGAGGGCCTCGTAGCTGCTAGATTTGGCGAGAATGATGATGACATGCAGTGAGGAAACACCATATATCCTCACATTGCATCTGTGAACATTTCACTCATCTCCGAGCTCCCCTTGAAGTATAGCTCACCAGATGCACACACGCCATATATATGCTGTTGTGAAACTCGTCGGCGTGCTTGGTGTTCAGATGATCCAGCTGGGGGTGATAATTCCAGCGAATTATATTGAATTGTCTTATATTGAAATGTAGATGTATTGCAATGAAGTTTCTGACATCTGACAGCGGGAACCACGGCCCACCATTGATGGGCAGAGAGGACGGTCGCAAACAGGTTTCACAACATTGGCCTTCTTGCTATATTGTCCGCTCACACCACCAAACACGCTCGATGCCAGCAGGCATGGAAAGTTTCACCCTTTATCTCACTTTCCTCCTTATAGCACTCCTTAAAACTTTTCGACCAAGCTTTGATCATCTGACCTAACATCTCCTTATGTGGTTCAGTGTCATACTCTGCCTTATAATGCTCCTGTGAAGCACCATTGCACCCTTGTTAAACGTGCTATATAAATATGTTATCATTTTTGTTGTTGCCATGAATATGAGGTCAGTCAAACGCTGAAGTAGACTTTTGGCTTCAATGCAGTGGCTGGGTTCTTAAAGCTTCAGGGAGTCAGAGTTTGCACACATGTGGCAATCAAGTGGCCTCAGAGCAGCCTGGAGTCTTCATTAATCACAAGGTATTCCATTCCTTCAATCTCCAACTAATACGCCACCATCAGAAGGTAATGTATGTCCATGTGAAATATCCAGGGAGGTGCATTCATTCATTCTGTGGCAATCACACCTTCTGTGGGTTTTTTCCCCCTCCACACAGTGACAGTGGCTGGCCCCTGAGGGGCAAACCCTCTGAAGACCTCATGGCTGATTCCTATGCATATGAACATACAAGTTAGAAGCAGGAAAAGATCATTTAGCCTCTCAAGCTTGCTCTGCCATTTGATGAGATCATGGCTGATCTGATTGAGGCATCTACTCTACTTTCCTGTCTACCACCTTTGACTCTCTCGCCGATCAAGAATCTATCTCACCCTGCCTTAAAATTATTCAATGACCCTGCCTCCACTACTCTCTGGGGAAGAGAATTCCACAGACTAATGACCCTTTGAGAGAAGAAATTTTCCTCATCTCTGTCTTAAATGGGAGACCCCTCATTGTTAAACTGTGTCCCCCATTTATCGTCTCTCCCACAAGGGGAAACATCCTTTCAGTATCCATCCTGTCAAGTACCCTCAGGCTCTTATATGTTTCAATCAGATCACCTCTCATTCTTCTAAACTTCAATGAATACAACCTGACCAACCTTTTCTCATAAGATAGCCCTTCATCCCATGAATCAGTCAAGTGAACCTTTTCTGAATTGCGTCTAATGCAATTATATCATTTCTTAAGTAAGGAGACCAAAACTGTACACAGTGCTCAGATGTGGTCTCACCAATGCCCTGTTCAACTGTAGCAAAAACCTCCTTACTCTTATACACAATTCCCCTTGCAACAAAAGCCAACATCCCATTTGCCTTCCTAATCACTTGCTGTACCGGCATTCTAACTTTTGCGATTCATGAATTAGGACAGCCAGATCCCTCTGTGCCACTGAGTTCTGTAAACTCCAATTATATAATATGCTGTTTCTCTATTCTTCCTGCCAAAGTGGACAAGTTCACATTTTCTCATATTATACACCATTTGTCAAATTTTTAGTAAGGAACCATCAGTAAACAGAGGAGAGATACAACAGAAGCCACATCACCACCAGGACAATATTAGAACAAGAGATTCGGTCACTCAAGATGCAGTTCAGGTTCTTCGACAGATCTGGAGGCGCCCTTCAGTCTGCCCATGAAGGGTTTCCAGAATACCTGTGGTCTGCTTTGCCCTGCACAACATCATACTCCAGAGAGGAGTGGAGCTGCAGGAATGGGAAGGTGCAGAATGGGCAGCGTCCAAGGAGGGTGAGGATGGGGAACTGGATGTGGACATGATGCCTGCAGCTGCACACCTGGCTTCCAAGACTCACCCAGGCACACTCCATTTAATCTGTGTGCGTGAGGCTATTTGAGAGTGTCATCAGAATCCCAGTGCCACCTTCCTTCCTCTTAATGTTTAGGGATACAAAGGATATAAAGAAGAGATAGGGAAGTTAAAAGGGAGATGGAGTGAAAGTACTGATTAGGGAAGTCATTGTAGTGATGGAAAAAGAGAATGTCCACGAGGGGCAACAGCAAAATTCATTTTCTTAGAGTTGAGAAGGAAGGAAAGTGTGATCACTCTGCTGGGGGTATTCTATAGCTATCCAAATGGTGAGAGAGATAGTGAAGCAATTCTGCAGGAAAATAACACAGATGTATAAGAATTATAGTGAGGTGATATTGGGGTCTCTGCTGCTGTTAAATGGTTGAATTTTAAACTGGAGGGTGGTGCTCCCAAGGATCAGTGCTAGGACCATTGTTTTTCTTTGAGACATACAAATTACTTTGAAATTGGAATACAGAGTGAAATTTCAAAATTTGCCTTTGATGCCAAACTTGAAGTTTTGGCAAACAGTGAGTTGTATGAGGGCCATGAAAAAGCCAGTGTGACCTGCTGCCTCATCCTTGTCTCTCAAAAAATTGTTCAGAGACATGATTGAACATTACCCTGGAATGATCACCTTCCATCGCCAAGCTAGGGAGTCACTGTGAAGCTGTTGGGCTGCCCTCAGATCCTCCTTTACAACTGTAGCACAGCCTTACGGATCACTGGAAGCTGAGATTCGACACCTCCCCCCTTCCGCAAAGCCCTGGGCATGACAGTGCCTTCACAAAGGGGGTTTGATCTGGATGAGTACAGCCAGGCACTATCAGTCTCAGTCAGGGCACTGTCAGGATGCCTCCTTTGGATTAGACTAGAGCCCAGTCTTGCACTAATGTAATGACTGTAATTATTGACCATGTAAATCCTTAACCTCTCAGCTGCAATGTGTAGAGGTCTTTGGAGCATTTTGCATATGTACGTTAGCCGTGGCCTCTTTATAGTTGGATTCTTCTGACCCTTGCTCATTCCTATGACAGGGATAAATGGTCATTCATACCCATTCAACATTTGGCCCCAAGCTGTAATGGATTCACACAAGAATGTGCGCCAAGAATGTGCTCGAATCGTTCAATTGGCATTTGAGTCTTCCTAACATGTCTCATGGAGCTTTGCTGTCTATGTCCTGAAGCAGAAATTAAGAGGGTGCCCCTTCAATTATCCCAAAAGTGCAGTGGTCAATTCCTCCCACAAACCCTCAGATCCCTCCCCTGGTGATTTTGTTCCAAGGTTATTTTTCAACTGCATCATTCCACCAGCTGTTGAAATGGTGCTGCTTCGCTTCTATTATGAGATCAGCTTCCAAACCACAACCCTTCCCACCCACCCCCCACCCACCGTCACTATCCGAGTCCCTCCTATCATCCTGGAAGAGCATCATGTGCAAGTTTCCCTCTATCCGATCGTTCTCCATCCTCTCCCTCTAATCTGGAGCCCATCGTGATTCTAGTAGATATCCCCATCCTCTCCCGAACATTGGCTGTGGATGTCCTGATGCACCATGTCAGCATGACCCCTCCCTACTTTGAGGTCCTGTGTACAGTGACCTACCAAGACCCCCCAGGAGACCATTGAGTGCCCCCTTCTTATTTACCTGTTCCCCATTTACAGGCTGCGGATGCCTCCCCTGACTGTGACTGTACCATTTGCCACCCAATACCAAGCCACCAACCCCCAGGACCCAAATGTGTGAGGAGCTGACCATGCCCTGCACATCATGCTGTGCATGATGCAGCATAGACAAGACCCTCCCCCTCTCTGGACTGGGACCAAGACATGTGTGCCAGGCATAGCCTTGTAGCATGGTGCACACTGCCCCAGAACTGCCTTTGCTTTCTGACCCTGACTACATGATGCATGATACCCAAGAGCTGCCTCAGCCTTATCCCCCTCTTCCTTTAACCACCCCGCTCCCCCCCCCACCCCCGCCACCCCGCTGTGTGTCTCTGTCCACTCCTCTCCCAGTCTCCAGTACTTCCCCACGCCCCCCACCCATCCCCAGTCAAGTGTGTACCTTCCAGCCCCTTCCCACTGGCCTTGCCTGGGCAGCCTGGCATGGAGTTGGAGCAGCCGCGAGAGCAGCGCAGTGAAAGGTAGCCGAACGCTGCATGCACAAACCTCCAAGTCACAAGTGAAATGCAGTTCACCAGGTACATGTCAGCTAAATCCGGTCATGATTCACACCGGTCTAATTCACTGCCAGCATGGCCATTAGATTTGGAGTGAGAACGTGATTCCAGCGAGCTGGGTTTTTAATGAATATTCATGAATCACAGAATTGTTACGGTGCAGAAGGAGGCCATTCAGCAGATTGTGTCTGCACCAGCTCTTCAAATGAGCATTATGACTTAGTGCCTTTCTCCTACCTTTTCTCTGTTTCCTTGCACGTTGTTTCTATTCAAAAAATCAACCAATGCCCTCTTGAATGCCTCGAATGAGTCTGCCTCCACCACACTTCCAGGCAGTACATTCCAGACTCAAACACCTGCCTTGTGAAAAAGTTTTTTCTCACATCACATTTCCTTCTTTTGCAAATCACTTTAATTCTGTGCCCTCTCATTCTTTTTCCTTTTAGGAGCAGGGACAGTTTCTCCCTAGCTACCTTATCCAGTCCCTTCATGATTTTGAACACCTCTATCAAATCTCCTCTTAGCCTTCTCCTCTCCAAGGAGAACAGTCCCAAATTCTCCAATCTCTCTTCATAACTGAAGTTTCTCATCCCTGGAACCATTCTTATAAACCTTTTCTGCACTCTCTCCAATGTATTCACATCCTTCCTATAATGTGGTGCCTAGAACTGTACACAATACTCCAGCTGAGGTCTAACAAGTGTCTTATATAAGCTGTGCATAACCTCCCTGCTCTTGTACACTATGTCCCTATTAATAAAGTCAAGGAAGCTGTATGCTTTATTAACTTCTCCCTCCACCCATCCTGCCAATTTCAATGATCTATGCACATGTACACCAAGATCACTCTGCTCCTGCACCCCCTTAAGAATTGTACCCCTTATTTCATATTGTCTTTCCATGCTCTTCCTACCAATGTGCATCACCTCAATCTTCTCTGCATTGAACTTCATCTGCCACCTGTCTGCACATTACACCAACTTGTCTATGCCCTTTTGAAGTTCTATACTGTCCTCCTCGCAGTTCACAACACTCCCGAGCTTTGTATCATCCACAAACTTTGAAATTATCCCTTGCAAACCAAGATCTAGATCATAAATATATCAGGAAAAGCGAGGGTCTTAATATCGGCCCCTGGGGAAATCCACCATAACCCTTCTTCCAGCCTGAAAAATATCCATTGACCATTACTCTCTGCCTTCAATTTTACAACCAATTTTATATCCACATTGCTACTGTCCCTTTTATTCCATGACCTATAACTTTTCTCACAAGTCGGTTTTGTGGCACTGTAACAAATGCCTTTTGAAAGTTCATGTACACCACATCAGCATTACCCTCATTGACCTTTTCTGTACCGCTTCAAAAAGCTCCACTTCAAAAAAAGCTAGTTGAACATGATTTCCCCTTTAGAAATCCATGCTGGCTCTTCCTAATCAACCCACATTTTTCCATGTTACTAATAATTCTATCCCGAATAATTGTTTCAAGAAGCTTCCCCACCACTGAAGTTAAACTGACTGGACTGTAACTGCTGGGCTTATCCTTACAACCTTTCTTGAACAAAGACATCATGTTTGCAATTCTCCAGTCCTCTGGCACTTCCCCTTAATCTAGGGAAGACTGAAAGATTATGGCCAGTGCCCCTGCAATTTCCACTCTTACTTCCTTCAATATCCTTGGATGCATCTCAGCCAATCCCAGTGCCTTGGCAACTTTAAGTGAGCGGGACTCCAGGAGACTCCTGCACTACTTGCCTAATTCTCTTGGACTGCCTGGCGGTCACCCATTCCCTTTCTACCTCCAGGCTCCTAAGCTGCAGTGTGACCACCTTTCTGAATGTGCTATCCACGTAGCTCTCAGCCTTGTGGATGTGCCACAGTGACTCCAGCCACCACTCGAGCTCTGAAATCCAGATCTCAATGTTCTACAGGTGACAGCATCTCCTGCACACTGGTAGCGTCCATGACTTCCCACATATTAGAAGACACACGTTCCACTCGACTGAGCTTTCCTGCCATAACTTTATTTGCTTTGGTTTATTTATATTACTTTATTATACTAGCCCTAGTTTTCCTTTTCTCACTCAAATCCAAGTGTAGATACTTCTTTAAAAATAATACACTTTTCTAATTTACAGCAATTTAAAGACAGTCTTTCTATTTCTTACAGCAGTTTCTTACCAACCAATGAATTTACGGTTTGCCTGTGATATCACTATTAGTTTTTTCTCACTTTCCTTCCAACTCAGCGCAGGCTGGCTCCGAGCAGCTGACTGGTCCCACTGCCTCTCCAACTCCAGGTGAGTGGAGATGCAAAAGCATACAAATATGGTTCCCAATATGGCACGGCGGGCAACCCAACTTGCCATGAAAGTCAGGAGGGGAAAATTGCAATCTGTTTTTACATCGGTGGGAAATGACTTTTGGCCACACTGAATTTTCCAGTCCCGCCTACCATGATGTCCGCAGCAGGCAGGACCGTAAAATCCCACCCATTAACTCTGTTTCTCGCTCCACAGAGGCTACCAGACCTGCTGAGTATTTCCAGCATTTTCCGTTTTTATTGCAGATATTTAAGTCTTGTTATTACAATCATATATACTCTTTTAATAATATGGCGACTGTTAATTATGGCCTATCAAACTCTCTGCCACTGAACATTAACTATTGCAAGTGTGGAGTCTCATTTCTTCAGGTGTTAATTCTGTTGATTATGATTTTAAAAATCTCAATACCTTTTTAAAATATTCAAAGATTTATTCTTTCTTTCTGTCCCTTTGTCTCTCTCTTAATCCAATCTTTATTTCCCTCTGTTTATTTTTCTTTTTGTACTTGATTTGACATTGAATTCACCAGCTCCGAATTATACTTCCTTCTCAGTCATTCTGCTGGTTATTCACCTACCCTTAAATCTATTGGTCAGAGATACACTGTTGCTTGTTAGGTTAACTCAGAACCCCGGTGTCCTGTTCCCTCACCTGTTATGTTATCAGCTCGCACTTCCAGCATCTTAGTGGGCAAAAGAATTTTGAGCCACAGGGTGCAAGCTAGAGCAAGTCTAACAGACAGTAGACACAGTTAGTTGCCCTGCCAAGCATAATCTGGCCTAATGTATGGGAAACAGTCAAGCTGTAATTGGTCAGAAATAACAGCTTCAGTCTGCTCCAGGCAGCTTCTTTGAAATAATCGTTTGGCAATTTAGTGGCAGAAATGCTCTTTCTGTAATTTTTATTTGGCAATTTGGGGAGTGGTAAATTGAGGCATGAATCTCCTTTAAAATTTAAAAAAATTGCTACATTTTAACTTCAAAGCAATAGCTTTTTATTTCCACAGTAAATCTGAAGTATTGAAGTACCTCAGGTTAGCAGAAGTTGATGTAATTTGTGCTACATTAATCTCTGAGAAATACGGGAGTAACTCAGAATTTGTGCATCAATGTACTTCCCAGTTAAAATTTATGTTTATATCTGGATTGTTTTATTTCTATAACTAACTTACGCTCAGTCCCATCTACGTCATTAATCTAGTTTGTAAATAGCTGAGGCCCAAATACTGGTCCTTGTGGATCCTGATCGGTGCAGCCTGTCAATTTGAAAATGTCACATTTATTCCTGGTCTCTGTTCTCTATTCATTAACCAGTTCTGAATCCATGATAATATAACAATCCCGGAAGTCCTAACTTTGTGGTATCACCACTTGTATGGCATCTTACCATATACTTTTTGAAATTCCAAATACAATGTACCCATTGGTTCTCCCATGACCCATTCTACTAGTTGCATCCTCGAAAAACTTTAACAGATTTTTCAAACATGATTTCCCTTTTATAAATCCATGTTGACTCTGTTTAATCATATTATGACTTTCTAAGTGCAGTGTCACCACTTGCCAAATAATAGGTTAGAGCATTTTGCCTACTACCGAAGTTAAGCTGTTGGCCTATAGTTCCCCGTCTTCTTTCTCCCTCGTTTCTTAATTAGTGGGGTTTCATTTCCCACCTTCTAATCCTTGAGAACTGTTCTAGAATCTAAGGACTAATGGAAGATCAAAGTCAATGAATCCACTATCTCTGCAGCTCCCTCTTTTACAACCATAGTGTGCGGGTCATCAGGGCCAGGGAATTAATCACTACCTAGTTGCATTAACTTATCCAGCACTTTTTCTTTACTTAAATTGATTTGAATTACCAACCTTAAGGCTGCAGTGAGATTGATTTGCATTAAATTTGTGCATCCAGCAATTTTATGACACGCAATGAACTTCAACAGAGAGATAATGATTTTTTCAGTGTTATTGAGGCTATCAGAGAAACAGGGAAAACTGACCAGCAATTTGTGGAGAATCGAAACTTGGGATGTATCTCCTCCACAATTGCTGAATTTTTCTTTACAAACTAATTGGGACAAGCACTGTTAATGCATCATTGGCCTGAACTGAGCACACCGCTGACGTCAAAGAAAGCTGTCCATAAACATTTAGAGATCTCTGTACGATTTTATCTTTCTCGATGTAAATTTGAATCTGGCACCAAGTGAAGGGGATTGCTATATATCCAGCAATAGTGATGTCATCAAGTGTGCTAAGCAGCCAATTGCATTGAAGAACTCTCATAGGCAGCAAACCAGGAAGTAAAATACACTGTTAAGCCTTAAACTTTATAAATTTTACAGAAAGAAAAATACACCTTAGAAGCAGAAATATCATAAACTTCATTTCTTATTAAACCATGGAATTTATCATAATATAAAAAGATGACATTATGCAAATATAAAATTAGGCCTTCAGGGCCAGAGAGGTTGCTCAGCAGCAGTTATGGGGACAAATTTATGATCATCGTGCGGGCATGCAGTAGGCCTGACCCTTTGTGAAATGTGGCATGAAGATGTCAGGAGGGATCCCAACATCATCGCACTGCCTCATGATATTTCGATCGGCAGGCATGTGTAGAAATCGGAAGCATGCCCACTGACTGTTAAGGGGCCAATTAAGCCCACTAAATCCCCAATAGACTGCAATTTTGAGTGGCCCATGTGCTTTAACACTCGGTGCACAGGCCAATTGGCCAGGCTGCCTTCACGTTTTTCGTTCATTCTACATCCAGGGCAGGATAAAAGGCCAAGAAGATGTTGGTAAGGTGATGAGTTAGGAGTTTTGCTGTGAGTTGTTTCTTTTTGGATTCAAGATTATTTCTGGCAATTTTTGGTTGTTTTAGATAATTCTTGAATTGCTAAACATTTGCAGAGGCATTCTACAAAAAGGGCCCTTCAGTACAGAAACCTGTGCAACCATCTGGACAAAGATGTGGATTGTGTACTAGCTGGAGGGACCTCCTCAGAAGAGGAAGAGAGGGCCAAAAGAGAGAGGAGGCCAGTAGTCCCCAGGCAGCGTCCCAGAGCCTGCCTTCTGGACCGAGAGGTGCAGCTAGAAAAGATGGAGGGCCAGCAGGATTTCTAAGGGAGAAGGGTTCAGAGAAAGTACCAATACCCAGCAGGGAGAGTGTACAGGCAGTGATCATGCTACCTGGACATGACAGACGTTCAGTACTGGAGAAGGCTCCACCTCTTCAGGACACTATCACCTCTACCTGCAACATGATCGGCCCCGAAATAGCCTCCAACTGAGTAGGTGGCTACCCAATGCCGGTAGCTCTGAAGGTGACAGTGGTCCAAAATGGTTATGCCTCAGGTTGGTTTCAGGAGTCAGTGAGAGATCTCTGTGGAGTCTCGCAATCCACTGCCCACAGCTGCATCAAGTTGGTTACAGATGCACTGTTCCGAAGGGTCAACACCTTCAATCACTTCAGGACAGATGAGGCCAGTCAGGCAGAGCGAGCCAGAGGGCTGGCTGCAATTGCAGGATTTCCCTGAATTCAGGGAGCCATTGACTGCAGGCATTGTGCCCATAAAGGTGCCAGTGGGGGAGATGGGTGTCTTGTCAATAGAAAAGACTTCCACTCTTCAAACATCCAGATTGTGTGTGACCACAAGAGTGAAATATTGTGTTGACTTCGAACGCCTCACTACTCATCATAGTAAATTGCTGAATTAAAGAATCAGCTGACAGCAGAGCCATGCAGCCATTGTTAAAAAAATTTCAGCCAGAGCACACTGACAACATTTTGTGGAGCCTGCCAAAACAGACATGCAGCATAAGGACATAAGGACCACTGTCCGCCTCCAAAGAGACCAGCAACATCATTTTGAAACCCGGAAAGCTGAAACAAACTCCATTGAAAACAAGAAGTTTAAAAAACATTGAAGGCAGAGCAAAAATCATCTTGAAATCAATCTCCAAAGCTCAGCAGAGCAAATTGCTGGTAAACGCTATTAGTTTAAATTTGCAAAAGAAAACTGTTAAACAGTTGATAGGTTTGAAAAGGAGAAGGAGGCGGCCCATGATCACAGCAGAAGCCCACCATACACAACAAAGTGCAGGAGAATTGGAAGAAAAAAGGCACCTGGGGGGCCATTTTGAAGAGAGAAAAGAGAAATGGTTCCTGCACAGCCATTCTTAAAGGATCAATGACATTTAAAGCAGTAGCTGCTGAAGAGTATGGGGATAAAACAGTTCCTGCACAGCCATTCTTAAAAGGGCAACAATATTTAAAGCAGTGACTGCAGGAGAAATATTAAATCACCATGGATCAAAAATGCAACTTACCATATCAGCTTAGACTCATCCCAGGGCCAAACCTAATGAAAAATTGTGTGTCCTGGAGAAGAGAATTTTTAAATGACTGGAGAATATCATGTCTCAGTAAGAAATCAAAAGAAGTCCAGGTTACTACCTTTTTAATCCTTGTTTGGTGAACTTGCTGATGACGTATTCCTAATGCAGTGCATTGATGTGTCCTCAGCCAGCTTTGATGAAATAGTAACTGCCTTTGATAGATGTTTTAGTGGTAGAGTTTAAAAAGAGACATACAAAACCCCCAGCAAAATGACGAAAAGGCAAAAGACAACACACGAACAAACCACACAAGGGTGCCAGAGAGGCACAGAACTTTCCAGACGCCCAAGTAATACACCTTTATGGGAAGCCCAAGGAGGAATTCCCAAATCATTTCCTTTTTGAAGATGTCGACATGTTTCCAGAACTGTTTCAACAACTGATAGTGAACGGCAAGGAAAAAGCCCTTCAGCAGGTAGATCAAGAACAAACAGAAGTACAATCAGAGAATGTTCATTTGAAAGCTGAGTTGGAAGAATCAACCTGAAGTACCACCAGGCATGACAACAGACAAGAAAGGAACTCAACCTCAATGCTTTGAAAGACTCTTTGATGAGCCAATGCGTGCCCATTGAAAAACACAAGGAGTTGAAAAAGACATTGAATGCTGCTTCATAAAAAGCTGCATTGGAGCTATCAGCAATGATGAAGCTATACATTGACAAACAGAGTGAGAAGACAACAGCAGTCAAGAAAATAAACTGTTTAAAAAGCAGTTAACTGTCCTTTAGGATCAGATTCAAAAACATTCCATTCTCCTTCAGCAACAAGATGGAATAAATAACACCTTGAGCAGCTGAATGACAGAACAGCAGAACAAACTCAATGAGACTCTGGGAAATTACAAGAAAACTCAAGACAAAGTACAAGGATCCCTCAGGTCCAAGTTTGTCCCTTGGGAACATTATGAAGCGACACAAAATGAATTCAATGCCATTCTGAAAGAACTGACAACCTAGTTTTCAGAGAATCATAGAATCACAGTACAGAAGAGGCCCTTCGGCCCATCAAATCTGCACCGACACGTGAGAAACACCCTACCAACCTATCTAATCCCATTTACCAGCACTTGGCCCATAGCCTTGAATATTATGACATGCCAAGTGCTCATCCAGGTACTTTTTAAAGGATGTGAGGCAACCTGCCTCCACCACCCTCCCAGGCACTGCAGACCGTTACCACCCTCTGGGTAAAAAAGTTTTTCCTCACATCCCCCCTAAACCTCCTGCCCCTCACCTTGAACTTATGCTCCCTTGACTGACTCTTCAACTAAGGAGAACAACTGCTCCCTATCCACCCTGTCCATGCCCCTCATAATCTTGTACACCTCAATTAGGTCACCCCTCAGTCCTCTCTGCTGCAACTAAAACAATCCAATTCTATCCAACCTCTCTTCATAACTTAAATGTTTCATCCCAGGCAACATCCTGGTGAATTTCCTCTGCACCCCCCTCCAGTGCAATCACTATATAATGTGGTGACCAGAACTGCACACACTGTTCCAGCTGTGGCCTCACCAAGGTTCTATACAACTGAAGAAGACTCAGGAGTGTTCACTATCCCAGGACGAAGCCAAGAGGTACAAGAAAGAGACTGCAGCGCTGAAGGAAACAGCTGCACATTTGGAAGGAACCGTGGAAAAACATTACATTCCCAAAGAGGTACATAAAGAATGGAAAATCAAGATCATAGAATGGCAGGCGAAGGTGGAAGTTCTCACTAAAGAGCGTGAGGTCTTTCAATAACAATTGGAAGAAGCACAATTACAGAATGTGGGCTTGAAAGGTAGCACAGAGGAAGTATAATCTGCCAAGGGAAAACCAATCAATGGAGAGAATACACTATGGGGCAGCAAACAGATCTTTGAGCTGATGTACATCATCCATAACCAGCCTTTCTCTCTCCTGAGCAGGAATGCCTGTGTCACCCTGGACCTCCTCCAGACAGCAGAGGATGTCAAGACTGCCACTGTTGCTAGCCAGGCAGAGCAGCATGGCCCTGAGTGCTCAGACACTAAAGATTATTCAGAGTTAGATTTCACCCTCGATCTCTCTTCTCTCTTTGTGGAGCAGGTTTGTGCATTATCATTCCAGGTCCGGAAAGTCCCCAATGGTCAGACCAAACTACTGCCCACAAGATTACCGTGATGCCTCCAGCCTCCAGTGGAAGTGATTTCAGAGAATGATCCATAGTCTGTGAAGCCTCTACCTCCAACTATGACAGTGGTAAGCTGGCCAATACAGATACCACAGTGCACACACTGCAACATCCAACCGGCATGCCACAGCCATTAGGGATGCTTGAACCTGGTACCAGTCTCTCACTATCGACAAAAAAACGCAGGGGTGAACATACCACTAAACGTTCTTCTCACCTCAGGAATGCTCTTCCTCTACTTCAGAGGACTTCGAGATGGCCTACATGGAGAAAGAAGAAGAAAAAGCAGAGCCAAGGAGACAAATATCATGTTCATCCACCTCGCAAGAAACAATCGAGAGTAACAGCAATCGTGGATCAATACAACAGCCAAATTGGCTGAGCTTGGGTCAACATTAAGCAATGGAAGAAAAGAATGAAAGCATACCTAAATGTCAGTTCAACCTCAAGCCAACAACAAGAACCAGAACCAACAGTGCAGCCACTTTTCCAACATGGGAACAACATGTGAATGGGTTATGAGGCCTTCAGACCACCTGAACCTCTACCTTCATGGACTTGAAGGGGGGAGATGGGGTAGTGAGAATGTTCTTAAAGCTAATACTGTAATCGTAATAATATTGGAATAGTATTAAGGTTGTAACAATAAGGTAAATGCACAAGACTTGTAACAATGTAAGACTTGAAGTAAATTGATGTAACTCTAAATCCATGGGATAAAGACTTGGGGTAGGTGTAGTATAAGGGTCTGGCACAAACAGGGTTAATGTGGGATTGAGCACAGTAATGCCCACACAGTGATGTAAGAAGGCACATTGCCCAGACCTAGGGTCAGTGTAGTGTTGAGCAGAGACATGTTAAGATCTAGACATGTAAATAGCTCCATGCCTGTACCGTTTACTGTATATATGTGTATAGTTACAAGTAGTTACTAATGACATGCTGTTCACATATGAAAGACTACGAAGACTTCCTTAACAGGCATGTTCTGTAACTAACACCATTACGATAAGCATGACTCCAAGCTTCCACTGACCTGTCATTTTAATTCTCTATCTTGCCCTCAGGCTGACATTTCTGCCCTCAGACTACTGCACTGTTCTAGTGAAGCTCATTATAAGCTTTGAGGAACAGCATGTCATCTTTCGATTAGACAGCCTTAAGGACTCAACACTGAGTTTAATAATTTCAGATCATTATCTCAGTGCCCATTTTGTTCCCTTTACTTTGCATATTTTGGTTTTTCTAGGCACATCTTTTGTTTCTTTCCTTGTCCCATCTGGAGGACTAACTCTTCTGTCATTCAATCTCTCCTGTATTCCACCCTATCACAGACCTTCCTTTTGTCCTTGTCCTGCCCACCCCTTGCTCAAAACTTTTCTAACTTTTTCCAGTTCTGATGAAAGATTAACTGTTTCTTTCCACAGATGCTGCAACAACCTGCTGAATATTTCCAGCATTTTCTGTTTTTATTTCAGTTTTCTAACTTAGAAAGAAATCTCCGCTCTGGCTTTCAGCTCTTTCAACTTAAAAATACTGACCAGCGACTCACCAGCCACCTCGCACTCCCTTACCTCAGGGCTTTCCAATTGAAGGCTGTTTTTGTTAAAGAATATAATTACTTTCTGTTACTCACCTGATTTACTCACCCTCAGAGCTCCTTCTGAGTACTTGCTGTGATGTCAATGTTGACATCAATGTGGGCGGAATTGTCCCAGGTTTGTACTCATTGTGGTAGTGGGTGGGAAAAAGGATGTTTTACCCACAATGGTGTGTTTTCACGCCATATTGTTCCAATACTGCCTCATTAATCATGCATTCACAGGAAACACGCCATTTCGCTGGTGGGCAGCCTCTGATTCACCTGCCATGCTGTCACCTCGCTGCTTCCTCATGCTGAGTGCCATATTTAAAGTGCAGCCACACACACACCTCTCAGTGCTTCCAGCCCAGAACTGCTGCACAGATGACATGGTCCCAAAAGGCAAGAAGACTGCAGCGCCCCGATTCAGTGACACATCCCTGGGACGCCTTCTGGACACCGTTAGATCCTGCCATGATGTCCCCTACCCCTGTTCTGGCCGCAAGAGACCCATCAGTGTCACCATTCCGGCTTGGGAGGCGGTGGCAGTGACAATCAGTGCCAATGCTGCACAGAAGAGATTGGCCATTCAGTGAAGAAAGAGGATGAATGATCTCATCTGTGCCACCAGGGTAAGGCAAACATTTCATTACTCTAAACCTCACATGCTCACAAGCCCATTACATATTCACTGGCATCTCACTCACTTGCCAGCTCAAGGGACATCACCACCCATTCTCTCACACACACCCTCACATCTCCATTTGGACTCATCTCCTCTGGAGACTGCCTCCTCCACCCTCACCATCTTGAGGCCACTTACGCAATCAAAATGTGACCTCACACACACCTTGGGATACCCCCCTTCCCCAGTACAGCCCTAGCCCTGCAGCCTCTTCTCTTGCCTAAGGCCACTTCTCCACCTTCCCCAAGCAAGCCACCCCTGCCTTACGGTTGGTCTGGTAGGTAGAGACTTGCCCGTGAGCTCCCCTAAAAGTGATGTGGTGCTGCCTGCGAAGCCTGACACTGATGACTGCAAATGCTGTCCAAAGCAAGGTGGGCAAACAAAGCTCAAAGTCCTGAGTGAAGTGCAGCTCGCCAAGTGCATGTCGCTTATGTACAATTGTGAAATGCTTCAGCATGCAATCTCACCGATGTGCTCGGGTGATCCAACATAGATGGATGATTCCAGCAAGCTGGGCTTATATATATATATATATATATATATATATATATGGGCAAAAGCAGATGTATTACAATGAAGTTCCCATGGCGGGAAACATGGCCCGCCATTGATGGGTGGAGTGAACTTGTGAAACCGAGTTTTGGCCTTCCTGCCGTATTGCCCGCTCATGCCTGCTATGATACCCATTGCCAATGAGCAAATGGAAAATTCTGCCCTCTTTCAGAATTCTAAGAATCCTCTGGTGTTTGTATTGGACAGCTCCTCCCTCAATGCTCCACTCTTAATGGGATCCTCCTACATTGCTGTTGCTTTGAAAACTGGCTGGGCTCCTCCCTCAGTTCTCCGCCTTTACTGGGATTCTCCCACTACCTGATGATCGTACTTCTGTACTATAGTGAGTAAGTCCAAGTTGCTCCCACACCTGCTGAAGTGCCATGACACACAGCTGAGTCATTTCAGGTGATTGGTTGCAGAGGTCGAGGATCATCTTAATCACAAGAATTTGTCGCTGACACACAACAGACAGAGGTCCTTGGGTAACTCCAACTTCCCCCCCCACTCCCCAATCACTGACCTCTGTTAGGACCCCAGTATCCCTCCGTTTAACCTCAAGGCCCCTCCCCAAATGTCTGCCATGGACTGTTTCCACAGGTTCCCAACTGCAGCCTCTTGCTGCCAAATTCTCCTTCCCGCCAGCCAAGTCTTGAATATGGATGGGCGTCAGGCAAGTACTTTTATTTAAAACCCGGCTGCTAGGATTGTCCAGCCCTCCATATACCCAGACTCTCCATGTCTGGCCCACATGCATCATTCCTGACTGTCCTGCCCCATAAAATTGATTACTTCCAGATACACTGTCTCTTAAGCATGTCCTCAGAAGGTCATCCTGAGTGAACATAACCCTGGATTTTTTTTTTATTCCTTTATGGGATGTGGGCTTTGCTGGCTGGGCCAGCACTTATTGTCCATCCCTAATTGCCCTTGAGAAGGTGGTGGTGAACTGCCTTCTTGAACTGCTGCAGTCCATGTGGTGTAGGTACAACCACAGTACTGTTAGGAAGGGAATCCCAGGATTTTGACCCAGTGACAGTGAAGGAACAGTGATATATTTCCAAGTCAGGGCAGTGAGTTACTTGGAGGGGTATGTCCAGGTGGTGGTGTTCCCATGTATCTGCTGCCCTTGTCCTACATGGTAGCGGCTGTGGGTTTGGAAGGTGCTGCCAAAGGACCCTGGTGAATTCCTGCAGTGCATCTTGTAGATGGTACACACTGTTGCTACTGTGCGTCGGTGGTGGAGGAAGTGAATGTTTGTAGATGGGGTGCCAATCAAGCGGGCTGCTTTGTCCTGGGTGGTGTCAAGCTTCTTGAGTGTTGTGGGAGCTACACTCTTCCAAACAAGTGGAGAGTATTCCATCACACTCCCGACTTTTCGACTTTTGCCTTGTATGGTGGACAGGCTTTGGGGAGTCAGGAGGTGAGTTACTCACCGCAGGATTCCTAGGCTCTGACCTGCTCTTGTAGCTACAGTATTTATATGGCTAGTCCAGTTCAGTTTCTGGCCAACAGTAACTCCCACAATGTTGATAGTGGGGGATTCAGTGATGGTAATGCCATGGAATGTCAAGAAGCGATGTTTAGATTCTCTCTTGTTGGAGATGGTCATTGCCTGGCAATTGTGTGACATGAATGTTACTTGCCACTTGTCAGCCCAAACCTGGATATTGACCAGGTCTTGCTGTATTTGGCCATGGACTGCTACAGCATCTAAAGAGTCACAAATGATGCTGAACATTGTGCAATCATCAGTGAACATCCCCACTTCTGACCTTATGATAGAAGGAAGGTTATTGATGAAGCAGCTGGGGATGGTTGGGCCTAGGACTCTACTCTGAGGCACAAATAAAGGTAAACGGGTATGTTATAAATGCCATTACGGAAACATGGCTGCATGGTGACCAAGACTGGGAACTGAATATTCAAGGATATTGAGTGTTTAAGAAGGACAGACAATAAGGCAAAGGAGTTGGAGTTGCACTAATAATAAGGGATGAGATCAGTGCATTAGTAAAGGAGGATCTCAGATCAAAGAACAACGTGTGGAATTTGTTTGGGTGAAGCTAAAAACAGCAAAGGGCAGCAGACATTGATTGGAGTTGTTTACAGGCCACCAAACAATGGTGGTAATGTGGGGCATGGTATTAATCCAGTGATGAGAGAGGTATGTAGCATGGGCAATACAGTAATTGTGGGTGACTTCAACCTGTGTATAGACTGGGTAAACCAATTGAGCACCAATGCTGTGGACGACAAGGTTCTGGAGTGTGTTAGGGATGGTTTTCTAGAGCAGTATGTTGAAGAGCCAACTAGAGGACAGGCTATTTTAGCCTAGCATTATGTAATGAAAAAGGGCTAATCAATAATCTTGTTGGAAAAGGACCTCTAGGGATGACTGACCACAATATGATAGAATTTTACATTATGGTTGAAAGTGAGGTTGTTCACTCTGAAGCAAGGGTGCCAAGTTGAATAAAGGAAATTATGAAGGCATGAGGGACAACTTGGCTGAGGTGGATTGGGAAAATACATTAAAAGGTATGACTGTACATAGGCAATGGATATTCTTCAAAGAACTATTTCATAGCTTACAGCACCTATATATTCCTTCAAGGTGCAAAAACCCAAAAACGCCAACCGCGGCTGACAAAGGAAGTTAAAGATTGTATAAGATTAAAAGAAAAGGCTGATAAAGTTGCCTGATGTAGTTGCAAACCTGAGGATTGGGAGATTTTTAGAATACAGCAAAGGAATACCAAGAAATTGGTAAAGAAAGGGAGGATAAAATATAAATGCAATCTAACAAAAACATAAAAATAGACTGTAAAAGCTTCTATAGTTATGTAAAAAGGAAGCATTTGGCTAAGACAAATGTGGGTCCATTACAGGCAGACTCAAGAGAATTTATAATGGGAACAGGGAAATGGCAGAGAAGCTAAATGATTACTTTGTGTCTTTTTTCACTGAGGAAGATATAGGAAATCTCCCAGAATTAGAGATCCAAGGGACTAGGGAGAATGAGGAGTTGAAGGAAATTAGTATAAGTAAGAAGGTTGTATTGGAGAAATTAGTGACACTGAAAGTTGATAAGTCCCTGGGACCTGATATTCTGTGTCCCAGAGTGTTGAAAGAGGTTGCTATAGAGATAATAGACGCATTCCAAAATTTTATAGATTCTGTTAATGGTTCCTGAAGATTGGAAGGTAGCAAATGTCACCCCACTATTTAAGAAGGGAGGAAGAGAGAAAACAGGGAACTACAGATCTGTTAGCCTTATATCAGTAGTGGGGAAAATGCTGGAATCTGTTATAAAGGATGTGATAAATGGATACTTGGATAATCATGATCTGATTGGGCATAGTCAGCATGGATTTGCGAATAGGAAATTATGTTTGACGAATTTGTTGGAGTTTTTTGAGGATGTTGCTAACAAAATTGATAAAGGAGAGTCGTTGGACGTAGTATACTTGGTTTTTCAGAAGGCTTTTGATAAAGTCCCCCACAGAAGGTTGATTAGCAAAACAAAAGCACACGGAATAAGAGGCAATATACTGGCATGGATTAACAAATGGCTAGAAAACAGAGAGTAGGAACAAACGGGTCATTCTTGCGTTGGCAGGCTGTGACTAGTGGGGTACCACAAGGATCAGTACTTGGGGCCCTTGCTGTTCACAATATATATGAATAATTTGGATGTGGGGGCCAAATGTAATATTTCCAAGTTCGTAGATGATACAAAGCTAGTTGGGAATGCGTGTTGTGAGGAAGATGTAAAGCGTCTACAGGAGGATTTGGACAGACTTAGTGAGTGAGCAAGAACTTGGCAGATGGAATATAATGCGGAAAAATGTGAGTTTATCCGCTTTGGTAAAAGGCACAGATGTGCAGTGTATTTCCTAAATGGTAAGAGATCAGAAAGTGTAGATGTGCAAAGGAACCTGGGTGTCCTAGTCCATAACTCACTGAAAGCTAACATGCATGTGCAGCAGGCAATTAGGAAGGCTAATGGAATGTTAGCCTTTATTGCAAGAGGATTTGAGTACAGGAGTAGTGAAGTCTTCCTTCAATTTATAGAAGCTTGATTAGACCACACCTGGAGTATTGTGTGCAGTTTTGGTCCCCTTACCTCAGAAAGGGTATTATTGCCATAGAGGGAGTGCAATAAAGGTTCACCAGACTTGTTCCCAGGATGGCAGGACTGTCTTATGAAAAGAGACTGGGCAAACAGGGCCTGTATTCTCTAGAGTTTCAAAGAATCAAAGGTGATCTCATTGAAACCTACAAAATGCTTAAAGAAATAGACAGGGCAGACGCAGGTAAGATGTTTCCTTTGGCTGGAGAGTCTAGAACCAGGGGACTCAATTTTAAAATAAAGGGAAACAAAATGAGGAGAAATTTCTTTATTCAGAGGATTATGAATCTTTTGAATTCTCTCCCCCAGAGGGCTGTGGAAGCTCAGTCATTTAATATGTTTAAGATAGCAATTGATAGATTTCTGATTAACAATAATATAAAGGGTTATTGGGATAGGGTGAGCAAAAGGCATTGATGTGTTCGATCAGCCATGATTGTATTAAATGGTGGAGCAGGCTCAAAGGGCTGAATGGCCTTCTCCTGTTCCTATGTTTCTAATTCCTGCAATGATGTAAGGAGCTGAGATATTGACTTCCAACAACCATCTTCCTTTGTGCTAGGTATGATTCCAACAGTGGAGAGTTTTCCCCCTAATTCCCATTGACTCCAGTTTTGCTAGGGCTCCTTGATGTCACACTCCAGTCAAATTCTGCTTTAATGTCAAGGGCAGTCACTCTCACCTCAACTCGGGAGTTCAGCTCTTTTGTCCATGTTTGAACCAAGGCTGTAATGAGGTCAGAAGCTGAGTGATCCTGGCAGAAGCCAAACTGAGTGTCAGTGAGCAAGTTATTGCTAAGCAAGTGCCACTTGATAGCACTGTTGATGACACTTTCCATTACTTTACTAATGATGGAGAGTAGACTGATAGGGTGATAATTGGCCAGGTTAGATTTGTCCTGCTTTTTGTCTACAGGACATACCTGGGCAATTTTCCACATAGCTGGGTAGATACCAGTGTTGTAGCTGTACTAGAACAGCTTGGCTAGGAGAACGGCAAGTTCCGGAGCTCAAGTCTTTCGAATTGTTGCCGGAATATTATTAGAGCCCACAGCTCTTGCAGTATCCAGTGCCTTCAGCTGTTTCTTGATATCACGTGGAGTAAATCGAATTGGCTGAAGACTGGCATCTGTGATGCTAGGTACCTCCGGAGGAGGCCGAGATGGATCATCCACTTGGCACTTATGGCTGAAGGTTGTTGCAATAGCCTCAGCCCTGACTTTTGCACTGATGTGTTGGGCTCTCCCATCATTGAGGATGGGGATATTTGTGGAGCCTCCTCTTCCAGTGAGTTGTTTAATTGTCCACCACCATTCATGACTGGATGTGGCAGGACTTAGAGCTTAGATTTGATTCACTGGTTGTGGGATCGCTTAGCTCTGTCTATCACTTGCTGCTTGGTATGCAAGTAGTCCTGTGTTGCAGCTTTACCAAGTTGAGACCTCATTTTTAGGTATGCCTGGTGCTGCTCCTGGCATGCCCTCCTGATTGAACCAGAGCTGATCCCCTGCCTTGATGGTAATGGTAGTGTGGGCAATATGCCAGGCCATGAGGTTACAGATTGTGGTTGAGTACAGTTTCGCTGCTGCCCCACAGAGGCCCAGTCTTGAGTTGCTAGATCTGTTAGAAATCTTATCCCATTTAGCATGGCAGTCATGCCACTCAACACAATGGAGGGTATCCTTAATGTGAAGGTAGGACTTTGTCATGGTTACTCCTATCAATACTGTCATGGACAGGTGCACCTGGACAGGGGATGAGTTCAAGTATGTTTTTCCCTCATCACCAGCCACAGACCCAGCCTAGCATCTATGTCCTTTTGGACTCAGCCAGCTTGGTGGTGCTACCAAGCCACGCTTGGTGATGGACATTGAATTCCCCCACCCAGAGTACATTCTATGCCCTTGCCACCTGGTTCCTTCAACATGGAGGAGCACTAATTCATCAGCTGTGGGTGGGCAGTACAAGGTAATCAGCAGGTTTCCTTGCCTATGTTTGGTCTGCTGTATGGGGGGGCCAGCGTCAATGTTGAGGACTCCCAGGGCAACTCCCTCCCAACTGTATAACACTGTGCCGCCACCTCTGATGGTGGTGTCAGGGACGTGATCTGTAAGGTATGATTCTTTAAGTATGACCATGTCAGGCTGTTGCTTGACTAATTTGTGAGACAGCCTCCCCAATTTTGGCCCGAGGAAGACTTTGTAGGGTCAACAGGGCTGCGTTTGGCATTGTCTTTTCCGGTGCCTAGCTCAATGCTGTATGATCTGTCTATCCAGTTTCATTCTTTTGGGGCTTTTTAGTGGTTTGATACAACTGAGTGGCTTGCTAGGCCATTTCAGAATCACATTACTGCAGATCTGGTATCACATTTAGGCCAGACCAGGTGAGGATAGCTGAGTGAACCAGATTTTCACAACAATCATCATTAGACTTTTAATTTTTATGTTTTTATTGAATTCAAATTCCACCATCTGCCATGATGTGATTTGAACCCAGGTCCCTAGAGCATTACTCTGGATGTCTGGATTACCAGTCTAATGGCAATACCACTATGCCACCATCTAATTGGACAAAATTGCAATGTAGTGTTCATCCAACATCAAGGCTAGAAAATGGCACCAAATCCTAAATTCCGATATACTCTCAATGCGCTTTACAGTAAAGCTGTTGCTTGTTTCTAATGGTTACTTCCCGTGGTGCTTATTTTCAGCAACAGAAATTCCCTTCATTTGCATTGTGGGTGGAAATGAAACATCACTGATTTGCTCAGTACTGCTCTAATTGCACATATTTACTGGGTATTACAGACAACAAAGTGAGGAGCTTAGTATCCATTCAAAATTCATATTCCATTGATTCAAATTTCTGAAGTTTTACATTAATTTTTGAGATATTGTTAAATTATACATTAATAGTGCACTCCTTAATGTATCAAATTTACATTATAGAAAAACGTTTAATGGGAAAGTAGTTTACTTGACGCAGCACAACCACTTCACAACTGGCATAATTTGGTCATTTTTACTGTGAATAATTTCATTTAGAAGATGACTTCATCATCCATCATAGATTTTGTTACACTAGTGAATGAATTTGCCTGAAAAAATTTGCATGACTCTCAGAACTATGATATTCCAGAACACAAGATGCATGTAGAACTATTAATTTATTTAAAAGTAATTAAATTCAACCACTCGCTGTAGCAAGAATAAATGTTCTATCAAAAGGTCTGCATGAAAAAAAAACACCAAATCTTTCTCCTCATTCTCCCAGTGACAATATTAAATTGATAATGCCTCATCACTGACTTCCTGACCAGAGGAAATAACTTGATCTTTCGCCCAATCAAAAAGTTTAATTATTTCTGAAGCTCCATTAAGCCTTGTCATAGCCTTCACTACTCCAAGGGGAGCAGTTCTAGACTCTAACTGCCAGATTAAAATTGCCCCTAACTGTTGCCCAGCTATTGCCCTGTGCAAATTAATCATTACCTCAATGCCCTTATTACAAAATCCAAAATGCTATTACTATCTCAATGCACTCATATGTTCAAGGAATTATGTATCTTAACCTCTAGGTGTCTCTGTTCCTTCACAATCCTTCAGCAGATTTAATTTAGTTTGTACACCCCTTTTCTTTTCCCTCACAATATACATCACCTTACATTGCAGAAAATTGAATGTGCCATCTGAAAATTCTGCTACCCATCTATGTCCTCTTTAACAGTCCTCCTCACTATATGTCAAACACCATATTTTTCTGCCATCAAATTTTGAAATCACACTTTTGTTGCTGACAGGGGAGAGGCAAACCTGCACTTCTTTATTTTCTCATCATCTATCTGTAAGCAGAGGTGTTTTAATTTTTGAAATAGGCTGTGGCGTGTTTCCCCAAACCCGCTGTTGGTGTGGTCAATTTAAAAAATAATTTACAGCCAACTCTCTTTAGGGTTAAATCAGAAGTATAGTTTATTCACACATTCAAACCTGGGGCTTGGCCACAACTTCATACACACACACAAGCACACCGTAAGAAGATAGGAAAGAGGAGCTAAAAGAAAAAAGAACCACAGATATGGATATCAGTTCGCGTGATTGCCAAAGTCCAAAAAGTCAATGTCCAATGAGGGTTCATTCACAGAGGAGTTACAATTCAGGTGGGTTCAGTTAGCTGAGGCAATAGTTACAGAATTTCTTTAAAGTTGATGATGATGCAGCAAGATGAGGTTGGTATACAAAGACATGGTCTGCTCGGCAGGCGATGACAGGAATCTTCCAGAGAAACAGTCTTTGAGAAGGCTTACACTCGATGTAGACTGTTGATCAGCCTGGAGCCCTGTTGTGGTGTTTGCAGGCTGGAGGTTAAACAGCAGACTGAGTTGCGAGTCTAGAAATGTAATATTAAAACTTTCCAAAAACCAGAAGCTTAGGTCATGTGATGTTGCCCATCAATGAGTCAGTTGCAGACTAACAAGCAGTTTCTATGCCTCTGGTCAAAATCCATTATTCGCCTTAGGAGATAGATGATGGCTATTCGCTCCTCAGCGGGTATAATGAGCTTTGATCGCTCTCCCTTTGTTATAGGACCAGGCTGGGGAGACAAATTGTCTACTGGTCCCTGGTTTCATTGATTGTAATGTGTCCTCAGAATGAGAGGTGGGAGAATCCACAAGAAAGAGGGTTGAGCTTTTGTCCTGCAACTGCTATTGGAAATTTCCAGAAACAATAACCAACTTGCAAATCATATGACCTTTGGCAGCCATCTAATGGTTCAACAAAGTCCACTTTATAAATAAGCGAAAAGATAAGGCTTGATTTAAACAGTTTATGATCTCTTTCATGTTTTAGGGACATAGTATTATTGGTGCAAAATTTGAATATGTGGTGCCCATTTTTTGTATCGACCTTTAGTTAAACTGCTTTGGAATACTGTGAACAGTTCTGGTACCCTATAAAAAGGGTATCATGGCACCAGAGATAGTGCAAAAAAGATTTACTAGAATGATACCAGTACTGAGAGATTGTGCCTATCAGTAAAGAATGAACATGCTGGGGCTCCATTCTCTAGGAAGGAGAAGACTGGGAGGTAACTAGATAGAGCTCTTTAGATCATAGTGTAGCAGCAAAGAAGATATTTCCAATCGTGGGCAAGACCACAACTAGGGGTCATAAACGTAAGATAATCACTAATAAATCCAATAGGAAATTCAGGAGAAACTACTTTACCAAAAGTATGGTTAGAATGTAGAATTTTCCACCATAATGAGTCATTATGGAAAATAACATAAATACATTTAGGGGAAAAGAAGACAAGCCCATGAGGGAGAGAGAAGTAGAGAGGTATGTTGATGGTTTTGGATAAGAAATGATGGGAGGTGGCTTATATGGGGCATAAGTAGTGAAATGAACCCATTGAGGTACATGGCCAGTTCCTGTGTTATAAATATTATCTAATCCTCATTCTTAACTGGACGTCCTTTTTGCTAAAATTCAGCCCAGTTAATTGGGCCAGATCTTATTTCATCCAACTTTTTCTTGATCCAGTTCAGGGAGAATTTAACTCCAAGGACAGTGGATTGGGTGCAGGAGGGAGGTAAAAATTCTGAAATTCTGTCCATTTCTGATTTTAAAAAGGTGGGCCAGAGGATCGGGCAATCAATCCACCCTCAGGAGGCGGGTAGGTTAGAAAAATCTTTGAAGCAAGCTGCATGCTGCCAACTGTTTCATCCATGGAAAGAGCTTGGGAATTTTGGCTGGTAAAAGAAGACAGGAAGGGCTGGATCCATGGGATAAATATCTTTACAGCATTGATTATGGACCAGAAAGGGCAGTGGTGTTCCCCATGAGCTCCCAAACAAACATCTTCACAGATCCCAGAATTTCCAACCTTGCCCACGCTGCCTACAATTTCTGACTCTCCCCTCCAGGACAATCTCTTATTTACCTGGTAACAACTGTTTTCCTGTCTGACAGAGAGTCAGCTTGTCAATTTGGCTGCACGTTGAGTGAGAAAGTTGTGGAGAATATTTAAACCCCATCCTGCAGCTAATTTCTTGTTCTCCCTAGAGCTAATATTTATTTTCCTTCAAATAACAGTGACACAGGTGATAGCTTTAAAATGAAGGCCCAATGAGGGCTTCCAGGAAAGCACAAATTGAGGCTGATGGTTACATACCTTATCCGCATCGATATACAAAAGTCCCTTTCTGGTAATATAGGAAACAGTTCGGGGCACATGCACATGAACAGCTTCATGGCTGCAGTCGATGAGCCACCAAGCTCAGGGAAAATCAGTAGCTCTGTAGAATTGCATTGCCATCTAACATTGCTGCTGTTGGTCAGTGGAGAAATTGATTAAGTCAGTGGTCCCATTGAATAATGTAACTATGACGTGCACTCTGAATACCCTTGGTAGGTCAGGCCTCCTACTCAGAGTCTTTTTCCTCAACCTGTATGAAGAGCTTCTCTTATTTATTTGCTGCCTCTTTTCCATCTCCATGTGATGCTGCAGTCCAATGGAACTGCGCTGTAGCCCCCATGACAAGGGGCAGGAGGTGAACTTGTAGGCTGTTTAAAACTACAGCACTCCTTCCAATGGCCCAGCACCACTCCCTTCTGAATGAAACAACTTCTGTCAGCTCCTCCAACAGCACTAAGCACTTCCATTAGCTCTGTAGCGGCAAAAAAATTGTCAGAAGCTCTTCCCCTGAAAGTTGAATGGTGTTGGCTTTAAGTAGCGCTGGTGGGAGGTGTACCTCATGTAATTGATCACATGTTCAGCCGTATGTGTTTAAGAGAAGGAATTAACAGGGCCAGCGAGATCCAAAACAGAAAGTCAGAGGCCAGGTCAGTGTGTGTGGCTAAGTTAATTAAACTAGAGTTGGTTAGACTGCAAGGTTTAAATTATCATTGAAGTGAAGTGTAAATCAGGTGTTTGAAATGGAGATGAGTAAAGCTAAGGTGAAGTCTCAGCAGATACAGTGTGAATGAAATTTGCATTTTTAGATAAGTGGAGAAGCGTTTGATTTTCAAAGGGACATGGAAAATGTTTCCAACTGGCAAGATAAATAAGGCAAGGTTGTTACGTTGATTTTTCCCAAAAGTGCTGGCCATAATGAGAACATGAAAGATTTTTAAATTCTGGGAAAAGTAACTTCTAAAGGCAAATTGAAACAATGGGATTTACAGGTCAAGAAGGGAGAAATATATTTAAAGAAGGATGGAATGTTCGTGTGAAATCTTGAATGGTGACTGTGTGAAACAGACCTGAGGAAAGAGCCCCTAGCCATCCTGCAGAAGTTTGCTGTTTCAGTAACAAAAGTTGTGTTAAAAGCCTTTGGAAGTCCATTGTCCAGTGGGTGCTTGTGGTAAAATTGCTGGATGACTTTATAAATTTGGAATCTATTTGGACTGTTGCCTTAAAGAGATTGTGTAGTTAGGAGTTTGGTTAAGTAGAAATTTTGGGAACTGTTATAACTATGTAACTGTAATCTTTTGTGTGTTTAAGTTTATTCTTCTTTTGTTAATAATTGTTTTAAGTTAATCTTTAAAATCTCTAAAGGTGGTAGTGGGCTCATGCTTTCTGACTTTACTGCACAAGCCTTCTCGTAATAAATACAAATTGAAAAATTGTTGTGATAGCGTGGCCAAGTTTCCCTTGTGGATTTGGTCAGCCTGCAACTACCATCTACCATGTCATAACATTAGAACTAGAATAATGAATTCACCACATTATTCATCTTACATGGACTATCCTCTTTTTTCAAAATCAGTTTACTTTCTGTGCTACTATTGGCTGCAATAAAACCAAACCCTTGCATTTTGGCCTTCATTCTAGGTTAATAACTCCTTTTCCTGCAGCATGCTCTTTTCCCCTCAAATCAGCTTGACTATCAACCAGCTTTCAATTTAATTGAACCATATCCCCACCCAACCTAACTTGGCAATGTTCACTGTGAGTTTAATTTTATAGAATTATTGTAGCAACAATATGTGTGAATAATCACCAGAATTTTAAAATATTTTTCATTGGTTAGTTCAGACACCCTGGCTGAATTCTAACCTACACCTCCCAATGCAACCCTCCTTGAAGTTAGTGCCAACCTCCATCCACAACCACCCTCCCCAAGAGCTAAATTTGGTTCAATGGCAGCACTTTTAACGAATTACCCCAAGATGTAGTTAAAAATCACAAAATGTGAAGAAACCAACTACATCTTCAACAGTGTGAAAAGGAAATTAAACAGCTGAATGAATTGGGCCATCGCCAAAGGATTAGGAGAAGATTTCTTCCTCATCCTCTCAGCTGGGGAATTGTTCATGGTTGTGATGGACTTTTAAAAATCAGCCTGGAAAAATAAGCTGAGATGAAAGAATTTGCATTTATATTGTGGCTTTCATGACCTTAGTACATCCCAAAGCTCTTTATAGCCAATTAAGTCATTTTGAGGTTTACTCACTGTTGTAATTTAGGGAAACACGATTTACACACAACAAATTCCCATAAACAACAAAGTGATGTCTTAGTGATCTTGTTTGAAGGACATTGGTCAGTATAAGGTTAAGCTCCCCACTCATTTTGGAAGGTAAAAAAATGGTTGCTCAGATTGATTGATCATCGATTTATTTTCTTCCAATATTGTCACAAAGTAATGAACATCTTTATTGTTGGTCATTTCCTATATGGTTCCTGATTGGTCATCATAACTTGAGTAAAAAATTGTTGTCAAAGAGGTTTACTGGGGATTTTTAATGATCATCTACCATGATTATAGTGGCTGATTAGTATGGTTGCCAAACCTTCAGCATTGATCTGGAGTCTCCAGAAATTGAAGATCAATCTCCAGGACAATGCTGTGTGCTGCCCTGGAGAAAAATCATTGAGTTACAAATTACTTTTTTTTGTCTTTTTCTTTGAATACTTCTCTTCATCAGATATGAAAATGTTGAAAATCGGAAAAAAGGCTGTTTGGCTGACAGACATGCACCATCCAACTGGGTAATTCCAGTTGGCATAGGGAGTTAGTGCATCAGAAGGATGGATGTGTTGGCCAACAAATGGCTGGAACATGGGGCAAGTCATGTGATGAAACCTCCAGGAATGCATTTAAACACAGGTGGCAACCCTACTAATTAGGAGAAAACCTAAAGCAAATTCCCAGTGCACGTTCCTTGACAACCTGACAGATCCTGAATTTATCATGTGTGGATTCTAGGCATGAACCACGACTATTGTGCCGTCTTCATTCTTCTAAGTATCCTTTTAAGGTATTAAAAATACACTTTGCTACATAGTCAGTCAAGCAAGATTCAGAACATCTGTGGTACTGGGAAAATAAACTGCAGATTGTTCCAAATGATATGACATAAGCTTATAAGAAACTTTTCCAATGTATGTAGGCAGCCAATTAAAAAACAAAGACACCAAAATTTATTCAGGCCGGTGAAGAAAGCTGGGATGGGGGCTGGGAAAATCAGGTGTGGTCAGGATTTCAATAAGGGTAACCTGGAAAAACAGATTTCTTGTGTATCCTGCTGAAATTAACTGCAGGGAGTCTTTTAAATGTTTCCAACAGGTTTTCTACCCAGCATCAGGGGATTTGGGAGAAGGGAATTGGAGATGGTTGAGGGTGGGAGAATTAGAGATTAGAGAGAGTCGGAGATCATGGGATGATCAGGTGGAAGTGATCTGAGATCAAGAGCATCAGGAGAATTAGAAATCAGGGGAATGGAGATCGCACAAGGGTGGAAGTTGGAGATTGGGAGCAGTGAAAGGAGTCAGAGATCGTGGTGGAGGAATCAGATATAACTGATGGAAAGAGGGTGGCCAATCATGGAGTGGGTAAAGAGGTTAACCTGTTGGGTTTGGAAGAAACACTTCTACTCCCTGTGGCCCAGAGGCGAGGGTCCTGACAGTTGGACCTGAAGTGAATGAGATTTCTGCTTGTAGGCAGAAATGACAGCTTGTCATGCAAGATCTCCCAGCAGCGAGTCAATTAAATATTCATGGATGAGGTATCCAACCAATCAGGGGAGGCAGGAAATCAATGACCCAACTGTTACCTCAAGGGGTCGAAGGTCCAGACGCCATAATTAAAAGACACCCAATATTCATTCCCTGCAATCTAGCAGCATCAGTGTGGCTGTGTGAGTGAATGCCATGAGCATGCAGCTAGAACCTTCTGATCTTCCCTCCCTTGATATCCTTAACTATTGTTACCATCTGCCATCTTCCCACTGCCCCCAAACCCCAGAGATAACTACAACTTCTACTGCCTACTATTCTGGAGTGAAGTCTCAGTGCCAACAATAAGTGGCCCCACAATTTTGCGATATGTTCCTGCCAGTTCGCCTCCATTCTGCCCTGAAACAGCAGGAGGTACTGTTTCCCAGTGATAGCAGCTGGACACCCTCCCTCCTGGCAAGAGAACTTTTGACCAATTGGAAGTTCTGTACTTTGCATCGGCCACACCCTGGCCTCCACCTATCCCACCACAGACATCTCCATCCTCGACCTGTACTCCGAAGACCTCAGGCTGGATTTTACCGCTGCATATTGGGTGTGATGCACCCGCAGCCCTCTTCTGTACTTATCTAAAATACAGGGATTGGAAAGTATATGAACATACATACAAACTTAAGATTTAGAAGTTGAAGTAGGCCACTTGGCCCTCGAGCCTGCTCTGCCATTCAATAAGATCATGGCTGATCTGAATGTAACCTCGACCCCACATTCTTGCCTACCCCCGATAACCTTTCACCCCCTTGTTAATCAAGAATCTTTCTAGCTCTGCCTTAAAAATATTCAAAGGCTCTGCTTCCACTGCCTTTTGAGGAAGAGAGTTCCAAAGACTCACAACCCTCTGAGAGAAAAAAATTCTCCTCCTCTGTCTTAAATGAGCCACCCCTTATTTTTAAACAGCGACCCCCAAGCTCTAGATTCTCCCACAAGAGGAAATATCCTCTCCACATCCACCCTGTCAAGACCCATCAGGATCTTAAAGGTTTCAATTAAGTTGCCACTTATTCTTCTAAATTCCAGTGGATACAAGCCTAACCTGTCCAGCCTTTCCTCTTAAGACAGCCCGCCCATTCCTAATATTTGTCCAGTAAACATTCTCTGAACTGCTTCAAATGCATTTACATTTTTCTTTAAATAAGGAGACTAATACTATACACAATACTCCAGATGCAGTCTCACTAATGCCCTGTATAACTGAAGCATAACCTCCCTACTTTTGAAATAAATTCCCCTCGCAATAAATTATAATGTTCTATTAGCTTTCCTAATTGCTTGCTGTACCTGCATACTAACCTTTTGTGATTCATGCACTAGGACACCCAGATCCCTCTGAATCTCAGAGTTCTGCAATCTCTCACCATTTAGATAATAAGCTTCTTTTGTATTCTTCCTGCTAAAACAAACAATTTCCCATTTGTCCACATTATACTTCATTTCCCAGATCTTTGCCCAGTCACTTAACCTACCTATGTCGCTTTGTAGCCTCCTTATGTCCTCTTCATAATTTATTTGTTTCATCAGCAAATCTAGCAACCGTTCCATCGGTCCCTCTAACCAAGTCATTTATATTATGTTATGGCACAGCAGATGGTAAATGCTGAGCTGCTCAAATCCCAAAGGGAAACTTGAAACAACTGCCACAACTGTTTTGCAATTTTTATATTTATTTTGAGATGCATGTCTTGAATTCAGTGGTAATAAATTCACCAAATTTTAGAGGGTTTTTACAAAACTAAATTAAACATTTATTAATAAAATAAATAATTTTAAGCACATACATCGGTCTAAAAATTACTACTATGATAACTCCTAGCTTCCCTAATTAATCTAACTCCCAGTTACATCTCCATTAAAGCAACACATATTAAAAACACAAATTTCAAAAGACCCAGGCAAAATAACATGATACCCTGAACAGTCGAATTCAAAGTGATTTTTCTTAACTTTAGTTCTTGCAGACAGCAGTTTGGGCACACTTGTTAGATCTTAGAATGCGTTCCCTTAAACATAGCCTTCTCTCCTTTATACATATTTCCCCCTCGAATGCAAATTACATTGTTTCACCATATCTTTGGATTTTACCTCTCCAATAATAAAAATCTATCATAGTACCAATTTTACCAATTGGGAAAAATAAAGACACTGGGTGGGATTCCCTGCACCTGCCTGGTGCCGGGATCTTCCGGTCCCACTGCAAGTCAATGACTTCTGGTTGGGGCACCACCTCACCCGTAATGGGGCCAGAAAATCCCGGCCACTGTTTCTTAATTTCTCCTGGCTAGGTGAAACATTTCACCCGCTATTTTGAATTCAAACTAGTCTGGTTTATTTAAAAATGTAAATGATCTCTTTACACCTCACATTCTAAAATTTCACCCATGTTTACCTATATAGCATTTCAAACCTAGCTTCTCTTCTTACATCAAAGCCTTCAGACCAGCTGTCTTTAATTCAATTAAGTCCCAGACATACACACACACACACACACACATATATATAGGTACAGATCCCTGTATTACTCTACTTTACAATAAATTGCAAATAACATTATGAAAATTATTATATCTTCCTGGCACTGATCCCTGTGGCATACCACTCATCACATCTTGCCAACCAGAAAAAGACCCATTTATGCCAACTCTCTGCTTCCTCTTAGCTAGACAACCTTCTATCCATGTCAATATGTTACCCCCTACACCATGAGTTTCTATTTACTGCAATAACCTTTGATGTGGCTCTTTATCAAATGCCTTCAGGAAATCTAAGTACAGTACATCCACCGGTTCTCCTTTATCCACAGCACATGTGACTCCTTCAAAGACGTCCAATAAATTGGTTAAACATGATTTCCCTTTCACAATACCATGTTTACTCTTCCTGATTGCCTCGAACTTTTCTGAGTGCCCCGCTATAACATATTTAATAATAGCGTCTAACATTTTCCCTATGACAGATGACAATCCGACATCACCCCTCCAGCTTCCTAAACTGTAGAAGATGAGCAGGTGCCAAAATCAAAAAGAACAATTAGCATGCTATCGAGCTTGTTAAAGAGGCAACTGACTGCAATTTTACGTTGCCCACTCCATTTTTTGGTAGTAGCATGGTCTAGAATTTTAGGTCCAGTGGGCGGGCACATGCTCGACCCATCCAGCCTCAAAATAGCATGAGATGACATTGGGGGAGCATTCCGACATCATCACGCTCTCGTGCGATATCTCACTCGGCAGGTGTGTGCAGCAGTCAGATGCACGCTCACCGACAAGTAAGCAGGCAATTAAGCCCATTAAGGAGGCAATTGAAAATGATTTTTCATGGCCCATCCATTTTTACGGTTGACAGACAGGCCAATCGGCCAGGCGGCCTTTACATTTTTGCTCAAACCTCGATCCAGGATGGGATGAAATCTCTGTGGGGAAATAAAATCAAAAGAAACACCTGGGGACTGGTTTTTTATGAGGTATGTTTTCAGGTGCTTGATTGTGCTGCATGGACATATTTTGCAGCATTTTTGTTGTTTTGTTTATTCTGTGGAGGTCTGCAGCTCCCTGATGCAGCTGTCTGCCTTCAGTGATCTCACTGGAAGTGCACACCAGCACCCGCAGTGACGTTGGTGACCGTCCTCTTCCCGCCCCCACCAGCAGTGTTGAGACTTTTTCAGTGCGTGTTTCACTTTGGCTGGCCCTTAATTAGCCAGCCAGCATGAAATCGCGGTCAGGGACCGATAGCGGTTGGGAGCCCGTTTCCCGTCCACTCTTGGGCCCGCCGATCACGCATGCCCGACCAGCGAAAAATTCAGGCCATGGGAAAAACATTGGGTGTGATTTACAATGGTCTGAGGAGGCAGCACAAGGGCAGATCAAAAGGACTGTAAACAGGACCATGGCTGCATTTAGCAGCAGAGTCTGCTTCTGAAGGAGGCAACGTTAGACTGTTAGTTGACTTTATTTCTTCAGTTTTTACAGGCTGACATTACAAATAAGGAGAAAGTGAGAAGAAAGCGGGGCCTAGAGACAGGGATTTCCTGGAGGGTGAGGACTCCACCGACAGTACACTGCACAGAGAGTCTACAGGCAGTTGAATTACCTTCAGCTCTCAGAGTGTCTGTGCCTTCACAGATTGTATCTTACAGTCCATGTTGTGTGAATCCACCCACAGTGTTGTTAGAGAGGGAGCTTCAGGATTTTTGACCCAGCGACAGTGAAGGAACCGCAGTTTCTAAATCAGGATGGTGAGTGGCTTAGAGGGGAACTTCCAGGTGGTGGTGTTTCCATGTGTCTGCTCCCCTTGTCTTTCTAGATGGTAGCGGTCATTGGTTTAGAAGGTGATGTGGCCATCAAAGCTCCATCGGGTCAGGCAGAGACATTAGTGACCCAAAAAGGTTTTCATTCCAATGTGCAACTTGTGTGTGACCATTATCAAAGGATTGTACAGGTGTTTGCCCACTATCCTGGGAGAATCATGACTCTTACATACTGAGGCAGCTCCAGATGCCACGGATGTCCTGTCCATCAGAGTCATTAGAGGGTTGGCTTCTTGGAGACAAGGGATACCCAATGAAGAGATGGCTCATGACCCTGGTAAGAAATCTGCAGACAGAGGCTGAGATGCATTACAATGAGAGCCAGGTAACCGCCAGGGCCATCATCAAGCAGATAATTGGTCTGCTCAAAGTGAGGTTTTGATGCTTGGATCCTGCAGGTGGCTCTCTGCAATATTCTCCGGCTTGCATCTCACTAATCATCATGGTCCTCTGTGCCTTACACAACCTGATGCTCTAAAGAAGGGAGACTCTGGCAGAAGATAACCGAATGGACTGAGCCGCATCCTCTGACAATGAGTCACAGAATGAGTCTGAGGAGGAACGGATGAGTCATGCCAGCCAACAGCCGAACCCGGTGTACAACAGGCTTTGGATGGCAAAGATACATGGGAGTCTTTTATAATGTGGAATTCACCAATTGAAAACATTTTTGGCTCACTCACCTCATTTTTGTACCTCCTAGGCATCAACACCAATGCATGTGCCAAGGGTGAGGCACAATATGAGACCTTTCAGATGGGCCCACATGAGCAAAAACTCCCTTGATAGTAGTCAGTCAATCCAAATCCAAACCAGGACACGACATATATGAAACAAAAATGAAGCCAGAACAGCAAGTACACACACCATCATTTAATACAAAATCTAAGCAACATTTCTCCAAACAAAAAAGCCTAAACAATCACCCTTGTGAATCCATGTGTGAATATTATGTTTTCTTAATGACAGCGTAGTGCACCTACCTCGTCCCCAGCTATGCTGGAGACAGGTTGCTGACTCTGGTGCTCCTTTGCCTGGGATGACTTTGTTAGGTGTTCTCAGGTCACCTGAGCCTGTGAGGGCCCTGGTGTGGTGAGGGTCTCCGGCACAGTGGCAGGAGCCTCACCTGTCATTGTGGCACTCTGAGGCATTGGTGTCAATGGTAGAGGGGTAGAAGAGAGGCTGTCCCCATCAGGAGCCCCCTGAGAGGTGTCCCAATGGCAACAACAGCAGCTCATCTGCCATCTTGAGGTCCATTTGGCCTCCCCAGCTTTCCTGAGAGGAACCAGGACCTGGATATGACTCCGTACCCCTCTCGCCTTGGCTCTGGGCACCCGAGTTCAGAGACAAGGTGATGGAATGCAGGTTAGAACACGTACCCAGTATCCCATCAGTGAGCTGCTGGGTCTGGCCTTCCATGACAATCACCAGTCTCTCAATGGAGGAAGCCACACATTCTGAAGAGAGGGTGATCACAGGGTCCATGGCCTGGATGTTCCTGTCCACTGTACGTGCAGGGGTGCACAAATGCTCTAAAAGCTCTGCCACATCTCCACATACCTCACGCTGTACGTCCAGCATCTGCCACCTGATGGATGATCCCAGAGGCTTGTCATCAGCCTGGGGCTCAGCTTCTAGGTCACCTCCAGCATTTCTCTGATCGACAGCTGGTCCTGCGACTCTGGTGTGTTCTCAACAGCATATGTAACCCTTTCAGTCAACTTGCGCATACTTACTGAGGCGATTGTATCTATGCTGGTGCTAGGTGCTGCGGAAGGATGTGACGGTGCACCCTCTGAGGCTCCCTCCTCCTCCTCAGAAGTTGCCGAGGTTTGTGGGGGGAACAAAGAAAGATTATGAAGAGTTCCATCATCATTTAAGCTGAGTTCAGAGATACACACTTCCTACACATATATTCTCGCCATGGAGAATGCTAACCGAGGTGTAATCCTCAACCACTTCAAAATTGAGATACACATTCCTCCCCAAATGCTACAAGTCACCAGAGTCAATACCAACAATGCTCCCTCCCCATTCCCTTCCCCAATTTCCCCACACTCCGCTTCAGCACAATCCTTTCAGGAGAGAGCTATAGGCCCTTGGAATTTCATCAGCCCAGGGCTGCCCTCCAGCCTGTCTATGGCCAACGGACCTGTACCATTGGTTTTCCGCCATTTCCAAACCCTCTCCTCCAAAGGAGTCTAAATGACCAGGTTTGGTGCTCCTCCTCTGGTCTGTGATCTCTCAGGGGTGTTATGTATTCTCTTCTCCTGCAAAGGGAAAGGGACATTGTCATGAATCTTCTGTGGGAAGATCATGCTGTTACTTGTGTGCCCAACATGTACGTTATCAACATCAGCTACTTCGCAATGATTCTTTCAAACTAACAGGTCTTGAACTTCAGATCCCTGTTAGATTCCCCCAGTGCCATGCAACATTCCATGTGGGAATATAGATAGGTTAAGTAAGTGGGCACAGGTCTGGCAAATGGAGTATATGAAGAATAAAAAAGAAGATTATTATCTAAATGGTGAGAGATTGCAGAGCTCTGAGATGAAAAGGAATCTGGGTGTCCTAGCATAAGAATCACGAAAGGTTAGTATGCAGGTACAGCAGGTAATTAGGAAAGCTAATAGAAGGTTATCATTTAATGCAATGGGAATTGAATACATAAGAATGGAGGTTGTGTTTCAGTTCTACAGAGCATTGTTGTGACACCATATCTATAGTACTGTGTATAGTGATAAAAACAAAAAAACTGCGGATGCTGGAAATCCAAAACAAAAACAGAATTACCTGGAAAAACTCAGCAGGTCTGGCAGCATCGGCGGAGAAGAAAAGAGTTGACGTTTCGAGTCCTCATGACCCTTCGACAGAACTTGAGTTCGAGTCCAGGAAAGAGCTGAAATATAAGTTGATTTAAGGTGTGTGTGTGGGGGGCGGAGAGATAGAGAGACAGAGAGGTGGAGGGGGTTGGTGTGGTTGTAGGGACAAACAAGCAGTGATAGAAGCAGATCATCAAAAGATGTCAACGACAATAGTACAATAGAACACATAGGTGTTAAAGTTAAAGTTGGTGATATTATCTAAACGAATGTGCTAATTAAGAATGGATGGTAGGGCACTCAAGGTATAGCTCTAGTGGGTTTTCTTTTTAATAATGGAAATAGGTGGGAAAAGGAAAATCTTTATAATCTATTGGAAAAAAAAAAAGAAGGGGGAAACAGAAAGGGGGTGGGGATGGGGGAGGGAGCTCACGACCTAAAGTTGTTGAATTCAATATTCAGTCCGGAAGGCTGTAAAGTCCCTAGTCGGAAGATGAGGTGTTGTTCCTCCAGTTTGCGTTGGGCTTCACTGGAACAATGCAGCAAGCCAAGGACAGATATATGGGCAAGAGAGCAGGGTGGAGTGTTAAAATGGCAAGCGACAGGGAGGTTTGGGTCATTCTTGCGGACAGACCGCAGGTGTTCTGCAAAGCGGTCGCCCAGCTTACGTTTGGTCTCTCCAATGTAGAGGAGACCACATTGGGAGCAACGAATGCAGTAGACTAAGTTGGGGGAAATGCAAGTGAAATGCTGCTTCACTTGAAAGGAGTGTTTGGGTCCTTGGACGGTGAGGAGAGAGGAAGTGAAGGGGCAGGTGTTGCATCTTTTGCGTGGGCATGGGGTTGTGCCATAGGAGGGGGTTGAGGAGTAGGGGGTGATGGAGGAGTGGACCAGGGTGTCCCGGAGGACAACTTTAGGTCGTGAGCTCCCTCCCCCATCCCCACCCCCTTTCTGTTTCCCCCTTCTTTTTTTTTCCAATAGATTATAAAGATTTTCCTTTTCCCACCTATTTCCATTATTAAAAAGAAAACCCACTAGAGCTATACCTTGAGTGCCCTACCATCCATTCTTAATTAGCACATTCGTTTAGATAATATCACCAACTTTAACTTTAACACCTATGTGTTCTATTGTACTATTGTCGTTGACATCTTTTGATGATCTGCTTCTATCACTGCTTGTTTGTCCCTACAACCACACCAACCCCCTCCACCTCTCTGTCTCTCTATCTCTCCGCCCCCCACACACACACCTTAAATCAGCTTATATTTCAGCTCTTTCCTGGACTCGAACTCAAGTTCTGTCGAAGGGTCATGAGGACTCGAAATGTCAACTCTTTTCTTCTCCGCCGATGCTGCCAGACCTGCTGAGTTTTTCCAGGTAATTCTGTTTTTGTTTTGGATTTCCAGCATCCGCAGTTTTTTTGTTTTTATCTCAGTGATAGAAGCAGATCATCAAAAGATGTCAACGACAATAGTACAATAGAACACATAGGTGTTAAAGTTAAAGTTGGTGATATTATCTAAACGAATGTGCTAATTAAGAATGGATGGTAGGGCACTCAAGGTATAGCTCTAGTGGGGTTTTTTTTAATAATGGAAATAGGTGGGAAAAGGAAAATCTTTATAATTTATTGGAAAAAAAAAGGAAGGGGGAAACAGAAAGGGGGTGGGGATGGGGGAGGGAGCTCACGACCTAAAGTTGTTGAATTCAATATTCAGTCCGGAAGGCCCTCACCTCAATGAATTTCGGGCTCGGCATGATACTGAACTCTTCTTCCGCCGTCTTCGTCTCCGGGCTCACTTCTTTGGGCAGGAGTCCTCTCCCAGTTCAACGGATCCTTTTACCCATCTCCAATATTCTCCCTCCACCTGGACCCCTCCCTCTGGATTCTTACCTTCTCTCGATCTTTTCATTGAGAACTGTCGGCGCGACATTAGTCGTCTCAATTTCTCTGCTCCTCTCACCCATTCTAACCTGTCTCTCTCTGAACTTACTGCACTCCATTCTCTCAAGTCCAACCCTGACATTGTCATCAAACCCGCTGACAAGGGTGGTGCTGTTGTTGTCTGGCGCACTGACCTCTACCTCGCGGAGGCTGAGCGTCAACTCGCAGACACTTCCTCCTACCTCTCCCTGGACCATGACCCCACCACTGAAATTGTTTCCAGGACTGTCACTGACCTCATCTCCTCTGGGGATCTCCCTCCCACAGCTTCCAACCTGATAGTCGCCCAACCTCGGACGGCCCGCTTCTATCTCCTACCCAAAATCCACAAACAGAACTGCCCCGGTAGACCGATCATCTCAGCTTGCTCCTGCCCCACAGAACTCATTTCTCGTTATCTTGACTCCCTTCTCTCTCCCCTTGTCCAGTCCCTTCCCACCTACATCCGTGATTCCTCTGACACCTTACGTCACATCAACAATTTCCAGTTCCCTGGCCCCTACCGCTTCCTCTTCACCATGGACGTCCAATCCCTCTACACCTCCATCCCCCACCAGGATGGTCTGAAGGCCCTTAGCTTCTTCCTCGAACAGAGGCCCGAACAATCCCCATCCACCACTACTCTCCTCCGTCTGGCTGAACTTGTTCTCACGCTGAACAATTTCTCCTTCAACTCCTCTCACTTCCTCCAAATAAAAGGTGTGGCTATGGGTACCCGCATGGACCCCAGCTATGCCTGTCTCTTTATGGGGTATGTGGAACATTCCTTGTTGCAGTCCTACTCCGGCCCCCTTCCACAACTCTTTCTCCGGTACATCGATGATTACTTCGGTGCCGCTTCATGCTCTCGTCAGGACTTGGAAAAATTTATTAATTTTACTTCCAATCTCCACCCCTCCATCATTTTCACGTGGTCCATCTCTGACACTTCCCTTCCCTTCCTTGACCTCTCTGTCTCAATCTCTGGTGATAGACTGTCCACCAATATCCATTACAAACCCACCGACTCCCACAGCTATCTCGACTACAGCTCCTCACACCCCACTTCCTGTAAGGACTCTATCCCATTCTCTCAGTTCCTTCGCCTCCGTCGCATCTGTTCCAATGATGCTACCTTCAAAAACAGTTCCTCTGACATGTCCTCCTTCTTCCTTAACCGAGGTTTTCCACCCACGGTCGTTGACAGGGCCCTCAACCGTGTCCGGCCCATCTCCCGCGCATCCGCCCTCACGCCTTCTCCTCCCTCCCAGAAACATGATATGGTCCCCCTTGTCCTCACTTATCACCCCACCAGCCTCCGCATTCAAAGGATCATCCTCCGCCATTTCCGCCAACTCCAGCATGATGCCACCAACAAACACGTCTTCCCTTCACCCCCCTTATCGGCATTCCGTAGGGATCGCTCCCTCCGGGACACCCTGGTCCACTCCTCCATCACCCCCTACTCCTCAACCCCCTCCTATGGCACAACCCCATGCCCACGCAAAAGATGCAACACCTGCCCCTTCACTTCCTCTCTCCTCACCGTCCAAGGACCCAAACACTCCTTTCAAGTGAAGCAGCATTTCACTTGCATTTCCCCCAACTTAGTCTACTGCATTCGTTGCTCCCAATGTGGTCTCCTCTACATTGGAGAGACCAAACGTAAACTGGGCGACCGCTTTGCAGAACACCTGCGGTCTGTCTGCAAGAATGACCCAAACCTCCCTGTCGCTTGCCATTTTAACACTCCACCCTGCTCTCTTGCCCATATGTCTGTCCTTGGCTTGCTGCATTGTTCCAGTGAAGCCCAACGCAAACTGGAGGAACAACACCTCATCTTCCGACTAGGGACTTTACAGCCTTCCGGACTGAATATTGAATTCAACAACTTTAGGTCGTGAGCTCCCTCCCCCATCCCCACCCCCTTTCTGTTTCCCCCTTCTTTTTTTTTCCAATAAATTATAAAGATTTTCCTTTTCCCACCTATTTCCATTATTAAAAAAAACCCCACTAGAGATATACCTTGAGTGCCCTACCATCCATTCTTAATTAGCACATTCGTTTAGATAATATCACCAACTTTAACTTTAACACCTATGTGTTCTATTGTACTATTGTCGTTGACATCTTTTGATGATCTGCTTCTATCACTGCTTGTTTGTCCCTACAACCACACCTCCCCCCCCACCTCTCTGTCTCTCTATCTCTCCGCCCCCCCCACACACACACCTTAAACCAGCTTATATTTCAGCTCTTTCCTGGACTCGAACTCAAGTTCTGTCAAAGGGTCATGAGGACTCGAAACGTCAACTCTTTTCTTCTCCGCCGATGCTGCCAGACCTGCTGAGTTTTTCCAGGTAATTCTGTTTTTGTACTGTGTATAGTATTGGTCTCCTTATTTAAGGAAGTATGTAAATGCATCAGAAGCAGTTCAGGGAAAATTTACTAGTCTAATACCAAGAATGGGCAGGTTATCTTATGAGGAAAGGTTGGACAGACTAGGCTTGAATCCGTTGGAGTCTTGACAGGGTGGAGGTGCAATGGATGTTTCCTCTTGTGGGAGAATCTAGAACTAGGGGTCACTGTTTAAAAATAAGGGGTCACTCGTTCAAGACAGGGATGAGGAGAAATGTTTTCTCTCAGAGGGTCATGAGTCTTTGGAACTCTGCACCTCAAAAGGCAGTAATAGCAGAGCCTTTGAATATTTTAACACAGAGGTAGATAGATTCTTGATAAGCAAGGGGGTAGAAGGTTGTCGGGGATAGATGGGAATCAAGAGTTGAGGTTGTGATCAGGTCAGCCATGATCTTATCGAATGGCGAGCAAGCTCGAGGGACTGAGTGACCTACTCCTGCTCCTAATTTGTATTTTCACATGTTCATATGCCTGCTTCAATCTGCCTTCTGCATGTGGCCCAGACACTAGGCAATCCCACATTTGACACAAGGCAAACTCTCCCATATAGGTCTGTACACAGAAAGTTTGGACACTCACCTTTGCCAAACATAAGAGGTCATTCAGGCTCTTATAGAACTGTAGCCAGGTCCTTTGGATGACCCATGGCTGCTGATCTCCTCTGTGATCTTTGTCCAGGCTTCTTTGGTCTAGCGGGGAGGTCTCCTCTTGCCATCCTCGGCATGAGGATCTCCCGTCGTTCACTCACAGCATCGAAGAGGACTCGCAGGGAGTCGTTGTTGAACCATGGGGCTGTCCATGGTTTGGGCTCCTCCATTTAACTTGGCAGCTGCAAGAGGTGATGAAGTAGCCACTGCTGGAAATGGTCAGGTTGTCTTGCAGCCTCTATAAAGAGACAGAGTTAAAGGGTAAAATATGATTCTTTTTCTGAACACTTCTTATCCAGGAGGGAAATGGGTCAGGGAGTGCTCAGATGTTCTTTCCTCCCTGGTAAGGATCCTGAATGAGACACTGCTGGCACAATAGCCACCAGAATGGAAAAACATGCTCTCACCTGCTGCTGCTCCACTGCCTCAGTGTCAGCTATGATGCTGTCTTCTTGTCGGACTTATTTCAAACAATGTGGATCACTATACGTGGATCTCTTCTCAAGTTATCACCAATCCGATGCTAACATACCTTTAAATAAGTGTCCATGACTGGCTTCTGGTTCACGGCCTAACTCCTCTCCCTACACACCTGATTGGGCGCCAATCTCCCCTTCCCATGCTAATTGGCCGGCCATCCCTCCAGGTGGCTGCTGATTGGCCAGCTGTTCTTGGTTCACTGTGCTGAAACAGTGGGGGTGGGAGTGAGCAGACCACGCACTTCCTGTTCCGCGTCCCTCCCCCTGCTGGAACCCATAAAATCCAGTCCCTCCTACTGTTGTCGAAGCTATATCCATAGAACCACAGAAATGTTACAGTGCAGAAAAAGGCCATTCAGCTCATCATGTCTGCACTGATGAGAAAATAAAAAAACTAGCTGCCTATTTCAATCTCACCTTCCTACACCTAGTCCATAGCCTTGCCGGTTACAGCATTTTAGGTGCAGATCCAGATATCTTCTAAATGAGTAGCAGCAACCATAATATGATTGAATTTTCCATCAGTTTGAGGGAGAGAGGAATGGGCCCAAGACCATGTGCTAAATCTTCAGCTTGACGAGCAGGGGCAGGGCCTGCTTGCCGAGGCGTAAAATGACACAGGGTGACATCGGGCATGCGTCCTGATGTCACTGCGCGTCATTTAGATTTTCAGTTCGGTGGATATGCAACTGAGTTGGCTGCACGCCCACCAAACTGTCAAAGGTCTGTTAAGGCTATTAATTAACTAATTAAGCCTATTGAGAAAGCTGCACGTCCAACCTTAAGGTTGGAAGGCAGGCAAGGAGCCCAGGCAGCCTTCGCATTTTTCATGGAACCTCATCCACAGTTGGGATGAGATTTCATGAAGGGTTTATAAATTAAATAATTTTTTTCATTAAAGTCATTGACATGTCCCAGCTCATGTGACACTGTCACATGAGGGGACGTGTCTTAATTTTTTTTTTCTTCTTTATTAAAACTTTTAAAACTTAAAACTTACCTCCCTGAGGCACCATTGTGCGTCAGGGAGGTTTCTGGGCTCTTTCACACGCAGGCAAAAATTCTCTCCCATGTTTTTAAACTTAAATAAGGGCAATTATGAGGTTATGAAAGCAGAGCCGGCTAAAGTGAATTGGCAAATTATGTTAACAGATAGGTCAATAAAGATGCAGTGGCAAACAATTAAGGGGATATTTTAGAATACACAGAATAGATACATTCCAACGAGTAAGAAGAAGTCCAAGGGACGGACACCATCCATGGTTAACTAGAAAGGTTAAAGATAGTATCAAGCTTAAAGAAAAAGTATATAATTGTGCAAAGACCGGTAGAAGGTCAGAAGATTGGACAGAATATAAGGAACAGCAAAGGATGACTAAAAGATTAATAAGGAGGGAAAATTTAGAGTATGAGAGAAAGCTAGCCAGAAATATAAAAACAGATAGGAAGAATTTCTATAAATATTTAAAAATCAAATTAACAAAGTGAGCGTTGTGCCTATAACAAGTGATTCGGGAGAATTGATAATGGAAAACAAGGAGATGGCAGGTGAATTGATCAGGCATTTTGCATCAGTTTTCACTAAAGAGGGTAAAAGTAACATCCCAGAAGCAGCTATAAATCAGGAAGTAGGAGGGAGAGAGGAACTCAGGAAAATTACAATCACCAGAGAATTGGTACTGAGTAAATTGTTGGAGCTGCGGGCTAACAAGTGCCAAGGTCCTGATGGACTTCATCCTAGTGTCTTAAAAGAGGTGGGTAGTGGGACAGTTGACGCATTGGTTTTAATTTTCCAAAACTCCTTAGGTTCGGGGAAGGTCCCATTAGATTGAAAGATAGCAAATGTAACTCCACTATTCAAAAAGGGAGGAAGACAGAAAGCGGGAAACTACAGGCCAGTTAGCTTAACATTTGTCATAGGGAAAATGTTAGAAGCTATTATTAAAGAAGTTATAGCAGGGCATTTGGATAAGTTCAAGGTAGCCAGACAGAGTCAACATAGTTTTGTGAAAGGGAAATCTTGTTTAACCAACTTTTTGGAGTTCTTTGAAAAAGTTACATGTGCTGTGGATAAAAGGGAAACCGGTGGATGTACAGTACTTAGATTTCCAGAAGGCATTTGATAAAGTGCCACATCAGAGGCTATTGCATGAAATAAAAACTCATGGTATAGGGCTATAGGGGTAACATATTGGTATGGATAGAATATTGGCTGGCCAACAGGAAGCAGAGAGTAGGCATAAATGAGTCTTTTTCTGGTTGGCAAGATGTAACAAGTAGTGTCCCATAACGATCAGTGCTGGGCCCTCAGCTATTATCAATTTATATAAATGACTTGGATGAAGGGATGGATGGGATGGTTGCCAAATTTGCTGATGATAGGTAGGAAAGTAAATTATGAAGAGAACTTAAGGAGACTACAAAAAGATATAGATAGGTTAAGTGAGTGGGCAAATATCTGGCAAATGGAGTATAATGAGCAGGAATTTCCGCTCCCGCCCGCCACTGTGATCTTCTGGTCCCACTGCAAGTCAACGGACTTTTGGCTGGGGTCCCACCCGCAACAGGGCCGGAAAATCCCAGTTTATGTGGGAAAATGCAGAATTGTCTATTTTGGCAGGAAGAATAAAAGAGAAGCATATTATCTAAATGGTGAGAGATTGCAGAGCTCTGAGATGCTAAGGGATCTGGGTGTCTTAGTGCATGAATTGCAAAAGGTTAGTATGCAGGTACAAAAAGTAATTGGGAAAGCTAATAGCATATTATCATTTATTGCAAGGGTAATTGAATACAAAAGTAGGGAGGTTATGCTTCAGTTATACAGAGCACTAGTGAGAGCACATCTGGAGTATTGTGTACAGTATTGGTCACCTTATTTAAGGAAGGATGTAAACACGTTGGAAGCAGTTCAGATAAGGTTTACCAGGCCAATACCAGGAATAGGCTGGTTGTCTTATCAGGAAAGGTTGGACAGGCTAAGTTTGTATCCCCTGGAGTTTAGAAGAGTAAAAGGCGACTTGATTGGAATATATAAGATCCTGAGGGATCTTTTCAGGGTGGATGTGGAGAAGATATTTCCTCTTGTGGGAGAACCTAGAGCAGGATCACTGTTTAAAAATAAGGGGTCGCCTATTTAAAATGGAGATGAGGCAAAATTTTTAATCTCAGAGGGTTGTGAGCCTTTAGATCGCTCTTCCTGAAAAGGCAGTGGAAGCAGAGTTTTTGAATATTTTTAAGGCGGAGCCGGATAGATTCTTAGTAAGACTTCCTTCTGCTTGTGCACCGCATTCCCACTCTTACTTGTTAGTTTATATTTGTAGATTCTTTATTGCTTTAAGGCTATTTAACTGTTTAGCTAACACAAATGCTAACCACTAAAACACTAACCACTTTGTGCTGACTGTGATGCATTTTCCCTTTGTTTCTCTGGTGTCTACCACTCTGCTCCTAATAGACTTTGCTGTTGCCAGTCCTCATGCATTGTTTAAATATACAAATCTGTTCCCAATAGCTCATACCATGCACCTGACCTTGGGCCTTCCTGGCCTACGTGGTTCAGTACAGCATGGATTGGATCTGGAATCTTCCTGGTCTATGTGGTCCAGGGCAGCACAGATCAGTGGAAAAACTCAGCAGGTCTGGCAGCATCAGTGGAGAAGAGCACAGTTGACGTTTTGAGTCCTCATGACCCTTCAACAGAATTAAGTAAAAATAGGAAAGGGGTGAAATATATTTTTGTCCCAAACCTCCCCACCCCACCCCCCACCATTTAAACCAGCTTATATTTCACCCCTTTCCTATTTTTACTTAGCTCTGTTGAAGGATCACGATGACTCGAAACGTCAACTGTGCTCTTCTCCACCGATGCAGCCAGACCTGCTGAGTTTTTCCAGGTATTTTTGTTTTTGTTTTTGTTTTGGATTTCCAGCATCCACAATTCTTTGCTTTTATCAGCACAAATCAGTGCTGGAATCTCCCTGATCTACACGGTTCAGTACACCTCCAGGTTTTGCATTTAACTCTGAACCATTAAGGAAGCTAAAAATAATTAAATTATTATTTTTGTAATACAGACCTCAGGCAATCTGAGGTCACAGATGTCACTTCCAGGTGAAATATCCATCAATGAATCCCTTGGCTTCATCTGATGTCCACACATGTGCACATTCCAGCAATCAAAATCATAAACCCTGGTAGATTTTATTGCTTTTAGCCCAAAGATGTTGAAGGTAATTGTAGCATCTCTAAGCTGAGGCTAGCAACACCTAACTTGCTCTTTGTCTGTATGGCTCAGCTCATGTATCTACTGATCCGTGTCAGACAAAGCAGTAATCAGAGCCCGTTATAATGCTGTAAATTCCTGAGTCACTTGTGATTCCCTGAAAGTCTCATTTCCTGCATGTTTAAGTGCTCAAAATTTAATTTTCTACATGTTGGGCTGCAATGCAGCCATTCAGCATAGCATATGTTTCAGACAGAGAGCTATCCATATATTATAACTCCAACCAAACAATATACACCACAGCAAAGCATTGAGTAAACTTTGTTGTTGCTTGAATGCCCAACTCTTGAAGATTAGCTTACTGCTCTTTGTATGCACCTGCTCCTCAGTTCAGTTCCATGGTGTAAAGTGAAAATATATCAGAATACATTGTATCCATTAATAGCTCAGCAGCAAGTCTGTCCACTAACTGTCACATAACTATCTAATATGTCTTCATGCCATATGAAAATAGCCACCTCTATTCTTTTGGTTGATAAATGAGCTTGTAATCCTGAGAATAAAAGTGAACATTTGGCTTTGTTAAGTGGGAAGCTAAATTTAATTCTTAATATTTTTAAAAATTGAAGAAAGCTGGAGAGAAAATTAAATAAAAGTAAATCAGAATGATGGTTATGAAGATGTCCATAGTAACCAGTACTATCAGCAGATTTATGCCTAGAGAAATATTTGGGCTGAATACACAGGCAACATGAGGAGCAGAAAAGAAAACTGGAAAGAAGTGCAAATATAAATGACAAGAAGAGTGAAGTGAACACCTTCTTTAAGAAAGAGACAAGCCAACTACAGCCTTTGTATGGAATCTGACCCAGAAATCAAAAAATAATCTGTCCATTCTGTGGTATTGCACACTGAATTAATCATTTGCAGCAGTCCTTTATTTCTTGTCGAAGTATTTCTTTTCCAATACAAGTGTTGATGAGTGATGATGTTACGGTCCAGCTCCAACTATGATCCAGGGGTGAAAGCTTGTCTCAGAAAAGGTCTGGACAAACTTGTTATGATTGAGCATCTTAAAAACTAGTTGGGAAACATTCAACAATCTCTCACAAACACAAATGGGGCATTGGAACAAGAACATCCTATTCTTACCTGTGAAGCAAAATGTTCCTATAAACAGGATGTAGTTATTAAACACCTTCCCTTGTTAAACAGACAGAAACAAGCTGGAATTTTATAATAATGTTCTGGATGTTGGGACTAGTAAGATGTGAGCTTATTATTATAGTCGGCAGAATTTTACTTGCTGTGGGCGGGCTCGCGCCCAACCCCATTGGGGGTAAAATAGTATGTGATGACATCGGGCAAGCGTCCTAAAACCATCACGCACTCGTGCAATATTTCAGTCAGCGGGCGAGCGCAAGAGTCAACAGTGCATCCACTGACAATTAAGAAGCCTATTAAGGCCCTTATGCAAGTAGTTAATGTGTATTTTTCGCTGCCCATCCAACCTTATGGTTGGCAGGCGGGTGGGCGAATAGGCCAGGTGGCCTTTGCATTTTTTTACAAAACTTAATCCACAGGCAGGATGAGGTTTCCAACAATAAAAATCAATTTAAAAAATTAAAATCATTTTTAACATGTGACTGAATCACATGTCACTGAGTCACTTGTGGGGACAAGTTTATGTCATTTGTAAAATCTTTATTTTTGTTTCCACAATTCTTCAGCTCCCTGAGGCAGCTCTGTGCTGAATTGGTGGACCTCGTGAAGGGTCATTTCCAACCCAAGCTCACAATGCAAGTGTTCAGGTTTAATTTGTGAAACAGAGCCCTAGGTGAGACAATTGCAGGCTACATGGCAAATTTGATGCAGCTAACGGAATATTGTGAGTTCGGTACGACTCTGAACGACATGCTCAGAGATTGTTTAGTGTGTGGTGTGAAAGAGGACACTATTCAGAAGTGAATTCAGATTTCAAGAAGGCGCTAGTGATAGTGCTGCCCATGGAAAGTGCAGTAAGAGATTCAAAAGCAATACAAAATAGTGCCATCCTCCACATCGGGGAGGAATCCTCAGCCGAAAGAGGCGCGAAAAAGCAAGACTCCACTGAGAAGTGGGAAACCTCCCTCGTTAGCCGAAGATCAAAGAAAAATAACTTAGCAGTGAAATAGAAGAATAATTTTAATAGAGGTGGAAACAATCAGTCTTTTAGCCATTGTTAGTTTAAAAAAATCAAATGTTACTATTGTAATAGAAATGGACATATGATAAGGCAATGCAAGGAAAGATTCAAGTAAAAGAAGAAGCCCAATGAAATTTACAATGTAGAAGAGCCTGAAACAACAAATTCAGACATTTACTTGTTGTTTAATCTGTAAGTTGGAAAGACAGAACCAATATTTGTCACAGTGAAAGTAAACGGCAAACCTGTTAGAACGGAAATGGACATGGGCGCTTCCACTACAGTAATTGGGGAACATACCTTCAGATGTCTGAATAATAGTGAACATCAATTAAGGTTAGAAGAAACAGCCACCAAACTCAAAATATATATGGGTGGAGACACTCAAGTAAAAGGCATAAGCAGAGTAATTGTCCATTATGGAAGCCAATCAGCAAAGCTATCCCTGATGGTGGTAGCAGGTGAAGGGCCAAGCCTTCTGTGGAGAAATTAGTTAAAGGAGGTTAAGTTAGAATGGGTTGAAATTTTCCAGTTGAGAGCAAGTGGGCTAACAGAGCTACTTCAAAAGTATGCCACCATCTTCAAAGACGAACCTGGGAAATCCAGGGACTGCATGCAAAGATTCATGTGGATCCAGAAGCAACCCCTCAATTCATGAAGGCGAGACCGGTGCCAAACACTCTGCAAAAAAAAGTCGACATTGAACTGAACAGACTAGAGAAACTGGGCGTTATACAACCTCTGCAGTTCTCAGAATGGGCAGCCCCCATAGTCCCCATCCTTAGACCCGACCAAAGCATCCGAATTTGTTGAGACTACAAACTGATGGTTAATAAAGTAGCTAAGCTAGACAGGCACACCATTCCAAAAACCGAAGACCCGTAAGCCAAACTGGCAGGAGAGACAATGTACACAAAGCTTGACATGAGTCATGCTTATCAACAACCAGAGTTGGATAATGCCGCCTAGGAATTTGCCACAATTAATACTCCCAAAGTGTACCAATGTACCCAGTTACCTTTTGATGTCTCCTCAGCTTGTACCATCTTTTAGAGAACAATGGAAAGCTTACTGCAGGGACTGCCCTAGGTTGTAGTCTATTTAGACAATGTATTTGTGACAATTCACTGAAAAAGAGCATTTGGCAAACTTAGGAGAAGTCTTAAAACATTTCTTGCAAGCTGGAGTGCATTTAAAAAAAGAAAAGTGCATGTTCCAAGCGAGCAAAGTAATCTATTTGGGTCACTGGGTAGATTTACAAGGCCGCCACCCGGTTGAGGAGAAAGTGAGAGGCACCTGCACCAAGACACCTCAGAGCTCAAATCATTCCTAGGAATGATCAATTATTATGGGTGGTTCTTACCTAATTTGTATACAGTGCTGGCCTCCCCTGCATTCTCTACTCAAAAAAGAACCAACATTAATCTTGAGAGACACCCCAAAAAGAAGCTTTCATAAAAGTCAAAAAATTGTTGCACTCGTCCAATCTATTAATGCAGTATGACCAAATGAAAGAATTGATGCTGACATGTGACGCATCTCCCTACGGAGTGGGAGCAGTGCTCTCTCATTGGATGGATGAAGGCACTGAACAGCCACTAGGCTACGTATCAAGAACACTCACCACAGTTGAAAAGGGATAATCGCAGATAGAAAAGAGCTTGTCCATCATCTTTGGTGTCAAGAGATTTCACCAGTATGTACACGGCCGCCATTTTACAATCATTTCAGACCACAAACCATTGCTAGGATTGCTTAGTGAGGACAAGGCTATACCACCCATAGCCTCCACAAGAATACAACGATGAGCTTTAATTCTGGCAGTAAATGAATACACTTTCATACATAGGCCTGGCAATCAAATCACAACGTCAATGGCCTTAGTCATTTGCCTTTACAAGAAAATGATGGGAACGTCCCAGTTCCACAGGAACTTGTTTTACTTGTTAAATTTCTTAGATTCCTTGCCTTTATGTACTCGATAGATCAGAGACTGGACAAATCGGGACCCATTCCTATCTCAAGAATGAGAACAAGTGCTACATGGTTGGTCACAGGAGCCAGTATCTGATGAAATGAAACTGTGCTTCAATAGAAGACATGACATAACCAGCCAGGATGGCATCTTATTGTGGGGAGCATGAGTGATTGTTCCTCCAAAGGAAAGGAAGTCACTTTTAATTGAACTACACAGTGCCCATCCAGGGATTTTCTAAATGAAGACCATAGCACGCAGCTATCTATGGTGGCCTGGGATGGATGGCAAACAGATTGTTTAGTGAAGCACTGTGTGCAACATCGGCAACTGCAAAGGTTGCCAGTGACAGCTCCGTTACACATATTGGAGTGACCGGGTAGACCCTGCATGCAGTTACGTATTGACTACGTTTCCTGGGAACAATGTTTCTGCTCATTGTCGATGCCCATTCAAAATGGTTGGGTGCATATAAGGCAAAGTCACCAACGTCAGGCGCTACAATTGAAGAACTATATCAGAGCTTTGCCATTCACAGACTACCAGAAGTAGTCATTTCCAATAATGGCACGGCATTTACAAGTGCTGAGTTTCAACAGTTTATCAGCCTCAATGGTATTACTCATATAAAAACTGCACCATACCACCCTTCCTCAAATGGACTGGCCAAAAGGGCAGTTCAAACATTCAAGACAAGTATGAAAAAGCTAACTGGCGATTCCTTGTCAACTAAGCTAGCTTTCTTTTTCATTAAAGGACTTCCCCTCATAAAACAACAGGTGCCACACCTGCAGAGTTATTGTTGAAACACTGTCTCAGAACGAGATTGAGCTTAATAATGCCAAATTTAGAGGGGAAGGCGGAAAGGAGTCAGGGAAGCCAGAAAACTAGACACTGCTGGCATAGTCTAAAAGGAAGTTTACCACAAGAGAGACAGTACATGTGAAAAAGTTTGGGGAAAGACCAAAGTGGTTACCGGGTGAAATAAGTGCGGTGACTGGACCTCTATCTTACCACATAGAGGTGGAAGGCCAGATCATCCGTAAACATGTGGACCAATTAAGGAAGAGAGAGATAAATCACCAAGATTTGGTTCCACCAGTGATCATGACCGGGTCTGCGTTTCCTGCCGAGGATACTCAACCCAGGACTGACAAGTCTGATGTTCCTGTAAGAGTTGAGGATATAGGACTGCAAGCGCCCACCGAAGCACCTGATATCCAGGCAACTCCGGAAAAGGAGGTTCCTGATAAAGAATCTGAAGTTGTGGAGCTGTGACGTCCACACATACCAGGAAACCACCTGAAAGACTGAACTTGTAAATTCCTTACCCAGTGTAAATATTATGTTGCCTTGAAAAAAAGCTACTTGTAAATATAATATGTACAGCCAAGTTTAAGGAGGAGGAAGGTAGTAATTATGGTTTTATTTAGTGTGTAATGTACCTTTAAGAATAATATTTGTTAGGCAAGATCACATGATCTGTAGTAACCAATGGGAGAGTAGCACAAACAGTGTAGAGATAGAGTTGGAGTTGAAAGCACACGTGTAGTTGCTGCTGACTATATTGCAAATAAACTTAAAGTTTCCCCCCAAGAAGTAGCTGCTGATCAACTCGATTATTAAAAATACTACTCAGCCACCTTACATCAATAATTCATGCTAAAGGTGTATTGAATATGTTCTATGCTGCTAAATAAATGTAGCAGTGACATAATAAAGTTGTGCAGGATTCAAGTAGACCATCACTGGCATGGGGCTGAGGACAAGAAAAGCTGCCGCACATCAGGTCTGAACAAGAGAATTCTGTGGCGAAATTAGTATTACCAGCTTGACAAATTTGTAATAAAAGAATAGTTAATAAAAACTATGATTAAAAAATAACTTGATCAAAAAGCTTGTGCAGCAGCCGATAAAATATTGGCTTCAGCTCAGCCTTCCTGCTGTTGCCAAAATGCAGGCTTTGCAGCTGAGTATTCCGAACAGGCTGTTCCAGGAAACAGAGCTTGCCTGAGAATTCCCTAAAGAGTCAGCTACGTTCCTTTAACTTTACTGCACAGCTTCATTTTAATCATAAAGCTGTGCGTCAGACTAACAAAGCAAAACAAAAGGATGCTTCTGTTAAACGTTAAGTGCAATATTTTAATTAACACATTTTGGAAACTTTCAGAAGTTAGAACAGGATGTTCTTTTCAAACTGCAAAGATGTTTCTTGCACTTCTTGACTTAACACAGATGCAACAGTCAGTCAATTCTGAGCCAGCATTTTGACCCCTACCCTTTGTTCCATCAGCTGAAAAGTGAACTCTTCCAAATCAGAATGGCTAACTCTGACAAACAGATTCTCTGGAATCTACACCTCATTTGTTTTATCAGCTGATGGAAATTAAAAAAACACATCCATTGCTGACAGATTTTCTGCAGCTGAGCTGTTCTCATTACACTTGTTGGCAGAACAGCTGCCAAGTTTAGGAACCTCAGCACTCCAAACAGTACTTTGTTTAAGGATTACAGGAACAACACATTGAATTTAGCAGATTTTTAAAAATTCCCATGTCTCACGTTGCAGAGGGTCGCATGGTCTTGGTCCCTGCCCGCACAACTCTTGCCAGGGGTTAAGGTTGGGCTACTGTGTGTGCTCCTGAACCAAAAGCCAAGGCAGTTTGAAGTTTGTAGTAGTTTAGTTTGGTAGTCATACTTCGGACTCATTTGTTGCCAACTATTTTCTGAGATGATTCCAGAAACCTTCCATCATGTTAGTTTCGGAATTCTGTGTGATTGACTAGCACAGTGTTCTAAATCCTATACATATAAGGGATAATTTTACTCCCTTACATCCTTGGTGAGGAACCTTGCCCAACAAGAATACATATCGAGATTTTGGACAGGTGGTCCCATTGATTTTTATGTCCATAATAGAGGAAAAATCTTGGGAGGGATATGCTTAAATTCCTCGTATGTAATTCCAGTGGGCAAATACCCATGCAGGATAGACCGATTCATAAAATTACACCGATAGGGTGTTGAGTGGCACCAAAGAAAACAAGCAAGATAAGCTTAATTTTCACACAATTGCTCAAATAGTTTTGATTGAGGTTAGTTTTGTTAATCCTGTTTCTTGAATAAATCATGTTCTGAACATGGCAAATAAACCCTTTAATAGACAAGGATCATATCTCTCCCTTAATGCATAGGGCCTCAAGTCACCAGTTAACAGGATGAAGATGCTTTCCTGACTTTCAGTGACATAACAAGGAACACAGCAGCTTGAGAGACAAGCATTATCCAGCTGCTGACTTTTCCCCTCATTTTCCCACAGTCTCAGGAAGCCACAGCTTTAAGTTCGATTAGCGGCATTGCACTGAAAATGACCTTTCCACTACTGACCAAAAAAAACAGTTAACATCTTTCTCCCCGCTCACAAGCCTGAGATTTGGAGCTGTTCCGCATCTAGAAGGTGAAGGACATCCCATTATCACTCAACTATTCATAATCATCCTAATACATAAAATGAACAAGGATCCAATAGCTGTGCACGTAACAAGACCATATGTCTAGTTCAGAACACAATCAAATGTTGATATTATCACACTTTCTGCCAAAACAATTATCCGGTTTAATGTTATTAAAGCTAACACTCTGAGGGGTGAAATGTGCTTGTGCTGGAATGAGCAACCTTAAGTGAGGCCGGCTCAATTAAATATTTATATTGACACTGCAGTGAGCAGCATATAATAGACAGGGAGCATGTAATAATGATGGACGATAAATGCAACAAAATACATAAGAACTGTTATATCTGAAGTCCCTGCTGGGATTGTGATACACATTTACCCTGCGCCCACTCAAGGTGATGCAGCAGCAAATGTCATGCTGGAGGTCCAGGTGCATGCACAGCGAGCATGAGTTAAAGCTGGCCTACACTTCTTAAAGTTAGCCTACCCCTCTTAAAGGGGAGGTGCATTCAGGCTGCAGCAAATGCTGATGCTCTTGCCAAAAGTGTTTCTGAGAAGGAAGAAAATGTAGCAGTAGAGTGGCAGGCCAGAGAGAGGGATCTCAGATTCTCTGATGCAGCGCTGGAGGTGGAAGTGGAAAGGAAGAGAGATGTCACAGGATTTCACAAGGCCCTCAAGATATATATTGCAAAGGAAGCAGGAGCAGGTAGCCACAGAGGTCAATTCAACGAGCGTGGCCTTATGAATTTACTGCAGTGCCCCTAAAAGTTTAATGACCTCACAAGAATAGTCAAGGTCAGTGAATGAAACTTCAAAGGTCATCTCCTAGCCGCTACACCATGAACCCACATACCTCTCACACTACTGAATGAACCACATCCCCATCACTCAACCATAAGCAATCTCTCGCAATCAGGACCTAGTGCCTAACATTCATATGCTCCACTTAACCCTCACAGAATTACCACTGCTGCAAGCCTCACATCCACAACTACCACATTCCACATATTTCCAGCTATTCAGCTATGACAGACACATCACCCAAACATGTTGCACCACTCTCAGTAACATGTAAGCAGAAGCAATCACAACATGATAAGGTTTAAGATAATGACTGAGAAAGATATAAGTAAGTCAAAGACCAATGCTAATGTAAGTCAAAGATTGGGGAAAAAAGCTAAATATGAGAGAAGGTGAATGAAACAATGAAATCTAAACTGAAAAAAAAATTGACAAGCAAAGAGATCAAACAGCAGTAGGAAATATTTCAAAAGATCATTAGAATTCAGGAGAAATATATTCTGCTAAAAACAAGAGCCAATAATGAAAACAGTGGATAAATAAAAGATAAAGGCAAAATTAAGACAAGATAAAAAGGCATAGATATAGAAGAAAGAAGAGGATGACAAAGGGAATTTGAAGAAGTTCAGAAAGAATTCAACCAGGAAAGCAAAGAGCAACTGCAAAATTAAATTATCCAAGGAGTATAAAATAAAATAGCAAGGTGTTTGATAGACACATAAATATCAAAAGGGAAATCAGGATAGCTAAAGCGTCACTAAGGGAAGCACAAGATAAACTCCCAGGTAATAACAGTGAAATAGCATCAAGATGGAATAATTATTTTGCCTCAGTATTTACAGGTAGACTAAAAGGGTGGCATTACAAAAAGAGATCAAAACAATTATCATGACATTAAAAAGAAAGCAGGGGACATATTTGATTAACTAGTCAAGCATCGAGAGAATAAAATCCCAGGTCCAGATGGACGAGGTCCACACAAATTGAAAGAAGTTAGGGAAAAGATAGCAGAGGCACTATTACATATTCATAAAATTAATTAGAAAGAGAAATAGTGCCAAAGCTAATTGTTTTTGATATTCCTATATTTAAAAAGGCAGATGGAAAAAGCCCAAGGAGCTATAGTCTGGTAAGCTTAATGTCAGTGGTAGGAAAGATAATGGAATCATTCCTCAAAGACGTAATGGAAAGATGTCTAGAATCACAAAATATCATAAAAGTAGTCAGCACCTATTTCAAAAACTAAGCTCATGCTTGACAAACCTGATTAAATTATTTGAAGAAGTTACAAAAAGTAGACAAGGGTATGTAGTAAATGATATATGTGGATTTTCAGGTGACTTTTGGTCAGGTACAACATAGCAGCATCATGACTAAGGTCAGACATTGTGGATTCAGGGGCAAGTAGCAGACATACAACTAAATAAGTTATGTATCAAGCTAGCTACAAAACTGAAAACATTAAAAAGGGAGAAACATGTATAAAGGAGATGAGGTTATGCGTAAGGAGGAAGGGATTCTCCAGCCTGTATGTATCAAGTTGCTGCTTAACTGCTGCCGAAGCTAAGAAAACTCATCGTGAATATCACTGTCCAGGGTATTGTGTGCTTTGCCTGCATCTTTTGAAATCTATTTTGTTTTACTGTTGTCTTAACGGAGGTGTAACTGGGAGTCAGATTAATTAGGGGAGTTAGGAGTTATTATAGTAGTAATTTGTAAGCCTATGTGTATGCTTAAAAACTTTTCTACTATTAATAAATATTTAATTTAGTTCTGTTAAAGACCTCTTAAGACTAGGTGGGCTTATTAATACTGAATTCAAGGCATGGGTCTCGAAATAAAAATACAAATTACAAAACAGTTGTGGCAGCTAAGCAATTCCACAACCAATGGATCAGATCTAAGCTCTGCACTCCTGCCACATCCAGTGATGAATGATGGTGGAGGAGGAGGCTCCACAAATATCCCCACCTTCAATAATGGAGGAGCCCAGCACATCAGTGCAAAAGATAAGACTGAAGCATTCGCAACAATCTTCAGCGAGAAATGCCGAGTGGCTGATCCATCTTGGCCTCGTCCGGAGGTCCCCAGCATCACAGATGCCAATCTTTAGCCAAACTGATTCATTCCAAGTGACATCAAGAAACGGCTGAAGGCACTGAATACCGTAAATGCTATGGGCCCTGACAATATTTCAGTAATACTACTGAAGACTTGTGTTCCAGAGCTTGCTGCGCCCCTAACCAAGCTGTTCCAGTACAGCTACAAAACTAGCATCTAACAGGCAATGTGGAAAATTGCCTGGGTACACACAAAGCAGGACAAATCTAACCCGGCCAATTACTGCCCCATCAGTCTACTCTCGATCATCAATAAAGTAATGGAAGGGGTCATCAACAGTGCTATCAAGTGGCACTTGCTGAGCAATAACCTGCTCACTGATGCCCAGTTTGGGTTCCACCAGGGCCACTCAGCTCCTGACCTCATTCAAGCCTTGGTTCAAACATGGACAAAAGAGCTGAACTCCAGAAGTAAGGTGAGACTGACTGCTCTTGACATCAAGGCAGCATTTGACAGAATGTGGCATCAAGGAGCCCTAGCAAAACTGGAATCAATGGGAAATGGGACGGAGGGGTGGGGGGGGTGGGGGTGGAAACTCTTGTTGGAGTTATACCTAGCACAAAGGAAGATGGTTGTGGTTGTTGGAGGTCAGTCAACTCAGTTCCAGGATATTGCGGCAGGAGTTCCTCAGGGCAGTGTCCTCGGCCCAGCCATCTTCAGCTGCTTCATCAATGACCTTCCTTCCATCATAAGGTCAGAAGTGGGAAATTTGCTTTTATCAGAAGTGGGGATGTTCACTGATAATTGCATAATGTTCAGCACCATTCACGACTCCTCAGATACTGAAGCAGTCCATGTCCAAACGCAGCAAGACCTGGACAATATCCAGGCTTGGGCTGACAAAGTAGCAAGTAACATTTGCACCACACAAGTGTCAGGTATTGACCATCTACAACAAGAGAGAATCTAACCATCACCCCTTGACATTCAATGGCATTACCATCACTGAATCCCCCACTATCAACATCCTGGGGTTGCCATTGACCAGAAGCTGAACTGGACCAACCATATAAATATTGTAGCTACAAGAGCAGGTCAGAGGCTAGGAATCCTGCAGCAAGTAACTCACCTCCTGGCTCCCCAGAGCCTGTCCACAAGGCACGAGTCAAGAGTGTGATGGAATACACTCCACTTGCCTGGATGAGTGCAACTCCAACAACACTCAAGAAGCCCGACAATGCAGCCCATTTGATTGGCAGCCCTTTCACAAACATTCACTCCCTCCACCACCAATGCACAGTGGCAGCACTGCGTACCACCTACAAGATGCACTGCAGGAATTCACCTAGGCTTCTTCGACAACACCTTCCAAACCCACAACCACTGCCATCCAGAAGGACAAGGACAGAAGATAATGGGAACACCACCACCTGGAGATTCCCCTTCAAGCCACTCACCATCCTGACTTGGAAATATATCGCTGTTCCTTCAGTGTCACTGGGTCAAAATCCTGGAACCCCCTCCCTAACAGCACTGTGGATGCACCTACACATGGACTGCAGCAGTTCAAGAAGGCAGCTCACCACCATCTTCTCAATGACAATTAGGGACGGGCAATACATACAGGCTGAGGCTGTGACACCCACACCCCGTAAATGAATTTTAAAAATTGCCTCCTACCGCACTCACCCTCAGTTTGCTCCTCAGCTGGCAGCCATTGATTGCACAGACCCTTCCTTTGCATGTTTACCTGGGCATTGCCCCCCGCCCCCTTACTCTCTCCTCCATCCTTACTCCCTCCTCTGCCTTTACCTCCCCAGATACCCTCACCACCCCCCCGACACCTTTGTTCTCACCCCTCCCAACCTCACCCCTCCCTGACACCTTCATCTCCCCTCCCAATTTCCCTAACACCCCCCCAAGTACATCTTCCTCTCCCACTCTGTATCCTGAGGATGGGAGGAGGAGGGCCGCCCACCTCACCAGGCAGGTGTGGCAGGAGGTGGCGGAGGCTATAAGCTCCCATGATGATGTGCGGCGCACAGGAACCCAGGGCCGCAAACTCTTCAATGATTTGTTGCTCTCTGGAAGAGTGAGTACCATGTCAGCCTTGGCCATTTGACCCAGCAGGTAGCCTTAGCCTTTGAGCCCTCCCCCCCTCACATCTTAGTGTCGTTACTGCATTGGGCATTTGGCGCACGCTTGGTGGGCAAACAGATAGTGACCATACTTACATCATCCTGAGTGGTTGAGGATTAGGGAACAAATAGTTATGTTTGTAATAGAGACATTTCTCTTTGATGTTGGACGGAATAAAGTCCACTTTTCTGACCATGGCCTGAGGGTGTTTCCTTTGTGCTGCATTTGTATGTTTCACAGACATATCATGAGTGTTTGAGTGGACATTGATGTTTCTGTACTAAGCCCTTAGTTACAGCTGATGAGGTGGAAGATGTAGCACTTAAATGCTACGTGTGGAAGCACCAGGCAATGCTGGTCCTGCTGATCCATGTGTGTGGAGCTAGCTGAAGGTTCGCTGGATTAAATTGTCCTAGTGTCCCTGCCTCCTTGGTGCAGTAGCGGGTCGGCGTGCTGCCCCTCATCATCGCCCTGTGCTTCCTCATCCTCTGAACCACTGCTGGATACATCATGTGCAGCTCATCCACTGTGTTTTCCTCGTCAACTGCATCTCCCCTTTCCAGCGCAATATTGTGCAGAGCGCAGCATGCTACCACTATCACAGAGACGTGATCTGGGGGGTACTGGAGTGCGCCCCCTGAGCAGTCCAGGCAACAGAAGTGCATCTTGAGAAGACCGATGGCTCTCTCCACCACAGCCCTTGTGTTGCGGTGGCTCCTATTGTAGCGCTCCTCAGCTTCTGTTCTTGGATGGCGGTGAGGCGTCATGAGCCACCTTCTGAGGGGATAGCCTTTGTCACCCACCAGCCAACCATCCAGCCGAGCCGGAGCACTGAAGAGCCCTGGCACCTGGGAGTGTCTGAGGATGTAGGCGTCATGGGAGCTGCCTGGGTACCTTGCACAGACTTGTAGAATCAGCTTCCTGTGGTCACACACTAGCTGCACGTTCATGGAGTGGAAGCCCTTCCTGTTGACGAAGGCACCGGGCTCACCTGCTGGTGCCTTGATGGCCACATGTGTGCAGTCTATTGCACCCTGGACGTGAGGGAAGCCAGCAATGGCTGCGAAACCTCTGGCTCGCTGTGCCTGACTTGCCTGGTCACAGCGGAAGTGGATGAAGGTCAATGCCCGTCTGAACAGAGCATCTGTAACCTGCTTGACACAAGTGTCGATAGCTGATTGGGAGACACCGCAAAGATCACCCACCGAGCCCTGGAAGGAGTCAGAGGCATAGAAGTGGAGGGCAACTGTGACCTTTAGAGCCACTGGCATGGGGTGTCCACCCACATGGGTCGGGGAGATCTCAGGGCCAATCATCTGACAGATGTAGTTGACTGTTTCCCTTGAGAGACAGACCCTCCTTCGGCACTGCACCTCAGTCATATTGAGGTAGCTGCTTCGCCCGCCTGTATACCCTGGCAGCAGGATAGTGGCATCTTCTGCAGCTCCTTCCACCTTGGACAACCTCTTGGCCCTGTGCCCCTTGTGCCTGTGCCTGACCTCCCAAAGGTGGCTCCCTAGAGGCTGATTGTCCACTCCTGGCCTCCTCCTTATTCTATCCCTCCCTTCCACCTCAGAGGAGCTGCCTCCAGTGGAGATGTCAGAATCCATACCCAGGCTAAATGGAGGCCTCCGGAAAGTTGCAGGCCTGATAAAGATTACTGTCTGCAGACTGGGGGACTGAAGCTTCAAAGTACACAGAAAGCTATTGGAAATTGATCTGAACTGGTAACAATCACACAGGCAAGTTTAAAACACTTTCTTCATTAAATACTTCAGAAAAAACAGGAACAACCCCTCTGAGCCCACATATCCCGCCAGTGCATGAGTTTTGTTAAAAAATCACTTACCCGCCTGCCCGTCGGGCCCATGCGCCGAGTCGAAGTTCACATAGGCTTCTCAAAATCGTTGACAATTGCCGACTTAAGGGCCTTAACAAGGCCTTTAATTCATGGTGGGCACGCATCGCGCTGCATAGCGCACCCGCTGACCAAGATATTGTGATGCTGCGCACTGACGTTGGGATGCTCGCGGGACATTTTAAGCGCTGATGTGCGGGCTCCGCCACCTGCACATCAGCCATAAAATTCTGCCCATTGTTTCTTTCTCCACACATGCTGCCTGACTTGAATTTATGAAAATGAAAGTTCTTGGTTGATATGCAAAAGATGCTGAAATCAATGCTGACACGTTTCCATCCTGTGAGAAGCTTTTGCCCCCCTACTCCTGTTCTTTTTGATGTTACCTGAACATGTTTCACATTTCTCCTTAAAATCTTTGGACTTGAAAGAGGATCTTCTCAAATGAAGAAATTGGTTAGAAAAGAGAAAACATTTAAAATCCAGATGTGGGGTACATAAGGATTAAGTACTTTACTTTTATTTCTCCTTTATGCTTGATTATTGTACTACTTTTGACATTTTTACTAACTTAGCTATTTATAGAGGAAAGTAATTAGGATGAGCAACCAGCAATATATCCCAGAGTTTCAAATAAAATTTTGATATTTATATTTGAAGTATTAGATAATAACGCCTTCAGAAAAAATTGCAAATACTATTTGTATTAAGAGCAAATAAATTGTTACCAATGCAGATGAAATAACTTGACAGTAAATTTCTGTCGCAAGACCTTCTTGCTAGAAATAAAATAAATTCTTTACACATTTTATAAACATGTCCATTTTCATTTTTTATCTTTTGTCATTAAGTCAAGAAAGATAAGTGCACATTTATTAGGGGCTTTTCATGATCTCAGGACACATACGGACATATGAATTAGGAGGAGTAGGCCCCTTGAGCCTGCTCTGCCATTCTGGTGTGATTTTAACCTCACATTCCTGTCTTCCCTGATAATCTTTCACCTCCTTGCTTATCAAGAATCTATCTAGCTCTGCCTTAAAGGTATTCAGGGACTCTGCCTCAACCATCTTTTGTGGAAGAGAATTCCAAAGTCTCAAAACCCTCTGAGAGAAAGAAAATTTCCTCACCTCTGTTCTAAATGGGTGACCCCTTATTTTGATAATCTACGTACAGTATATCCACCAGTTCCCCTTTATTTACAACACCTGTTACTTCTTCAAGGAAGTCCAATAAATTGGTTAAACATGATTTACCTTTAACAAAGCCACGTTGACTGCCTGATTACTTTGAATTTATTTAAGTGCCCTGTTATAATGTCTTTAATAATAGCTTCTAACATTTTTCCTATGGCAAATGTTATGCTAATGGACCTATAATTTCCTGCTTTCTGTCTCCCTTCCTTATTCAATAAAGGAGTTACATTAGCTATTTTCCAATCTAGCGGAACCTTCTCTGAATCTAGTCAATTTTGGAAAATTAAAACTAATTCATCAACTGTTCTGCATAGTCAGTATGAAGAACTAGGTACCAAATTAAGAAGCAGAACCTCAAAGGTAATAATCTCTGGATTATTACCTGAGCCATGTGCAAACTGGCATAGGATAAATAAGATTAGAGAGACAAATGCATGGCTTAAAGACTGGTATGGGAGAAGTGGGTTCCAGCTCATAGGACACTGGCACAATATTGGGGAAAGTGGGGGCTGTACCATTGGGACGATCCACACCTGAACTCTGCTGGACCGAGTTTTCTTGCAAATCTCATAATTAGGGAAGTAGGGAAGGTTTTCAACTAAATAGTGGGCATAAGGGATCAAATGTGGAAAAATGTAGTATATCAAAGAGTAGAGACAAGGTAAGAAAGGAAGGTGTTAATATGGGAAATGATAAACAGACCATGACAGGAAGGGACAAAGAGTGCAAGTCTAAGAGTAAACCAACAGAGAAGACTAGAGGTTACAAAAATAATGAAAGGACAATACTTAAGGCTTTGTATCTGAAGGTATGTAGCATTCAAAACAAAACAGATGAACTGATAGTGCAAATAGAGATAAATAAGTACAATCTAATAGCCGTTACAGAGACATGGCTACAGGATGGGATAGATTGAGACCTGAACATTGAAGACTATGTGACTTTTAGGAAGGATAGGAAGTTAGGAAAAGGTGAAGGGGTGACTGTTAATAAATACAACATTAGCACAATAGAGAGGGATGGCTTAAGTTCAGGAAACCAGGATGTGGAAGCAGTTTGAGGAGAGATGAGGAATGGTAAAGGCAAGAAGTCACTTGTGGGAGTGCTGTGCAGGCCCCCTAACTATAATCACATGGTAGATGGGATATCAAAGAAGAAATAATGGGAGCTTGTCAGAAAGAGATGGGGATTATCATGGGGGATTTTAATCTACATATAGACTGGGACAAGCAGATGGGCAAAGGTAGCATAGATGACAAATTCATAGAATGTTTTTGGGATAATTTCTTAGATCAGCACATTCTGGAGCCAACAAAGAAGCAGATTATACTAGGCCTGATCATTTGCAACAAGATAGGATTAATTAATTACTTTATAGTGAAGGCGCCCCGGGTGATCATAATATGATTGAATTTTATATTCAGTTTGAGGGAGAGAAGACTAGGTCTAAGACTAGTACTTTAAACTTAGATAAGGGCAATTATGAAGGCACGAAAGCAGAGCTAGTGAAATTGAATTGACAAATTAGGTTAAGGGATACATCAATAGAGATTCAGTGGCAGAAATTTAAGGGGATATTTCAGAACAAACAGGATAGATACATTCCAACAAAGAGAAATTCCAAGAGGACGATCCACCATCCATGGTTAACTAAAAAAGTTAAAGGTAGAGTCAAACTTGAAGAAAAAGCATATAATTGTGCAAAGATAGGTGGCAGGTCAGGAAATTGGGCAGAATATAAAAACAGCAAAGAATGACTAAAATATTAATAAGGAGGGAAAAATTAGAATAGAAGACAAAGCTAGCTAGTAATATGAAGACATAGTAAGGGTTTCTATAGATATTTAGAAAAGAAAAAAATTAATGAAGTGAGCATTGGTCCTTTGGAAAGTAAGTCTGGAGAATTAATAATAGAAAATAAGGAGGTGGTAGACGAATTGAATAGATATTTTGCATAGGTCTTCACTTAGAAGGTACAAGTAACATCCTATGTCATTGGTACCTATATGGATCATGACAATTGGATCCTCCCTCTCCCACTAAAGGTTCCTCTCCACCCTTGAGCAGATGTCCCAAACCCTAGCACTGGGCAGGCAACACAGCCTTTTGGACTCTTGCTCTTTGCTGCAGAGAACAGTGTCAATCCCCCTCACTATACTATCCCCTACTACCACTACATTCCTTTTTGCTCCCCCTGTTTGAACAGCTTCCTGTACCACAGTGCCATGGCCAGCCAGCTCATCTACCTTGCAGACTTCACTTTCATCCACACAGGTTGTGAGCATCTCAAATCTGTTTGACAATTACAAAGTCTGAGGCTCCTCCACAACTGTCTGCCCAGTCCCTTTACCTGCCTCACTTACCAGTCCCTCACTGCTGACCAAAACAGACAACCTTATTCTAAGAGATGTGACCATCTTCTGGAACAAAGTGTCCAAGTATTTCTCCCCCTCCCTTATGTTGCGCAGTGTCTGCAGTCCAGCTTCTAGATCAATAATCCTGATCCGGAATTGCTCAAGCTGCTTACACTTTCTGCAGACGTGTTTGTTCTGAATAGTCTTGGCATCCAGAAGCTTCAACGTTCTACAGCTGCAACATAACACCTGTCCTGCCATTGTTACTTATGTAATTTAGCTAATTTAGTTTAATTACTTTCTTAATAAACTTAGAGTAATTCCTATGTATGATAAAATTTACTGGTGCTTATTAAATGCTGGAAACATTGACAGCTAAAAGATAAATGTTTCTTAACTACAAAGGTTTGTGTTTAAGTTGTTTAGCTTTATTATTTCATTTTACTTTAATTTTAACGTTTTAGTTCTTTTTTATTTATAAGTCTACCTTAACTCCCTAACACTAAGCACTTACCAGCCGATCAACTTAGTATCAACTTACAGAAGTACAGTTCCTATACTATTTTAAACCTTAGGGATAGAATAAACCTTAACCACTTGCTAGATACTTGCCAGATACTCACCAAACAGCTAGCTGCTTCTCCAACCAAAATTCTTCTTTGCTGTGATGTCGCTATTTGTTTTCATGCACTGTTTTCAGACTCTGACTGCCTCTCCTCTCGTGCTGTTTTCAGAATCTGACGACATCTCCTCTCGTGCTGTTTACAGACTCCGACTGCCTCTCCTCTCGCGCTATTTTCAGAATCCAACGACATCTCTCGCGCTGTTTACAGACTCTGACTGCCTCTCCTCTCGCGCTGTTTTCAGACTCCAACTGCCTCTCCTCTCGCGCTGTTTACAGACTCCCACTGCCTCTACTCTCGCGCTATTTTCAGAATCCGACGACCTCTCCTCTCGCGCTGTTCTCAGGCTCTGACTGCCTCTCCTTTCACACTGCTAAAGGCTCTGACTGACTCTCCTCTCGTGCTGTTTTCAGACTCTGTCTGCCTCTCCTCTCATGCTGCTTTCAGGCTCTGACTGACTCTCCTCTCGCACTGTTTTCAGGCTCTGACTGACTCTCCTCTCACATTGTTAAAGGCTCTGACTGACTCTCCTCTTGTGCTGTTTTCAGACTCCGTCTGCCTCTCCTCTCACGCTGTTTGCAGGCCATGACTGACTCTCCTCTTGCTCTGTTTTCAGACTCCAGCTGCCTCTCCTCTCGCGCTGTTTTCAGGCTCTGACTGACTCTCCTCTCGCGCTGGTTACAGATTCCAACTGCCTCTCCTCTCGCGCTGTTTTCAAACTCTGACTGCCTCTCCTCTCGCGCTATTTTCAGACTCCAGCTGCCTCTCCTCTCGCGCTGTTTTCAGGCTCTGACTGACTCTCCTCTCGCGCTGGTTACAGACTCCAACTGCCTCTCCTCTCGCGCTGTTTTCAAACTCTGACTGCCTCTCCTCTCGTGCTGCTTTCAGGCTCTGACTGCCTCTCCTCTCACACTGTTAAAGTCTCTGACTGCCTCTCCTCTCATGCTGTTAAAGTCTCTGACTGCCTCTCCTCTCGTGCTGTTTTCAGGCTCTGACTGCCTCTCCTCTCACACTGTTAAAGGCTCTAAGTGCCTCTCCTCTCGTGCTGTTTTCAGGCTCTGACTGCCTCTCCTCTCGTGCTGTTTTCAGGCTCTGACTGCCTCTCCTCTCGTGCTGTTTTCAGGCTCTGACTGCCTCTCCTCTCACACTGTTAAAGGCTCTAACTGCCTCTCCTCTCGCACTGTTTACAGACTCCAGCTGCCTCTCCTCTCTCACTGTTTTCAATCTCACATTGGAAGTTTTCCTTACAAGGAAGTGCTTTTGAAGTGTAGTCACTGCTGTAATATTGGGAAACGTTCAGCAAAATCCCACAAAAATTCATGAGATAAACTACCATATCATCTGTTTTAGTGATGCTAAGGGATAAATAATGGCCCACAAACCAGGAAGAACATTCCTGATCTTCTTCAGATAGTGCCATGGGATCTTTTATGACCACCTTAGAATATCTTTGTTTAACATCTCATCCAAAAGACTGCATTGCTGCTCTTCCTGGCCCCACAAAAATAATTTTTCACCCAGCTTTTGAGCATTTCTATCTCTGTATTACATGGTTCGTGTTCTTCCCATTTGTGCATACATTTGCAACTGGAGTCCTATAGCCTGCGTAGGATCCTAATTTACAAACTTAGGCAGCCTTATTCCTGTTTCACCTGCATGATGGCCTGAGTAATGCAACAGGAAGGCCTCAGACAACTAGCCGAATGCTCCCCAACACCTCTCCCACTTTTCAATTTCCAACTGTCTGTTTCTCAGGTGCAAAAGGGAGACCATTAATTTAATTTTTTCCTGGTGTTCTGAAAAGATACTAAAATTCCATCCAAACTTTGCTGTGAAATATATTTTTTCATCAAGACCTTTTCATTTTCATCTCCTACAGCAGGCTTCCCAAACTGTGGGATCACGAGATGAGATTTTGAGGTCGTGAGCTTGAAGCAACAGTGATTGCCATGAAGCTCAGACTGATTGTTGACAGTTGCGAGGCCCCTCTAAATGCTCCCTTTTTATTGTTGGTGGGCATGGCTTAACGGACTGCTCTCTGAGGCCTGAATGCCGCTGCTGCTGCAAAAAGTCTGTGAATAGGTCGGTGTTTGGTTTATTTTGGAGAAGTCCTGCTTTTCACCAATTCCACCCATGCTCAACTCTGGTTCCCAATCCCACTCAACAACTAAAGCCTCCCCCGCCCTTGATCAACAACCCTTGCACCACACCACCACCCCCCCAGCCCCGCAACCTCTCAAATTCTTACTCTGGGGTCACACGAAGTCTGAAGCATCAAAATGGAGGTCACACCGCAAAAATGTTTGGGAAAGACTGTACTAGACAGCTGCTAACTGATTGACCCAGAGGGTACCCTTTTCACTTACCCAAGATATCTGTCTGCTGCCTTTTCCATGAGAATTCACAATACTGATTCTCTGTAAATTTCTGGGCATCATAATCTAGGATTAGAGAATCATACAGAACCAAAATTAATGGCATTCTCAGAAACTAAATAATAATGGTAATGCTTCATTTTTTAAGCTTGCAGAAAGGTATCACTACAATCTTGGCAAGGCTGCTGCCAATTTATACTTTTTTCTTCTTTGTAATAAAGATTTATTTACCATTATTTTACTTACCACAATACCTGTTTAGACCTGTTACGACTGTTTCATCAGCAACATTTAAAGTATCAAATTAAGTCCTAAGAACATGTGACTCTGCGGAGCAATTAATAGCTACTCATAACCAATTAGACTGTGATATTTTGGGTTATGTTCAAAATTGTATATTTCTCTATCAATTGTTGACAGACCTGCTGTGCATTTCAAGAATTTTCTATATTTATTAAAAGGCTATAGTGCTTTTCAAAACCTCAGGACAACACAAAGAGCTTCACAGCCAGTATTTTTGAAGTGTGGTCACTGTTGTAACATAGGCAAACACAGCAGTCGATTATCATACAGCAAAGTCCCACAAATAACAATGGAATAAATGACAGATTAATCTGTCTTGGTGGTGCTGGTTGAGGCACAATCGAGCTGTAGGACAACTCCCAGACATTTTCCAAGTTGTGCCATGGGATCTTTAGCATCCACCTGAAAGTACAGATGGGTTTCGACTTAACATCTTACCGGAAAAACAGCTCCTCCAACAGGATTGCAATGCCTTAGTACGACACCGATGTGTCACTTTGGATTATGTGCTTAAGTATTTGGTATGGCCTTTGAACCCAGTAACTCAGAAGGTGTCAATGTTACCACTGAGCCATGAACGATGGCTTAAATTAATATTTTACTCTATTGACAGATATATTCATAATATTTTTTGCAGAACAAACAAATACGAATATGCTTAATGCTTGCAATGCTGTATTTTTACAATGAAATTAAAGAATGATCCTACATGCTAATAAATGGCTGGCAGTGATTTGCAAGCAGTTAAGATGACATCATCGGCATAAGCCATCAAAAGGAGCTTGAGCCACTTATATGAACATCAGCAGAACCAGCAGATTGAATTACTACTCTAAAATTCAATGTCTGCATTTTCCAATACATGGTGTATAGTTCATACTTTTAAAATATTTATCATTATGATGTACTGAGCGGAGAAAGGCATAAAGAGTGAGAATATAATACCTAATTTAAGAACTGAAGATATATGCATCACACAAATGTCTGTTACTATCGTAGAATATCGGAAAATATGTTAAAGGATAGCCAGGATTAAATATAAGCCAGTAACATAATTAATTGTTTCAGAAAATATGATAAATTGCAAGAGCAAAGCTTCTGTGGTTCAGAGCTATCATTTCAATTCCTTGATATGATTGCTCATGAGAAATCACTATCATTTTTTTGATGTACATTTACTTTTAAATTCACAGAGTAGCTTTGTTCATGTTTGGATTTATTTTGTGCTAAATGTGGGTGTTCGTGAGGATTCTGATTGGCAATCATTTTTTTATTCATTCATGGGATGTAGGCACTACAGGAAAGACTAACATTTATTGCCCATTCCTAATTAGCCTTGAGAAGGAAGTGGAGATGGTGAGCCATCTTCTCAAAGAGCTGCAGTTTATGTGGGAAAGGCACTCGCACAGTGTTGTTAGGGAGGAAGTTCCAAGATTTTGTCTCAGTGACAATGAAGAAACTGTGATATATTTCCAAGTCAGCATTGTGTGTGTCTTGGAGGTGGTTGTGCTCCCATGCTCTTGCTTTCCCATTGGGTAGTAGAGGTTGCAGCTTTGGTAGCTGCTTTTGATGAAGCCTTGTAGATGGTACTCACTGTAGCTACAGTGTGCTGGTGATGGATGGGGTGCCAATCAAGCGGGTTGCTTTATTCTGGATGGTGTTGAGCTTGTTACAAATACGAGGTTTATCAGATTGTTATGTTTTTGGACTGTCTCTTTAATTTAGGGTAAAATGAAGGGATGGAGGAGTTCATGTGACCTGTTCTGAATTCTGCCCAACGACCAGCTTTGGTGAGCTGATTGTTAAAGGTTAAAGTGAGGCCCAGGTTGTTTTACTGGGAAGAAGGTGCAAGGTGTTCACACCTGTAGACTGTGGATTGACTCCAGTCTCACAAGGAGGTGTTAGGAATGTCAGATTTTTTAAACTGTCTGTTCAATTCCAAGAAATAATGGAGTTGGGGGGGGCAGTGTCTAGAAGATAGTTAGTGAGTATTATTACATGGACCCAAGGCCCAAGTGATTCACGTTGCCATGGAGATGAGCTTGAGAGGGAAAGAGTCCATAGTAAGCCGATGTAGTGAGTGGTTACAGAGCTTTTCTAAAACATCCCTAAAATTCACAGAGACAAGGGAGTCTTCAGGAACCTGAGCGAGATAGAGAGAGCAGAGACATAGAGGCAGTCAAGCCTGAACCTGAAGCAGAAAAAACACGGTCTTTATTATTCGCCACACAGAATACAGGTGGGAGCTCATACTCAGACTGAACAGATCAAGTTTGTAAAGATTTAAATGAGGCTGGAAGATTTGCCTAGCTTAGGTTAGATTAAGGAATCTCCAGGGTAACGCTCACCATGAAAGTCAGTTCAAGGATTAGAAGTTATCCAACTGGGAAAGGGAAAAGGAAGCAGGCCACTGGGAGTAGAGAATAGTTTTGGACTTATTCCGGCAGAAGAAAGTGTCCACTTAAGATCATAAGATCATAGAAATAGGAACAGGAGTGGGCCATTCAGCCCCTCGAGTCTGCTCTGTTATTCAATAAGATTGTGGCTGATCTGATTTTGGCCTTAACTCCACTTTCCTGTCTGTCCCCCATAACCTTTAACACTTCTGTTGATCAAAATTTGTATAACTCAGCCTTGAATATATTTAATGATCCAGCCTCCACTATTCTCTGTGGAAGAGAATTCTGTTATAATAATCTTATAAACCTCAATTGTACTTGGGGAATGTCATTTAAAATTAGGGTAAATGAAGGGGGTCAAGTGACCTGTTCTGCAGGCTGCCTCACAGTAAGCTTGGGTGGTTTGATTCTTAAAGAACAAAGGAAGGATTAGATTGTTTTACTGAGATGAAGGTGCAAGGTATTTACACTTGGGGCAGCATATTGCCATTAGTGTGCGGGGGCAGGCCTGACATGCCAACGCATAAAATGATGCACGATGATGTCGGGCGTGCATACCGACATCATTGCACATCATTTCGATACTTTGTTCAGCTGGCATGCGCTGGAGGCGGCTGTGCACCCGCCGAACTGTCAACAACTTTTAAGGCCATTAAAAATTTCAATAAGATTACCTCTTGTTCTTCAAAACTCTAGAGAATACAGACACGGTCTCCTCAATCTCTCAGAGGACAATCCCATCGTGCCAGCGATCAATCTGGTGAAAGGCACACCCTCTATGGAAAGTATATCCTTCCTTAGGGAAAGAGAGCAAAACTGTACACAATACTCCAGGTGAGGTCTTACCCAGGCTCTATACAATTGCATCAAAACTTATTTATTTCTGTACTTAAGTCCTCTTGCAGTAAAGGCCAACATGCTATTTGCCCTTCTAATTGTTTGCTGCTCTTGCTTTCAGTGACTTATGATCAAGGATACCCAGTTCCCTTTAAACATCAAAACTTCCCAATCTCTCACCGTTTAAGAGATACTCTGCGTTTCTATTTTTCCTACCAAAGTGGATAACTTCTCCTTTCTCCATCTGTGATGCTCTTGCCAATTAATTAGCCTGTCTAAATCCGCTTGAAGCATCCACCTCGCAACTCACATTCGTACCTAGTTTTGTGTCATAAGAGGCTAGCACATATAAAGGAAATGCCTTGATCCTTAAATTACAAAGGATCTCATTAACTGTTGAATCCCCAGCATTTACCAACACTGTTAATGGAAAAGGGATACTGGGCCAATGTGTTAAAACAATGTCCAAGTTATTTTGATTATAACCAAGGCAGCGTTTGGATAGGTATGGGAAATAATGAACCAGCTGAGATTTCTGATGTTGATTCAGTCTTTGCAATCAAAAAGCCTTCAGCACATGAAGTTCCTTGCCATTCAGACAGCTGAGTCCAAGAGACAATTAGAGAGCATTCTCTAGCTTTTGCTAGGAGTAAGCATAATTATGCAAAATTGAAGAGTGAAAAAATAATTAACAGACTTGGTCATTCTTTTCTCAAACAGTATCCGATTCCCTGGGAAAGCATTCCTTTTTTGGAAGAGTCATTCCTTAAGCGGGGCATGTTAAGGCAACACACTTTCATCTATTCACCCATACGACCAGTGAGAAAGCTGGACAATTCTTGGAGATTAACGGTCAACTACAGGGGGTTAAATACAGTAACGCCTAAGTGCACACCCATTGTCAGCAAAGCACCCATATTGATTTCTGAAATACCAGCAAGAACTAAAGTATTTTCTACACTGGATATCACAAATGGATTCTGGAGCAAAAAGAGATTGTTCCAGCTTTCTGCACTTTACAGTACCACACCTTTCGATTAGGCACTTTACAACCTTCTGGACTTAACATTGAGTTCAACAACTTCAGACCACGAATTCTGTCCTTCATTTTGATTTTTTTTCCAACCCTCATTCCCCTCAAGGGCCTGTCTGTAACTTGTCGTATTTTGCTTTCAGAGAGCGTAACCTTTGTTCTGCTATTAACGGGTTCTGCTAACTGACCTTTATGTCACTATTACCACCTGCCTTAGTCTTTAACACTATCATGACCACGCCCTTTATCCTGTGTCCATGACATCTTTGTCAAATCTTTCCTGAGCTTCTACCTATCCCTGACCTTCTACTTTGCTCCACATGCTCTACGCCTTCCCTTCAACAATATAAAACCCATCACATTTCTATCTCTCTTTGCTCTGAAGAGTCATGTGGACTCGAAACATTAACTGTGTTTCTCTCTCCAGAGATGCTGTCAGACCTGCTGAGTTTTTTCAGCATTTTCTATTTTTATTTCAGATTTCCAGCATCTGCAGTATTTTGCTTTTATATGAAATCAGTACAAGGTTGTACTCACATTTGCAGATTGCATCTTCACTTGGATGGTCATCCCACAGGGATTTCATAATGTTCCCATTATTTTTCATAAGAGAATGGCAGAATCTCATCGCCTTTCTGTAGCCAAAAAGATTGTTGCAGTGTGTGGATGATTTGCTTATGCACTGAAACAATTGATGAACATCTGAAACAAGTTGTTGTCTTTGTTATTTGAAGTTTAACCCCCCAGAATGTTCAGCTGTTACGGGAAGAAATCGTTTTCCTGGGAGTTTCAATACCGTCATGCAGTCTGAGTCCAGACAGTCACAGGCAGAAGTCATTCAGCAGATTCCTTTTCCAATATCCAAGTCGGCACTTGGTTCATTTTTGGGACTGGTGTGTTACCAGTGCAGCTTTAATCCAGCATTTGCAGAGATGGCCAAACTCTCTATGGGCTTCTTAAAGGCAAGGTTGCCTTTATTGTCTTGTATTGCCTTTATGGACAGCAGAGCACACTAATGCTGTGGAGAAGTTAAAAGTAGCAGTTATGCAGCTAACAGTTTAGTAGATCCAGGTCCAGAGCAGCCATTTCATTTGGAAGCAGCTTTCAGAGAGGATATTGCAAAGGCAGTAGCGGGGCAGAACTATGCAGGCCACAGGCATCCAGCAGCTTATGCCTCTCGAAACCTACAGAGGGCAGAGAGGCCTTAATCGATTTGTGAATGGCATTTGTTAGCTATCTTTTGGGCACTATGCTATTTTACTTATATCACAGGCCTACAGAAAGACATCATCCATTCACTTCATACTCCTTTGAATTTATTGGTAAAGCCAAGTGACATTTTATTATCATCACAGGGACTAAATAGATGGACAATAGAATTACTTCACAGAGCCCTAGATGTGAGTTCACATGGTATTACCCTTCTTCCAGTAATGATGGTGTATGAAGGCCATCCTTACAAGTGTCCTTTACTGTTGATACATTTTGAGCAGCATCCAGTTCTTTGAGCTCTTATTGAAGAAGTTCCTGATGTGTATATTGATGGTTAGTCATACTATGTCAAGGGATTCCTCACACAGGATTTGCAATGGTATTGCCTGAACATACCCTCAAGTTCAAGTGTCTTCTCAGTATGCAGAATTGATGGTTTTACTCTTTGCAGTTAAAGTAACTGCTCGCTATCCTGTGAATTTATGGTCTGATAGTGCTTATGTCATTAATACCATGCTGACTCTTCCTCTTTATAAGAAAAAATCTTATAGTTCCTCAGATGGTAAATCTTTGGCTCATGGACCTTTGGTCCATGCACCACATCTGTGTTTTCTTTGGCAGGTTTTGAAAGAGAGAAAGGCACCGTGCTACATAGTTAAAGTCACAGCACTTAGCTGGAATGAATTAAATCATACATGAGGTAACAATGCAGCTGATAAGTTAAGGAAGCAGCTAAATCTGGAGATCCATTGCCTGAGGTAGAGTATAGCAGCTCATAATCATTCAAAGGTAGAAGATGCAGCAACTCCTGTTTCACTAGTTAGGCCTGCAATGGATTTGGAGTCTCTTCAATGCTCATATCAGGCAGTTATTTATTGGCATGAGCAAGCTCAGTCTTTGCCTGCACTTACTTTGTGGGCTCACAAAATGCTTTTTTCTTCTGAAGATTTTCATCCTCTGTTAATGTATAGGCAAAAGCCAGATCAGGGTCCAGTAATGTGTGTTCCTCCTGAGTTAAGAGATGAACTTTTCTTCTTCTTTCATTTGCATCCGACAGGTTGTCATTTTACTGTTGCGATTACTTCAGAAAAAGTTTTAGCTACTCCGCAGTGGCCTAAACTAAAGGAAGATGTAATCCTCTATGTTGTTAGATGTTTGCTGATTTTACAGGTAAGCCCTTCGTTGTGTAATAATAGGGCTTTCCTTAGAAGTCAGGCAGTACCAGAGGGTCCTTAGGCTCACCTCCGAATTGACTTTATTGACTGATTGCCACCATCACAACAACATTATGCATATGCACTCATGGTTATTGATCAGTTTACTAAGTGGATAGAGGCATTTCCTTGTCAGTTGAATACTGCACTTACTGCTGCAAATATATTGGGCGGAATCGGCCCAGATTTGCACTAAGCACAGTAGCGGGTAGGTAAAATTATGTTTACCTGCCGGCCACAATGGTGGCTTTTCATGCCGTATTGTCCCAAATCTGCTGCATTAGTTATGCATTCCCAGGAAACACGTCGTTTAAATGGCAGGTGGGCTCTCATGCACCCACCACGCCATCACCTCGCAGCTTCAGCACACTGGGCACCATATTTAAAGTCCAGACCAGCACATGCCTCTCAGTGCTTCCAGCCCATGACTGCTGCAAAGAAGACATGGACCTGAAAGGCAAAAAGACTGTAGCCCCCAGGTTCAATGACACGTCCCTCAAACACCTTTTGGATGCAGTGGAGGCTCACTATAATGTTCTCTACTCCCACTCTGGCTGCAGGACGGGCAGCAACCTCACTAATCCACCTTGGGAGATGGTGGCAGCGGTGTTCAGTGCCAATGCCCCTCAAAAGAGGACAGACACCCAGTGCCGCAAGAGGATGAATGATTTCCTCCGTTTCATCAGGGTAAGTCACTCTTCTCATCGCTCTCAACTCACACACCCACAAACCCATCCACACATCCACAGGGCCTTCAATCACTGCCAGTTCAAGGGACATCACCATTCACTCTCTCACACCGTCATTGTCCTTACCCCATCCATGCGACCACTCACCACCCACACATGCCAGGCATACTTATCATCTGACCTGGCAGACATCCTGCTTACACTCTCTCCATCTGTATTCATGCAGGATAAGCTGGCACACAACAAGAGGGAGACCTGCTGAGTTTTTCCAGGTAATTCTGTTTTTGTTTCGGATTTCCAGCATCCGCAGTTTTTTTGTTTTTATATAAGAGGGAGAAGTTGCAAGCTGGTGGATGAAGCCTGAAATCAAGGTCCTTGCAGACTTTGAAAACAGACCCATCCAGCTGCCCAGCAAGGATCTGAACCATTCCTGTGCTGATGGTGAGGTCGACGCTGCTCTACCAAGTGAGGATCCAGCAATGCAACATTCATCAGATAACCATGCCGTGAGTGAAGTGTCCTCTTTCACAGGCCACTGCCATGCACTAACTATCTCTCCTTGCTTTCACAGGCACACTTGGGAAACAGCCAACAAAGTCCATGACCCAGGGCCTCTAATCAAGCCCCAAAGAAACCATCTGGAGGCATCCTCCATTAAGTCCTGTCACAGCGCTCACCCACACCCTCTACCAGTGCAGAGATACACACCTCGGTGGAACCTAGTTTTAGAATAGCCTCGGGATCACAATCTGGTGAGTTCATCGCACTGTCTGATCACAGCAGGCGGCAGCAGGGACTTCCCAGGTGTCTGGCGTTCAGTGGACTGCTGGAGGCCAGAAATTTGCTGAGTCCAAATCAGATGACGAGCCTCTGGACTCGGTCATGTCACAGTTGCTGGAGCTGCAAAGGCAAGCTCCAGAACATCAGGAAGGGGTGTCTGCTGCACCCCTCAGATTGCCAGCAACGATGGAGGAGTCCGTCCACCTTCAGGCTCAGGTGATAGTGCCTGCATTGCAACGCACCGAGGTCAACACTGGTAGGATGGCGGGCGCCATGGAGACCTGCACTGCTGCACAGGCTGAACTCCATTGCTGACACCATACTTGGCCTCAAACAATGTGCATGTGAGAGGGGTGCAGAGCAGCTTGATCTCTACACCTTCTCCTCAAGGAGTCAACCAGGGGCCCTCGGGCACCCTATGGAGGAGGATCAGCAGGTCTACCCCCCACTGGGGCCATCTATCCAGGTGATCCTGGGAGAATCTGGCCCACCTGAATCCCCTCTTCCTGTGACCTTAGCAACTCCACAGGCCGAGGAGGGTGCCACTGCCACACATGACCTCAAAGGCAGGCCGGAGCCCTCCAGGTCTTAGCCTTCCAGAGGACGACCATCAAGGTCATCACAGACTGGGCGTCATAGTCAGCAGGCTGCCTCCACCTCTGCTGTGGATGCCTGAGGACCACCAAGATGTAGTGGCAGGGTTAGGAAGGTTAAGAAGGTGTAACTCTTTTGAGTCCATCAAATTTAACTAAATTAACAAAATCAGGGACAAAGTAAAAGGCAGCCCCTTAAAGGGAAACAGCAAAAACAAAGACAAACTTTAAAGGAAGCTACAAACATTAAATCAAAATGTGATCAAAGGGGTCTATAAAATACCCCAGACCCCGCGGTGCCCACCGAGCATGTTGCACAGCCTGGGCATGGTTTTTACTCACTTGTACATGTTCACTATTGTCAATAAATGCTGAAGAATGTCTCCCTGCCTGTCGCTTATTTTTCTGATGAGCAGTGTTCGTGTCACTCAGATGTGGGAACTTTCTGCACAAGATAAAGGCAGGTGTCTCAGTCCAGGGCCTCTTCCCTGTGCTTTGTGCAGCCTTCAGACCAAAGCAATGGTCCGGCCTCACACTCACTGGACACATTAGTGATGCCTGCACCTCTACGGTGCTTGTCATTGCTGCCAGAATGTTGTGGGCAGGTGTCACAGAGTTCCATCATTCTCTCTATGTGCTCTCAGCAACTTTAAGGTGGGGCTGGCCCCCATCTCTTCAGCATCTGTGACTAGTGACACTGTGCTCCCGAAGGGCTCCGGTGCTGAAGGTGGACAAAGGATCAGATGCTTTTAAAGTTTCATGGCTGTGTCTGTGTGAAAAGACCCAGATCATAGAGCACAAGTGAGCTGCCATCGGCCAGACAGGAGTCAGACATTCACAGAGGCAATGTAAAGATCTATGGTGTCTCCTCACTGCATATCATCATCATCCTCCACAAATCTAGCAGCTATGAGAGCCTCCCGAGCGCACCTGCCTCATCTGGCCAGTGTGAGGGCCTCATTCCCTTCATCATTGCTTTGAGGACCTCATCACCCTCATCCCCGTTGATGTCCTCCTCATCGGAGGAGACATGCAGCTCCTCCATCTCCTCCTCAGCTAGCTCCTCTCCCCATTGCAGTTCCAGGTTGTAAAGGGTACAGCAGATGACGACGATGTGTGATATCCTCTGCAGACTATATTGCAGGACTCCACCAGACCAGTCCAGGCACCAGAACTTAATTTTCAGCATCCTGAGGGTTTGCTCCACCAAGTTGCAAGCTGCAGCATAAGCCTCATGATACCGTTGCTTTACTGCAGTCTGAGGCCGACGCACAGGTGTCATCAGCCACGTCCTCTGCGGGTAGCCCTTGTCCCGAGGCTGCAGCCTTTGTGGACCCTGGAAGCCGTCAGGTATCTGAGACCGATAAAGAATGTAGGAGTCTTGGACACTCCCTGGAAACTGTGCGCAGACCTGCAGGATGTGTTTGTGGTGGTCACACACTGGGTGAACATTCAGCAAATGGAATCTCTTGCAGTTGACATAGTTGACCACTTGTGGTGACAGAGATCTGAGTGTCACACGAGTGCAGTTGATGGCACCCTGCATCTGTGGGAGACCCATGATTTGGACAAATCCAATTGCTCTTGCATCCTGGCTTACCTGGCCCTGGCCAAAATGTACAAAGTTGTCTGCCCTCCGTGACCTCATGGTTGCTTTTGTGTTGGGGGCTTGTGATATCCCAAAGGTGTCACTGCGGAGCCTTGAAAAGAGCCACTGGTGTAGAAATTGAACACCGCTGTCACTTTCATGGCCACTGGCAGTGGATGCCCCCCATGCCCCCGTGGCGCCAAATCCTGCAGCAGCTGGCAGATGTGACTTACCAGTTCCCTGGACAAGCGCAGTCTTCAGCGACACTGGTTCTCAGTCTTCTGCAGGAATGAAAGACGGCATCTATAGACCCTGGGGGTTGCTAGGTGCCAACTAGTGACAGCTCAAAGTGGCTCTTCGGCAGCGTGTGCAGGAGCCCTAGCCGCCCCTTCTACCAGAGAGTGCTGCTCCTCCCTGTGCCCAGCCGGGCACCGCAATCACTCTCTTCTCCAATCTCTGTGAGTCATGAGGCACACAGCTAGGTCACCAGGCTCCATGATCCTGATGTACTCATCCTGCAGGATGAAATAGAGAAATGCATGGGTTCACATGAGTGTAATAAGAACCTCTCTTGATTAAGTCTGAAGGCCCCTTAATGCATCTCAGACAGTGCTGACCGCCATCTGGATGATCAGAGATTAGCGTGCTGCATGGCTGCCTGAAACCCCACCCACCTCCGCCCCACTCCACCTGACTGATTGGCAGCAGCTTTGCCCGCTGGACTGCACGCTGTGCTCTCAACTCAGACACAGGCATTCCCCTAACCCACACTGCAAGGCTGCGCTGTTAGCTTGAACCATGGGGGAGACTGGTCCAGACTCATGACATTGCAAGGGGCTCTGAGTGCCTCCACCAGTGACTGCTCCATGGCCAGCTTCACATGGAGGTTGTACAATGTACATAGGCGTCCAATTGTTCTGCAGATCACTAAAATGCTCATTAGTTTGCAGTCTGTGCCCAAGGAATGATAAGATCTGGGGCACTTGGTGGCACTTTCATGCCTTTGCATTGCTTGAGTGGACAGATAAGCTAGTGGCCCAACTCCAAGCATGTCAATGTGGCTGCGCCTGAACTGTCTTTGCTGCAGAGGAATGGTCACATTATACAAAGTTTCCCTAATACGTGGTTGCTTCCTTCACCTATGCCCCCTGCACAAGTTTTTGCGTTACCTTCAATTGCAGGGCAGCCCTTTCTGCCCCACCCAATGCGCCTCAACCACATTGCAGCCCTTGCTTCCACCCCTGCCCCCTCCACCCCCACACATCAACCTTGAAGTTGAACAGGGTGACCGCTCTGCAATGTTACTATGTATTCATTTCCAAGTTCCCCTCAAAGTGCAGCCTGCCAATTGCATGCCTTTTATATGCTGTTGTGAAACATGTGGTCGTGCAATCACGCAGATGTGGGCAGACGATTCCAGCGGGGGCAGACGATTCCAGAGGGCTGGGCTTATAATGATATGCAAATGTATTACAATGAGGTTCCTAGCATCCGATGGTGGGAAATGTGGCCTGCCATCGGTGGGCAGAGAGGATGATCACAAACTGGTTTCACAATGTCATGAAACCGATTTTTGGCCTACTCACCATATTGTCTACTCACGCCACTGAACACACCTGACACCAGCGGCACAGGTGATTCCGCCCATTGTTAAGTGATGTGTTGTGTAGGTGGGGTCTTCCCATACAGGTTGACGGTGACCAAGGAAATCTTTACCAGGGAAATCTTTTCTAAGCTACAAGAGTTAATGGGAATTCACCATAACTTGCATATGTCTCATCATGCACAGTCTTCTGGGATTGTTGAGTGTTTTAATTGATCATTAAAGAATATATTGAAAAAGCTACATGTGGCTACCCCCCACTCAATCAATAAACATGTTACCTCTGTTTAATGGCACTCAGGCCTAAGCCTCAGAACTACAGGGTTGCCACCTTATCAGGCTGTAACTGGAAGTTAATGAGGGTTCCAAGTCATTTGACATTGACTGGTACAATTCTTCTTACGCATCAATTGTGTAACTCTAAATGGTTGGAACAAACAATCGTGTATATGCAGGAAGTTTATGGATTTATGCGAGGGATATTGGGAAAGCTAAAGACCAGGCTAAAAAGATATTTTGATAAAAAGGTCAGGTTTTTTGAGTATCGACTCGGGGATACAAAATGGTCATGAATTATAGTAAGAAAGAAAATGCTTTTGATGTTAAATAGAAGAATCATTCCCAATAGTGGATAAGTTGAATCCAGCAGTATACCTTATAACAAAGGAAACAAAGGAAAATAAGAAAGTGACAAGATGGTGTATATAATTCAGATTTAAACAGCAAACGAGTAAATACAGTACTTGGTCTGTTTCAGATGATGTAAAGTCTTCAAGATCCGAGGCTTCAAAGAAATGAGAACAGACTTAGATATGTACATTTGTAACGAGTATTTAAAGGGGGAGGAAATTGTTTTTCACAGCTTTAAGGTGGGGAGTTGTTAGACTTCACCTCATTGGCACATTTGTGTAATTAATAAGGCTTAAGTTATCTAATTATACTGTATATAAGCTTAGTGATGAAAAGTCATAATTTGTAATTGTTATTGGGATAATTCATGAATTTTTGGATATGTTAAGTTGTCTCAAAGTTGACAGGTAGCTTTAAGAAAAAGCAGAAGCTATGATCTGAAAGGTGATCAGAGTACGAGGTGTTCCAGGACCTCCCATCAAAAACATACAAGTTATAGTCAGAAGGGGTGCCAATGCTGAGAAGCTAATTGGCTCAAGGAAGATGGTCTGAGATCAATTGTTCCAGAGCCTCATGTTGAGATACAAATTATAGTTAGCAGTTAGTAGGGATGCCAAGTCTGCAAAACTGATTGGCTCAATTTGTTGTGGGAATGCTAGGTACACTTTTCCCATTGGTCAAGAGTTGCAAATGTTTGGTTAGAAGTTGTTAGTTATGTTGACACAAAAAATATGGTATATTTAAAATATAGTATAAGTACAAAAATAGGAGTGCACCACTTTACACTTGCAGGGGATAGCATTCATCACAGGGAACTTACTGTCAGGAGAGAAAATTAGTAATAGAGCACACGTTCCAGTGCCTGACCACAAACCAAATCTGAAGTACCTAGCCTAAGGGGTGTGACTGCCTCCTGGAACAAAGTGTCCAGGTAATTTTCCCCTCCCTGATGCATCACAGTGTCAGAAGTTCAGTCTCCTGCTCTTCACTTCGGAGCCGAAGTTCCTTTAAGCTGCAAACGTTTACTGCAGATGTGGTTGCTTTGCATCACACTGTTGTTCACCAGTGCCCACATGCTACAGTGGCAATACATCATCTGCCCTGCCATCTTTATTGTGTTTAACTTAACTAATTAGGTTTCAAGTTTAGAGATATCAATCAACTGTTTTCTGTAGTTATACCAAGTAGTTGAACTAGTTAAGCTATAAATTTAATGTAGCACTTATAACTCTCCAGTTCCAGTTTAAACTACTGCCAATCTTAAAATCTCACAAAACAATCACTTAATTAAAGCCTTGAACACTCACCAGCTTCTGGAAGCTGGAAAAAATATAAAAAGCAACATTTTCTTTCCCTCTCTGCACTGAATTCCCACCTGCACTAAATTCCCAAGTTAGCACTTGTACCTCATTGTACTCTAAGTGATAGCAAAACCTGTCTACATTTACCTGATGACTCATACCCAAGTTGCACAGCTAAGTCAGCTTCCTGCTACAGTGATTAACACCTAATCACTTTCTGTTGATTGACTGCCATGCAGTTTCCGTTAATAAGGCTTAACTAGCTTGCAGTTTTAAAGTTCTAAATTCTGACTGCTAACCTAAATTATAGCTTGAGAGAAATTTACCAGAGAGATTTCCACCTGCACCAAGTTCCCAAGTTAGCACTTGTTCCTTGTCACACTAAGACATTATCACATTCTGTGCTCTCACAGGATGAAGTATAACCATGGGGTGGGAGTATCAGTCATGTTAAAAGTCACATGGGGATCTTTTCTGTGGCTTAAATTATAAGTTGCCTCCAAAAATAGTGTGAGTCAATGTTGGTTTTAGTTTGCTTAAAGCTTGAAATATTGTCATGTCATCTTTTTAATTGGTCACTGGAATTCAAATATCTTTTTTAAAGTTATCAGTCTTTACGAAGATCATAACAAGCTTTTTGAGTATTGTCGGAGTTGCACTTATCCAAGACAAGCAGAGAGTATTCAATCACATCTCCTGATTTATACCTTGTGGGTGATGGAAAGGCTTTGAGGAGATAGGAAGTGTGCTACTTGCTGCGGAATACTCGGCCTCTGATCTGTGCTTGTAGCTACAATATTAATGTGGCTGGTCCAGTTAGGTTTCCAGTCAATTGTCATCCGTAGGATGTTAGAACATAAGAACATAAGAAATTGGAACAGGAGTAGACAATTCGGTCCCTCAAGCCTGCTCCGCCATTCAATAAGATCATGGCTGATCTTCTTGTGTTTCGAATTCCACATTCCCATTCAACCCCAGTAACCCCCTTGATTCCCTTGACTAACAAGAATCTATCTACCTCTGCCTTAAAAATATTCAATGACCCTGCCTCCACCACCTTCTGAGGCAGATAGTTCCAAAGTCGCACAACTCTCTGAGAGAAAAAATTTCTCCTCACCTATGTCCTAAAAGGGCGACCCCTAATTTTAAAACAGTGCCCCATTGTCTCATCCTTTCGACATCCACCTTGTCAAGACCATTCAGGATCTTGTATACTTCAATCAAATCACCCCTCACTTTACTAAACTCCAGTGGAAACAAGCCCGGTCTGTCCAACCTTTCCTCATAAGACAATCCTCTCATTTCAGGTATCAACCTAGTAAACCTCCTTTGAACTGCCTCCAATGCATTTACACCCTTCCTTAAGTAAGAAGACCAAAACTGCACACAGTATTCAAGATGTAGCCTCTCCAATGCCCTGTATAACTGAAGCATAACATATTTACTTTTATGTTCAATCTCTCTTGTAATAAAGTATAACATTCCATTAGTCTTCAACTGTTGATTCAATGATGGTAAACCGTTGAATGTCAAGGGGAATTGGTTAGATTTGCCCCTGTTGCAGATGGTTATTGTCTTGTGTAATGCAAATGTTACTTGTCAGTTAGCAACCCAGGCCTGAATATTGTCCAGGTTTTGCTGCATACTGCTTCAGTATGGAGAGTAGTGAATGGAGCTGAACATTGTGCAATCAAAATCAAATATCCCCACTTCTGACCTTATGACAGAATGAAGGACAATGATGAAGCTGCTGAAGATGTCCCTGAATGAATGTTTTCCCCCTGATTTCCACTGATTTCAATTTTGCCAGGGCTCCTTGTGGACACACATGGTCAAGTTATTCCTTGATAGCAAGGGCAGTCACTCTCGCTCCACTTCTGGAGTTCAGCTCTTTTGTCCATATGTTTGACCAAGGTTCTAATAAGGTCTGGAGCCAAGAGGCCATGGAGAACCCAAACTGAGCATTGGTGGGCAGGTTATTAATGTGTAAGTGCCGCTTTATAACACTTTCCACAACACCTTCCATCACTTTGCTGATGATTGAGAGTAGACTGATGGGACAGTAATTGACTGAATTGGATTTTTCCTGCTTTTAACAGACAGGACGTACCTGGATAGGACATTTTCCACTCTGCTGGCTAGATGCCAGTTTTGTAGCTCAGTAAGAGGTGTGGCTAGTTCTAGAACACAAATCTTCAACGTTGTAGCCAGGATGTTGTTGGAACCCCTGGCCTTTGCTGTACCCAGTGTGCTCAGCTGTTCCTTGACATCACGTGGAGTGATTCAAATTGTCCGAGGAGTGGCTCCATGATATTAATATTCAAGGTGCTAAGACTGACATTGTTATTGCAGGTTTACTAATGAATGTTTTCCAGTTATTAGCCTGTAAATTCTTCATTGTAGAGTAATGAGTTAATAGATATGTTAATGAGACCATGATGATGCTAATGATGTAACTGTGATATCAGTAGTCAGTGACCAAGAGTGTCCAAGAGAGCTAGACGCAGAATGGTCTGTGTCCTGAATACCACGTGCTTTCTCTGAAGTCTTTGTAAATAATTCTTAATAAACTGATTGAAGTTGAACCATGCCAAATATCTCAAGTCTGTCAAAGGAAAGCAAAGCCTCATCAAGTTTTGGTAAGGTTAGAGAGCATGGTATTAGTAAAGCCTCACTAACGCTACCATGGTGGCAGTGCTGGAGGCCACAGCCTAGAAAACTAGTGACGACAGGTGAAAGATGAAAATTGACTTTGCGGTGACAAAGGTCAGACTCGAAAAGTACTGTAGTGAGGAGACAATGAGAGACACATGATGAGCTAGCCACTGAGCAGCCACTACCCCTTTCACAGCCTTTCCAGCAAAGGTCCACAGCAAGGACTGTGATGGGAGCTCTGGAAGAGACAATTTGAATGGTACTGAATGGCTTTGGGGTTACAAGAGAAACCTCAGAAACACCAGGTCCATATGCTTTTATATGCTGTTGGAACCATGTCCTCATGTGGCATGGTATTGAGGAAGCCTCAGCATCATATGATGAGGTGATGGAGGCCTTTGAGAAATACTTCAGCCCCAGAAAAAATTTAGCTATAGAAAGAGCAAAATTCAATCAGAGAACCCAGCGGCCAGGGGAATCCATTGATTCCTACATTAATTATTTATATCGGCTGGCAAGTGCCTGCAGTTATGGAGCCTTAAAACAGGAATTGATTAGAGACTGTGTTGTAGTCAGCCCCCTCGACAACACACTGTCTGAGTTACAATTAAAAGAAGATTTGACTCTAGAGAACGCTGAACAGATTGCCAGACAGGCTAAGTTGAGCTGCCAAAATCAGAATGTAATTTGGAGCGATATCAAGACTCAGGAGGGGTCAGTCCAGTACATAGGCTCAAGCTCGGGAGCCCCGCCCACCAAAAAACACGTGAAAAAGCCTGCCAAAACCATTGAAGTGACAGGGAGAACTGTCCCATCTACATTCAAGAACTCCAGATATGACGCCAACAGACAACACCACTGTGAAGGCAAGAAAGCATGGTAGTAGTAAGACCTCACTAATGCTCAGCAATAACACTGAAACATTTATCAGTGCTTACATTTGTATTGGAATGTAATATTTATTCATGCACATAAACTCTTAAAGTTGTGCATATAGTTATGACCACATGACATTATATATCTTCAATTCCTAAATCAGGTTGTTATCTTCTCACTCCCAGCATTACAAAGGACACTTAGAAAATATCAGCAGGATTAAACAAAGGCAACATTAAGTTATGAAAGGGAAATCATGCCTGACAAACCTACTGGAGTTCTTTGAGGACAAAATTAGTAGAATAGATTAGGGAGAACCAGTGGATGTAGCATATTTGGATTTTCATAAAGCTCTTCATAAAGTCCCAGACAAGAAGTTAGTCTGTAAAATTAAAGCACATGGGAATGGGGGTAATATATAGGCATGGATTGAGAATTGGTTACAAGACGGGAAACAGAGAGTAGCAATAAATGGGTCTTTTTTGGAGTGGCAGGCAGTGACTAGTGGGGTACCACAGGGATCAGTGCTTGGGCCCCAGCTATTCACAAGATACATCAATGATTTGGATGAGGGAACCAAATTGTATTATTTCCAAATTTGCTGACGACATGAAATTTGGTGGGTGAGGAGGGTGTTAAGAAGCTTCAAGATGATTTGAACAGGCTGAGTGAGTGGACAAATACATGGCAGATGCAGTATAATGTGGATAAGTGTGAAGTTATCCATTTTAGTAGCAAAAACAAAATGGCAGAGTATTATTTATATGGTGATAGATTAGGAAATGTTGATGTACAAAGGGACCTGGGTGTCCTTGTACATCAATCACTGAAAGCAAACATGCAGGTGCAGCAAGTAGTTAAGAAGGCAAATGGTATTTTGGCCTTCATTGCGAGAGGACTTGAGTACAGGAGCAAGGATGTCTTACTGCAACTGTACAGGGCCTAGGTGAGACCACACCTGGAGTATTGTGTGAAGTTTTGGTCTCCTTACCTAAGAAAGGTTATACTTGCCATAGAGGGAGTGCAGTGAATGTTCACTAGACTGATTCCTGGGATGGTGAAATTGTCATATGAGGAGAGATTGGGCCGACTATTCCTGTATTCAATGGAATTTAGAAGAATGAGAGGAGATCTCATTGAAACGTATAAAATTCTGGCAGGGATGGTCAGACTGGATGCAGGGATGATGTTTCTTCTGGCTTGGGGTTCTAGAGCAGGAGGTTAGTCTCAGGATACGGGGTAGGCCATTTAGGACTGAGCTGAGGAGAAATTTCTTCACTCAGAGGGTGGTGAACCTATAGAATTCTCTTCCATACAAGGTTGTGGAGGCTGAGTCACTGAATATATTTAAGAAGGAAATAAATAGATTTCTCAACTCTAAAGGCATCAAGGGGTATAGGGAGAGAGTGGGAGTATGGTGTTGAAATAGAAGATCAGCCATGATCATTTTGAATGGTGGAGCAGGCTCGAAGGGCTGAATGACCTCCTCCTGCTCCTATTTTCTATGCACAATAATGATTTTAAATATGATTTATAAACTAAGCGCTATAAATTATGAAATGACATTATACATTCAATGCATAATTTGATTATTTCAGGGTGTACAAATTAGAATATTTAGTATGCAACTCTGTACCTAATAGCTCATTTATGAAAGCTTGAATTCAAGTTCAAACCTATTGGTCCAGAGATCAGTGTTCCTGCAGTGCTTGCAGATGATCGCTAATGGGAGGAAAGATCTTGAAACAGTCCCTATCATGAGGGACAAAGTATTTGACAAACTAATGGGACTAAAGGCAGACAAGTCACCAAGACCTGATGGCCTGCATCCAAGGGTTTTAAAGGAAGTGGCTGCAGAGATAGTGGAGGCATTGACCAAAATATTCCAGAAGTCACTGGATTCTGGGTGGGTCCCAGCAGATTGGAAAACCGCTAATGTGACACTCCTGTTCAAGAAGAAAGGGAGACATAAAGCAGGAAACTATAGGCCAGTCAACCTAACATCTGTCGTTGGGAAAAAGTTGGAATCCATTATTAAGGAAGAAATAGCAGGACATTTAGAAAAGCTTAATGCAATCAAACAGAGTCAACATGGTTTTGTGAAAGGTGAAATCATGTTTGACAAATTTGCTAGAGTTCTTTGAGGATATAACAAGCAGAGTTGATAAAGGGGAACCAGTAGATGTAGTGTATTTGGATTCCCAGAAGGCATTCGATAAGGTGCCGTGTAAAAGGTTATTGCACAAGATATGAGCTCATGGTATTGGGGGTAATGTATTGGCATGGATTGAGGATTGGGTAACATACAGAAGACAGAGAGTCAGGATTAGTGGATCTTTTTCAGGTTGGAAAGACGTAACTAGTGGAGTGACAGAAGGATCTGCCCTAGGGCCTCTATTATTTACTATCTATATTAATGTCTTGGAGGAGGAGGCAGAGTGTAATGTATCCAAATTTGCTAATGACATAAACATAAGTGAGGGGCCATGTTGTGATGAGGACATAAGGAATCTGCCTAGAGATTTGGATAGGTTAAGTGAGTGGTCAAAAACTTGGCAGATGGAGTAGGAAAGTGTGAGGTCATGCACTTTGGTAGGAAAAATCAAAAGGCAGGCTATTACTTAAATGGAGAGAGTGCAGAACAGAGGGATCTGGGTGTTCTTGTGAATGACACACAAAAAGTTAGCATGCAGGTGCAGCAAGTAATTAAGAAGGCAAATGGAATTTTGGCCTGTATTGCTAGGGGGTTGGAGTTTAAAAATAGGAAAGTCTTGGTACAACTTTACAGAGTGTTGGTGAGGTCGCATCTGGAGCACTGTATACAGTTTTGGTCCCTGTATTTACAAAGAACATAGAAAAGTACAGCACAGGAACAGGCCCTTCGGCCCTCCAAGCCTGCGCCAATCATATTGCCCGTCAGCTAAAACATTTTGCACTTCAGGGGTCCGTATCCCTCTATTCCCATGCTATTCATGTATTTGTCAATCTGCCTCTTAAACACCACTGTCGTACCTGCTTCCACCACCTCCTCTGGCAGCGAATTCCAGACACTCAAGAAAGGATGTATTGGCATTGGAGGCAGTTCAAAGGATATTCACTAGGCTGATTCCTGGAATGAAGGGGTTGACTTATCAAGAATGGCTAAACAGGTTAGGCCTTTATTCATTAGAGTTTAGAAGAATGAGGGATGATCTTACTGAAACGTACAAGATTCTAAGGGGGCTAGACAGGGTAGATGTTGAGAAGATGTTTCCACTAGTGGGGGAATCTCAAACTAGGGTCATAGTTACAGAATAAGAGGACATTCATTTAAAACTGAGATGCGAAGGAATTTCTTCTCTCAGAGGGTAGTGAATATCTGGAATTCTCTACCTCAGAGAGTTGTGGAGGCTAGATCACTGAAAGTATTTAATGCGGAGGTAGATGCTGGCACAACAGAGAAGTTGAGGCCTGGGGCAGTTCAGCCATGATCTTATTGAATGGTGGGGCAGGCTTGAGGGGCCAAATGGCCTACTCCTGCTCCTATTTCTTATGTTCTTATGTTCACATCGATTCATAATTCAACCATTGATGTATTGGATGGTGGGGGAAGGGCAAAGAAGAACTGAAATCTCTCCGATATTCTAATCAGAGTGATTAGACAGCCTGTTTCAAATCATTTAGCTCTTTATCCAGTTTCAAATTAATGGTACAATGTGTCCATATTAACCCTAAAGTAACAGCAGAGTTAACAGACTGTTAAACCAGAACAGCTGCAGGATACATACAATCCCAAATGAGCAGCTGTGGTGTAAACAGTTACTCAGATCACATATCCTCTGGAACAGTTGAAAGCAATCTTTGTTTAAATATGGCATATCACACACCATTGAAGACTCAGATCTGAGCTGTTTACCTATCTTTAACTGTGACAAGATTGTTGAATCAGATCAAAAGCTACTATGAGACTTCACTGGACATATCTTGTTATTTCCTTGTGTTTGAGAACTGTAGGAAAAACAAAAGAGAGCACCAGACTTGCAGAATTAAACACAAACTTTATTTACAGTATCAGGCCAGATGTGCTAGCAGAACTGGGATGACAGAAAGTTTAATCAAAGCACAATGTGTCATTTCCTCTCTGACCCATCTGTACTGATTTCCTGCACCTTGCTTTTTTCCCCTCTAACCCATATTTTTAGATAAATGTAGTATCTGAACTTCCAAAGCTTTTTAACTTAAATTTGCAGCTGAGCAGTTGACAACATTGGTATCGATGCCGCAAGAAAAAGATGTTAATATATTTTTACAGAATATTTTGTTTTCCACTGAAACTAGGAAGATCTCAGGTTCAGTCTTAGTTTGACTGTTAGCTAAGTTAAACTCAGTTGGAGTCTTAAGAATGCTGTAAGTGGGTATAGAAGTCCTGAGTTGGGGAAGGCAGCTTCAGCTTCCTATATAATTTATGCTTTAATTGTTTGTGTGTGGAAGCTGGATGAGGAGTAGCTTGGGCTCTGCAGTCAGATAGTCTGCCAATACTCACTGCTGAAGCTCACCCACCAGGGAGATGGAGAATCGTATTCCAGTAATGGAGTCGATAGTGTACATCATGACTTTCAGCAATAGCCTAAAACAGGTCTAGATGGGGTGCATCCTACATTGCTGAGGGAAGTAAGGTTAGAAATTGTGGCAGTGCTGGGACAATCTTCCAATCCTCAGTTTTACAGAGGTGGTGCCAAAGAACTGAAGCATTGCAAATGCTACGCTTTTGTTCAGAAAAAAAGGATCTCTCTCTCTATCTTCTTGTAGTGCCCACAGCTATCCAAAGGTTGCAGACCTGGCTCTGCACACATCTCATTCTCTCAGTCTTTTCATGATGCCTTGATATCACAATAGGGCAAGTAGAAGTGGCAGGGTCCAAGAACTACCTCAGCTTGTAGGGGACTGGATAAATGCTGTTGGTGTTATTAAGCACCATGCCCTAGCCAATTGAGCTATCTCATCCTGAAAAGGAGGATGAACCTAGCAATTATAAGCCAGTTTAACATTCGCAGTGGAGAATCTTTTAGAAATGATCTGAAAGAAAATTAACAGCCACTTGAACATGCATGAATAAACAAAGGAGAACCAGCATGGATTTATTATCATGTTTGACAAGCTTGAATGAGTTTTTCGATGATGTAACAAAGGGGATGGATGATGGCAGTGTAATTAACTTCTGAAGAACTTAATTAAAAAAACACATGAGGCGTGTTAAGAAAAGTGAAGTCCTTTGGATAAAAGGGGCAGTAACAGCATGGATTCAAAATTGGCTAAAGGGTAGAAAACAAAGAGTTAGCTTTTGTTTTTGCAGTGAAGGGAGGTTTACAGTGGAGCTCCCCAATGTTCAGTGCTAGGATAACTGATGTTTTTGATATCATGACTTGAGCTTGATATCAGTCCAATTTCAAAATTTGCAGATGGCATGAAACTTGGAAATATAATAAACATGGAGGAAGATAATTAAGGATTCAACTAGAGGACATAGAGCTGGTGGAATGGGCATACAGGTGGCCAATGAAATTCAATGCAGAAAACTGAGAGGTGATATATTTTAGTAACAATAATGAGGAGAGACAATATATGATTATTGGCACAAGTTTAAAGGGGATGCAAGATGAGAGAGAGTTGGGGTGTTTGTGCACAAATCTTTGAAGATGGCAGGACAGATTAACAAAACAGTTAATAAATCATATGGGATCCTGAGCTTTACAAGTAGGAGTATAATGTACAAGAGTCAAGAAGTTATCCTAAAAGTACACAAAGCACCATCTCAGCTCCAGTTGGAGTACAGTATTGTATCCAATTCTGGACACCACATTTGAGGAAGTAAGTGAAGGCTTTGGAAGAGTTTTACCAGTATGTTTGCAAGGATGAGGGATTACAGATAGAAGCTGGGTTGTTCTGAGAGTAACTCTTTTGAGTACAAACACATTTCTATCTGTTCCTATTCAGATGAAGTTACATTATTTCATAGTTTGCCATTGTGAGATTTGAACTCTTGATCTTGGGGTTACAAACCCAGTACCATAACCACTTGGCTATTTAGGCCAAGCCTTTGTTCCAAGAGTAGAGAAGGCTAAGAGGAGATTTGATGTAGCTGTTTCAAATCACAAAAGGTTTAGATAGGTAAATAAAGAGAAACTGTTTCCAATGGCTGAAGGGTGGATAACCAGGGACACAGATTTAAGGTAACAGCGGGGGAAAAAGCAGAGACATCATGTGGATAAAATTTTTATGCAAGGAATGGCTAGAATTTGGAACACACTGCCCGATAGGATGATGGATGCAAATTCAGTAGAAGCCTTCAAAAGGAATTGAATAAATACTGGAAGGAAAAAAATTGGGGAAGAGTAGGGGAGTGGATTGTTCATTGGAAGAGACTTAATGGGTTGGATGGCCTCCTTCTGTGCTGTATTATTTATACTATGATTTTAAAAGGGTAAATAGTAATAGGTAATTTTCACTGGTTGGTGAATTGGGGTAAAGGGGGCACAAACTGAGAAATGCTTTCACAAGCTGTGATTAGAAAGCAAATTTCCCTTCAACATAATACCATAAATTGGGCATTTCGAGAGCAGAAAATTATTTCAGGATGTATTTGTTGCCCTAACATGAGAATACTGAGCCACTGCAGTCCTTGTGCTGACAGTATTGGGAACTATAGGTGCAGGCCTGCATATCAGCAACCAACACAATTAGCAGTTATACAATCAGAGCATATATCTTGTGATACGGCAGGTGGTGTTTGTCAGGCTGACCAATTCCATAAGTGAAACTTGGCCACACTATCATAACGGTTTTGCAATTTGCATTTATTACGAGAAGGTTTGTGTACTGAATTCAGAAGTAATGAGTCACCTAACACCTTAAGAAATTTTTAAAAATAAATTAAAACATTTATTAACTAAAGTAAAGAATAAAACACATGCACAAGATTACAGTTACGCAGTTAACATTAATAACAATGCCCAAATTTCCTAATTAACCAGACTCTCAACCATACACTCCCTTTAAGGCAGCAGTCCAAAATAAATTTTAAATTTATAGAGACAATCCAGCAAAGTTACCACAAGCACCCATTTGACAGTGGAATTCCAAAGGCTCTTAACATAACTTTCTTTTACTGGAACAACAGACTTCTGCTAAATGGCTAGAGGCTTTTCCCCAAATCTGTTTCACACGACGTTCCTTTCAGATCTCACATGGCCACACCCCACACAGCCTTCCATCCCACAATAATATTAAGAAAAGTATGATAGTTTCGTGACACCTCCGTCCTTATGAAGAAATGAACCATCATCATTTTAAAAGACGGCTTAATTTTCTCAACCCGTCTTACATTAATTACTATACTTAACTATATATACAAAGTTCACATGCATTAACATGACAATGTATATACAAATCTTTTATATCAGCAGAGGTCATTTCATTCCCATGTCCACATTTCAAATGTTCAATTTCATTCGACCTTTAAACTCTTAACAGTGCATCTGCAATTAAATTTTCTCGTCCAGCCACATGTATAATCTGTAAATCAATCAGTTGCAGTAATAAACTCCATCTGAACAGTCTCGCACTTTGGTCTTGAAATTTATTCCGAAATTTTAAAGGTTTGTGGTCTGTATAAACAATTGTTTCTGAAGAATTGCTTGCAATATAAACTTAAAATGCTGCAAGGCCAACGCCAGATTTAGAGTAAAAACAAAAACAGAATTACCTGGAAAAACTCAGCAGGTCTGGCAGCATCGGCGGAGAAGAAAAGAGTTGACGTTTCGAGTCCTCATAACCCTTCGACAGAACTTGCGTTCGAGTCCAAGAAAGAGTTGAAATATAAGCTGGTTTAAGGTGTGTGTGTGGGGGGCGGAGACACACACACACCTTAAACCAGCTTATATTTCAACTCTTTCTTGGACTCGAACGCAAGTTCTGTCGAAGGGTCATGAGGACTCGAAACGTCAACTCTTTTCTTCTCCGCCGATGCTGCCAGACCTGCAGAGTTTTTCCAGGTAATTCTGTTTTTGTTTTGGATTTCCAGCATCCGCAGTTTTTTTGTTCTTATCGCCAGATTTAGAGTCCCTTTTTTGATGGTTGAGTATTTTCTTGAACGTACATTCAGCTTCCATGAAAAAATCCATTCCGCTTCTCAATTCCAGCAACAACACAGCGTCAACACTCAAATCACTTGCATCCATCGCCAACTTAAACTGCTCGGCATAATTAGGTACTGCCAAGACTGGTGTAGTCATCAACACAGTTTTTAAACTGTCAAATGCATTCTGACATTCTAGTGTCCACTGAAATTTCTTGTCCTTTTTTAGTAGTTCAGTCAATGGAGCAACCACACTGCCAAAATTTGGTACAAACTTCCAGTAAAATCCATTCATGCCCAGGAATCGCAAACTTCCCATTTTGTTGTAGGCACTGGGAAATTCATGATGGCTTTTACTTTCACATCTCTCGGAGCCACCTGACCATATCCAATGGTGTGACTTAGATATGTAACTTGCGCTTATGCAAATTCATTCTTAGCCAAGTTCACCACCAAATTAGCTTCTTGCAGTCGATCAAACAATTCTTTCAGATGTTGTAACATTTGACTGAAAACTACCAAGTCGTCAATATAAACAGCACAATTGCTCCGTCCTACAATTACTTTGTTTGCCCCCAGACTACTCAAATGCGACAAACACCAACATATGCTGTGGGGGGAAGCCATCTTCTCACCAACCACTAAGGCTGATGTAAGTATGGTCACTATCTGTTTGCCCGTCTAATGTTTGGGCCTCCTCTTGACTCTCTTCCACCCCACCAATGTTCGCCTCCTTAGGGTCTTGAAGGGTAAGTGACTTATGAGGCTGGGTGGGGAAAGGGATGAAAGGTGTTACTGACTGAATGCGAACTGATGCACTGTCCTTGTTATTAATTTCAGTATCATCACTGCATGGCTGCGGCCAACAAGACTCTACACCTGAGGGCCAAGACGTGCAACTTGTGGCTCATCATTTCAGCCAGCCAGGCACCAGCGCAGACACAAACACTTAAGTGGGGAATGTAACATCGGCTAATGTGCCAGGGCACAGTGGAGAGGGCACTTCACATTTGCTGGAGGAGATGGCACGGACAGAGAGTGCCAATGGTGCCAGCAGCCAGAGGACTGCAGGGGACCAGGCACATGCTGAGTCGGGCAGTGATGATGTGCCTCTGGAGTTGTCACCAATGCAACAGCTGCAGGACAAGCAACAGAATTTGCGGGAACATCTGGCAGGGTTGCATGAGGGTGTGCTTCAGTTGGTCTTTGCGGTGGAGGAGTCCAGGCAGAGTGTCAGTGAAGGCATGAACCTCAGGACAGAGCTTCAGGCTTCCTCCATTGAGAGATTATCGACTCTTATGGAGAGGGGCTTTGAACGGATTGAGACTTTTCTGATTGGGTTACGTTCTGACCTGCAAGCCCTCACAGTGCTAATGGCCACAGGTGGTCATTCCCAATATGGAAGATGTTCTGGGCACCAAGTGTTGGTGCTCGGTGCCCATGCCCAGGGAGCCCAATGTGACCTCACGTCGGCGCAGCTGCTGCCTGTCGTCGCTACGAGCTCCTCTCAGGGCGCTCTGGATGAAGGCAGCAGCTCCTCCGCCCCTCTGCCAGTAACCTTTGCATCCGTTGAAGTTGCGACAACTGGGGAGCTGCCAGTTCTGGAACTGGCCACTCCCTCCCAGGCGGGGCCAGCACAGGCTCCACGGGCTAGAGGAAGCCCACCAAGGTCATCAAAGCCAACAGGACAGCAGAGTCAGCAGGCTGTCTCACAAGCCGCTCCGAGTGATGGGGCGGTACCTAGATGTAGCACCCGCAAACGTAAGCATAAGGCATGTTAGGCATTCCATGGGTTTGTCACTGGTGATTTTGTGTGGGCCTAAGATTAGGGAACAAATAGTTATGTTTGTAATAGAGACATTTCTCTTTGATGTTGGACGGAATAAAGTCCAGTTATCTGACCATGGCTGAGGGTGTTTCCTTTGTGCTACATTTGTCTTTTTCACAGACATATCATGAGTGTTTGAGTGGACATTGATGTTTCTGTTCTAAGCCCTTGGTTGCAGCTGATGAGGTGGAAGATGTAGCACCTAAGTGCCACGTGTGGAAGCGCCAGGCAATGCTGGTCCTGCTGATCCATCTGTGTGGAGCTAGCTGAAGGATCGCTGGATTAAATTGTCCTGGGTGTCCCTGCCTCCTTGGTGTAGTAGCGGTCAGCATGCTGCCCCTCATCATTGCCCTGTGCTTCCTCATCCTCTGAGCCACTGCTGGATTCATCATGTGCAGCTCATCCACTGCGTCAAGGTCTTCATCATCAACTGCATCCCCCCTTTCCAGTGCAAGATTGTGCAGAGCGCAGCATGCTACCACTATCACAGAGACGGAATCTGGGGGGTACTGGAGCGCACCCCCTGAGCGGTCCAGGCAACGGAAGCACATGTTGAGAAGACTGATGGTTCTCTCCACCACAGCCCTTGTGGTGCGGTGGCTCCTATTGTAGCGCTCCTCAGCTTCTGTTCTTGGATGGCGGAGAGGTGTCATGAGCCACTTTCTGAGGGGATAGCCCTTGTCACCCACCAGCCAACCATCCAACCATCCAACCGAGCCGGAGCACTGAAGAGCCCCAGCAGCTGGGAGTGTCTGAGGATGTAGGCGTCGTGGAAGCTGCCTGGGTACCTTGCACAGACTTGCAGAATCAGCTTCCTGTGATCACACACTATCTGCACGTTCATGGAGTGGAAACCCTTCCTGTTGACGAAGGCACCGGGCTCACCTGCTGGCACCTTGATGGCCACATGTCTATTGCACCCTGGACACGGGGGAAGCCAGCAATGGCCGCGAAGCGGAAGTGGATGAAGTTCAATGCCCATCTGAACAGAGTGTCTGTAACCTGCTTGACACAAGTGTGGACAGCTGATTGGGAGACACTGCAAAGATCACCCACCGAACCCTGGAAGGAGTCAGAGGCATAGATGTGGAGGGCAACTGTGACCTTCAGAGCTGCTGGCATGAGGTGTCCACCCACATGGGTCGGGAGATCTCAGGGCCAATCATCTGACAGATGTAGTTGACTGTTTCCCTTGAGAGACAGAGCCTCCTTCGGCACTGCGCCTCAGTCATATTGAGGTAACAGGCTTTACCGCCTGTATACCCTGGCAGCAGGATAGTGGCGTCTTCTGTGGCCCCTTCTATCTTGGACAACCTCTTGGCCCTGTGCCCCTTGTGCCTGCGCCTGACATCCCAAAGGTGGCTCCCCTGGAGGCTGATTGTCCACTGCTGGCCTCCTCCTTATTTGATCCCTCCCTTCCTCCTCAGGGGAGCTGCCTCCAATGGAGATGTCAGAACCCATCCCCAGGCTAAATGGAGGCCTCCAGAAAGCTACAGGCTCGATAAAGATTACTATCTGCAGACTGGGGAGCTGAAGCTTCAAAGTACACAAAAAGCTCTTGGAAATCAATCTGAACTGGTAACAATCACACAGGCAAATTTAAAACACTTTCTGCATTAAATACTTCATGAAAAACATGAACAACCCCCCTGATTCCACATATCCGCCAGTGCACGAGTTTTAATAAAAAATCACCTACCCGCCTGCCAAATAGGCCCATGCACCAAGCTGAAGTTTGCACGGGCCCCTCAAAACCCTCATCGATTGGCAAGTTAAGGGCCTTAACGGGACCTTTAATTAATGGCGGGCACGCATCCCACTGCATAACGCACCCGCCGACCTAAATATCGCGATGCTGCGCGCTGACGTCAGCGCATGACATTTTAAGCGCTGACGTGCAGGCTCTGCCACCTGCACATCAGCCAGAAAATTCTGCCAGTCTTTGTGTTCCATCAAGCTTCGGCACCACCATAGTAGGTGAACTCCAGTTACTGCAACTAGACTCTATAATGTCATTTTGAAGCATGAATTGGATTTCTTTCTGGACTTGAGATAATTTTACTGGATTTGATGTATAAAGATGTTGTCTTATTGAAACTGAATCACCCACATTGACATAATGTGTAGCTAAATTTGTCTTCCTTAGCTTATTCCCACAAATAGCTTTGTATGACTGAGATAGCTTTTCCAAATCACTTTGACACTTGTCTGGAAGGTAACTCAATGTTACATTTAACTTTTTAAGTAACCCCTCATTATCCAATTTGATTAGAGGAAAATCAATTTCAGAATCATTCTTTTCTACCTCTTTTTCCTTGTCAACCACTAATAATACCTATTTTTGTTTATCTTCCCTGTCAAAGTACTTTTTAAGCGTATTTACATGACACACCCTTTGCTTCTTTCTTCTTATCTGGAGTATTTATTAACTAATTTAATTCATTCAGTTTCCTTTCAATCTTGTAAGGCCCACTAAACCTTGCCTTTAATGGTTCACCTGACACTGGTAACAAAACTAATACTTTTTCCCCGCAACAAAATTTGAGCTTTGGTTTGCTTTTCTGCCTTCGCCTTCATCATCTGCTGTGATACTTTTAAATGGTCCTTAGCTAACTCACATGGTCTCTTCAATCTTTCTCTGAAGTTTGTCACATAATCCAGGAGAGTAGTTTCTGAACCCTGACCCATAGTTTCTCCTGAATCAACTTAAGTGGTCCCCTCACCTCATGACCATAGGCTAATTCAATAAGACTAAAACCAGTCGATGCATTAGGAGCATTCCTAATAGCAAATAACAAAAATGGAATCCCCCGATCCAAGTCCTGTGGATGGCCTTGACTATAAACTCTCATCATGGTTTTTAAAGTTTGATGCCATTTCTAAAGCACCTTGTGATTTAGGGTGATAAGCTAATGACTTAAACTGTTTTATCCCCAGGCTGTTCATTACTTCCTTAAACAGCTGTGACATGAAATTCAAACCCTGATCCAACTGTATTTCTTTGGTAACACATACCTTGTAAAAAATTTAGTGAACTCCTCTACAATTCTCTTTGCTGTAATATTTCATAAAGGTATCACTTCTGGACACCTTGTAGACACATCCATGATTGTCGGCAAGTAAGGATTTTCAGTTTTTGTCTTGGGGGGAGGGCCCTACACAATTAATCAAGACCCTGGTAAAATGTTCCTCAAATGCTTGAATCGGAATTAAAGGTGCCAGTTTAATCACTGCTTGAGGTTTTTCTGTTACCTGACCTGTGTGACATGATCTACAGAATTTGACTACATCTTTAAGCAATCCAGGCCAATAAAAATGTTTTATGTTTTTGGCTGTGTTTCCCAATCCCCAAATGTCCAGCTATTGAAATTTCATGAGCTACCCTCAATATTTCATTTCTGTATCCAGATGTATCACTATTTGATGTACTACCTCCCATTTCTCATCTGCTAGAACATGAGACAGCTTCCACTTCCTCATTAACACATTACCTTTAAGGTAATAACATTCTGGAATACATTCTACCTCTGCTTCCAAATAAGCTGTCTGATATAACTGCCTTAGTCGTGTATCCTTCTGTTGTAACTCTACCAATTTAACTGAACTAAACACTTCCACCTCATTCTCTTCAACCTTCTCTGCCTGCACAATCTTTTCAAAGACAGATCCAGCTAATTGAATGTCAGCATCTTTTCCCTGCCTTTTAGACTCCTCCTCTTCCTGTTTCAATCCATGAGGTTGTGATCTCGTTGCTACACAATCTGGAATCAATTCAGGATGCCCTTTCTGCAAAATCTGCTAAATGCACCTCCACTGGCTGCTTGACTACAGTAGGCATCACCAACATCTGCGACCCAGCTATATCATTACCTAAGATAAATTGAAACCCTGCAATGGGCAATTTTCTACTACTCCAACAATCACCTCACCTGTTTTCAACTTTTTAAATTTACCTTCCACAATGGAACAGGTTTAGCATCCCCATGAATTCCACTTATTACCATTCTTTCTTGCAATATTCCCGCTGGAAAACAAATACCTCTATCTCATAACATTAAGGATTGACTAGCTCCTGTATCCCTTAAAATTTTAATATCTTTGCCTATTCCACCCTGTACCATGGAAAGACTTTTTGTTCACATACAAGATCTTTAACATTTTTGTAACTGCTCTTCAGAACTCCCTTGGGTAAATTATGAACACATTCCCACTTCTTTACCTACCGCTAATTCTTCCTGCTTCCCTGTATACAAACCATTGGTTTTTCTTGTCACTGGATCTCAGAACCCACTATTACTTGTACTATTACTTCCAGAACTTTTCTGCATTCCAATTACTACAGTAGGTTTCCCTGTAACCTTCAACACATTGACTTCATGTGCCCCACCTTATTACAATGAAAACACCTAAGTTTTAAAGTGTCACTTCTACCCTCAGCACCTTCCTGTTGGGCTGAGGAAAAACTTCCTGAAGATTTCCAACTGCTCCTTCTCTTCCATGACTACATACCTTCCTTTTACTTTCCCGCTTTCTATCCTTCTCGGATTTAAAAGGGTGGTGAGAGAAAAGTTTAGATCTATGGACTAACTCATAATCATCAGCTATCTTTGATGCTTGCCTGGCCATTTTAACCCTTTGTTCTTCCACATGAGTTCTAACAACCTCTAAATTATTTAAATTCTTCCAAAATAATTGTTTCTCTAAGAGCCACATATGTTGTCTCTACCTTTAATGCCCATATTCAATGGTTAAAATTACTTTGTTTTACTCTCTCATTTTACTTTCCCAAACTTTCCCAATATAAGTCTGACTAGGCTGCTTCCTCATATTCCTAAATTTCTGCCTGTGCACCTCAGCAACCAACTCATATACACTAAAATAGCCTTTTTTACTGCCTCATAATCCACTGATATCGCTTCTGACAGGAATGCATATACCTCATGAGCTCTACCTACCAACCTAGACTGTAAAAGTAATGTCCAGATTTCTTGTGGCCATTCCATCTGCTTAGCTATCTTCTCAAATGAAATAAAGCATGCATGTACATCCCTGTCCTCAAACTTCAGAATTGCCTGTACAAATTTAAACACCTCCCCACTGGACTTTAAGTTAAAAATGGTTGTTCCTACATCAGAACCTTCTTCAGCATCTGAAATCTCTTTTTTAACTTACAGCCTTCTAAGCTGGTGTTCTCTTTCCCTCTCCTTTTCTCTTTCCTCCATTGCTAACTTCTTCATTTCCAATTCTCTTTCCTGGCTTCCTTCTCTCTCCTGCATTTCTGCTTGCTCCCTTTTAAATGCTCGTTCTCTTTCCTTTTCCTCTAATTCAAATTTTTCATTCCCATTACTTGTTCAAGTTCAATCTTCTTCATTTGTAACTGAAGTCTCACTACGTCCAGCTATGACTCGTTAGTTTCGGGTATCCCTTCCAATTTTAAATGCTGTGCTATAACTTCAATTATGTCTGATTTCTTTGCCTCTGCGGTTAACCCTAATTGCAACTTATCTGTCAATTATGTTAACTTAGCCTTAGTCACTTTTTGTAAAGCAATCAGGGTTATATCTTCTACTCCCAGAAAAGTCTTAGCAATTGTTAGAGCCATATTTGCAGTCTAACCACTTTAAAATGCCTCAACACCAACTCTTGAGTTCAATGCTTTTCTTGTACTCGTAGCTTTAAGATTCACTAACTCCAAGCCAATCAAGGAGTATTAAAAATCCAGCAAAGAGCCCCCAGTTTTGTTATGATACAGCAGGTGGTAGTTGCAGGCTGACAAAATCCATATGGGAAACATGGCCATACTTCCACAATGGTTTTGCAATTTGTATTTATTACAAGAAAGTTTGTGCACTGAATTTAGAAGTATTGGGTAGAATTTTGCCGCCGGTGAGCCGGGGGCGGGACCCACACGTCGATACGTAAAATGATGTGGGATGACGTTGGGTGGACCCCCCGATGTCATCCTGGCCCATTTAAATTTTCAGGAAGGCGGGCCCACAGCAAAATCAGTTGCGTGCCCACCGACCTGTCAATGGCCAATTGAGGCCATTGACAGGATCAATTATACAATTAAAAGACCTGCCCATCCAACTTTACAGTTGGTGGGCTGGCCAGGAGCCCCAGCGGGAATTAGAAAAAACGTGAAACTTCATCCACCGGTGGGATGAGGTTTCATGTAGGGTTTTAAAAAGTTTAATAAAATTATAGTGTAAATTATGAACATGTCCCATCTCATGTTCATGGAATTTTTTTTCTCTATTTCTCATATTTTTCAGAGTGTAAGTGATCTCCCTGAGGCAGTACTTAGCCTCAGGGAGATGTGCGCTCTTTCATGCGCATGGGCGAAAGAGCGCACTCTCGCTTTTGGGGAATCCCCCCACCGCTCGCAATGGAAGCACATAGCGCTTCCTGCCAGATGTCACGCTGGGCGGGACTTAATTGGCCCACCCATGTAAAATGGTGGCGGGGCCTGCTTCTCTGGCGGGGATCAGCTCCCTGCCTGCCCAACAGGCAGAAAATTCTGTCCAATGAGTCCACTAACAGCTTTAGAAGTTTTAAATATTAAACTGAAACATTTATTATCAATAGAAAAGGATAAAACACATGCACAAGATTACTTAACATTAATAACAATTCCCCAAATTCCCAATTAACCAGGCTCTCAACCACACACCTCCTTTAAGGCAGCAGTTCAAAATAGAATTTAAATTTATAGAGACAATCCAGCAAGGCTCCACAAGCACCCACTCAGCAGTGGAATTCCAAAGGCTTTTAGTACAACTTTGGTTACTGGAGCAGCAGACTTCTACAAAGTGGCTAGAGGCTTTTCCCCAAGTCATGCAGTGTACCTTTCACATGACCACACCCCACACAGCCTTTCATCCTTCTTTAAATGTATTTCTCCTTCTTTGCTTTGTAAATGCCATTGTTGCCACATGGCTTTTCATTTTACTTTTCCCATTATATAAAAATCTTTTATGTTGTCATTATGATCAGCACTTCTGGGAAAAATCAACAAAATAACCTTGCCGTATTTATCTTGCCAGTTGTAAAAACCGTTGGCAGTGGGCATGATAGGTGGTGTGAACGGACAATGTGGCAAGATCAGTTTCATGACGGCAGGAAGGCAGGTCGCAGTTAACCGCTCAGCCTGCCAATGGCGGGCCGCGTTCACCACCATCGGTCATCAGGAACCTCATTGTAACACATCAGCATATCATTATCAGGCTAACCCGCCCAAGCTTTTGCACCCCTGCTGCATCGTCCATCCACATCGGTGGAAAAGCACGGCAACCTGTTTCGCAACAACATACAGGCAACGTGCAACTGGTGGCCTGCACTTTAGGTGAACTGGAAGTCTGGAGCTGAGTGAACAGCAACGTTCTGCAGAGCTCGCCAGGGCTGCCTGTTGCTTTGCAGGCCTCAGCGGCGCTGGGGAGGGTGAGGGGTGGGGTGGGGGTGGGGGGGGGTGGGGGGTGGGGTGGGGAGGTGGGCGGTCAGGGTTAAGTGCCGCCCTGCTTCTGAGGCAACTTGTGAGGGTGAGGGGTGTGTGGGGCAAGTGTAGACTTGCTGTTGAGGTGACTTGAGAGAGGGGGAAAATGCAGGTTTGCCATTGAGTGACTGGTGGTGGGGGGGAGGGGTGCAATGGCAGTCCTGCCGTTGAATATAGTGCACAAGCATTTGGGGTGGGGAGTTAGGGTGGGTGAGGGAAGTGAATTGAGAGTGATGAAAAGTGTGACTTACCCTGGTGGAATGGAGCAGATCATTCATCCTCTTGTGGCGCTGAGTGGCTGTCCTCTTCTAAAGGGCATTGGCACTAACCACCGCTGCCACCGCCTCTCAAGCCAGATTGGTCACTTAGCTGCCCATCCTGCGGCCAGGGTGGGGGTGCAGGACATCCCGGCGGACCTCCACAGCATCCAGTAGTCGCTTGAGGGATCCGTCATTAAACTGGGAGGCTGCAGTCTTCTTGCCTTTGAGGGCCATGTCTCCCAGGCAGCAGTGGTGAGCTGGAAGCAATGAACACTGTGCTTGCGGCTGGCCTTTAAATATGGCGCCCGGTGTGATGCAGTGGCGAGGTGATGGCGGGTGGACAACTGAGAGCCTGTCCACCATGGAAACGGCATGTTTCCCGGGAGTGCATAAATAATGGGGCTGGCTTTGGTTGATACTGCCTGAAAACGGCCATTGCTGTCAGCAGGCAGCACCCCGTTTTAATGTAAAGATGCTCAGTAGAGCAAGAGTTAATGTGGCATTGGAGAATAGCACCACCCACAGTATGATGCATAGAGTCACATGGTAATAGACTGAGAACAGTCTAGAGAGAACATTCTGGAACCAGCCTGCATGGAGGTAACAGCACCATGCATGACAGTAACCTGGGACCTGTAAATAGTTAAAGACTAATAATAGTGTTCATATTTAAATATACATGCCTCAAGATCACGTCATTGAGATATCTAAAGAACCCATAGTACAGCATGATTGGCAAAGTGCCATATCAGTGCTATCAACATAGTACAACAGTGGTGATTGCTTCTACAAGATATCACATGAGAGATAGTACCATGATCGGACTTGGTGATCCACAGTGATATGAAAGGTGGCAGCTAAATGAATGAACCCGGAACAGTGTCCCAAGGTATGAAACACTAAAAGCAACTGAAGCCTAACTAGAGAGATGCGCATTTAAGAAGGAAAAGTTGAAGAAACTTCACTACAGACTTGGAAGTGAGGAATCCACCAGAGTGATTGCAAGTCCCTTACAGAAAATTGCAAGAACCTGAGTTACACTGTTCACGAAATGGTGAGTAAAAATACAAAAAGTAGCCACACTTACATGTTGGAATAGGTGGAGGTCCCAAGGGCTCAGCATCCAGAGGGAAGCTGAAAGAGAGCTGAAAGTACAAAACAAAGGTTTAATTTTTAAAAACTGGTAGAATCAAAAGTTTAAGCAGGACCTGCAGAATAAAAACAAAAGACCTGCAGATTTTAAGAACAAAGTGCTGTCACTTTAAGTCTTTAAAAAATGGACCCCAATCAAGCCACAAACGCTCTAAAATTCCCACAGCACAGGATGTTCAAAGAGCCACTCAGGAGTAATAAAAAAGAAGGAATCGCCCAGAAAAGAAATGTTCCTACCTTAAAAGTTAAAAACAGTTTGGAAAAAGAAGATTCACGATTGATGGGAAGCCCACCAAAATTGGGAAAAATGTGGGAAACATACACAGAGAAACCAACAGCTGCAGAAACAACCTGAGAGGAAAAAAATGGTTACTGCCCTTAAAGTGGTAATGACATTTAAAGCAGTTATTATAAAAGGAAAATGTAACAATTAAAAGAGCCAGATGCATCTGTGCAATGGAAAGTGTTAAACCAGACCAAAGAGTGGGAGTCTTGGAGAAGATAATTTTTAGTGTACAGGAATAGTAAACAAGGAATGAGAATTGATAAGTTTTTATTCTTCTTTGGTTCATTTGCTGGTGAAATACTCCACGTCCAATGTATAAATCAATCCTCAACATCATTAGGTAAGATGTTAACAGATATTTTAACCTCCAAGTTGTGGAGAGTGCAGATCCTAGAAGAAGGTCTGGCACACTTCCAATAAAGTTCTGAGGGTAACAAGAGATCCCAGAGAGTGGGAACCTCCACTGAGGGCAGCAAGAGACCCCAGAGAGAAGGCAATTCTGCTGAGGGCAGCAAGAGACCCCCAGAGAGAAGGCAGCTCTGCTGAGGACAGCAAGAGACCCTAGAGAGAGGGCAACACTGCTGAGGGCAACAAGAGATCCCAGAGAGAGGGAGACTTCACCAAGGGCAACTAGAGACCCTGTATCAAGGGCAACAAAAAAACCCCAGATCATGAGGTGAATCAAAAGAAACAAAATCTACAAACAATAAATGATGTTGTTCTACAGGGAAGTGTCAGCATTAGAGCTGAACTGAAAGATTTAAAGCACAAGATTCAAGCTGAGTATATGCCTCTGAAAATGTATAAGCTGAAGTCTTCAATGAAACAAGCTGTTCGGGATCTAAGCAAATAAATTTCAGAGATGACACAAAGGTATCAGGAAGGAATAATGATCCCCAATTGCACAGTTAGCAAATCAAAGCAAGAGTTGGGGAAGCTCAACCAGATGTGCAGCCAGGCAAAACAGCGGGCAGAAAAGGCACACAAAGAAATTGCAACCCTGAAGGACTCCTTGAAGAATCAATATGTAGCCAAGGAAAAACATGAGGAGCTAAAACGAACATTGAATGTTGCTTCAGAAAAAGGTGAGCTGGAACTCTCAGTCACAAAGAAATGGTGAATTGGCAAGAAGTCAACAAGAAAATAAACAGCTGAAAGAACAGCTGATTGTCCTTCAAGATCAAATTCAAAAGGAATGCCTAACCATTCAGCAACATGGGAAGACTGTCTTAAACAGCAGAATGGAAGAATGCAGAAGAAACTCAAGGAGGCTTTGCTGAATGACAGGAAAATTCAAGTTGAAGAAGCGAGCTGCTCAAAGAAAAAGAATGACCTTTATGTGTTACAAGAATCCCTTAGGTCAAAGTTTATCCTTCTGGAAAATTACAAGGAGAAAGAAAATTAATTTAACATCACTCTGAACAAGATGAAGAACCAGAGAAGACTCATCAATGTTCAATATTCCAGGAGGAAGCCAAAAGCTTCAAGAAAGGCACTGAAGAGCTGAAGAATGGAAAAGAGGAAGCATTAAAAGGAAAAGCCATAAAACTTATCAAGCTGCAAGCAGATAATGAAGCCATGAGTAGCACAATTACAGAACTGAAGCAAATTAAGACTTCACTCAAGACAGACCTGGCCAACAGTGAAACCAAAATGAAGGACAAGGACAAGGTTATGTTGCAAACAGAAAAAGAAAAGACAGAAATAAGATAGGGAAATGTAAATCCGATACTGAAGCGCAAGGAACTAGAAGGAGGTAAAGCTGAGCTGAATGAAAAGATTAATAAGCTTGCAAAAGGATTTGAAAATAAAACAGCAAACAAATGTTAGGCTGAAATTGTGAAACAAGTGGAAATGAAGGTTCCATTTGTGAAATATATATGTTCAGCAAGAACATGGTGGACACTGTAGAAAAAGAAAATTTGAATCCATTCTCAGAATGAACGGAGTGCACATTCTCTCGGAAGAAATGGGACAAACCAACAGTGTCCGTAAAAAGCAGATGAATTGTTAATAAAGAGAAACACAACTCGAAGGAACGCAAAAAACGAATCAAATGGAGATAGCCAAGTACCAAAAACATCGAGTACTACTACCATTCCTCCAAACATCACAGACCAACACTAGAAGAACTGTCAAGCCGCAAGACCACTTGAATTTATAAAGTCAGAGACTTGAGATGAGGGAGCAGGGATAGCAAGTAAAGGTGTATTACAAACAGTTATACTCCGTTGGAAAGGAAGGTTTTCTTTGGAGAAGAAAGGAGGATGTTGTTGTATGTGCCTGCATGCCCCCCATTGTAATGTAAAGGAGAGTAAACTCACAAGGAACAATGAGAGTAAACTCACAAAGAACATAAAAGTGGACTGTAAAAGCTTCTATAAGCATGTAAAAAGAAAATCATTAGTGAAGACAAATGTAGGCCCCTTAGGGTCCAAAACAGGAGAATTTATAATGGAGAACAAGGAAAGGGAAGAACAATTAAACAACTACTTTAGTTCTGTCTTCATAGAGGAAGACACAAATAACTTCCCAGAAATGTTAGGAACCAAGAGTATAGTGAGAAGGAGGAATTGAAGGAAATTAGTATTTCTAAAATAATAGTGCTAGAGAAGTTAATGGGCCTGAAAGCCAATAAACCCCAGGGCCTGATAATCTACATCCCAGGGTACTAAAGGTGGCGACCGTGGAAAAAGTGGATGCAATGGTTGTCATCTTCCAAAATTCTATAGATTCTGGAATCATCCCAGCAGATTGGAGGGAGAAAACAGGGAATTACAGACCAGTTAGCCTAACATCAGTGGTAGGGAAAATGCTAGAGCCTGTTATAAAGGATGTGATAACAGGACACTTAGAAAATATCAACAAGATTAGACAATGTCAGCACAGAGTTATAAAAGGGAAATCATGTTTGACTAACTTACTGGAGTTTTTTGTGGACATAACTAGCAGAATAGATAAGGGAGAACCAGTGGGTGTGGTGTATTTGGATTTTCAGAAAGGTTAGGTGTGTAAAATTAAAGCACATGGGATTGGGGGTAATATATCGGCATGGATTGAGAATTGGTTAGCAGACAGGAAACAGAGTAGGAATAAATGAGTCTTTTCGGAATGGCAGGCAGTGACTAGTGGGGTACCACAGGGATCAGTGCTTGGGCCCCAGCTATTCACAATATATATCAATGATTTGGATGGGGGAATAAAATATAATATTTCCAAGTTTGCTGACAATGCAAAACTTGGTGGGAATGTGAGTGGTGAGGAGGATGTAAAGATAATTCAAGGTGATTTAGACAAGTTGAGTGAGTGGGCAAATACATGGCAGATACAGTATAACATGGATAAGTGTGAAGTTATCCACTTTGGTAGGAAAAACAGAATGGCAGAGTATTATTTAAATGGTGATTGATTGGGAAATGTTGATGCACAAAGGGACCTGGATAGGATGTCTTACTGCAGCTGTACTGGGCTTTGGTGAGACCACACCTGTGCTGTTTTAGACTCCTTACCTAAGAAAGGATATACTTGCCATAGAGGGAGTGCAGCGAAGGTTCACCAGACTGATTCCTCGGATGGCAAGATTGTCATATAAGGATAGATTGGGCTGACTAGGCCTGTATTCAATGGAGTTTAGAAGAATGAGAGGGGGTCTCATTGGAACATATAACATTCTGACAGGGCTGGGCAGACTGGATGCAAGGAGGGTCTGGCTGCAGGGCCTAGAACAAAGGGTCACAGTCTCAGGATACAGGGTAGGCCATTTAGGACTGAGATGAGGAGAAACGTCTTCACTCACAGGGTGGTGAGCCTGTGGAATTCTCTACCACAAAGGGCTGTGAAGGCCAAGTCACTGAATATATTTAAGAAGGAAATAGATTTCTAGATTCTAAAGGCATCAAGAGTATGGGGAGAGAGTGGGAGTACAGGGTTAAGATAGAGGATCAGCCATGATCCTATTGAATGGCAGAGCAGGCTCAAAAGGCCAAATGACCTACTCCTATTTCTATTGTCTATGTTTCTATGTTTCTAGAGCAAGGGTTAATGTGGGACTGGAGAATAGTACTGCCCACGGTATGATGTATAGTCACATGTTTATAGACTGAGGGAACAGTCGAGAGAGAACGCTCTGGAACCAGCTGAATGGAGGTAACAGCACCATACATGACAGTAACCTTAATTCCGTAAATAATTAAAAACAAATAATAAAGGGTACGTGTTTAAATATACACATCTCAAGGTCTCATCATTGAGATATCTAAAGAAACCATACTAGAACAATATGAGCACATAGCTGGGTGACTGGGTTACTCTGGTTGAGGGAGGGAGCCAGGCTGCAGTCTCTGCAATATGAGCACACAGCTGTGCTCTGTTCCCTGCCTTGACCACCACTGATTGAAATCTCTGCATAGGCCTCCTGCCGCCTGCCAGTGACATCATGCAGCCAATTGGAAAGAGCTCACCCTCTGCCTGGAGCTATCAGTGCGGACTTATCCACCACAATAGAGGACAGATCCTGATGAGAGAGAGTTTCCTGATAGCACGTGAAATGGCCCAAGACTAAAGCTTCTGGGGATCATGTGAAATGTTTTGTCAGTTCACTGCTCTGTGGCTGAAACTAGTTATCATAAACTTTACCTATTAGATTTTCTAAACATTAGTTTTAAGCTGCCTTATGCTGATGACAGATTTCCTGTACTTTTTGTATTGTCAGAATACACTGTGTACAGTCTAACACTTTTTTAAAACACAAAACCAATCGTGGAACCATGAATTAATTGTTGAATTAATGTATTCAGAAATTTCAGCCTGATTAATTTCTAGAATAGAGACTATTTAAATCAGTGCCTGTATGAAACATACTTTGCTGCATGTCTGTCATCTCTCGTAGGTAGAAGGATGACGGATCTGTTTGTTTTACTTTGGATTTCAGCAATTAGTCTGATTGCATCCTCCCCCAAAAGAACCCTCACCTGCCTTGCAGTTACAAAATTAGGACCTGATATCAGGCACAGAGGTACCAGCTTTAGTTGCAAAACTGACTAGCAGTATATTTACATAGAAATGACAACACAGTAGAAATTGTTTCATGACAATGGCTAACTATCTTCTAGTTTGGGAAGGAAACACCCACAAATACTCGCTCCAATAGGATCATTACTCTATTTATTACTCAACAATTGGAAAGTGGGTGTGTGTAGATCCAGGATTGGGTATGACTTGATACCCCACCCCTGCTCTCCACCGTGTAAAATAAGCTGTCAACCTTCACTGTCTGAGTCAGTACTTCTCAGTCTAGAAACCATTGTAGCAGATGCTGTTCCACATATCTGGGCTTTGATCCATACTCTGTCAACTGTGAGGTATTACTGGAGACAAGACAAATATTGGGATGAAAAGAGCCACATTGAGATTCTGGCCCTCAGTAAAGAGCTCGAGTAACCTTGGTATAGGTTCACAAGTGAAGATTGCCCTTAGCCAAAAACCAAAGTGCTATGTCATTTTATGGAATCATAGGGCAGAATTTCACCCTTGTCGGGCGGGCTCAGCGGGGGCAGGCAGGGGCGGTCGGGAAGCCGACCACAACCGGATCGAGGCCGGTAGGCGATTTCATGCTGGCGGGCCAATTAAGGCACGCCCAGCGTGAAATGCGAGCAGCAGCACTCAGCACTGCCTGTGCGGGTGGGGGGAGGAGGGCGAGTGGGGTGAGCGCAACCTTCACACGTGTGCGCAAATGCACGCTTCATAATCTCTCTGAGGCACAGAGCTGCCTCGGGGAGATGAAGCATTTTCAAAAAAATAAAGAAATGAATAATGTAATAAAACATGTCCTCTCATGTGACTCTGTCACATAAGCAGGGACATGTTATTAATTAAATTTTAAATTTTTTATTTCATTTTTATTTGCTTTAGGAAACCTCATCCCGCCCATGGATGACGTTTCCTAAAAAGTACAAAGGATTCTTGGCCTTTTGGCCTGCTTACCAACCGTAAGTTTTGACGGGCAGCGAAAAATACTATTCAATTGATCTTTTATTGGCCTTTTAAAAAGGCATCAACGTGCATCATTTTACGCTCGAGTGGGTCGGGCTTGTGCCCACCCACCGAGATAAAAATTTTGTCCATAGAATGGTTACAGCATAGAAGGAGACCATCCAACTTGTTGCTCTGTGCCGGTTCTCCTCAGTGGCAAATTTAGATAGTCCCACTCCCTGTCCTTTCTCTGTTGCAACTTTAATCCCTTCAGGTGCTTATCCAATTCTATTTTGAAAGCCATGATTGAACCTGCCTCCACCACACTCTCAGGCAGTGCATTCCAGAACATAAACATTTGCTGCGTAAAAGTTTTTCCTCAAGTCACCATTGTTTCTTTTGTCATTCATCTTAAATCTTTTTCCTTTGGTTCTTGATCCTCCTGCCAAGAGGAACCAATTTCCTCTATCTACTTCTGTCTGGCCTTCTCATGATTTTGAACGCCTCTATCAAATTTCCCCTCTACCCTCTCTGAGGACAACAAACCCAGCTTCTCCAATCTGTCCATATATAGAAGTTCCTCATCCTTGGGAACCATTCTCAGAATCTTTTCTGCACCACCTTTAAAGCCTTTATCTCCTTCTTAAAGTCTGATGCCCAGAATTGGACACAATATTCCAGTTGAGGCCTAATCAGCATTTAATAAACATATGTCATGACTTCCTTGCTTTTGAACTTTACAATGCTCTTCATAAAGCCCAAGATTTCATGTACCATTTTAAACACTGTCTCAGCTTGCCCTGCCACATTCAATGATTTGCGTATATATACCCCCATGTGTCTGTTCCCGCTGCCCCTTTAGAATTGTACCATTTAATTTATATTCCCCCTCCTTATTCTTTTTACCAAAATGTGTCACTTCACCCTTGTTCGCATTTCATCTGCCGTGTGTCTACCTATTCCACCAGCCTATCAACGTCCTCTTGAAGTCTATCACTATCCTCCTCACAATTCATAACACTTTCAAACCTTGTGTCATCTGCAAATTTTGAAATCGTGTCCTGTACACTCAAGTCTAAGTCATTAATATATACCAAGAAAAGCAGCGATCCTAGTACCCATCCCTGGAGAACCACATTGTATACCATCCTCCAGCCCGAAAAACTGTTCATTGCTGCTTTCTGTTTCCTGTCATTCAACTAACTTTGTATCTGTGCTGATACTGACCCTTTTATTCCATGGGATTCAATTTTACTGGCATGTCTATTATGTGGCACTTTATCAAGAACCTTCTGGAAGTCCATGTACTCCACAACAACCAAATTTCTCTATTCAATTCTCTATGTTACCTCACCAAAAGACTCAGTCACCTTCATTAAACACGATTTGCCTTTAACAAATCTGTGCTGGCTTTCCTTAATTAATCTAGATCCGTCCAAGTGACTGTTAACTTTGTCCTGGATTGTCACTTCTAAAACCTTTTCCACCACTTAGATTAAATTAACTGGCCTGGAGTTGCTGGGCTTGCCTTGGCACCCTTTTTTGAACAAGGGTGTGACATTTGCAATTCTTCAGTCCCTGGGGCACCATCCTGATGTCCAAGGAGGATTGGAAAATTATAGCCCATACCTTTGCAATTTCCACTTTTACTTCCCTCAACACCCTCCGAATGCATCCAAAGTGGACCTGGTGACTTATCAACTTTAAGTACAGGCCATCTTTCTAAGAGCTCCCCTTTATCATTTTTAACCTATCCAGTATCTCAACTACCTTCCCTTTCACTATGACTTTGACAGCATCTTCTTCCATGGTAAAGACAGATACAAAGTATGGTTCACAGAATCACATCCCATCATGTGTCACTCTCTTCAGCAGAAGGAAGGCCAGAAAAATTGATATCATTTTTACAAATTCCATGAGCCTGTACCTAAATACTTGAATCTTTTGAAATGAGGATGACCAAACAGTGAGTCACAAAATTTTACTGGTAATGATACTCAAAACACACAGACTGAATTTTACAGAAAGCTGATTTATTTATTTTTTGCCTATGTGTGTAAGTTTGTGAAGAATCAGGTTGGAACCTATCCTATTTTTTATTAGGCTTTAAAATATTTTATCTGTCAGTGATCATTGCTTGCAGCACAAAAGCTTTAGATGGCTCAACTCCATAATAACTATATAAACTCACAAAGGCCTAGTTCCTGCAGAACTCGAGCTGGAGAGAAGTACCTAATCATGTCTGCATTGAAGACTATAGTAAATTAAAAGTAGCACCATTTTCAAATCAGTTCATGAATGTTAACTAATACAAGGAATGCTTTGGTGTGCCAAACAAAAACTGAAAATTCTGGGAACACTCAACAGGTCAGAGCGAATGGGCTGTGAATTCATACATTTATTGTCTACATCTTGATCTGGCCATCAGAAGGATTCTTCAAGCTTTCCACTAGGTGGGGGGAATGGCAATGCCTCATCCCTCCCAGTCTCCAGTCACACACCAAACAACAGACCTCAGAACCAAATGCTTAACGGCAGATAACCTCGCTGCCATCTTGGCCTAACATGAAACTGCAGGCAACACATTTTCTTTTCCCGTCATGATTTTACAAACTTAACTTTTCAGATAAATTAGATGACACAATGGGTTAGCACGCTAACCTTTAGAACAAGAGATTAAGGCCTAGATATTCATGGAGTTGTGGTCCATGGCTTATCCAAATAGGGCTAGGAACCCAGGTCCAGAAGTCCCGCCCCCATTTCCAACAGATCCTATTTGTGCTGGTAGAGGAAATGGAGCATATTGTGACTCAAATGTAAGGGAAACCCAAACTCAACAGGGCCATTTGAACTCATTGCTGAGTTTAAACAGACCCCATTTTTACTGGAGCGGGGGCTTTATCCCATGTGTGAGCTGCGAATTTTTACAGTAGATGTAAATGATTGTAAAGGACAGATCACGTCTGTGGAACTGTCAAGCTGTCAAATTATTTAATTCCCTCACCCTTTAAATTAAAAAAAACCTGCATGTGCCTGTGGGTTGAAAAAAACTGTGCTTACAGTGTCAATTGATATTTGTTGACATAACTCTAAGTGCTATCATTATAGCATTATTACTGCTTGACTGTGTCCACAACCTACTTTTTCCCAAGGTGAGTGTGGTGAGCCAGAACATTTCCTGAAAATCCATCTCAGAAGCAAAATTCCAGGCCTAAGTCTAGCAAAAACTAATTTACAGAATCACGGAATCACAGAGTGCAGAAGAGGCCCTTCAGCCCATCAAGTCTGCACCGACACGTGAGAAACACCTGATCCCATTTACCAGCACTTGGCCCATAGGCTTGACATGCCAAGTGCTCATCCAGGTACTTTTTAAAGGATCTGAGGCAACCTGTCTCCACCACCCTCCCAGGCAGCGCATTCCAGACCGTCACCACCCTCTGGGTGAAAAAGGTTTTCCTCACATCCCCCCTAAACCTCCTGCCCCTCACCTTGAACTTGTGTCCCCTCATGACTGACCCTTCAACTAAGAGGAACAGTTGCTCCCTATCCACCCTGTCAATGCCCCTCATAATCTTGATCACCTCAATCAGGTCGCCCCTCAGTCTTCTCTGCTCCAACGAAAACAGCCCGAGTCTATCCAACCTCTCTTCATAACTTAAATGTTTCATCCCAGGCAACATCCTGGTGAATCTCCTCTGCACCCCCTCCAGTGCAATCACATCCTTCCTATAATGTGGCGACCCAGAACTGCATACAATACTCCAGCTGTGGCCTCATCAATGTTCTATACAACTCCAACATGACCACCCTAATTTTGTAATCTATGCCTCAATTGATAAAGGCAAGTGTCCCATATGCTTTCTTCACCACCCCACTAACATGCCCCTCTGCCTTCAGAGATCTATGGACACACATGCCAAGGTCCCTTTGTTCCTCAGAGCTTCCTAGTGTCATGCCGTTCATTGAATACTTCCTTGTCAAATTACTCCTTCTAAAGTGTGTCACCTCACACTTTTTAGGGTTAAATTCCATCTGTCACTTATCTGCCCATTTGACCATCCCATCTATATCTTCCTGTAACTCTTTCAAGTACAAACACGTTTCCATCTGTTCCTATTCAGATGAAGTTACATTGTTTCATAATTTGCCATTGTGAGATTTGAACTCTTGATCTTGGGGTTATAAGCCCAGTACCATAACCACTTGGCTATCTTCCTGTAGCCCAAGACACTCAACCTCACTGTTAATCACCCGGCCAATCTTTGTGTCATCCGCAAACTTACTAATCCTATCCCCCACATAGTCATCTATGTTATTTATATAAATGACGAATAATAGGGGAGCCAGCACAGATCCCTGTGGTACGCCACTGGACACTGGCTTCCAGTCACTAAAGCAGCCTTCTGTCATCACCCTCTGTCTCCTACAACTAAGCCAATTTTGAATCCACCTTATCAAATTACCCAGTATCCCACGTGCATTTGCCTTCTTTATAGGTCTCCCATGTGGGATCTTGTCAAAGGCTTTGCTGAAATCCATATAAACTACATCAACTACACTACCCTCATCTACACACCTGGTCACTTCCTCAAAAAATTTAGTCAAATTTGTTCGGCATGACCTCCCTCTGACAAAGCCATGCTGACTATCCCTGATCAAACCTTGCCTCTCCAAGTGGAGATAGATTCTCTCCTTCAGAATTTTCTCCATTGGTTTCCCTACCACTGACATGAGACTCACTGGCCTGTAGTTCCCTGGATTATCTCTACAACCCTTCTTAAATAGCGGAACCACATTAGCTGTTCTCCAGTCCTCAACACCTCTCCCGTGGCCAGAGAGGAATTAAAAATTTGGGTCAGAGCCCCTGCAATCTCCTTTGCCTCCCTCAGCTGTCTGCGACACAAATCATCCAGAACTGGAGACTTGTCCACTTTTAAGCCTACCAATACTCCAATACCTTGTCACTCCCTATATCAATTTGCTGAAGAACCTCGCAGTCTCTCCCCCAAGTTCGATACCTTCATCCTCATTCTCTTGGGTGAAGATGGATGTGAAGTATTCATTCAACACTCTAGCGATGTCCTCTGGCTCCACCCATAGATTGCCCCCTTGGTCCCTTATGGGCCCTATTCTTTCCCTGGTTATCTTCTTCCCATTGATATACTTATAGAATATCTTGGGATTTTCCCTACTTTTACCAGCCAGAGCTTTCTCATATCCCCTCTTTGCTCTTCTAACTGCTTTCTTAAGCACCGCCCTGCACTTTCTGTACTCCGCTGATTTGCTTCCCTTGTACCTGCTAAAAGCCTCTCTTTTCCTTCTCATCGTATCCTGAATATCTCTGGTCATCCATAGTTCTCTGGACTTGTTACTCCTTCCTATCACCCTAGAGGGAACATGTTGAACATGGTTACACTTCCCATTTCCTTTCTAAACGCCCCCCACTGCTCTTCTGTAGATTTCCCCACAAGAAGCTGTTCCCAGTCTACCTTGGCCAGATCCTGCCTTATTTTACTAAAATCCGCTCTCCCCCAATCCAAAACATTTTTTTGTAACTTGTCTATTTCTTTGTCCATAACAAGCTTAAATTGGACCATGTTGTGGCCGGTATCAGTAAAATGCTCCCCCACCACCACCTCAGTCACCTGTCCAGCTTCATTCCCCAGAATTAGGTCCAGCACTGCACTGTCCCTTGTTGGACCTTCTATATATTCTCCTGTACATATTTCAAGAAATCCACTCCATCCAAGCACTTAACACTATCTCTATCCCAATTAGTGTTGGGAAAGTTGAAATCACCTAATTTAATTACCCTATTGTTATTGTTTTTACACAGCTCCACAAATTGTGCACATATTTGCTCCTCAATTTCCCGCTGACTATCTGGGGGCCTATAATAAACACCTAACATGTGGCTGCCCCTTTTTGAACTCTGTTAGTTGAATTCTAAAGTGAAACTAGTTTTGGAAACCTCATCCCAACTCCTAGTGTCAGTGGACCCACGGCTGTCATTTATTTCACAAGTCACCGCATGTAAAACCTATGTGTAAAAATCCACAGTAGTGCTCTTTAGGGACTAAAAATCTCATTAAATTTTATGCTTTTGTCACCACCAGACTCAACTATTCCATTGCCCTCCTGGACAACCTCCCATTTTGCACCCTCCTGGAACTTGTAGCTTACTAATTCACACAAAGTCCCATTCATTCTCCAACCCTGTACTCACATTGGCTCCTTGTTCACCACCCGCCTTCATTTTAAAATTTTAATTTTTGTGTTCAAATCCCTCCATGACCTTGCCCCCTTCCTATCTCTGTAACCTCCTACAGCCCTACATTTTTCCAGATTATCTGTATCCTTCTGACTCTGGCCTCTATTGCATTCCCCACTTCCTTCTCGCCACCATTGGCAGCCTTGCCTTCAGCCATCGAAGTCCTGAGATCCGAAATTCCCTCCTCAAATATTTTTGCCTCTCCATCTAACCTCCTTTAAGATTCTCCATGAAATCCATTTTATTTTTTGGCCAAGCTTTTGGACGCCTCTCATAAGGTTTTCTTTGGCTCAATGTCAATTTTTGTTAGATTATATTGTTTCATCAAGTTAAAGGTGCTACATAAATGCGAATTATTGTTGCCTACAGAAGGGTTAATCAATATGAATCATGACAATGGTCAGATGCATCATTAGAAAGTCCTTTATTTGGGCTTTGATATTTCTACACTAAGATTCCATGATGCTGAAAACTCTCCTTTGTCCATTGCCAAGATTCCTCAACTGATTAAACAACCATCCACTCACTCCATCAAAAGAAAAGATTCTGTCTTTTTGATCTCTTTCACCCAATCCCAGGGCTCAAGAAACAGGCAAGCAAATTACTCCTGAGTTATTCTGAATCCTTACAAAAATGTATATATATCTGAATTAAAATAGAACTGTCGAATTATAAGCTTTAGAGAGCTAAAAGTTCACAAACTTTCCAAGTTGACTGATTTAAAGAGTATTGACTTATGAAATATGCATTTAATTAATGCATCAAAAGTTTTTTTTTCCCTATGGGATATGTACGCCTTGTATACCTATCATTTTAAAGCTGTGGTAACCTTAAAATGAATTGGGAAGCGTTTCATTGAAAAATTTGTAATGGTTGTTTGTATCCATATTAAAGTTTCAGAAAGTTTGTTCAAGCAACAACCATTTAAATGCTATTCAAGGATCAACCACACAAATGAGGACGTAATTTGTAATTGATATGCCACTCCTAGCAGTTACCTATGAATTAACTACTGAACGCAAGCAATCTTTTGTTCCCACAATTGCTGAGCAGATGGAGATGTGTAGCAAATGTGGTTAGGCTTGCATCATTGTTGCTTTGATGCCTAATGTAATCAAACTGAATGAGCTATAGTTTTTTTGAGCAATATTCTTGAACTTCAACAGTAAAACATTTTCATAGCCAAGGGATTTTGGCTCTCTATTCATTGTACCTCCACCATCGGATGAGGTGTAGAGGTGGATAGAGCTTCAACTAAGGACTGTGTGAGCTACCAGAGACTATTACCAGAGTTTTCAACTTGGTTTATGTGTGAAGTCAATGAAAAGGAAAATCAGGCAGGTGGCCAATCTATTAGCTTCTGTTTCATGTACATACCAATGTTTGGCACCTCCTGCATAAAACCAAAAGGTCAGAAGGATCGTGAGGTGCCGCTTTCATCGCTGTATTCATAATGAAAACCAAGATCAAGCCAGCTTTCTCCCTTCTGCGCCACAGGATATTTCTGACCTCCCTGAACTCACCTTTGGACCCCTGCGTTACAATGTGATGGTTGTACCACCCCAGTCAAACTCCTCACCTGCCGATGTTGAAAGTCTCCTTCAGTATATATGTTGGCAAGGATTTTCCGGCCCCATTGTGGAGGGAGCTGCCGCGAGAGATTTGGCAGCCCAACCAGAAGTCCATTGATTTTCAGTGGGACTGGATAATGCTAGCAGCGGTTGGGGCCAGAGAATCCCACCCATAGAGTTTGCTGAGCGAATCTATAAAAACTGTGGTCTTGTTTATAACTGTCAGCCCAGTTTGTAAGAAGTGTACAAACTGATTGTTGTACTGTACAATATCATGTTGATGTTTCTACTATTGCATTACTTTATCAGTTAATAAATCCCAGGCAGTAGTTTTAGCTACAGGTGGAGCTTTAATGTCACAATGCTCACTTTTTGAGGCAACTGAAGAATGACATATTAGGAACAGAGGTGGGTCGTGTCGATATTTGAGCCTGCACTTTCATTTTTTTAGCAATGGTAGTTGTAAATTTTAATGGCAATTCCCCAGTTTTTCTCTATGTTCCTTCTTAAAAATTAATTCTTGGGATATGGCTGGCATCTCTGGCAAGGCCAGTTGCTATTGAGAATATAGTGAGGCTTCTCCTTGAACTGTTGCAGTCTGTATGGTGAAGGTAATTGTGTAGTGCTAAGGAGTTATGGGAGTTTGACCCAGCGACAATGAAGGAACGGTGATATACTCAAGTAAAGATGATCGATAACCTGGAGGAAATGGAGTTCCCTTGCACATGCCACCTGTGAATTTCTGAATGGCGTTTCTTACCAACAATCTATTTGCTTTTTACGTAGTTTCAATGATTCTGCATCTGTCACAGTCTCACAACCCCATTTTAAGAACATTTATTTTTTAACTAGCTTAAGCTCAAATTTGAAGATTGTAGGCAGGATTTTGAGGTGGCCAGGCAGGCACAGGGGGTGGGCCCGGGAGCAGCTGGGAAACGGCCCGCCACCCACAATCAACCCCTACTGAGATTTCACACTGGCTGGCCAACTAACGGCCGGCCAGCATGAAACACGCACTCAAAGGCTCAGCGCCTCCGGTTGGGGGCGGGTGGAGGGAGAGAGCTGAAGTCTGCACAGGTGAAGGGGAATACGGAATGAAAGCTCTCTGAAGGCAGAGAGCTTCACCAGGGAGCTCAAGAATTTTAAACCCTTAAATAATGACTTTAAAATCCCGGAAAAAATTTCCACCCATTAGAATCACTCACCTAACCATGTTGATGATAAAAATTCTGTTAAAATTAACATTGGAAACCTCATCCCGCCCTTGGATGAAGTTCCTCAAAAATCCAAAGGCTGCCTGGCCTATTTACCCGCCCGCTAACCATAACGTTGGATGGGCAGCAAAAAATAGTGGCTAATTAATTGATTAATGGCCTTAATAGGCCTCTTAATTGTTGGCGGAAGCACTGCAAACTCTCGTGCACGCCCGCCAACCGAAATATCATGTGAGTGCACGATGACGTCAGGACGCTCACCCAACGTCATCACGCGTTACTTCACGCTCGGGAGTGTCAGGCATGCGCCCTAATGCCAAGCAGAAAATCCTGCCCTATGTCATCTTTTTCTAGATTCTATGACTAAAAGGAAGGGTTACTTCCTACCTACTCTGTTCATTCCCTTCATTATGTTAAGTATCAAATCAGATCACAATTTAACTTCCACATCTCCAGCGATTATAATTGAATGTGATTTGATAAAGGTGTTTAAAACTATGAAGAGCGGGATAAGATAGATAGAAACACACAGCTTCCTTTGATTCCTGGGGTCTAGTACAAAGGATAGGGTTGACTATTCTGACTGGGCATATTTCAGGAAGTTTCATCATATGACCTCCCACCTTCAACCATTGTGACCTGTCCCAGATTCCCACTATTGGTCACCCAACACCTTCCCACGTCAACTGAAGAGTGAACTGAGCCTTCGATATCCAATTGAAAGATTCCTGACTACTGGCCAGTTTATTTTCCCATCTCCATTATTTTTTATAAATAACAAGCGTATTGAAAGACAATGAATTAAGCACACAATTTATTTGATGTCCTTATGATTTTTCTCCTGGGTTTCCTGCAGCTGTATCCAAATTCCTAGAGACTGCAGGACAATCGTGAAGGGTGGCAATACTGATGAGGGGACACAGACAGATGAATAAATGTAAGAGGTTTCAGACAGGGAGCAGCATACACATTTTAAGTGGAAAGTTATTGATCAAAATACAGATCATGTCAATTTTTAAGAAATGGTTAGATTAGTGGCTGAAGGAAATGAAAATAAAGAAGCATTGCAGGGGTACTGTTTTTGCAGAGGATAAATACCAACATGGGCTGGTTGGGCAGGTTAGTTTGTTACTGTGTTGTAATTTCTATGGCCAGGATTTTCTGCTCATTGGGCAGGCGTCCCCGACCCAAATGAGTATAAAATGATGCGCAATGATGCCGGGCGGGGGTCACGACGTCATCGCGTACTCAAGCGATATTTCAGTCCGCGGGTGCATGCGGGAGTCGGCAGTGCGACAGAGCCACAATAGGAGACATGATTTTTAACATCTTAAAATGATTTATTTTTAATTTTTTATATCTCAACTCCCTGAGGGCAGCTCTGTGCCTCAGGGAGCTTACCATGTGCGTGAAATTCCCCACTCACCCTCTTCCCCCACACCACACAGATAATGCTGAGCGTTGCAGCGCATGTTTCACATTGGGCGGGCCTTAATTGGCATGAAATCGCGGTCACGGCCCAATCATGTGCGGCGGTCAGCTTCCTGACAGCTCCTGCTCACCCTACCGAGCCCGCCCGATAAGAGCAAAATCCTGGCCTATGTAATTCTATATCTGGATTAATAAACCCTTGACAGACATCATTGGGGTAAATTTTATATCAACACCTGCCATCATATTTGAAGGCAGGGGCAACATAAAATAAAGCAAACATGTGAACATACAAATTAGGAGCAGAAGTAGGCCATTTGGCCCATCGAGCCTGCTACGCCAATTAATAAGATCATGGCTGACCTGTTTGTGTTTCACATTCCCATCTATCCCTGATAACCTTTGATTCCCTTTCCCAACAAGGATCTATCTACCTCCACCTTAAAAATATTCAATGATCCTGCCTCCACCACCTTCTGAGGCAGTGTTCCAAAGTCTGAGAGAAAAATATTCTCCTCATATCTGTCCTAAAAGGGTGACTGCTCATTTTACAACAGTGCCTTCCAGTTGTTTTCTCACCCACAAGAGAAAACATCCTTTCCACATCCACCTGAACTGCCTCCAACACATTTACATCCTTCCTTAAATAACTGCACACACCATTCGCAATGGGGTCTCACTAATGCCCTGTATAACTGAAGCAATACATCCTTACTTTTATGTTCAATTCCTCTCGTAATAAAGAATAGCATTCCATTAGCTTTCTTGTGAACCTCCTGGCACCCAGCAGATTGCCAGCCTGCCACTTTCCTGTGCACCCCCAACCTGTCGCCCACCTGACGAGGCATGAGCAAGGCATCAGGCAGCTCCCAGCCCTTAGATCTATTGAGGCCCTTCACTGGACAATTAACTGCTAGTTAAAGTCCTCTTTTCACCTCTGCCACAATTTTTCTGTCTGCGGGAGAGAGCGGGGGCATGGCAAACAGCCCGGCGCTTTCACTGCACAGGATGCTGGCAGGCAGAATGGGGGTACCTCCTTCGGGAGTCCCTCTGCCTTTTTCCTCGGGACTGCTTATAATCGCAGCAGTGGCCACTACTGTCTTCTGGCACTACTGGGACTACATAGCTGCCAGCTAATCTGATTGTCCCTTACTAGTGAAAATCCCACTCAAATTAAATAAGGCCATCCCCAGCATACTATCACTGAGAGGCATCCAGCTCTCTGGTCAGTGCGGTGCAGATGGACATTTCAGTGGAGATGGAGGGAAGTGGAGGAGGTTAATTCAACCCACTGTAAAATCCACCCTTAGAATCATAGAATGGTTACAGCACAGATGGAGGCCATTTCATCCAGCATGTCCATGCTGGCTCTCTGCAAGAGCAATCCACCTAATATCACTCACCTACTTATACCCCTATACCCTGTAAATTTTTCCTTCTCAGATAATGTTCCAATTCTCTTTTGAATGCTATGATTGAATCTGCTTCCACCACACTCTCAGAAAATGTGTTCCAGGTCCTAAACACTCACTGCATAAAAATGGTTTTACTCAAGTCACCGTTGCTTCTTTTGTCAATTAGCTGAAATCTGTGCCCTCTGGTTCTCAGTCTTTCCACCAAATGGAATAGTTTCTGTCTATCTACTCAGCCCAGTCACTCTCCACAGAATTCCCAGCCTCTGGTCTGCTTTTGTAGCCACAGTGTTTATATGGCTGGTCCAATTAAATTTCCAGTCAATGGTCACCCCAAGATGTTGATGCAGCGAGGGATTCAGTGATGGTAATGCACTGAATGTCAAGGGAGAAGATTAGATTCTCTCTTGTTGGAGATGGCATAAATGTTACTTCCACTTAGTAGCCCAGGTCTGAATGCTGTCCAGGTTTTACTGCAAGGAGGCACAGACTGCTTCAGTATCTCAGGAGTTGCGAATGGCGCTGAACATTGTGTAATCATCAATGAACATCCTCACTTCTGACCTTATAATGGAGAGAAGATCATTGATGAAGCAGCTGAAGACAATTGTGCCTAGGGCACTACCCTGAGGAACTGCAGTGATGTTTTGGGACTGAGATGATTGGCCTCCAACAACCACAACCAGTGAAGGATTTTTTTCCCCGATTCCCATTGACTTCAATTTTGCTAAGGCTTCTTGATGCCACATTCAGTCAAATGCTGCCTTCAGCCAAGGGCAGTCACTCTAACCTCACCTCTTGAATTCAGCTCCAGGAACCAAGCTGTAATGAATCCTGGAACTGAGTGCCACTGGCAGAACCCAAACTAAGCATCAGTGAGCAGGTTTTTGGGTAAGTGCAGCTTGATAGCACTGTCAATAACACCTTCCTCACCTTGTTGATAATTGAGAGTAGACTGATGAGCAGTAATGGCCACATTGCATTTGGCCTGCTCTTTGTGGACAAGACATCCCTTGGCAATTTTCCACTTTGTTGGGTAGATGCCAGCACTGTAGCTGTATTGGAACAGCTTGGCTAGAGGTGTGGCTGGTTTTGGGGCACAAGTCTTCAGTACTCAGCTGGGATATTGTCAAGGCCCATAGCCTTTGTTTTTTCCAGTGTATTCAATCATTCCTTGATATCACGTGGAGCAAATTAAATTGGCTGAAGACTGTAATTTGTGATACTGGGAACGTAAGGAGTAGGATGAGATGGATCATCCACTTGACACTTCTGACTGAAAATGGTTGCAAATCTTTCAGTCATGCCTCTGCAGACATGCTGGGGCCCCCATCATTGAAAATAGGGACATTTGTAGAACTTCCTTCTCCAGTTGTTCAATTGCCCTCCACCATTCATGACTGGATGTGGCAGGACTGAAGAGCTTTGATCTAATCCATTGGTTGTGGGATCGTTTAGCTCTGTCTGTTGCCAGCTGCTTTTGGCATACATGTAGTTCTGTATTGCAGCTTCATCAGGTTGGCACCTCATTTTTAGTTTTGTTTGGTGCTGCTCCTGGCACGCCCTTCCGCACTCTTCATTGAACCAGGATTGATCCCTCGGCTTGATGGTTGGAAATGGTAGAGTGGGGGATATGCTGGGCCATGAGGTTACAGATTGTAGTTGAATACAATTTTTCTGCTGCTGATGGCCCACAGTGCCTCATGGATACCCAGTTTTGAATTGCTAGATCTGATCTGAATCTATCCCATTTAGAATGGTGCTACTACCAAACAACACTATAGAGGGTATCCTCAGTGTGAAGACAGGACTATGTCTCCACAAGGACTGTGAGGAGGTCACTCCTGCCAATACTATCATGGACAGATAGATTTGCAACAGGTGAATTGGTGACTTCTTGTTTGTTCTCTCACTGCTTGCCTTAGGCCCAGTCTAGCAGATATGGCCTTCAGGACTCAGTCAACAGTGCTGCCACCAAGCCACTTTTGGTGATGGGCATTGAAGGGTACATTCTACATCCTTGCTTTCTTCAATGCTTCTTCCAATTGGTTTTCAACATGAAGAGTACTGATTCATCAGCTAAGGGAGGGCAGTAGATGGTAATCAGCAGGACGTTTCCTTGTCTGCGCCTGACCTAATGCCCTGAGATTTCATGAGGTCCAGGTTCAATATTGAACACTCCCGAGGCCACTCCCCCTTGACTGTATACCACTGTACCTCTAGTGGCTCTGTCCTACCATTGGGACAGGACATACCATGGGATGGTGATGGTTGTGTCTGGGATATTGACTATAAGATATGATTCGGTGAGTATGACTATGTCAGGCTGTTGCTTGACTAGGCTGTGGGACAGCTCACTACCACCTTCTTAAGGCAGTTAGGGAAGGGCAATAAATGCTGGCCTCCTATATGAACATACAAACATACGAACAAGGAGCAAGAGTAGGCCATTCAGCCCCTCAAGCCTGCTCCACCATTTAATAAGATCATAGCTGATCTGATAGTAACCTGAAATCAGCATCCCACCCACCTCTGATAACCTTTCACCCCCTTGCTTACCAAGAATTTAACCACCTCTGCCTTAAAAATATTCAAAGGCTCTGCTTCCACTACCTTTTCAGGAAGAGAGTTCCAAACTCTCACAATCCTCTGAGAGAAAAAATTTTTGCATCATTTCTGTTTTAATTGGGCAACCTTTATTTTTAAACAGTGACCCCTAGTTCTAGATTATTCCTCTCTACATCCACCCTGTCAAGACCTCTCAGGTTCCTATATGTTTCAATCAGTCACCTCTTACTATTCTAAACTCCAGCAGATACAAACCTAGTTTGTCCAACCTTTCCTAAGCCCATCCCTGGTATCAGTCTGATAAACCTTCTCTGAGCTACTTCCAACGTATTTACATCATTCCTTAAATAAGGTGACCGATACTGTACACAGTATTCCAAATGTGGTCTCACCTGTGTCCTATATAACCTCCCAACTTTTGTATTCAATTCCCCTCGCAATAAATGATAACATTCTATTAGCTTTCCTAATTACTTGTGGAATGAATAAAAAAAACTCTCAATTTTGGCACAAGTCCGCAGAAGTTAGTGAGTAGTACTTTTCAAGCCCATTGGAAAGGGTATGCCTTTTGTTGTTTCCAGTGCCTAGGTCATTGTTGGGTGGTCTGTCCAGTTTTAATCTTTGTCGACTTTTCTGTAGTGGTTTGACACAACTGAGTGGTTTGCTAAGCCATTTCAGAGGGTGGTTAAAAGTCAACCACGGTCAGGAGTCTCACATAGGCCAGACCAGGTCAGGGTGGCAGATGGCAGATATTAGTGAATCGGATGGGTTTTTACAACAATTCAGTAGTTTCAAGTTTCATGGTCACCATTACAGAGACTAGCTTGTTATTCCTGATTTATACATTAATTGAATTTGAACTTCACCAGCTGCTGTAGTGGGATTTGAACTCATGTCTCCTGAGCATTACCATTATGCCACCATCACCCCTAACCAGAGCATAACTTCCCTGATTTTGTACTCATTACCTCTGTGTATGAAGCCCAGGATCCCATATGCTTTGCTAATTAGTCTTTCAATATGTCCTGCATTCTTCAAAGATCTATTCAATTGAACTCCCAGGTCCCTCTATCCCTGCACACTCTTTACCACTGCGCCATTAAGTCTATTTTGCCTCTCCCTATCCCATCTGCCAAAGTGCATCACCTCACATTTCTGAGTATTAAATTCCAGCTGCCCATTCTGCTACTCTATCTATGTCCTGTTGCAGTCAATTTGTATCATTCTCATTGTTTGCCACACCTCCAAGTTCGGTACCATGGGCAAATTTTTGAAGTTTTATGCTGTATTACAATAGCAGGCCTGACCATTGTACAAACAGCAGTTTGCCTGTTATGAGAATGGCACTTGCAGACAGCATTGAGCAATGCTGAAACAAAAACAGAAAATGCTGGAAAAACTCAGCAGGTCTGACAGATTCTATGAAGAGAAAGATAGAGTTAACATTTTGAGTCCATATGACTTTTCTTCAGAGCTCTGAAGAAGAGTCAAACGGACTCAAAACGTTAACTCTGTCTTTCACTCCACAGGTGCTATCAGACCTGCTAAGTTTTTCCAGCATTTTCTGTTTTTGTTTCAGATTTCCAGCATCCTCAGTATTTTGACTTTATATTATTGAGTAATGCTGCCCCACTTGCACTTTTATACCTAGGGAAAGCAGAGCCCTGCACATTTATAATGAAACATATGTACAAAAACCTGTTCATCATAAATACAGCAGCCTATATAAAGAAAATGGGATACTGATTTACATTTCATTGTTTTAGATCTTCTCCCTATCTGTATGATTTATGAAAGAAAAATTATATAGAAATCAGTATTAAGCAATCCCTAAATATGGTATCTTATTTAAAACCCAAATTTATTTTGTTTAAAAAGTATTATTTTGTTTCAAAATTCAACTCACCAAGGTTGAATTTTTCCTGTCTTTTCATCACAATAATAGTGTATTTGGGGGTTGAAAATGGGGCATGTGCAGTTGGAGCCATTTGATAGTGAATAACGGATTAATGTATTTCAGGATGTTCAATGTTGCAAATGCACTGAGGCAGAACATGGGATAGTGGAGGTGAACACAGCTGATTTATCAAAGAGTGCATCCAAGTAAAGGTTAACTACAGCTGTCTCCTCACAGTGAGAGAGTAGGAATATCCTAGGACATGGTTACCACACCTTGTTCTAGTATATATCCACAGGCTGGTTTAAAAGATAAGAACAGATTATCACCCCTTCTTCTGACTCAAGGAACAAACAAACACTGTGGAAGACAGATTATCTCCAGTAAATTAAAAATCCAAAGTATGTGTGCACTTCCTGCCCATAAAACCTTACTTCTTGTAGTTACATTTGTCACACATTTACAAATTCCTATAATGGAAGCTGCCCATGAAGGCTTTTCATCACATCCTGCCCCATTTATGAACATCCCTATGTTATCTCCAACCACATCATATTGGCCAGGACACCCCTGTGGTCATTTTTTGTCATCATCTAATTTTGCAACAAATTCACCATTTCCAACCTATGTTACCTTAACTGGCTTTACACTTACATTATTAAAATGGCATAATCAAAATTGAGCTGTTGACTGCTGTCAATTTTATCTATTTTTTTTTTAAAAGTAGCAGCAGCAAGAATGAATAAACAACCTCTTCTCGCAGTAATATAGATATGTTCACAATTTTAGAATTATACTCTCTAGTTGATTGTGCCTTCAGCCAGTGAAAACATATTTATTTCTTAAGCTTGTATTTTACTGCTCCTTTTCCTTTTCACATCTTTCAATAATATTGTATGAGTTACACAATGGTTGGTAGTTTCACATGAGACGATACTTTCAAGTGACATTCAGTCTAGTAAATCAACTTTTCTTTTAATTCCCAGGTTGTAACTTTCACAGTTTCCCATCCTTGCCTGACTTCCTGCGCAGATGTACATACAATTTCCTCAAAATTGTGAAGACAATAGAATCAACTTGTTATTTGAAATCCACTGCTTTGTGGGTGGTTTAGTCTGTTATCCATTTTTTTCTAAATATGCCTCTGCAAAACACCTTGGGTGTTTTCCATCATTAAAGAAGTTAAATAAATGCAACAATAACAGAAAATGTTGGTAAAACTCAGCAGGTCAGGCAACATCTGTGGAGAGAGAACCAGAGTTAATATTTCAGACTGATGACCTTTCATCAGAACTGCTGATTTAATACAAACTGTGGTGATTGTTTTTGTCTTCTTCAGATCTCTGGTGAAGCAGCTGGGTCAACCATTTCCAGCTGGCAAAACACCAAATCTCAAGATGAAAATTGACAAGACCTGTGCAGCATTGCTCATTGCTTGACTATGCAATAGTATGGAATGGTAGTGAAACAATATTAGTCTTTAGAAGGTAATTCCCAGATCTGCATCAGTCATTATAAAAAGCCAAAAAAAAAATGCCAGATGAATAGTCTTGCAAATCAAGCGTTTAAAATGTGTCCAGCTGCTCAGTTAAAATTGGCCCACAACTTCTGTTCCCTGGGTGGGAGAGGTGAGGGGGGTGGTCATACCCCAGAGTAGCCCAGGAGACTTACCCTTGGAAGTCCTCCAGCAAGGACTGCACGGGAATTACCCGGGAAGTTTACATTTCTGATGGACGATTACCCTGCAGTGATTTAAATCGGAGATTTTGGATGGCTCTTAGCAGAGTAGTTCCACAGGAAATGTTAGAAGGATTAAAACCACTTCTAACTCCTGGGTAACTATGGCTCTGGCCACCATCATCATCACCCACCCCCCTCCACAACTCCCTACTGGACACCCAAATGCTCCCCCGCCCCTGATTACCCCAGCCCCCCCCGCCCCGACCCCCCTGACTACCTAGAAATTTATTCGCGTAGGCACGAAATAAAGAAAGGGACAAGCCCCGCCCTGAATGAATAGGCCTGAGCTGCAGGTGCATGCAGTCTGTGGCCTTGTGTCTCATTTTCATTGAACCTGACGAGCCTCAGATACCGAATGGATGTACCCCGGCAGCTCACCAAAAAAGAGACATCCAAATTGCCCATGAAGGGAAAAAGCTGGCCAGGTCCTATTTACATTCATCAATCTTTTATTCTTTAATCAGCACAAACAACAGGAGAAAAGACTGTTTCGATAGATGCGTGGAAATTTTTAAAATTTCCTTTAGTGTCTATTTATAATGCTGCTACGAGAGTACAATTATTTTCCCTAATTTAGAAAAGCAATACTGTTTCTGGCTAATTGTACCCTATTAATAGACTTCTCAGTCATTACGAATTAAATTAATAATATTATTCTTAACTTTGAAAAATTCTGTATCTCTGCTAGTAGCTATCAGTTTGGTGAGTGTTACAGCAAAGAAGAACAGGAAGTTGTTGTATCAATGGTGCATCCCACCTTCAAAAAAACTAACTGATTGTGAGATGATCCCAACAAATTGAGCTGTTCACAAACTTGGTTTTCTGGTTTGCACACAAGAAAAACTGAATGACAAGGACATTTCAAAGTGACAATATCCTCTTTGATGGTCTATGTATAATACAGTTTGAAAACTCCTGAAATTTAGTGTGGCTCAGATCACCATTTTTCACATGAAAAATTGGCTATATGAAAATGGAGATCCATTGAGTATTGCCATTGTGAGATTTGAACTCTTGATCTTAGGATTATAAACCCAGTACCATAACCACTTGGTTATTTAGGCCAAGCTAGATCCATTGCGTATGGTGAACATTATGTGGAAGCACTTAAAACATCTAATTAGCATTGTAACATCTAATGGATTGATAGCGTGTACTGATTAGACATATGTAGTGGGTTATTATGATTTCCTTCCCCTTCCACCCCCACACAAACAAAACAGAACTTCACAACACATTGATCACAAATCGCCTGAATCTGGAAGCACTGGCAAAGTACGCATTTGAAGCAAATTATGTTTGAATTTTACCCTAATCAAGAAGGAAGTCCAAAAGTATAGTTTATTCTTTTTAAAGTATTGCTCTGAGGGTGCAGCCTTGTAGCCACATATATAAGGTGTACTCTTATACAAGCATTACCGTTTAAAAGGTATTTTTTTTAATTAAAAAATGACATTTTTTGTAGTAATCTGAGATGGTGTCAATAACTCAACCTCCATAGCAAGTGCATCTCAGTTTCTTTCTCTTTTGGATTTTCTTCCTTTTTATGGTTTCAGCATAGGTAAATCAGATTAGAACTGCTTGCTCACATGGATGGTAAGGACCAATGTGGATTGGCTGGGCCAAATGGTCTGCTTCCACATTGTGGACAGAATTTTCCATGTATGAGACTAAGTGCGTTGGCTGGCAGTTTCGGCATTGCCCACCCAGCTGGCTGGAATGGTGGGAACTCACGCCCAATTCCGCATTTGGATGCTTATTAATTACGCACAGGCAAACTGGGAGCTGATTCGTCCACCCACCATCAGCTGGCAGATTGGAGGTCCAGGTTCCACATTTAAATGCCAGTCCAACACATACACCTCACTGTCTCCAGCCCACCTGTCTTCAGGACACATGCAGAGCTGCCTCCCAGCCACAAGAAGTAGGCCAAAAGACCCAAGAAGGCACCACCACACTTCACCCACCAGGCCCTCCAGGCCTTGAACAGAGGGGCACAGGCACACAGGCAAGTTCTCTATCCCAGGGATGGCTGCAGGAAGCACAGCAGCCTCACCTCTCCAGCCGGGGAGGCCGTCGCAGCGCAGGTCAGTACGGCTGGCAACCATGCCCAAAATGGCACCCAGTGCAGGTAGAGGGTAAATGATCTCATCCGCTCTGCCAGGGTAAGTCTTCCTTCAGCTCCCTCCAATATCAAACTCTTATCATGCCATCATGCTCTCAAATGGCTACTCTCTTCAGGGATCTCACACACTATTCGTGGGGGACACATATCAACACTCGTTCTCTCACCAAGACTTTCACATCACCACCATCCCATCTATCATGTTGCTCATATTCCAACCTCTGGCCCTTCTGGGGAGGGCTCACCACACACAGGGGACATGCATCTCACCCAACCTCTGCTCCATCCCTTCTCATCACATACCTTACTTTCTTCTTCATGCAGACCAAGCTGGCACACAACAGGGTCGAGAGATAGCAGACTGGGGGAGGGACAGCCGACATCCTCGCCCTCAGTGAGTTTGAGGATGCTGCAGCCGAGCTGGCTGGGGAGAACAGAAATCACTCATATGGGGAAAGGGAGATCGACCTCTCCCAGCAACCTAGTACGGATCACAGCTCCAGCACTTCATCAAATCCTGACATTCACATTGAGTCACATGCCATCTTATCTAGCTCATGCTCATTAACTGAAACTCTATTTTCAATTTTCCAGGCCCCAGCAGATCGAGGCCCACAAGCCAGTCGAGCACCAGTTTGAGCCCCCACACCATGTGCAAAGAGGAAGCTCTGAAGAACCGCCACAGCACTCGCACCAACCCTGCACCAGCTCAGAGATACACACGTCGGTGGGGCACAGATGTATGTCGGGCTCACTTTCTGGGGACGACCTCGCTGACACACCCCCGCAGCAGTCAGACGCAGGGACAGCTCAGGTTTCCGGCAGTCAGAGGGCTGCTGGAAACCAGCCACCCACTCAGTCCGAGTCAGATGATGAGCCTCTGGAAGTGGCCGTCAACTCAATGCTGGAGGTGCAACGACAGACAGTTAAATATCAGGCAGAGATTTGACAGTCACTCAGCAGCCCAGAGCAAATGATGGAGGAATCCATCCGCCTTCTGTCTTATGTTGTGGTTCTAACATGTGAGAGCCTTGAGGTCACCATGGGAAGGCTGGCGACCACCATGGAGACCTTGGTCCAGCAGGTCTTGCTGGGGTGGGACCCTCAGGCACCCACAGGGAGGATGAGTGTCAGCCAGACACTGCAGGGGCCTCCTCTCAGGATGCTCCAAGTGTACGCAGCCTCTCACAGCCCCCTCTGCCTGTGACCCTATTCGCTCCAGCTGATCAGGCCTCTGATATTGCTTACGCTCCTGAGCAGGTGACCCTTATCAGGCTGGGGCCCTCCAGGCCTTGGGCTACCAGAGGATGTCTACAATGTCTTCACAGACATCAGGACTTAGTAGTCAACAGGCTGCCTCCACCTCTGTTGTGGGAATCAGGCCTAGCAGTAGGGTTCAGAAATTTAAGAAAATTTGATGTCACTTTTGGGTCACGGGTATGCTAAAGAAATTGCACTCTCTGAAATCATTTGACGGTTATGTGAATGTTTTGGTCAACTGAAGTCATGGATTTGTACATTGGAATCCTCCTATGTCGAGGTTTAGCCATCCTCCCACTCAGTGACAGTGTTCCACTGTGAGATTAATATTCCTTTACTTGATGTTTTTTCTACATTACAGGCACTATATAAAGGTGGTATGTGAATTGAAATAGAATTAGAAGTGCTGATGTCCTATGATCTTAAGGCTTAACCACACAGCTCAGGATTGAAGGCACAAGAGTGTAGCCAACTTGAACAATTCTTTTTTTTGACTATTTAAATTTTATTTTTGTAATCTGTTTACTGATAGGACCAGTAAAATTAATCATCCGGACAAAGAATAACTGATTGGTTAGATCTGAATTAATTAAGTTCACCAGAAATGAACAAAAAGACATTTGGTTGAGGGACAAGCCTACTGTCTCCAATTTATTTAATTAAATCACCTAGTGAAATTAGGTTGTATACATGCATAATGCACGTTTATAAAGACAAATGGTGTGCACATGAAATAAATAAATGAATACAATCTCAAACCTGTAGGACTCTTCCTATAACATATCCCAACAGTCCCATTACCTTCCAGTTAAATCAAATCTTTAAGGAAAAAGCCAACATTACTCATTAAACAAACCATTTTTAAAAGTCCATTAACAATTATGGATTGCAATGAGATATATAGCAAAACATCATGGATTTTTTTATGAAAGCCGACATTTCTTATGGACGCTACTTAAATTTAATTTTAAACTGCAATTTCCAAATCTTGTCTAAGAGAACCAGCTGATAAATATCCTATGAAGAGGCATTATTTAAGTTGTTTTTATTAAACTGCATTTTAATTTCCTTGATTAAATAATTAAAATACGCAGAATGAAAACAAAATAGTTAGCACTTGTTAATTTGTACTATAGCATCTTTTAAATAGGGTCCCGGGAGAAGGTATTATGTAAATTGGACGAGTTGGAAGTCTGCAGCTTTTAAATTGTGGACTGGGTTCTCTTTGATTGCCCTCAGTAATTTTACTGGGAGCATCCAATTCATTAGTTAGATGTTAAATACAGGCGCAAGTAATTTGTATGTATTGTATTATATGGAATAAAGTCATTGTTCAACCTCGGCAGTGAGCATTAATTTATACCAAAGTATTACATTAGCCCTTTATATGCTGCAAACAAATTGACTCATTTGAAGACTCTGAGAATTACTTCTAGTATATTCAGTCGAAGCCTTCTTCCTTGTAAGATATTTAAATGATGCTGCAGCCTTTCATTTCCTAATTTTCACTCGCAACAAACAACATCACTAAAAACAGACTATCTGGTTATTGTGACATTGCTATTTGAGGGATCTTCCTGTGCACAAATTGGCTGCTGCACTTCTTACACGGCGTTTCAGAAGTACTTCATTATCTGTAAAGCATTTTGGGATGTCCTGAGGTTAAGAAAGATATGATATAAATGCAGGTTATTTCTTTTTCAAAGTACTAGGGGTAAGTTAGACTAATAAATATAAGGAGCAGCTGTTTCCAGGATCATTTGAGACTGGTGGAAGTGAAGGGTTTTTGAGCCTGAAGACTGCTAAAAGTTTGATTTGTGATGCAGCTGAGAATTTTGGAACAATGATTCTGGCATCCTCCCTTCACAGCTTTGGCCTTGTTTCCGACAGTTTCTGCAGTAAGGGTTTTTGACCACCACCCCACCCCTTAATTCATCTATGCACAGCAAGAGCTTCTTAGATGCAGGCATGGCATTCCTCCTGAGCTTATCTTTGCATGCTGCTGTCTCTGAGCAGGAAAAGCAGGTGGAATTGAGAAAAGCAGAGTGACCCTACCAGATATAACTCCTGCCCCCTACCCGTCCCAACCAAAGTATATACAGGCAGCATAGATCCTATGCGATGATGTGAATTAGATAAATGCACTTCATCAAAGAGGGGACAGAGAAGCCCTCTCATATACTATGTGAGGGGTTACAATTACACTCGTCTGCCTGCAGTGTTCAGTTTGCAGTAATGAGAGGGACAAATTTGCTCAACTTTTACTGGGTCATTTCAGGTAGCCACAGAGCAGGGGGAATCCCTGAAATATCAGGCAGGGCGTAGTACAGACATGCATTTATCAAGTGACTGATTCTTTGCAGACAAGCTGCAGTAATCATTGACTTTTACATTCCAGCAAGGCAGTACTGAGCTAGAGCCAATCGGTTTTATGGGGTTGTAGTTTTCTCAAGGTCCACGATGCAATAGGTGACATTCACATCATTTTGCAAGCTCCTACAGTCAACCCCACAACCTCCTCCATAAGCTGAGTATCCATTCTGAATGCACAGATCGCATATGACAACATGGTTCACCCTTTGGAATTTGGACCTCCCTGCCCTCCTCAATGAAGAAAATCACATCAACAGATGGTGCGTGGTGAGAAGACCTAGGCCGGGATTTTCTGTGCCAGCCGGCGTTGGACGTGTTCGGTTGTGTGAGCAGACAATATGGTGTGATCGGTTTCATGACAGCGTGAAACCAGTTTGCGATCGACCGTTCAGCCCGTTGATGGCAGGCTGCGTTCTTCACCATCTGACTTCAGGAACCTCATTGTAATACATCAGCATATCATTATTAGGCCAGCCCGCCAGAATCATTCCACCCCCCAACTCTCCACCACTGAATTGTACACCCAAGTTGGCAGGAAAACATGCCGATGTGTTTCATAACAGCAGCTGGCAGGCTGGACTTCACTTGGGACTTCAAGATTTGTTTTTGCCTTCCTTGCCTCGGGCAGCACTCACAGTCATCAGCACCAGGCTTCACAGACAGCACCACCTCACTTTTAGGGGGGCTCACAGCAGGTCTCTACCTACCAGTCCAGCCACATGTGGGTGGCTTTTTAATGGCTGCAGGTCTAGGGCTTGCTTGGGGAAGGGGGAGAAGTGGCCTCAGGCAAGGGAAGAGGCTGCAGGACTAGAGCTGTACTGGGGAATGGGGGTATCCCAGGGTGTGTGTGGGGGCACATGTTGATCTGTGCAAGTGACCTCAAGATGGCGAGGGTTGAGGAGGCAGTCTCCAGAGGGGATGAGGCCAGATGGTCATGTGAGGGTAAGTGTGTGTGAGAATGGGTGGTGATGTCCCTTGAGCTGAGAGTGAGTGAGATGCCAGTAAATGTGCGATGGGCTTGAGTGTGTGAGTTTAGAGTGATGAGATGGTTGCCATATCCTGGCTGCACGGATGAGATCATTCATCCTCCATCTGCATTTGATTGCCAACCTCTTCTGTGCAGCATTGGCACTGATCACCACTGCCACCATCTCTCAAGCCTGTTTGGTCACACCGCTGCCTCCAGTGGCCAGAACAGGGGTAGAGAACATCGCGGAGGGCCTCTACGGCATCCAAAAGGCATTCCAATGAGGCATCACTAAACCTGGGGGGCTGCAGTCTTTTTGCCTTTCGTGGACCTCTTCTCTGCAGTAGTCATGGGCTGGATGCACTGAGACGAGTGCACGCAGCTGAACTTTAAATGTGGTGCCTGGTGTGATGAAGTGGCGATGAATTGGAGCCCGCCTGCCATGGAAACAAACCTACTGTCTCCAATGCATAACTAATGTGGTGGGTTTGGGATGATACGGTGTGAAAACCCGCCATTGCAGCCGGCGGCTAAAACATCATTTTTCCCACCGGCTACCGCACTTCGTGCAAACCTGGGACGATTCCACCCCTAGTGCCTGTTCCCAAGGACACTGATCCTATTAAGTTTGCTCAAACATTAGCAAATCAGCATTACATCAAGGCTCAACCTAAATTGCCATCAAGGGGACTGAAAAAGATGCTTTTGCCACTTTGAAGGGTTGAGGAAGGGCTCTGGAATATACTAAAGTTCAATCACGCATAGTTGTTCCTGCTGTGCTTTGCACAATGTTGCCACACAGAAAAGCTTGCATTTGGACATGCCTAGAGAGATGGCTGTAGCTGCTTTGAACATACATCATGGGAACATCACGTTGGTCATTACTAGAGAACATCTTAGTGACTGTTGAAAGTGGTGTTAGAACACAACTGATTACTGTTGCCTTCTCTTCTACTTAACACAGTGTCCTTGTTTAATCACCAACTCAACCCCTCCCCAACCTCAAATAACAGACAGGCCTTTCAGCCTAGTATCCATCTTGGAACATGCTAGCACATCAGATCTCTTTTCCCCTGCATGACCATACTGATCACCTGATTGAATAGACCCTTACAAAATAAGTGCAGTCCTTGCTGTGTGACTCTAATCACCACAAAAAAGAATATGCCAGAAAATGAAGATCCTATTTTAATAAAACAAATTCCAACAAACCTTCTCTGTTCTCACACTGTGCTTCCGCTAAGTGACTAAACTTGCTTTTCTTTTGTCCTGCTGTTGCCTCCTCTGTGCCACCTTCATGATGACCTGAGGGGGAAGGCTGTCATTCTTGGCACCTGCCTGCCCCCTATATTATGGGGGCGAGCTCAGGAGTGGGCAGGAAGGTGGTGTGATGGGTGCCCACCCCATTTACGTGCCCTCCCCATGGGAAACATGTCCGCCGGGGGCACGTAAAATTCAGCCAATAAGGTGCAGAAAGAGATCGTTCGGCCCATTGTACCTCCACCAGCTCTTTGAAAGACGGATCCAATTCTTGCTGAAAAGAAAGACATGTTGCCGAAGCTTTTCATCTTGCACTCATCAGGAAAGATGTAACAATGTCAAATTTCAAACAATCACAACAACTTATACTACACTAGAAAAGGGTACTAATTGGTTGCCTTGCACCCTTTTCTCCTGCAGTATAAATTGTGATCATCAGAAATTTGGCATTCTTGCAGTTGTCCTGACAAGTGCAAAATGAAAAGCTTTGACAACATGTTTCTTTTTTCATCAATATTCAAGTTCTGTAACACCAAGCAACTATCCAATTAGTCACATTACCATTCCCTTTCCTCATTGCCCAGTAAATTTTCTTCTTCAAGAAGTGGGAGGTAATTTGGGGAGGGCAACCAAAGGCAAGGGGATACATACTAAGTGGAAGGATACTGAGAAGTGTGGAGGAATAGGGGTACCTTGAAGTGCATGCCCATAGATCCCTCAAGTTAGCAGGATAGGTAGATAAGGTGGTTAAAAAAGCATATGGGATACTTTTCTCTATTAGTCAAGACATAGAATATAAGACCATGGGTGTTATGTTAGAACTGTATAAAACATTATGAAGCCAAAGCTAGACAACTGTGTACAGTTCTGGTTACCACACTACAGGAAGGATGTGATCACATAGGAGAGGGTGCAGACGTGATTTAGGAGGAAGTTGCCAGGAATTGGAGATTTTTAGTTATGAGGAAATGTTAAATAAGCTGAGGCTGTTTTCTTTTGAACAGAGAATGCTGAGGGAAGATTTAAATTGTATAATACTATGAGGGACCAAGATACAATGAATAAGAAGGCCTTATTTCCCTTAGCAGGGGTAAAGATTGAAAGTAATTGGCAAAAGGATTAGAGATGAATTGAGGAGAATTTTTTTCACTAAGAGGGTGTTGGGGGTCTGGAACTCACTGCCTAAAAGAATGGCAGAAACTCTCACTATATTTAAGAAGTATTTAAATATGCACTTGAAGTGCTTTAGTGTATGGGACTGCAGACCAAAAGCTAGAAAATGGGATCAGACTAGAGAGCACTTTTTTTGGTTGGCACAGACTCAATGGGCTAAATGATCACCTTTTCTGCTGTAAATTTTCTATGTTTCTATGGGTGGAACTTTCTGTGCCTGCTAGTGTCAGGGGTGTTCGGCAACATGAGCGGACAATATGGTGAGAAAGTCAAAAATCAGTTTCACAACGTTGTGAAACCAATTGATGGTGGGGCCTTGTTTCCCACCATCGGATATTGGGGACCTCATTGTAATACATCTGCATATCATTATAAGGCCAGCCCACCAGAATCATCCCCCCACCCCCGCTGGATCATCCGCTCACGTTGGCATGATTGTACGCTGACATGTTTCACAACAGCATATATAAGACACGCACTTGGTGAGCTACTCTTTGAGGATAACTTGGAGGTGAGTGCATAGTAGCATTGCGCACTGTCATAAGGGTCGCCTGTTGGACCTCAAGGTTAAGGTGAATTAGGAGGGCTGGTGGGCAAGGGCTGCCCTGCAGTTTAAGATAGTGTACAAGTGCATGCAGGGTAGTGGAAGAGAAGCAGCCACGCATTAGGGAAACCTTGTATAAAGTGATCATTCCTCTGCAGCTGAGACAGTTCAAGCGCAGCCACATTGACACATGTGGAGTCGGGTCTCTAGCTTATCTGCCCACTCAAGCAACGCAGAGGCATCAAAGTGCCACCAAGTTATCCAGAGCTTTTCACTACTCGAGCATAGAGTGCAAACTAATGGGCATTTTAGTGGACTGCAGAACAAATGGATGATTGATCGCATTGTACAATCTCCTTGCTAAAGCTAGCCATGGAGCAGTCACTGGTGGAGGCGCTCACAGCCCCTTGCAATGTCATCATTCAGGTTTGGACCCAGTCTCCCCCATGGTTCAAGCTAACAGTGCAGCCTTGCAGTGTGGGTTAGGAGAATGCCTGCGCCTGAGCTGAGAGCACAGCATGCAGTCCCAATGGGCAAAGCTGCTGCCATTCGGTCAGGTGGAGTGGGACAGACATGGGTGGGTTTTCAGGCAGCCATGCAGTGCACTAATCTCTGGCCATCCAAGTGGTGGTCAGCACTCCCTAGGATGCATTAAGAGGCCTTCAGACTAAACCAAGAGAGCTTCTTAGAACACCCAAGCTAACACACGTCTCTCTCTTTCATCCTGCAGGAGGAGTACATCAGGAGCATGGAGGTTGGTGACCTAGCTGTATGCCTCATGGCTTACTGAGAGCAGAGGTGACAGAGAAGAAAGCGACGGAGGCACCTGGCTGGGCAGAGGGAGGAGCAGCACCCCTAGGAAGTAGGGGCGGCTGGGGCTCCCGCACATGCTGCCAAAGAGCCACAGTGAGCCATCGCTGGTCAGCACCGAACTGGACCGAGGGACTATAGACGTCTCCTTTCATTCCTGCAGGTGACCGGGAACCAGTGTCGCTGAAGACTGCGCATGTCTAGGGAACTGGTAGGAGGTCACATCTGCCAGTTGCTGCAGGGGACATGGAGGGCATCCATTGCCCTGGCCTTGAAAGTGACCACAGCGCTCAATTTTTAATGCCAGTGGCTCCTTTCAGGGCTCCACAGGTGACCTCTGTGGGATATTACAAGCGTCTACCCACAAATGCATCCATGAGATCATGGATGCCAACTTCGCGAGGGCACACAACTTTGTGTATTTTGCCCGGGACCAGGAGAGCCAGGATGCAAGAGCGATTGGATTTGCCCAGATCTCAGGTTTCCCATGTGTGCAGGATGCCATCGACTGCACTCACGTGGCGCTTAGATCTCCGTGGCAACAAGCGGTCAACTATGTTAACTGCAAGGGCTTCCATTCGCTAAATGTGCAGCTGGTGTGCAACCATCACAAATGCATCTGCAGGTCTGCACATGGTTTCCAAGGAGTGTCCATGACTCCTACATTCTCAGTCGGTCACAGATCCCTGATATCTTCTAGGGTTCACAGAATCTGCAGGGATGACTCCTCGGGGACAAGGAATAGCCACAGTGGCCGTGGCTGAAGATACCTGTGTGGCGGCCTCAGACTGCAGCAGAGTGATGGTATAATGCGGCTCATGCTGCAACTCGCAACTTGATGGAGTAAACCATCGGGAAACTAAAAATGAGGTTCCGGTGCCTGGACTGGTCTTGTGGAGCCCTGCAATATAGTCCACAGAGGGTATCATGCATCATTGTTGCTTACTGCGCCCTTTATAGCCTGGTGCTGCAATGGCCAGAGGAGCTGATTGAAGAGGAGATGGAGGAGCTGGAGGCCTCCTCTGATGAGGAGGACTTATTCAAATGGAGACATTACTTAAATGGAGAAAAACTGCAGAAAGCTGCAGCACAGAGGGATTTGGGGGTCCTTGTTCATGAATCCCAAAAAGCTAGCATACATGTTCAGTAGGTAATAGGGAAGGCAAATGGAATGTTGGCCTTTATTTCAAAGGGAATGGAGTACAAAAATAGGGAAGTCTTGCTAAAACTATACAAGACACTAGTTAGACCACACTTAGAATACTGTGAACAGTTTTGTCCCCTTATCTAAGGAAGGATGTACTGGTATTGGAGGCAGTCCAGAAAAGGTTTAGTAGGTTGATCCCGGGTATGGAGGGATTTTCTTATGAGGAGAGGTTGGGTAGTTGGGCCTGTACTCAGTGGAGTTTAAAAGAAGTCTAAAGGCGACAATGACAGCAGTGAAGTCATTGCACTGGCTAGACGAGGCAAGTGTGCTTGGGAGGCCCTCACAGCTGCTATATTTGTGGAGGATGATGAGAACATGCAGTGAGGAGACACCTTAGATCCTCACATTGCATCTGTGAACTTTTAACTCCAGTCTGGCTTATGGCAGTGCACATACCCTCCGTGATAATGCTCCTGTGATGGAGATGCAATGGAGGATCTAATAGTTGCTCAATTTCAGGAGGATGATGTTGAAACAGTGAGGGCACTCCATAGATCTTCATCGTTGTCTTCAAGGACCTCCCCTCCCTCATCCCCATCAAAGTCCAGAAGACCAGAAGATGTAGGAACAGAAGTAGGCCATTCAGTCCATCAAGTCTGCTCTGCCATTCAATGAGATCATGGCTGATCTGATAATCCTCAACTCCACTTTCCTGCCTTTTCCCCATAACCCTTGATTCCCTTACTAATTAAAAATCTGTCTATCTCAGTCTTGAATATACTTAACGACCCGGCCTCTACACCCCTCTGCTGTAAAGAATTGCACAGCCTTTGTGAATGTCTGCCTCCTGTCTGGCCAAGGACAGCTCACTTGTGCTCTGTGATCAGGGTCATATCATAGAGACACAGCGATGAAACTTTAGAAGCATCTGATCCCTTGTCCAACTTCAGCACCTGACCCATTCAGGAGCACAGCATCACTGGTCACAGATGCTGAAGAGATGGGAGCCAGCCCCACCTTAAAGGTGCTGAGAGCACACAGGGAATGATGGAACTCTGTGATGCCTGCCCACGACATTCTGGCATTAATGACAAGCACCATCAAGGTGCAGGCATCATTACTGTGTCCAGGGAATGTGAGGTCAGACCATCACTTTGGTCTGAAAGCTGCACAAAGCACAGGGAAGAGGCCCTGGACTGCGACGCCTGCCTTTATCTTGTGCAGAAAGGTTTCACATCTGAATGACATGAACACTGCTCATCAAAACAAGGAGCCATAGGCAGGGAGACATTGTTGAGAGTTTATTTACAATAGTGAACATTATGTACAAGTGATTAACATCCGTGCCCAGGATGAGCAACTACGTCTTCTTAACCTTCCTAACCCCGTTGCTCCCCGGAGATCCACAACGGAGGTGGAGGCAGCCTGCTGACTGCTACCCCCTGTCTGTGATTACCTTGGCTGCGTCCTCTGGAGGGCCAAGACCTGGAGGGCTCTGGCCTGCTTTCGGGTCCTGCTGTGTGCCAGTGGCACCCTCCTCGGCCTGTAGATCTGGAGCTGATGGGGTCGCAGGAAGACGGGGTGCAGATGGGCTGGACACTCCCGGAGTCACCTAGATAAATGGCCCTGGGGTGTGCACCTGCTGATCCTCCTCCCTAATAGTGCCTGAGGGCCCCTGGCTGACTCCATGAGAAGAAGGGGTAGCTGGAGTGAGATCGAGCTGCCCCGCAGCCGTCTCGCATACACACTGTTAGAGGGCAACTATCACGTCAGTGATGGAGTTCAGCCCACGCAGCAGTGCAGGAGTGACGTCCTGGACCAAGGTCTCCATGGCGGCCACCATCCTGCCTGTGTTGACCTTGGTGCGTTGCAATGCCGGCACTATCACCTCAGCCTGAAGGTGGATGGACTCCTCCATCATGCCTTGCAATCTGAGGAGTGCAGCGACCATCCCTTCCTGATGTTCCTGAGCTTGCCTTTGCAGCTCCAACAATTGTAACATGGCCAAGTACAGAGGCTCGTCATATGACTTGGACTCAGCAAATTCCTCAACTCCAGCAGTCCTCCATGTGCTGGACACCTGGGAAGTCTCTGCCACCACCTGCTGTGGATCAGACAGTGCGATGTGCTCACCAGATTATGACCCCGAGGCTACTCTAAAGATAGGTCCCACCAAGGTGTGTGTCTCTGCTCTGGTAGAGGGTGTAGGTGAGCGTTGTGACGAGACTTCAAGGAGGGGGCCTTCAGATTCCTCTTCAGAGGTTTCTTTGGGGCTTGATTGGAGGCCCTGCATCATGGAGTCCCTCAGCTGTTTCCCAGATATGCCTGTGAAAGCAAGGAGAGATAATTAGTGCACGGCAGTGGCCTGTGAAACAGGACACATCAGTTACAGCATGGTTGTCTGATCAATGCTGCACTGCTGTATCCTCACTTGGTAGAGCAATGCTGACCTCAACGTCAGCACAGGTCTGGCCCAGATCCTTGCTGGCCAGCTAGATGGTTCTGTTTCCAAAGTCTGTGAGGACCTTGATTTCAGGCATTCCTCCACCAGCCAGCAACCTTTCCCTGTTGTTGTGTGCCAGCTTGACCTGCATGAACAGATTTGGAGAGAGTGTAAGCAGGACACCTGCCAGTCCAGATGATAAGTATGCCTGGCATGTGTGGTTGGTGAGTGGTGACATGGATGGGATGAAGACAATGAAGGTGTGTAAGAGAGAGTGAATGGTGTTGTCCCTTGAACCGGCAATGAGTGAGGGCCCTGTTGATGTGTGATAGGTTTGTGAGTGTGTGAGTTGGGACTGATGAAAAGAGTGACTTACTCTGGTGGAATGGAGGAGATCATTCATTGTCTTGCAACACTGGGTGGCTGTCCTCTTTTGCAGGGCATTGGCGCTGAACACTGCTGTCACCGCCTCCCAAGACAGACTGGTGATGTTGCTATCCATCCCCGCCAGAGCGGGGGTACAGTACATTACAGTGGGCCTCCATAGCGTCCAAGGACACATCATTAAATTTGGAGGCTGCACTCTTTTTAACTTTCGGAACCATGTCTTCCGTGCAGCAGCCGTGGGCTGGAAACACTGAGAGGGGTATGCGCGACTGCTCTTTAAATATGGCACCCTAAGTGATGAAGCGGCAAGGTGATGGTGTGGCAGGCGAATGAGAACCCGCTCGTCATGGAAACGGTTTGTTTCTTGGGAATGCATAATTAATGTGACAGGATTGGGATGATATGGAGTGAGAAGCTGCCATTGCGGCCAACAGGTAAGATGTCATTTTTCCCGCCCACTGCTCCACTTAGTGCAAATCTGGGATGATTCCTTCCCATGTTTCTAAGTATTTCTCCAATTTCCTTTTGAAAGGTATTATTGAATCTGTTTCAACCGCTACATCTGACAGCAAACTGAGTGATGCAAATTCTTTACTCCCTATCTGCTGGTCCTACAACTACTGCAACCTTCTGCTAGAAATGTTGATCTTGAAGGTGCATTCTAAGTTCCAATCACCCCCAGCATTTTACTTTTTATTTTACATGTGATTTGCACCAATGGATTGTTCATTGGCTTTGCAAATGATCTGACCCAGGGTATTCTAAAAGATTCAGGTCTGAAAGCATCTGAAAGCAACAAACATTAGTGCAAATAAAATTCAAGTCACCCTATGCAATTTTGGGCCCATCACCTTTAATATTTATATCAAACCCTAACGAAAATCCAGTTTTTTAAAAAAAGAATACCTTTATGCTTTGCCTCCTCCACCCTCATCTTCAATAAGTGCAGGGAGCTCATCGCCTTTTCTCAGTAAGATTATCATCCCTTCAGCTTCCCTTCCCACATCTCTCCCTTTCCTTAGCCCACCAAGATACACTACCTCTGAGTTACCCCACCCCTACCATAGACCTGAACTTTTATCCCTGTCTAGTTTTCCTTCTGTACCCCTTCATGTCCTCCATGCTCTTTAATCTTATCATATCCATGAGACCCATTCCTGCTCTCTCAGCCCTATTCTGACTAGACTGCAGTCCACCCAACTTCCCATCCTGACCCCCATACTAGTAGATATCACAATTGATTCCCTCTCCTCGTATTGCACCCCCTCATTTTCAAATCTGTGATCACCATCTGCCTCCTCCAAAAACCCATTGACACCTCTATCCTTGCAAATTATCACCCCATCTCCAACTTTGGTGCAATATCCCACATTATCCTTCTCGACCTGCCTCCAGGCTTTGACATGGTTAATTTACACCATCCTCCTCCAAATACCTTTCCTCCACCATCCAGGAGAGCCAAAATATCGTCTCCTGGTAAAAGCAAAATACTGTGGATGCTGGAAATCTAGAACAAAAACAAAAATACCTGGAAAAACTCAGCAGGTCTGACAGCATCTGTGGAGAGGGATTGCCAGAGAATCTCTGGCAATGACCTTTCTTCCTACCCAACACTGAGTTCCTCCAAGAATCTATCCTGGGCCCCCTCCAATATCTCATCTAAATGTTGTGCAACACATCCAATGTTACGTTCCACATGAATGCTGATGACACCCAGTTCTACGTCACCACCACATCTCTCAACCCTTCCACTGTCTCTGTATTGCCAGGCTGCATGTCTGACATCTGGTATGGGATCAGCTGAAATTTCCTCCAATTAAACTTTGGACACAGCAAAGCCACTGGCTTTGGAAACGTGGCACCCTCTTTGACTTGGAGATAAGCTCCTAATCATGTATCCACCCCATCACAAGACCGTCTACTTCCACGTCTGTTTCATTGCCCATCTCAGCCCCTGCCTCAGCCCACTTGCTGCTGAAACCCTTATCCATGTGTTTGTTCCCTCTAGACACCAATTTTGCAATTCTCTCTTGGCTGGTCTTTCACTTTCCAACATTAACTTAACCTCATCCAAAACTCTGCTATTTGTATCCTAAACCACACCAAGGGTCATTCACCCATCACTCCTGTGCTTGCCAACTTACATGGGCTCCAGATCCACCAATGCCTCAATTTTAACACTTTTATCTTCATGGTCAAATCCTTCCATTACCTCACTGTTCCCTATCTCTGTAATCTCCTCTGGCCCTACTATCCTCAAGGAACATTGGGTGGAATTTTCTGTGCCCGCTGGCGTCAGGCATCATGGCGGGTGTGAGCAGACAATATGGTGGGAAGGCCAAAAGTTGATTTTACGCTGTCGTGAAACCAGTTTGCAATCATCCGCTCTGCCTGTCAATGGCGGGCCACGTGTCCTACCGTTGGGCATCAAGAACCTCATTGTAATACATCTGCATATCATTATAAGGCCAGCCCACTAGAATCATCCCCCGATGTCAAATTTATCGGAGGGAAAACATGCCGGTGCATGACACTTCTTGTCAAGTGTAACATGCAGAAGACGGATCTTTTTGTCAGGGCCTTGCTCACATCACGGACATCCGAGGAGCAGAAGATGCTGGAGCCCGACAGCAATGGGACCCTGAAGGAATGTGCATCACATGCTGGGTGGATTCTAATGGACATGGCTCCGCTGCGAAGCAGCTCACAGAAGGTGGAAAATCACTGTAGAGGGTCTGCTTTGGAATTCAGTGTCTTAGCCATGGTCTGTCATTGATGTCATCAAGGGGATGGAAAGGAAAGTCCAGCTGTGAGTGAGAGAAGATGTGCCGGCGTGGGCTGGGTGGAGGTGGAATTTAGGTGATGGGGGGTTAAGCTTGGGAAGGAGTGTATGAAGGAGGTGGCAGGAGAGGTAAGGTTTGGAGGGGGGAACAAAGGTGTTGGGGCAGTGAGATTGGGAGGGGGGAGCAAAGGTGGCGGGGGGTGAGGTTAGGGTGAGTTTAGGAATGGGGGGAAGGGGAGAGTGATGGGGAAGAATTTGGCAATTGGGAGGTCAGTATAAGCAGGAAGGAAGGTGTAAGGGAAGGACTTTGGAAGTGGGGAGGTGTCCTATGGGGCAGGAGTCCAGGGGGAGGAGTAAGGATTGGAGGAAGAAGTAAGACCGGAAGAAGAAGTAAAGGTGGAAGGAATCCAGAGAAGGGAAAAAGTAAGAGTGGAAGAAGGTGTAAGGCTGGAGGAAGGTGTCAGGAAAGGGGAAGGACTAAAGGGAGGGGAAGGAATTCCAAGTGGGGAAGGAGTCCAGATGGGGGATGTCCAGGTGAATGTGCAAGGAAGGGGCCTGTGGAATCAATGTCTGCCTCCTGGGGAGAGAATTGAGGGTGGGCATAGTAGGAGGGAATGCTGAGAATGACAGAGGACAGAGTGAGGCTGTACGGTGGGAGGATAAGGGTGTGACGGTATCAGTAGCAGAGACGGCGAGGGTGGTTGGCAGGGACTCAGAGGCAGACACGTGCCTTGGGTGTGCAAAGGAGGAGGTCAGGAAAGTTAATGTGAATGGGGATGGGCTTTTCAGGGAGGTAGGGAATGCACACATTCACCTGAACATCCCCAAAAGAAAAGAGCTGTGGCTGGTTAGGCGATGGGGGGAGGTGGAAGATGTTGCCAGGGGGGTCAACAGGGGGGAAAGGACATGGGTGACTGGGGGAGGGGAAAGGACGAGAGACCTGAGCAAAAAATGTTAGACACACCATGCTTGCATATCCAAATGTGAAACGAGACTCGTGGAGAATGGGAACAGATGCTGCATGGGAGTGTGATCAGTAGCTGGGCGGAGATGCAGGTCTGCTCAGATGGACAACTGAAAGCGAACCCCAGCAGGCAGCATTGAAAATGCCCAGGGCATTGAGATGAGTGTCATGGAGGAAGGATCCGCGTGCATGGGAGAGTGTTTGCACAAGGCTCCGAAAGGCCCTGCCACACGCACACTTCTCCCTCCAGAAGCACCCATGGGCCAGCTGGGTGCAGCTGAACTGCTGGAGGAGGGAGGGGGTGGGATGCAGGAGGATGTCGTGCAAAGCCTGGAAATGAAGCTTAAAGACACATTACACATTATTCCGTGAAAGTGAATATATTTTCAGATTATAAAGTGACAAAATGTGTTCATCTGTGCAACCAACTATGATCAGAATTTCTTAACTTTGAGGCCTTACATTCTAGGTACTGCCCTGACATCCGAAGCAGGGGTGGAGACAGCCTGTGCAATAGTTGGCTCTGTTGCCTCTGATGACTTTGGTGTGGGTCCTCTGGAGACCTGATGCTTTGAGGGTCCTGGCTTGCTTTGGCTGTCCTCCTGTGGGCCAGCTGCTCCCTCTGCAGTGACAAAGGATGAGGTTCAGGGAGTCACAGGCAAAGGGGACTTGGAGGGAGAGGACAGCCTCTAAGATTCCTGAGTGAATCACCCAGGGGTTTCCAGCTGCTGCGGCCCCTCCCTTTGGGTGCCCGAGGGCCCCGGCCTGACTCCTTGAAGGAAAGGAGCACCTGGAGGGATGTCAAGGTGCCCTGTTTCCCTCTCGCGTTGCCACTACAGAAACTCACCCATTGCTACTGTGATGGAGTGCAGGTCAGCATGCATCTCCGCATTCTGCTGGATCAGGGTCTGCACCATAACTTTTCTATGGTTCTATGGTCCTTTCCTTCCCATGGATACCTCCATATGTGCACATGTGGGCACCACTTCATCAGAGAGCAGGTGGACGCACTCCTCTGACCTATTCTGTTGAGGGCTTCCAACAGCTCTGTGTGAATTTCCCTTGCTTTCTGCTGACTCTCCACAATGAATTGGAAGACCCAAATCCAGAGGCTTGTCATCTGACTCGGACCTCACAGATGCCTTTTCCCCAGCAGCCCTCCAAGTGCCAGGGAGCTCGGCTGAACTTGTCTCCTCTTGCTGGTCTGTGCTATGACCACCAGATTGTGAATCAGAGCCTGCTCTAGATCTAGGTCCCACCGAGGTGTGTGTCTCTGCGCTGGCGGAGGATGTGGGTAAACACCATAATGGGTCTTCCAGGCTTCGTATTTCCAGCTCTTCAATGGAGGAGGTTTCATCTTGGCTGAAGGTGAGGACGTGGATGGAGGTGAGGGAGTGGCTGGCAGAGGGTGTCGGTCGCTTGGCAGAGCTCCCTTTGAACCAAAGTAGAGAAAATTAGTGCATGGCAGCGGAGTCAAAAGCAGGAGAGAGAGCACTCACAGTTGCATTGAGGGAGGGATGGTGTGGTGCAGGATCCACACGAGGGTGTTCGCTGCCAACCTCATGGTCACCGCAGGCACAGTACACATCCTCACCAGTCAGTGTGATGGCACGCTCCGCAAATTGAGTGAGGGTCCTAAAGTGGGCCACTCCACCCCCAGTCTGGGGCCTCTCTTTGCTGTTGTGAGCCAGCTTCTCCTGCATGAAAACAGATGAAGAGAGTGTGAGCAGGACACATGGCACTGCATGGAATGATTGTGCGGTGAATGGAGCCATGAACGGGATGAGGATGTGAGAACAAAGAACAAAGAACAAAGAAAAGTACAGCACAGGAACAGGCCCTTTGGCCCTCCAAGCCTGCGCCGATCATAATGCCTGTCAACTAAAACATTTTGCACTTCCAGGGTCCATATCCCTCTATTCCCATCCTATTCAAGTATTTGTCAAGCTGCCTCTTAAACACCACTATCATACCTGCTTCCACCACCTCCTCTGGCAGCAAATTCCAGACATTCACTCCCCTCTGCGTAAAAAACTTGCCCTGCACATCTCCTTTATAGTTTTCTCCTCACCTTAAATCTATGTCCCCTAATAATTGACTCTTCCACCCTGGGAAAAAGCTTCTGACTATCTACTCTGTCCATGCCACTCATAATTTTGTAAACTTCTATCAAGTGGCCCCTCAATCTCCGTCGCTTTAGTGAGAACAATCCGAGTTTCTCCAACCTCTCCTCATAGCTAATAACCTCCAGACCAGGCAGCATCCTGGTAAACCTCCTCTGCACCTTCTCCAATGCCTCCATATCCTTCTGGTAATGTGGCAACCAGAATTGCACGCAATATTCCAAGTGTGGCCTAACCAAGGTTCTACACAGCTGCAGCATGGCTTCCCAGCTTTTATACAAAATACCCCTGCCAATGAAGGCAAGCATGCCATATGCCTTCCTGACTACCTTATCTGCCTGCGTTGCCACTTTCAGTGACCTGTGGACCTGTACACCCAGATCCCTCCGCCCGTCAATGCACTTAAGGGTTCTGCCATTTACTGTTTAATTCCTGCCTATATTAGACCTCCCAAAATGCATCACCTTGCATTTGTCCGGATTAAACTCCATCTGACATTTCTCCGCCCAAGTCTCCAATCGATCTATATCCCGTTGTATCCTATGACAATCCTCTTCACTATCTGCAACTCCTCCAACCTTAGTGTCGTCTGCAAACTTACTAATTAGCCCAGTTACATTTTCCTCCAAATCATTTATGTATACTACAAACAGCAAAGGTCCCAGCACTTATCCCTGCGGAACACCACTGTCACAGCTCTCCATTCCACTGCTATGCTCTGTCTTCTATGACCAAGCCAATTCTGTATCCATCCTGCCAGCTCACCTCTGATCCCGTGTGACTTTACCTTCTGTACTAGTCTGCCATGAGGGACCTTGTCAAAGTCCTTACTGAAATCCATGTAGATAACATCCACTGCCCTTCCATCATCAATCATCTTTGTCACTTCCTCGAAAAACTCGATCAAGTTAGTGAGACACGACCTCCCCTTCACAGAACCATGCTGCCTCTCACTAAAACACCCATTTGCTTCCAAATGGTAGTAAATCCTGTCACGAAGAATCTTCTCCAATAATTTCCCTACCACTGACGTAAAGCTTACCAGCCTGCAATTTCCTGGATTATCCCTACTACCCTTCTTAAACAATGGAACAACATTGGCCATTCTCCAGTCCTTTGGGACATCACCCGTAGCTAGTGTGGATACAAAGATTTCTGTCAAGGCCCCAGCAATCTCCTCCCTTGCCTCCCTTAGTACTCTGGGGTAGATCCCATCTGGCCCTGGGGACTTATCCACCTTAATATTCTTCAAGGCGCCTAACACCTCCTCTTTTTTGATCTCAACATGATCCAGGCTATCTACACACTCCTACCTAGACCAATCGACCGCTAAGTCCTTCTCTTTGGTGAATACTGATGAGAAGTATTCATTTAGTCTCTCTCCCATTTCTTCTGGCTCCACACACAGATTCCCACCTCTGTCCCTGAGTGGGCCCACCCTTTCCCTGGCTACCCTCTTGCTTTTACATATGTATAAAAGGCCTTGAGATTTTCCTTAATCTTCGTTGTCAGTGACTTTTCGTGACCCCTTTTAGCCCTCCTGACTCCTTGCTTAAGTTTCTTCCTACTTTCTTTATATTCTCCATGGGCTTCATCTGTTCCCAGCCTTCTAGCCCTTATGAATGCTTCCCTTTTCTTTTTGACTAATCTCACAATATCCTTCGTTATCCAAGGTTCCTGAAACTTGCCATGCTTATCCTTCATCCTAGCAGGAACATGCCAGTCTTGAATTCTTATCAACTGATATTTGAAAGCCCCCCACATGTCAGTTGTTGATTTGTCCTCAAACATCCGCCTCCAGTCTAGATTCCTCAGTTCCTGCCTAATATTGTTATCTTTAGCCTTCCCCCATTTAAGCACCTTAACCCAAAGACTCGTGTTATCCTTATCCACCAGTACCTTGAAACTTACTGAATTATGGTCACTTTTCCTGAAAGGCTCCCCTACTGAAACTTCAACCACCTGGCCGGGTTCATTCCCTAATACCAGGTCCAGTATTGCCCCTTCCCTTGTTGGACTATCTACATATTGTCTCAGGAAACCCTCCTGGATGCACCTTACAAATTCTGCACCATCCAAACCCCTAGCACTAAGTGATTCCCAGTCAATATAGGGAAAGTTAAAATCACCCACCACAACAACACTATTGCTTATACATCTTTCCAAAATCTGCCTACGTAACTTCCTCAATCTCCTGCCGGCAGTTGGGAGGCCTATAGTAAACCCCCAACATTGTGAGTGCACCCTTCCTATTCCAGAGCTCAACCCATATTGCCTCGCTGCATAAGCCCACCGAAGTGTCCTCCTGTCGTACAGCTGTGATATTCCCCTTAACCAGCAGTGCAACTCCCCCACCTCTTCTACAGCCCTCTCTATCCTGCCTGAAACATCTAAATCCTGGAATGTTTATCTGCCAATCCTGTCCATCCTTCAACCAAGTCTCTGTAATAGCAATAACATCATAGTCCCAAGTACTAATCCAAGCTCTAAGCTCATCTGCCTTGCCTGTTATACTTCTTGCATTGAAACAAATGCATTTCAGACCCCCAGTCCCACTGTGTTCAGTAATTTCTCCCTGCCTGCCCTTCCTCTTTGTCCTACTGGCCATATTCACTAGTTCCCAGTCATTTATTTCAGCTGCTGACCTGTTGATCTGGTTCCCACCCCCCTGCCATACTAGTTTAAACCCTCCTGAGTGACACTAGCAAACCTCGCAGCCAGGATATTGGTGCCCCTCCAGTTTAGATGCAACCCGTCCTTTTTGTACAGGTCCCACCTGCCCCGGAAGAGATCCCACTGATCCAGATATCAGAAACCCTCCCTCCTACACCATCTGATCAGCCATGTGTTCAGCTGCACTATCTTCCTATTTCTAGCCTCAGTGGCACGTGGCACAGGGAGTAATCCTGAGATTACAACCCTAGAGGTCCTGTTTTTTAACTTTCTGCCTAACGCCCTGAACTCCTGCTGCAGGACCTCATCACTCTTCCTGCCTATGTCGTTAGTGCCTATATATTCCACGACCTCTGGCTGTTCTTCCCTGTTCAGAATGTCCCATACCAGATCAGAGACATCCTGGACCCTGGCACCAGGGAGGCAACATACCATCCTGGTGTCTCTTTCACGACCACAGGAGCGCCTATCTGAGCCCCTGACTATAGTGTCCCGTATGACAATTGCTCTTTTGTGCTTTGACACCACCCCCCCAGCTCCACCGCCGCTGAACGAAAGAAACAGCTGTGGTGCCATTGCTCTGTCTACTGCTGTTGTTTTCCCCTGATAGGCCATCCCCCCAACAGTATCCAAAATGGTATACCTTTTAGAGAGGGGGACAGCCACAGGGGATTTCTGCACTGACTGCCTGCCCCTTCTAGCTGTCACCCATCTATCTGTCTGTACCTTGGGTGTAACCACATCTCCAAAACTGTCAATGACGCTTTCCGCCACCTGAATGCTCCTAAGTGCATCCAACTGCTGCTCCAACTGATCCATGCGGTCTGTGAGGAGCTGCAATTGGGTACACTTCCTGCAGATGTAGTTGCCCAGGACACTTGAAGCGTCACAGATTTCCCACATCCCACAGGTGAAGCACTTCACCCCAGCAATTGCCATTTCTAGAACTATTTAATAAATTAATTTAAATCTAATAACTGCTTATTGACTCCTTATTAACTATACGTTCCCTAGGGCAAGATTTCTACTATAAATGCTAAATTCTAAGAACAATAATCCCCTGATTCTGGTCTAGATACCCTCTATTAATTAAGTGATTAATTTATTTGGTTTAATTAGTTTAACAATGTTTTAGTTTCAAATTCAGTGTAGATTCTCTACCAGCCAATCAGGTCACAGATTTACCGTGAAGCCACTTTTAATTATTATTTTTAAATTTTTTTTTAAGACCCGAGGTCCACGAATCCCTGAGGTAAGGTTTTTATACTCACCTCGATAGAACTCCACCCTCCGACTCTGAGGGAGTATGAGACTGATGGAGATGTGAGGGTGTGTGTGAGAGTTAGTGGTGTTGTCCGTTGAGGTGTGAGATCCCTGTGGATGTGTGATGTGTTTGTGAGTGTGTGAGTTGAGATGATGAGAAGAGTGACTTACCCTGGTGGAACGAATGAGACCATTCATCCTGTTACGGCAATGGGTGTCTGTCCTCTTTGGCGGGGCATTGACACTGACCACAACTGCCACCGCCTCCCATGCTGGACTGGTGACCTTACTTGCTGGTTTTCTCCCAGAGCAGAGGTAGAGGACATCTCGGCGAGCCTCCAAGTCGTCCAAAAGATGTTCCAGGGACATGTCACTAAATTGGGGGTCTGCAGTCTTATTGCCTTTAGGGGCCATGCCTTCTGTGCAGCAGTCCTGGACTGGAAGCACTGAGGGGTGCGCTTTAACTATGGCGCCCGACGTAAGGAAGCGGCAAGGTGATGGTGCAGCAGGTGAATTGGAAGCCATCCACCATTGAAATGATGTGTTTCCCAGGAATGCATGATTAATGAGGCGGGATTGGGATGATATGACCCAAAAAGGCACCGTTGTGGCCGGCGGGTAAAACTTTCTTTTTCCTGCCTGCTACTGCACTTCATGCAAATCTGGGACGATTCCGCCTATTGTGTTTCTCCAACTCTGGCTGCTTGTGATTCTCAACTTCCTTCACCCCACCATTGGCATTCATGCCTTCCATGTCTAGGTCTCAAACTCTTGATTTCCCTGTGGAAACCTCTCAACTTCCCCACCTTTCAACACATCAATCCCCCTTTAAAATGCTACTTAAAACCTACATTAAGAGGAAGCTAACTAAATAAATGAGGGTGAAAGGGTTGGAAGGTTATGTTGATAAGGCTAGATGAAGACTGGGAGGAGACTCGAGTGGAGCATAAACTTGGCAAGGACCAGTTGGGCCAAATGATTTATTGCTGTGCTGTGAATTCTATGTCATTCTATGTGCTTCCAATTGATGTGATGCATCAAATATGTTACAACAGTGGGTGGTATGTAGTAGTCAGTCTGCTTTTCACCTCTTGCTTTCAGTTCTCATCGCTGGCTAGCAACTCTTGTGAAAAGGGAGCCGAGTCCATAAGTCTCTCTTGCCAGTATGTAGCCTCTTCACCAGCAAGCCCTACACGCTGCCTCCCAATAGCAACATACGTAAGCTGGGTATCTTGCATACCAGGTTAAACTACAGGGACTCAGTGGAGGCCTGACCCCCAGATGTGTGGCATGCTGGCACGTGGTGCCCACGAACCAGAATCCCAGCAAATAGCCCCACTGCCTTGTGGGTGTCTAAGGAGAGAAGAAGGCTAGGGAAATAAACCCTGACAGAAAATCCAGAATGGAATCCCGAATGCAGCAATCTGTTATCTATCAGGCAGCATTCCTGCAACTCCTGCAGAAGAGCTGGTACCAAATAGCACTGGTTTCATCCTTTCCTTTGGACAATACTAGTAATGCCAAATGGTGGGCGGTGGCGTGGTGCTGATGCTTGGGCAACTCAGGATCTCCATACTATTTGTCCAAACCTGTGCCCTTGAGAGGACACTCCAGGCTCGTGGTTTATGTTGACACAACAAGGGAAGAAACAATTACCAGTTATAAGCTCTCTCTTGATTGCCATAGAAAGATCATCATATCTGATTGGATAGCTACTGCCCACCTCAAGCTGGGCAGCCCCCAGTCAATTCGGTGCTGTCCCCCCATGGTCTGCTTGCTTCAAAGAGTGCTTGGAACTTAGAGAATCATTTCTCAACAGGCGGGTTACTAATCTATGCACCAGGCAAGACAAACTCAACAAGGAAGACACTAGTCTTATTCATCACCAGTTGGAACACAAGGACCATACCTCCTGGCCTTACCGACAACCTTCTGCAGATAGATGACGCACACAAGACAGCTGTGATTGACAATGAACTTACAAGGCTTAATGTGGACATTGTTGCTGCAAGAAATGGAACCCTTAAAGAGAAACACTAAACCTTCTTCTGGCAGGGTAAAGCTCAAAAGGCAACACATGCGCATCGAGTGGGTTTCGCAGTTAAAAACACTCAACTTGTGAGGACTGAAACCCCCACAGAAGACTAAGAGAGACTTTTTACACATCACTTATCAACATACGTGGGCCAGTTAACCTCATGCCTCTGTGCCCCAATACTCTCCTCCACCCCAGAAGTCAAGGATCAATTCTATAAAGCACTTGACACATCAGCAGAATTCCCAGCACTGAGGAACTGTAGCTTCTAGGGGACTTCAACACAAGAGATGGTACCAACTACACAGCTTGGCCAACGTGTGTAGGGCACCAGGGAATCAGCAAGATGAACAAAAATGTGCAGAGCTTGCTGGAGCTATGCAATCTTTCCATGGACTCTGTGTGATCAACAAACCAAGCCATGTCACAAGGTGTCGTGGAGCTCACACCAAGATCATGCCACTGGCACCAGCTAGATCTCATCATCAGCAGTTGTATCACCCTCAACAGTGTGCTTATCACCCGCAACTATCACAACGCTGACTGTGACACTGGCCACGTCCTGGTATGTAGCAAAATCAGGCTTCAGCCAAGCACCACTCCAAGAAAAAAGGCTGTCCTCAGTTCAACACTTGCTGTAGCACTGACCCAGAAAGGATCCAGGAGTTCATCAACATCCTCAATCAGGCTCTTCTGGACAACAATCCCCACGGCAAGATTGCAGTGCAAAGCGGGAATATCTGCACAACACCATCTATAACTCTGCACTCACTGCTTACAGGAAAAGAGATCAGAGGAATATTGACTGGTTTGAGGCTTCTTGGACTGAAATGGAACCAGTTACTGCAACAAAGAGGAGAACCCTCATGAGCTACAAGATCCCAGCAAACAAAATCTAGATGCTCTCAGACTGCCACAATCATGTCTCAGTTGACTGCATGGCACTGTGCCAATCGGTGGTTGAAACACTGCACAGCATGCAATCTGTTGCTGAATTCGGGGATGCTGGAGGGATGTATGAAGGAATCAAGAAAGCAACAGGCCCAGCAGCAACCAAATCAGCCCCCTTGAAGACAAAGGCAGGGATGATCATCGCTGAACCTAGCAGGCAGGTGAAAATGCGGGTGGGGCATTATCTCAAACTACGCAACAGAAAACATTGTCACCAAAGAGGCCCTCAACGGCATTCCAGAACTTCCTGTCATGGAGGAGCTGAACAGCGAGCTTACCACAGTGGAGTTTAACAAGGCTTTGACCGTCTTGCCAGTGGTAAAGCCCCAGGAAATGATGGCATTCCACCTGAAATCTTCAAACTTGGGAATTCAGCACTGCTGCATCATTTTGTCTCTGCTGGAAGAAAAGATTTGATCCTCAAGACATGCGTGATGCAAAAATAGTCACCTTGTCTAAGGGGATCAAGTGACTGGGACAATTACCGAGGCAGGTCCTTGTTAACTATTGGTCTTGCTCATGTTGCAGATTGCAGACCCTAGCATCACACATCTACCCTGAGACTTAGTGCGGCTTCAGAGCTGGCAGATAGACAGCAGGTATGATTTTCTCACTTCGGTGGTCACAGAAGAAGTGTCACGAGCAGCCACTCAACATTGCTTTCATAGACCTCACTGAGGCCTTTGACTTGTCAGCAGGGGCAGATTCTTTAAACTGCTGCCTAGACTCCTGGGCATCATTTCTCCTTTCCACGAGAACATGCACAGTTTCGTCAGTTACAATGTAGCATCATTGGAGGCTTTCAAGATCAGCAGTGAGATAAAGCATGGCTGCGCCCTGGCACCAACTCTCTTTGGCATATTTTTCTCCATGCTGCTATTGTATGCTTTCAGTGACTCAAATGAGGGTGTCTACCTGCATGCCAGAGCCAATGGCAAGCTGTTCAACTTGGCAAAGCTGCGTGCCAAGATCAAAGTGGGCAAAGTCCTGTCCTTGAGTTGCTGTTCATGATAACACCGCACTGGCATCCTATATTGAAGTTCACTTGCAACAGCTTGTAGATCAGTTCTCCCGGGCCTGCAAGGAGTTTGGACTGACAATCAGCATCAGGAAAATCAAACTCGTAGGTCAGGATGTAGAAACTCTGCCTTCCATTACCACTCATAACCTCACTCTGCAGGTCATTGACAGCTTCACAGACCTTGGATACCTTAACATACCTTGGCCTAAAGAACACCTTAATTAACCAATGCAATATGATTTCATCAACAATATTTTGGCATTTGTGCTGTGGAAACAAAAATGTTTACTCTGATTCTTCTCTGGGTGTACTTTGCTTGCAGGAATCGTTCAAGTTTTTGTACACGTTGGCCCATGTGTCTGATTGAATGATAGATGTATTATTTGAACAGGAAACTCTCATTTTATGTGCCACCCAAAGATTTGCGTAATATACCCCTGCATTTTATTTAATTTGTTTGGGAGTTTGCACTAGAAGTTGCAAAGTGCTGTGCACAAGTAAGTTGTGAGGGGCTTTATATAAATGAAGTTCTTTCTTTCTTATAACCTTTCCAACAATAATGGCAATAAACTAGCGATAAACCATTGTAAATGCTGCCAATTACATTTTAGATTTAGGGGTAAATCAATCTCTACCTCAGTATTGTCCATTCCACATCCTGAAGCAACATACAAGTGACACAAAGGACATTATTCCAACCGATTCCAACAGATTTCTCTTTACTTTCGCCTCTGCTTTATTACTGAAAAGAAATAGGCCCTCTAACTTTTCTATGCTGTGTGAGATCATCATATTGCTGGTATAGACAGAATTCTGAAATGAAAGTACTCAGGAAATGCACTTAATTCAATTTATCAGTACTAATTTGGTCACCACAAAATTTCCACTTTATGCTGCCCAAATACAATTACATCTTTTTTCACCACAGTATGTGGAGTTGCACTAAGTTCTGTCACTGCTTGTAACATGCACAAAAAAAACAATTTAGCATAGGATGTTCTGAAGATGTGCTTTCCCCAGTTTCAATATTTAATTCACAACTGCATGAATTTCATAATAATAGCCAAACTTCTTTGTACAGAGTTAAAGACAACTCATTAAATGGGGCAGAAAACAAAAACAAAACCCCACCCACATTATGATTATGTAAAAAAAGTACAATCTAAAAATTACAGATTTCATATCAAATCCTCTTGGATTGGACATCAAATGGCATGGGCCATCTTGCACGTGTTCTTCAGCTCAAGCATATTTTGCATCATAAATTGCTGGATGCGCAAGTTCCAAACAGCATGGCAAGAGCAAAGAATGGTCTGGAATAAAAACAGAAAATGCTGGAAATAACAGGTCAGGCAGCATCTGTGGAGAGAAACAGTTAACATTTCAAGCCGACGACCTTTCATCAGGACAAGCATCTGAGACCTCAGCAAATGACAGGATCAACAGTGTATCTGCAATGAGATTTGAGGATTAAGAAAGAAAACAGATGATGGATTAGGAGGTTGAATTAGACTCAATTCAGGTATTGGAGGAAAAATGGGAAGGGAAAGAAAGATTGGATTCAGAGGGAGAAAAAAACAGAAAGGGAAAGGGAGAAATAAATTTAAGAATTTGAAATTGTTTACATCCCTAAAATAAATGACTACATGCAAGAACGAGACTCAACAGTTTAAATTGTTCCCTTTCTTGGGCAGAGAAATTGATTGGTATTACATTAACAATTATCATATCATTAAAATATTATTATACCATTAATTGTGAGCACTGACTTTCTATGGCAAATTTAATTGGCAATTAATATCTAAATCTGACAAGCTCTTTAAAATAACAAGCAGACTAAGGTAAAATGGTGATGCAGTGATAACAGCTATGGGTTTATAACCTATAGGCCCAAGCTAATACTCTGGGGATAAGGGTTCAAATCCCACCACAGCTGCTTTTAAAATTTAAATTCAATTAATAATTCTCGAATTGAAAACTAGTCTCTATAATGGTGACCATTGTCCTTGTCTAGTGAAGGAATCTATTGGCCTTATCTGGTCTGGCCTAAATATGACTCCAGACCCAAAACAATGTGGTTGGCTCTTAAATGGCCCAGCAAGCTACTCAGTTCAAGGCCAATTAGGGAATGGGCAGCAAATGCCCATTAGTTGCTGGGGATGCCCATATCCTGTGAAAATTGATAGCAAATTTTTGAGATTTTCAACTCCCCTGAACTTACAAGCCAACTTGTGCATTAATAGTGACATTATTTTTTCAGGAAGATATGATCCATTACACTTAGACACTTAACAGGCTGAGGGAAATTCCTGTTTCCCTCGGCTGACTAATATTGTTTGCTTTCGGCTCACACAATTGTAATGCTGAAAATAATATCAATATCATTGTAATAAAATTATTCAAACATCAGGAATAGTTTAATTATCATAATCTTAACTTAAACAATTAAATAAATAGTAACTAACCCTTGTAACTAACAATAAAATAATAACACTCTAATTCTGCTCAATATATTGTTCATATTTCCCCCATTGTTTTTTTCCTGTTTTCAATCTCCATTTGAAAGAGGGAATCAAATTCACACCAACACCGTGTATTTATACAGCACCTTTAATGGAGTAAAACGTCCCAAGGTACTTCACAGGAGTGTAATCAGCCAAAAATTGAAACCAGGCCAAAGAAGGAGATATTAAGACAGGTCAAAGCATTTCATAGATTATTATTGACGTCTGTCCATCTCGGAAGACAATGGACTGCGCCCAGGACGCATGTCACTTCTGTATTGAACATGTCTGTTGTGGCTGTAGAGGTGGACTCATGAGTGGCAGCCTCTTCTTCAGCTGGCACAAGGTCAACTGATGTTTTCTTCCTTCTGGCGGGCTCTCTTTCCTGCCATCCGGTCACTTCTTTTGTCCTCCGCTTTTTCCACATCCTTGCTGAATGCTTGTCTCCAGGCACTTAGGTCAGTAGCGAGGACTCCCCATGCATTGGCTGCAATCCCAGTCAACTTGAGGTCACCCTTGCAAAAATCCTTGTATTGCAGATATGGACAACCTGTTGGTCTCGTGCTGATAACAGGTTCACCACAGAGCATGTGTTTGGGGATGTGTCCGTCATCCATTCAGCTCACATTACCCAGCCAACGGAGTCGCCATTGACTCAAGAGGGCAAACATTCTTGAGATCCCTGCACACTGGTGTAATTCCATATTCAGCACTGTCTTGCCAGGAGATGCCCAATATTCATCTGAGGTAGAAGAGATGGAAGCTGTGCAGCCACTTTTCATGGCTTGCATTAAGTTGTCCATGCCTCACTACTGTAAAAGAGGTTGCTGAGAACATAAACCTGATACACAAGGTGCTTTGTATTTTCAGTTAGTTTGCTATTGTTTCACATTTGACTTCTCAACTTCCCTGCTATGTCAACCCCCCCGGAGGTGAGAGGAAATGTGGGAGGTCAGGGCCTTGTTACTTTTGAGGCTGTTGAAGAGTTAGCCAGCAGCATATAGCCAGGCTGCTTTCTGCCCATATTGCAGCTTAGCCATTCATTGAAGAAATTTGGAGATAGATGTCTCCAAAGGCCAAACGCAGTAAACCTTCCAGCCACTCCACAGATGCTAATGGTAGCTGCAGTGCCTTAATGCAGCTCCATCAGTCCAGCCCTCAACAATGCACCCACTGGTCTCACAGTCATGGCTGCCAGCCTCCATTGTTCTCCCACTTTGGAACCCGCCTACCATCCTTAATTGGACAGTGAATGCAGAGGTGGCTTCATAATCAACTGCCATCCAGAAGATTCCCCCTATTGGTGCACACCCCTGATTTGAGTGGGGTGGGAGCCAGAAATAGTCCGAATGCCTGAAAGTTTTTGAAGACAAAAATTTTTAAAGCACCCATATGATGTACAGATAGACATAATGTAAGGGCTTGGGATGGAGTGGATTTCTTGAAATATGTACAGGAGAAATTTTTAGGTCAATATGTCGAGGGTCCAACAAGGGACAGTGCAGTGCTGGACCTAATTCTGGGGAATGAACCTGGACAGGTGGCTAAGGTGATGGTGGGGGAGCATTTTAGTGATAGCGACCACAACATGGTACAGTTTAAGTTTGTTATGGACAAAGAAATAGACAAGTTGCAAAAAAATGTTTTGGATTTGGGGAGAGTGGATTTTAGTAAAATATGGCAGGATCTGGCCAAGGTAGACTGGGAATAGCTACTTGTGGGGCAATCTACAGAGGAGGAGAGGGGGGTGTTCAAAAAGAAAATAGGGAGAGTACAGGCTCAACATGTTGCCTCTAGGGTGATAGGAAGGACTAACAAGCCCAGAGAATCATGGATGACCAGAGATATTCAGGATACGATGAGAAGGAAAAGAGAGGCTTTTAGCAGGTACAAGGGAAGCAAATCAGCGGAGACATTAGTGGAGTACCGAAAGTGCAGGGCGGAGCTTAAGAAAGCAATTAGGAGAGCAAAAAGGGGATATGAGAAAGCTCTGGCTGGTAAAAGTAGGGAAAATCCCAAGATATTCTATAAGTATATCAATGGGAAAAGGATAACCGGGGAAAAAGTAGAGTCCATAAGAGACCAAGGGGGCAATCTATGGGTGGAGCCAGATGACATCGCTAGAGTGTTGAATGAATACTTCACGTCCGTCTTCACCCAAGAGAATGAGAATGAAGGTATTGAACTCGGGGAGAGAGACAGCGAGGTACTTGAGCAAATTGATATAGGGAGTGACAAGATATTGGAGGTGTTGGCAGGCTTAAACGTGGACAAATCTCCAGGTCTGGATGATTTGTGTTCCAGACTGCTGAGGGAGGCGAGGGAGGAGATTGCAGGGGCTCTGACCCAAATTTTTAATTCCTCCCTGGCCACGGGGAAGGTGCCAGAGGCCTGGAGAACAGCTAATGTGATTCCACTTTTTAAGAAGGTTTGTAGAGATAACCCAGGGAACTACAGACCAGTGAGTCTCATGTCAGTGATAGGGAAACTATTGGAGAAAATTCTGAAGGAGAGAATCTATCTCCACTTGGAGAGGCAAGGTTTGATCAGGGATAGTCAGCATGACTTTGTCAGAGGGAGCTCATGCCTAACAAATTTGACTGAATTTTTTGAGGAGGTAACCAGGTGTGTAGATGAGGGTAGTACAGTTGATGTAGTTTATATGGATTTCAGCAAAGCCTTTGACATGGGAGATTTATAGAGAAGGCAAATGCATATGGGATACAGGGTGATTTGATAAGGTGGATTCAAAATTGGCTTAGCTGTAGGAGACAGAGGGTGATGACAGAAGGATGCTTTAGTGACTGGAGATCAGTGTCCAGTGGCTTACCACCAGGATCTGTGCTCGGTCCCCTATTATTTGTCATTTATATAAACAACATAGATGATTATGTGGCAGGTAGGATTAGTAAGTTTGCGGATGGCACAAAGATTGGCTGGGTGGTTAACAGTGAGGTTGAGTGTCTTGGGCTACAGGAAGATAAAGACAGGATGGTCAAATGGGCAGATAAGTGGCAGATGGAATTTAACCTTGAAAAGTGTGAGGTGATACACTTTGGAAGGAGTAATTTGACAAGGAAATATTCAATGAATGGCATGACACTAGGAAGTTCTGAGGAACAAAGGAACCTTGGCGTGTGTGTCCATAGATCTCTGAAGGCGGAGAGGCATGTTAGTGGGGTGGTGAAAAAGACATTTGGGACACTTGCTTTATCAATCGAGGCATAGATTACAAAAGTAGGGAGATCATGTTGGAGTTGTATAGGCCAGTTATGGTTGCCACATTATAGGAAGGATGTGATTGCACTGGAGTGGGTGCAGAGGAGATTCACCAGGATGTTGCCTGGGATGAAACATTTAAGTTATGAAGAGAGGTTGGATAGACTGGGGTTGTTTCTGTTGGAGCAGAGAAGATGGAGGGGCGACCTGACCGAGGTGTACAAGATTATGAGGGTGGATAGGGAGCAGCTGTTCCCTTTAGTTGAAGGGTCAGTCACGAGGGGACATAAGTTCAAGTTGAGGGGCAGGAGGTTTAGGGGGAATGTGAGGAAAACCTTTTTCACCCAGAGGGTGGTGGAGGTGGGTTACCTCACATCCTTTAAAAAGTACCTGGATGAGCACTTGGCACGTCATAACATTCAAGGCTATGGGCCAAGTGCTGGTAAATGGTATTAGGTATGTAGGTCAGGTGTTTCTCACATGTCGGTGCAGACTCGATGGGCTGAAGACGCCTCTTCTGCACTCTGTGATTTTGTGAACTTGGTAATGATCACTGTTCCAGATTGATTTTACTATGTCAAAATATGACTTTAATTGTATTTACTTTCTTTTATTTGATGACTTATTAAATAGAATGTTGATTTTAATCACTTCTGTATCCAGTTCATTATTCTTCAACGTTATTAGCCAGCTACCTTCTCAAAATATTTAGACTTCAAAATTCCTCTGTTCTGCGAGGCACCTTTCTTTCCTGCAGTTATTTGTAAATAATTGTAGTTTAATGTGAAAAATGCCACTATTTTAGCACTGCTTGTGAACCTATTAAATTGTAAGCAAAACAATGACATTTTTGCTGGAAATATTGCTTAAATACATGCAGTTATGCGAAATATTAAAGTTATTGATCTGATTTGGCTTGATGTCCAACAACAAATGAATATTTTTTAAAGTCAAACTTAAGGCAAATTGAATTTGAATAGGCAATGCTTAGCTCCAAACAAAAGTATTGCTCATTCAGCTGGAATTCAGCTCCCAATAATTGCTTTAATTGGTGTTTAGGAAAGGTCAACATTACTTATTCCATTAAAGTTCTGTTTAGTTTAGAGATGTTTAGAGACAATACAGATTAGCAGTAACTAACCAGTGGCACCACTTTATCACAAGAGAGTCAGCAGGCATGCACATGAATGCAATGACGTGCAATTTTACGCTATTGTGACTGCACCCTAACCCAAACTCACAGAATACAAACATGAGTACTAAAGGCAGTATCTGCTTATCCTCAGCAATCTTGCCAACAGTTTAGCTTGCTCTGCAGTAATTGGTTGATCACCTGTTTTTCCTGGTTTATGGATGCTTTGGCACCTCACCTGCAACCTCTATGAAACTGACAATGGAATCATGGACACTTTTTCTGCCTCTGTGCATAGCCTTCAGTAGATAACTAAAGTTTCAGTTAAACAATCAGCACAAATAGATTTTCTTCTGATCAGGATCTATGTAGGGTGGCAGACCCCTCTCCAATTAAGCCATTTATATTAGGCTGTTCTTGGTCTTGCTGAAATGGTAAACCCAACATCCATGGAATTGTGGGTTTACATTTTTTATAAATGAATAATTCCTTGAAGGATGGGATGGATGTGGGAGCAGCAGCCAAGCAACTGATGGACAAAAGCAACTGTGTTGCATCATTAGTGTCAACTCACAGGATGTAGGGAAGTGTGTTTTGAGGTATTGTACAGAAACTGATGCCTGATTGGCCTTGTCATCCACCTTCCAGATTGGTCTGTATTACCTCAAGTAACATCAGTTCTGCTTCACAGCCAAATTCTATCATTATTCCAGGGTCATCCTCAAGGGAAAAGTTGATCCAAGACTCCTCTTAATGACATGTTACCTCCTCGCTCCTCACAACTGTTATTGCCAACACCAAAGATTAGAATTTATGGGGCCTGAAGTTCCACAGGGATTCTGCCAGCCTCCCATTGTAACTCCAGTGGGAACATTTCAGAAAACAGCATTGACACAGCTGCAGTCGATTTCTGCCACTTCCAGGGATTTCCTGATTGATTTGTAAGAGTGGACTAGCCATTCATCCTGGCTCAGTTGGTCACATTCTCACCTCTGAGTCAGAACCTTATGGGTTCAAGTTCCATTCCAGAAAGTTAAGCTTGTATGGTACTTAGGGAGTACTCCATTATTAGAGGTTCTGTCTTTCAGTTGAGACATTGAACCATGGCCTTGTCTGCCCTCTCAGGTGGAAGTAAAAGATTCCATGGCACTATTTCAAAGAAGAGCAGGGCAGTTCTCACCAGTGTCCTGGCCACAATTTATCCCTCAACCAACATCAGTAAAAGTAGATTATCTGGTCATTATCCCATTGCTGTTTGTGGGACTGCTGTCTGCAAATTGTCTATCCTGTTTCCTACATTAAAATAGAGACTATGTGACATAGACTACAAAGCAGTTTGGGATGTTGTGAGGTCACAAAAGGTGCTATATAAATACATCTTTTTTTCACAAGGCAAGTGTTGGAGGTGGGACACAAACTCCTAGCAATTTCTGCTCCTCAGTCTTCAGTGAGGCTTGACTGAGTGGTAGCATTCTCACCCCTGACTTTGAAAACAGGTTCAAACTCTATTCCAAATACTTGAAAATGAATTCTAGGTTGACACTTCAGTGCTGTACCTAAAGAGTGCTGGACTGTCAGAGATGTTCACCTTCGGTGGCATCACCAAACAGGTGGCTTCAATTGGAAAGAAAGTCAGGCGTTATGTAAAAAGGGCGGTCAATCTGTTATGCCCTGTTTTGCACTACCAATGAAGTAAATTTTCACACCGCTGTAAGTTACATGAGATGTTAAATTGCAACATTATCTGCTGCCTCAAGTGGATGTAAAACACCCATGGTAATTTCTGAAGAAGAGCAGGATAATTCTACAACATTTATTCCTCATTCAACACCACTAAAATCACATTATTTGTCATTTACCTCATTGTTAGCTTGCTGTGTACAAATTTACTAGGGGCTGGATTTTACTTGCCTTCATCTGGCATGTTTTTGGGAGGAGCACATAAAATAGGCCAGCTGGCTAGCCCACCACCTTCCTGCCCACCCCCGAGCTGGCCCCCATAATATGCTAGATGGGTGGATGATGAAATCGGCAGCCCATCCATCATATGCAAATATACAAGTAATGGTCAATTAGGCTTGTTAGCAAGCCTATTGAACTGAATAATATGCTGCTCATGCCATTATACAGGCAGGCAGCTTTGGGCGGGCTGTTTTTTAAGGCCTAGATAAAAAGGGGTCGGAACGAAGGGGTACCTCATTTGCGGGGTGCTCTGTGGTCATCAGGGGAACACCCCCCAAAGATTTCACCCCACCTTCCTTCCCTGCCATCTGCCCTCAAAAGCCCAGCCACCCTACCCATTCTCCCCTTTCCCTGAGATCTTGTTCCCAGCACATCCCAAAACTTTTCTGGTGCAGTGATGATCTTCTTCATTTCCCCTTCCTGCAGTCCCAGCAGTGCCCACTACTGAGCTCTAGCGCTGCTGGGACTGCTGGAGCTGCCGACCAATCAGGTTGGCCAGCAGCTACTGGGGCAAAACTTCCTCCCATTGAGGGGCAGAAGTCCCGTGCTCAACAAATTTAGCTCACCCTCAGCATATTATAGCTGTGAGGTGGGTTTGTTCCAGTCGTGTCGGCTTCTGGTCGACTTTCCTCCTGGAGGGCAAGAAGTACACCCCTCCCCCCCCACCAAACCCCCACCCCCTGTAAGGTGCAGCCCTACATTTTACAAGTATATAATTGGCTGTGAAGGACTTTAGAATGCCCTTGGGACATATAAGGTGTGTATAGTTGTAAATTCTTTTGTACTTGTAATCAACCGTTTCATTATTCTAAGGTAGGGGTATCAGAGTATCTTGGGGTGACTTTCTGCTGGAATTTTCTTGCTTATCTCTAATTTCATTGGAACAGCAGTAGAAACCCTGGAAACACATGTTGTTATAGTGGATAAAGTGGGAGAACTCCTGTGGCAATTCAGTTTTACAGTGTCTAACTTCAAATAAGATTCCAAATCATCTCTTATTTTGCATCTCCCTATAATCCTATTGGACAAGAAAACTGATAATGAGTCGCTTTACTGTTGTACATTAGTTAAGGAGATCAGCTATTTGAATTGAATGTGAGGTAACCTAGAGGTGTCTCTCATCTGGAATAAAAAGGCATTGTTGATTTACAGGAAAGGGTTGGGATGTGAATGATTATGGTCACATCTCAAAATAACTTGTTACCAATAGCAGCTTTGCCATTAAACAGTCTGCCATTACTATCTTTTAAGTATTTGTTCCAGAATTTTAATCACAGAAAAATCCTATCCTATTCTATTCATACAATTCCAATAAGGCTCTTCCAATGGATAAAAGCTGCAGCGAAAAATCAGATTGATAATATTACAAATGTTTGTGATAGGAAAAGTGCTGAGTGGCTGCTCAAAGAATTGGTGATCTGGCTATTACTGCTTTTAATTTGAACAAAAGATTCAAAATCTCGATGCAAATTGGTAAAATTTTCAGAAAGTACCAAACTAGGAGGAGCAGTTTATTCTGCAGAGAAAACAAAGGAATTACAAAACAAGTTAGAAAAAATATGTGTTGTAAGTAGGCAGGATATTGGCAGATGAAAGCTAATGTGGGTAAGTGTAAAATACTGCATGTAGGAAGATAAATGGGCAACATATACTGTACAGTCCATGAATTGTGTCAAAATAAATCAAGAAAAAATTCAGCACAGGGCAATGAGGTGGCTGCTTATTTGCTTCTCATATTGTCTCCTGCTCAGTTGTTGTCTCATGCAATTTCAGGGAGATTAGTGGAGAGAATCCAGCCATTAGATCTTTTGACTATGAAAGGATATAACTGAGGGATAATCTAATGTATAAAAATGGTAACTCTGAGACTTTACTTCAAACTAAATTACAAAAGTAAGACAAGAGGCAACACGTTCAAGCTCATTGAGTCACAGAATTAGAGAATTGCATAATTTTTACAGCACAGAGAGAGGCCATTTGGCCCATTGTGTTTGTTCTGGCTGTCTGTGGGACATTTACCTGGTGCCATTCCCACACCTTCTCCCCATAGCCCTGCACATTCTTCCTTTTCAGACAACAATAAAGGATAACTTTGGGATTGTCATGAATTTATTCTTCACACAATGAATAATGAATACACAGAAGAAAGCTGACCTGCACTTCTTAAAGGTGTCTGCAACAGGGACTAGAATTGACAGTGAAAGACTTTCTGAGCTGGATGAAACCAGGGCAATATAGCACCAAGCCAGAGAAAGGGCTCGTAGGTTCTTAGATGCAACACTGGAGGGCTTAGTGGCAAGGCCTTGTGGCAAGAGCTGTGTCATCATGATGGCCAGGTTGTGGTGAATGTAGGAAACTAGTGCGAGCAGGGAGGCGCACCTTCCACTGCAGGAGGTGGAAATGAGAAAGGGTGTCTTCCCACATTGGTCCAGGATGACCTCCAGATTTATACTATGAACACAGTCAAGCAGTTAACCATGCAGGTCAATGCCACGAGTCTGGTCTCATGGACCTGAATACAGTGCAAGAAAAGACATTCAATAAGTTACCCCATAAAAGCTTAGTACACAAGAAAAGAGCTCATGGTGTTAAGGTGATATATTAGCATGGATACAGGATTGGCTAACTAACAGGGAGCAAACAGTCACTGTAAATGGGTCGTTTTCAGTGGATCAGTGCTGGGGCCTCAACTATTTGCAATTTATATTAATGACTTGGATAAAGGGACCATTGTGGCCAAATTTGCTGATGATACAAAGATAAGTGGGAAAACAATTTGTGAGAAGGACACAGAATCTGCAAAGAGATATAGATAGGATAGGTGGAGTACAATGTGGGAAAATATGAGGCTATCTGCCTTGGTAGGAAGAACACAAAAGCAGAATATTATTTAAATAGAGAGAGACTACTGAATGCTGTGGTATAGAAGGATCTTGGTGTCCTTGTTCATGAATCACAAAAAGTTAGCATGCAGGTACAACAAGTGATTAAGAAAGCAAACAGTATGTTGGCCTTTATTGCAAAGGGAGATGGAGTATAAAAGCAGGGAAGACTTGCTACAACTGTACACCATGTTGGTGAAACCATATCTAAAGAACTGTGTATAGCTTTTGTCTCCTTATTTAAGAAGGGATATTTTTCATTGGAAGCAGCCCAGAAAAGGGAAGAACAACAGAGATCTGGGGATATTTTTTGGGGGACCAGAGTCTGATGTGATAGTCATAGACAATTTGCCCAGTGGGATGATGTGCCCAATGTCTCTTCCTTTTTTCCTCCTTCTCTTCTTCCTCCTCCTGTTCCTCCTCTTTCTGAGATGGTCGCCAAAGGCTTTGTGGCAAGAGCTGTGTCGTCATGATGGCCAGGTTGTGGTGAATGCAGGAGACTAGTGCGAGCAGGGAGGCACACTTGGCGAGTCCTGCTGCCTTCCTCCCAAGCAGTCCAAGCAGCGCAATCATCACTTCACAATGCTGATAGTCTGTCCCATGATATTTCTATTTTTAGCGTGGCTCTCATTGTTAGGAACACTATCTATCCACATATGGTTGGGTGTTGGAAGGGAGACATCAGCCATGTTTACCACTACTAATCCTTGTCACCAAGAAGTCTTTGGTTTGACATGGTGTCTCAAAGATGGCTGGAAAGGCTGACTGGTGTGGGATGAAAGCATTGTGACTGCTAAAATCACTGAATATGTGTTCTAAAGATTGTGCAGAGTGCACTTTATGGGTTATAGATGAATAAATGACCAATGAGGATTTTTGAATTATGTATCCAATATTTTTTGTGGTTTATTTTTAATTTCAGTAAACCACCAAGCCCTGTGGTCCATCCTCCACTGAAACCTTATATAAGGAACTTTTTACATAGGGGAGAACAGTATTGTATATTTACAGGAAATTACCATATAATTTATTGAATAAAGAATACCCCTGTAATTAACTGAAATTATTTCTCTCTAAATCTGCAGTAGAGGTCCCAAAACCTTTATCATCCTTCAAGGAACATCTTAGAACCACAGAAATTTATAGCTCACTAACACGCCATTTGGCCTATAATGTGTCTTTGCAAGTATTCCAAAACCAATCCCATTTCCTGCTCACCGATTAGCCCTGTGTCTTCCTTTGTTTATTTCTGCGGTTGTACTGCCAGTTGTCACTTCACTAGAGCAACAAAGACTACAAAAACTTCTTACCTCAGATTCTGCCAGCTTTCGTTGCATCACTATTAACAATAGCTTAGAAATAATTATATTCTGCTAGGATAAGATTTGTTTTTTAAATTTGAATGGTGATACAGTCATCAGGCTGCTTTAGTACTCCAAGGTCTTGAGTTAGAGCAGCTATCCTTTTCTGTACTTCCTCAGACAGCGAGTTCCCTGTTTCAGCTTTGCTAAGTAGAGGGCGGGCACATCATCCAAAGGAAGAGGAGACAACAGGCAAACAAGTCATCTAGGTTATATTCAGTCCTGTCTTTGTGGCTGGTTTATGAGTGACATTTTAGAAGCTTGGAGTGAATTGTTTGCCAGAGTAAAATACAAAATAACTTAAACGTCCCCCCTTCTGAAAAAAATTAAATAATGCAAGACACTCGTGACAACTATTGCATTTTATTTTTATATTTTTAACATGTGTGCAAATATTACATTCAAATTGTTGTACTTCTGTCATCTCCTTCAAGAAAATATCAATCACTGTGTAATTATATATATTTATTTTTAGCACCAATATATACTTCTTTTTAACAATAATTACTGGCCTGTGTTTTCACCGTGAATCTATTTAAATACTTATGCTTTTGCTGACTTGCTTTTACATACCATGTTGCATCCTCAGCAAACTTAGGCAGATTTCTTAAAATACCATTATCAATGTCATTAATAAATATTTTATCTAATGGTAAAATATAATAGATTATAATAAAATGCCAGAAGTCCCATGACTGATCGATGTAGGACTTCACTAGTCCATTAATAATGTGTTATCACAATGCTCTGATTGGAAGGCCTTGCATTTTTTTTACATTTTGCACATAGAAAAGTGTGACGCATACCTCTTCAGAGTATTCAGGAGAAAACTCTCCTTCAAATCATTTACCAATGCACTTTCAAATTCTAATCTTTGGCCAAGAATTCATCATAACATTTCTTCAGCTACTGGTTTACTAAATCACACCTTCTCCATTGCCTTTAATGTCGTTATCCCATTAGAAATATTACTCTCTGTCACCCTAATTATTCCCCCTGATATACCCCTCATCTCCATTCCCTTAAGTCTGAAGGACAAATATGTCTGTGGCAAACAACTGGTTTGACATTCATCACCAGACCTGGCTGGACCAGGCTCTCCATTATTAAAACTGCTCATTATTCAAAGATCACCCTGAAATACAATTATAACCCCGGCTTCTTTTCTCTACCACAAACTGCCTTCTTAAACCACCTTCCCCACCTCTTCAATCCTCATCTCCGACAATAGACATTTTTGTCTCGAAGATCAAAACACTTGATTTCTGCCTTTGCTGCTTCCCCATAGGCCATTGGGACAAACTTTCCCAAATGTTGCCTGTTGCCCTATCCCTGAAATCGTTTTTCTTTCGATTCTATTCCATCTCCCACAGTTCCCTATCTGACCTCATCTTGTCCGTGAGACCCACCTCCTGCTCCCTTGATCCTATTTTGACCAAACTACTGACCACTCAACTTACTGGGCCCCAAGCCAGCTTTTATTATTAACAGTTTTCTCTCTTCAGGTCCTGTTCCATCCTCTCCTTCCAATCTGTCATCATCAACCCTCTTCCCAAATAATTGCCCTTAACCCCTCTATTAAAAGCTACAGCCCCAACTCTAACCATCCATTCCTCTCCAAAATCCTTGAATGCATTTTCACTTCTGAAATCTGTGTCCATCTTTCCAGCAATTCCATGTTTGAATCCTTGCAATCAAGTTTCTGGCCCAGCCGCAGTACTGAAAGGGCCATTGATAAAATCACAAATGGCATTCTTTGTGACTGTGGCCGTGACTGTAATAAGTTATTCCACTTAATCCTTCTCAACTTATCTGCAACCTTCAGCACAGATGACCACAACATCTTCCTCATGCCTCTCTTCTGTCCTTCAGCTATGTGCTGCTGACCTGGCTTAGTTACATTTTTTATCTGGTGAGTTGAAGCCAGTGAATCATCTGCAATGGCTTCTCTTTCCACTTCCACAATGTTGCCTCTGGAATCCCCAAGGATCTATTCTTGATTCCTCTATCTCTAATTTACATGCTATCCCTTGGCAATATCTTCTAAAAATACAACATCAAGTTCCACGTGTATGCCAAGACACTCAACTGTATCTCACAATCACCTTTTTGGACCCCTCCACTGTCAATGATTTCCACCCTAATTGTCTGACATCCAACACTTGTCGAGGAGAAATTTCCTCCAACTAAATATTGGGAAGACTGAAGCCATTGTCTTTGGCCCATGCCATGAACCCCATTACTGAACCGCTATTTCCAATTACTGACAACTGTCTTAAGCTGAGTAAGACCGCTCACAAATTAGGTATTGTGTTTAACCATGAGATGAATTTCTGAGCACATGTATCATCAAGACTGCCTACTTTCACCCCTATAATGCAGTTCAATTCATTTACTGCTGGAAATCTCACCTATGCCTTTTTTACTGCTTAGGCTTGGCTGTCCTAGCTGCCCTCCCATTTTCTACCTTCCATAAACCTAGGCTCATTCAAAACTCTCCTGGCCATAGCTACACTTGCTCCAAATCTCATTCACCCATCATCCCTTGCTAACTGATCTTCACTGGCTCCCGGTCTAACAACACTTCAATTTTAAAACCTCACCCTTGTTTTCAAATGTCTCCATGGCCTTGCCCCTTCCTATCCCTGTAGCCTCTTCTAGCCCTACCAGGTTTTGAGATTAAAACAGAAAATGTTTGAAACTCGGCAGATCTCCATACCATGCCAGGTCGAATTTTCTGGTGCCCTTCCAAAATCGTCCCACTCAGCCTGAGTATTCCAGAACTGATTACCACCAGCAAGGCCCACCTTAGTTATTAAATCTCCAAGGCCCCGCCTTGTTATTAAATCTCCAAAATCCCCGCCCCTTCCATCTTCTTCATTTTGAACAGATACCCGCTCTCACCAGCTTCCAGCTTGGCTGCTAACACAAGCACAGTCTTTCCCTGCTCTTCACAGTAACTGTATTGTCACTCTTTCTCTCTTTATCTTCAAAAAGCAGCTGCCCATTTTCTGTGTCAGGATGTGAAAACTGTCACTTGCTTTTCAATAGGTTTTAATTTGTGTTTCTTTTCAATGCCAAACAGATCATGTGGGACAGTCTCCAGGGAGAGATTTAGTATGATCACCATCCTTCCTATCAAGGACCTTATGTTAAAGGAGACACTTTAAAACATAACCACCTTGTAAAGTCCCATATTCGTAACACATGGAAAGATGCTCTATGAGAGAGACAGGGTGTAGGGGGTTACTGAGGAATGGACCAGGGTGTCGCAGAGAGAATGGATCCCTTCAGAATTCTGAAAGGGGAGGGGAAGGGAAGATATGTTTGGTGATTGCATCACGCTTGAGATGGAAAAATAGCAAAGGACAGCGGAAGCCTTTGAGATTTCTGTGCTCTTCCAATTCTGATCTCTTGTGCATCCCTGATTTTAATTGCTCCACCATTTGTGGCCATTCATTCAGCTGCCTTGGCCCAACACTCAGACTCTTTGCTGTTTCCCAGATCCAGGCATAAACCAAATGTAAATAAAAATACCTGGAAAAACTCAGAAGGTCTGGCAGGCCAGACCTGCTGAGTTTTTCCAGGCATTTTTATTTTTGTTTTGGATTTCCAGCATCCATAGTTTTTTGCTTTTATAAACCAAATGTAATTTGTTTTTATTAGTGCAAGTACCACATGATTATTGTGGGTGGGGTTGCATGCTGTTACGGAGGGGGAAAGCATTTTTTTTCAGCTACTAATGAGAGCCAAACTGGTCCTCATATTTTGAAGTAGGAAGCCCCACACGCACTAACCTAAGACCTCTGGGTTTGTGAGACCAGTTATACTCCAAAGGATCACCTGGACTGCTGTCCAGAATAACTGGACACAAAGGCACAAGCAGAATATGGGAAGGATTGTTTCTTCAGGTGGCATCTGTTGCAGAAGTTGCCTGGTTTGGAGGGGTACAACTTGTAAACCTTGTGCGCAGTGTGCTGTGTATGATGTTGAATTAACTTCTGCAAATTGCTTAAGGTAAGGGGGTGTTTAGGATCTGACTCCAAGCCCTTTGCCATCCTTCTTCCCTTAGCAGTTGGCCTAAGTCAAGTTTCTAGGCATCTCTCAGGTTTTTTGATCTGTTCCTAGTCATGGAGGTAAGATTAATACAGGGGATGAAGATACTTTCACAAGAGGCTGTTGGGAAGTGGAGGAAAATTTCCAAGAGTGATGGGTCACTGACATCTATGAATTATTGCAGATAATGTTTTCTTTGGAGATAGTGCTATTGGTCATATCAGACAAAAAGTAATTTGTCAGATAGCTGGTGGAAGCGCAGAATCTAGCACTTCTGGAGAAATCTGATGATCTCTTTTTCATGCTGAGCTCTGCATCCAGTTCAGGTGAGCCTTCCTGGCATCTCCCCACTGTGCCATACTGGGGAGAGGAGTAATAATCTTAGTGGGATTTTTGGGTAGGCACAGAACTAGCTCCACGTTGAGAGAATTTTATTGATAGTGAGTATTTTTGGCTCTTTGATAAAGGCAAGATACTGCGGATGCTGGAAATCTGAAATAAAAACAAAAAATGCTGGAAAAACACAGCAGGTCTGACAGCATCTGTGGAGAGAAAGACAGAGTTAACGTTTTGAGTCTGTATGACTCTTCCTCAGAGCTCTGAAGAATGAGATATTAAATGGACATCCTGCTTGCCTGCTCAGGTGGATGTAAAAGATCTGGTAGCATTATTGGAAGAAAAGCTTGGTCAACAAAAGCAGAGTAAATTGGGAACAAAAATAAAAATACCTGGAAAAAATCAGCAGGCGTGGCAGCATCTGCGGAGAGGAACACAGTTAATGTTTTGAGTCCGTATGACTCTTCAACAGAACTAAGTAAAAATAGAAGAGAGGTGAAATATAAGCTGGTTTAAGGGGCCGGGGTGGGGGTGATGGGGTGGGGGGGGGAGGGGGGGAGAGGTGGGGGGTTGGGGGGGGGGGGTTAGTGGGACAGGTAGAGCTGGATAGAGGGCCAGTGATAGGTGGAGAAAACCAAAAGATGTCATTGACAAAAGGACAAAGAGGTGTTGAATGTGGTGATATTATCTAAGGAATGTGCTAATTAAGGGTAGAAAGCAGGATAAGCAAGTTACAGATTGCCCTAGTGGGGGTGGGGTGGGGTGAAGGAATCGAAATAGGCTAAAAGGTAGAGATAAAACAATGGATGGAAATACATTTAAAAATAATGGAAATAGGTGGGAAAAGAAAAATCTATACAAATTATTGGAAAAAAAGGGGGGATTGGAAAGGGGATGGGGATGGAGGAGAGACTTCATAATCTAAAATTGTTGAACTCAACATTCAGTCCGGAAGGCTGTAAAGTGCCTAGTTGGAAGATGATGTGCTGTTCCTCCAGTTTGCGTTAAGCTTCACTGGAACAATGCAGCAGGCCAAGGACGGACATGTGGGCATGAGAGCAGGGTGGAGTGTTGAAATGGCAAGCAACAGGGAGGTCTGGATCATGCTTGCGGGCAGACCGAAGGTGTTCTGCAAAGCAGTCACCCAGTCTGCGTTTGGTCTCTCCATTGTAGAGGAAACTGCATTGGGAGCAATGAATGCAGTAGATTAAATTGAGGGAAGTGCAAGTGAAATGCTGCTTCACTTGAAAGGAGTGTTTGGGCCCTTGGACGGTGAGGAGAGGGGAAGTAAAGGGGCACCTTCTGCGGTTGCATGGGAAGATGTCGTGGGATTGGATTCAGGTATAGGGGATGAGGGAGGAGTGGACCAGGGTGTCCCAGAGGGAATGATCCCTGTGGAATGCCGCCGGAGGGGGGGGCTGGTGTGTGTGTGTATGTGTGTGTGTGTGTGTGTGTGTGTGTGTTTGTGTGTGTGTGAAGGGAAGATGTGTTTGGTGGTGGCATCATGCTGGAGTTGGCAGAAATGGTGGAGGATGATCCTTTGAATGAGGAGGCTGGTGGGGTGATAAGTGAGGACAAGGAGGACCTTATCATGTTTCTGGGAGGGAGAGGAAATTGGGTCTATATTCTCTGGCGTTTAGAAGAATTAGAGGTGATTTTATTGATTCTGAAGGGGAATGACAGGGCAGACATTATGAAATTATTTTCCCAGGATGGAGAACTAGGACATGAGGGCAGAATCTCAGGTCAAGGGGATGATTATTTAGGACTGAGAGGAAAAATTTCTTCACTTAAGAAGTTGTGAATATTTGGAGTTCTCTATCCCAGAGGATTGTGGATGCTCCATCATTGAATACATTTAAGGCTGTGATAGACAGATTTTTGCTCTCTCAGGCAATCAAAGGGTATTGGGAGTGAGCAGGAAAATGAATTTGGAGCTGAAGATCAGCTACCTTGCATTTTCTGATATGTATTAATGACCTAGATCATGGTGTACAGGGCATAATTTCAAAGTTTGCAGAAGGTACCAAAGTTGGAAGCATTGTGAACTGTAAGGAGAATAATGTATAACTTCATAAGGACATGGACAAGTTGGCAGAATGGGCGGACAGGTGGCAGTTAAAGTTCAATGCAGAGAAATGTGAAGTGATTAATTTTGGTAGAAAGAACATGGAGAGACAATATGAAATAAAGGGAGTGCAGGACCAGGGGGTGTATCTGTGTATAGGTTATCGAAAGTGGCAAGACAGGTTTAGAGCCCGGATAATAAAGCATTTGGTATTGTAGGCTTTATTAATGGGAACATGGAGTACAAAAGCAAGTAGGTTATGTTGAACTTATATAAGACACTAATTCAGCCTCAGCTGGAGAATTGTGTCCAGTTCTGGGCACCACACTTTACGAAGGATGTGAAGGCATTAGAGATGATGCAGAAAAGATTCACGAGAATCATTCAAGGGATAAGGAACTTCACTTTTGAAGATACAAGATAAACTTAGGTAAGTTGGGGCTGTTTTCCTTGGAGAAAAGAAGGTTGAGAGGAGATTCAAAAGAGGTATTCAAAATCATATGTGGTCCAGACAGAGTAGATAGGGAGAAACTGTGCCCATTCGTGAAAGGATCGAGAACGAAAGAGTACAGGTTTAAAGTAATTGGTAAAAGAAGTAAAGTGATATGAGGAAAATCTTTTTCATGCAGCAAGTGAGCAAGGTCTGGAGTGCACTGCCTGAGAGTGTGGTGGGGCAGATTCAATAATTGAAGTGTTCAAAAGGGAATTAGACTGTTATCTGAAAATGAAGTATGTGCAGGGTTATGGGCAGAAGGTGGGAAAATGGCACTAAGGGAATTACTTTTTGGGAGAGTTAGTGCAGCCACAACAGGCAGATGGCCTCCTCCTGTGATGTGACAGTTCTGTGATGATCATGTTGAATGGTGGTGCAGGCTCGACATTTCTTCTGTTCTTATGTTTTAATTTTCGTCCTTCAAACAACACCATTGGAAAGAGATTATCTGGTTATTCATTGTGGGACTTTGCTGTGTGCAACTGGTTCCTGTATTTCTCTATATAAGCTGCAATTCAAAAGTAATCCACGTTGTAAAGCATTTTTGTGCTGAGGCTGCAACCCAGTACTGCAGCAAAGTAAATTCTTTCTTTTCCATGTTTATCTTTTAACTCTTGCCATTCTTTCCTTTTTTTTACATCCTGCAGTTTTTGTCTCCTATACCTAAGGACTGCATGAGGGCTTTAATTGTGATACTCCAACTAGCGGTAATACTAGTGAGCCCAGAAAATAATTCTTGAGCAGTTTTCAAAAAATGAAAAGGAATTAAAATATAAGAAATTGTAGAAAAGGTACTGAGGAGATCACAATTCCGTCGCAGATCAGGTTTGTTTAGAGATTTTTAAATGCAAGAAACTCTGGCAATTATACTAAACGGAATTATAAACAACAAGTGCTTAGGTTATTGGATCAAATTGGAAAAGCGACGTTTGCTTAAATATTAAAAACATCGATAAAAATGTAGTTGGAATTTACGTAAATTACAACAGATTTGTTTTCAAGGTTAAATATGAAGAGACTCCGGTAACAATATCCATAAACACAATGATGGCTCGACTCCTCCAGAAATGAAAGATTTAAATGCATCAAAAAAAGTCTTGCAAAAATAACAGTACTGTGATTAGGTATAAATAATTAATAAATGAATTCAAAAGAAAGCAATCGTGAATGAGATTGGAGATAAGCTGTTGTTGAAGTGAAAGGTGCTGACAGTGGGTGTGTTGAGTGGAGTGTAGGAGCTTGACTCTGTTCAAAGTGATTGGGAAAGTAGTGCGGCTGGTTGGCGGTCTGATACATTGCGCGGTGAGCAGTCGCAGCCTGGCCGACGCCGGGGTTCTGGCGATGATGCGGCTGATGGAAGAGCTGCAGATGGAGCGGGAGGGAGGAGGCCGAGCGGCCGGTGTTCAGGTAAGTCAACAGCACACATTACTCTTAGTAATATTTAATTCCTCTTCCCCCTTCAGCTTCGGGTTTCTTTGGCATTTCAGCCGAGTGGAGCCGGCGCGGTTTTAAAAGAGTGAAAGTTGTCGGCTCCCCCCCCCCTTCCCTTAAAAGTACTTTTAGGACAACATGGCGTCACCGGGAAAAGGGGAAAAAAGTGGAGCCAGTTAGCTCGGATCTGGGGCATAAAGTGCATTAACTCCTGGGGAAAGTTCCTGCAAGTTCATGTTGCCGGAGTCTCCGTTTCTGGGCTGCAGCCTCTAGTTGTTGCCGGTGTTTTGGGCTTCAGCTCCAGCGCCGTGTGATCCGCTGCGAAAGTTTTTTTTAAAGTGCAATTTAATCGAAAGGATGCGACTGATCTTTCTTTCCTTCACAGCCTCGTTCTCTTTAGACGTTGATGGAATAACATTCCCCACTTCAGTTTCCACCGAGGTGAAAATGTTTTAATAATGCGTGTCCGCCTAACGCTGCAGGGTACAGGAAGCTTTAAGAATCTTGGACAATTTTCATTTTTTTTGTGTTTCGTGATATTTGATTAAGAGTTTGAATGGAGTTTGTGGACGTGATTTATTTTTATCCGACTCTGGTGTAAATCTTGTGAAACCATCTCCTCCATCTTCTTGACTCCTCGATTTCCATTTCACGGATCGTCACTGGGTGAAATGCAGAAAGTCTCAAAGATGTGCCACGTTTTTTGTTGTATTAAAACAGGGAGCAGTTTTACGGTAGGATTTTCAAAAAATGCGAGGAACTTTGCAGTTAAACTTCTATAAATACTTGGGTTGTGAAAGGAACTTTTAATATAAATTATGCCGTGTTGAAATATATTTTAAGTGTTTATGTTTTGATACGTTAAAGTGCTAATTGTAAATATATCTGAAGTAAGATACTTTATTGATGCTCCGTAGAGGGAATTGTTTATTTTTGATTTAGTATAGAGAAGGTATCTTGTTTCTAAATTTAGCTGGCTAAGAGAGCTTTTGCCTCTGTCGGCTCTTTGTGTACTTTTAGCTGTGACCTCTTAGATGAATGTGACAGGTACTTGCACATAACTGAAATGACCTGTATGGATTATCAAATTTTGGTTACAGTATAACGTGTGCACAGTATGTTTCTTTTATCTGTGCTGGAGATTTTTTTATACGTGTTGGTGCATTATCTGCCGTGCATCCTCCTTGGCATTTTGACAGGAATCAGTTCAAGGCAGGGATTGAGTTACCAAAAGGACAAGAAATTTGTCCTTGCATTGCATTTTTTTAATTTTGTTTATGTTCGATGTATCCTCTCACCATTACAAATTTTCCACCGCATTTTTGTGTTGTCTTCCTGTTGTCAAGAAACCTTTGAAAATGCCCTCATAGGGTCAGAAGTTATAACTGTTTTTAAACATGCCCTTTTAAATATAAGGCTCATTTTTGTCATTAAGGGCAGACCTTTAAATCTAATCTTAGATTCAGTTAAATATAAACATGTGTATGCAAATGTCACTTCACATTCCTACTACCAATATTGTTATTTGTTTAAAAAAAACTTATAAAGATCCTCAGTCAGAAAATGAAAAATTAGAGCTTTCCTTTTGAGACCACATTTCCATAAAGTTTTCTGTATTTTATCTTTTCAATTTCAGCTTATGCATTTGTTCTCCAGAAGAATACTTAAGTGAAGTGTATCCGAACTGAGACTGCCTCTTCGATGGCCAAAGCAGGGAATGCAGGAAAAAATTAGTTTTTGCGTGCAGTTCCTTTCTATTTTTAAATTGTTTCTACATCTTGCATTGATGCTTATGTAATTATTTGGTGCATGTAAATTTAGGATTATGACAATTGTTGATTTACCTTTGCATTCAATGGTATTTAAAGGAAGTGTAGGATAAAGTATTTCATTGTCAAAAATGGTGTGTTGACTAATTTATATTAAATTGTTGCAAAATAGTTTACACATTTGCAGGATTCTCTAAGTGGTATTGGTAATTACACTATTCCTTTACTCTTGAGAGTGGTATTTCAGATAAATATTTACTTTGTGCATTATTGACATTATTGAATCTTTTTTAATGGCAGCATTCCTAGTCAGTAATTTCTGAGGGTGTTTTCCAAATCTGGGGCCCAAGTTATGGGCCAGAATTCAGGACACTGAAAATTCTCCCCCCTTGTATTCTAAATGCAAATGTCACTTCACATTCCTACTGCCCTGTCTTTCCACTTCCTGGTTTTTGTGTTGTACACCTTGCAGCTGGAAGTAGTATAGGTTAGGCTTGTGTGAGGTTTTGCAGAACAAAACAACCAGTTAGTTGGGGTGGAGTGTGGTGTGGAAGAAAGAAATGAGTCAAATGAGACAAGTTAAGCACTGTTGGTTTCTTATTCTTCATCTCTGCATGGTGCTACTTGTTTGGAAACCTTTATTAAGGCAGGCTGATCAGACTTTGAACAGAAATTTCAGCTTTTTTGGGAAATGATGGAGTTGAATTATTTCTAGTTAGTTATTGCAGTAGAGGGTATTCCAATATTTGCTACGTACCAAAATCTTACTGAATTTGGTAATTATGATGTCCTTGAAGGGGTGGTGGTTGTGTTACAGTTCACTCAGAGCCTGAGTTGCTGTGGCAACATGCTCTTGTCCATGCATGTTGTAGTCTGGAGCTATGGATGGTGATGGTAGAGGCTGCAACGTTCCTTCCATCACGTCTGACCACGAATCTCTCCCGCTCTTAACCAGTTGCCATTGGCACATGCTGGAAGGATTTGTAGCTTGATACTCAGCCAGTTTGACTGCATTATAAATGCACCTTCCTTGGACATCAAGTCCTCAGGTGGGACTTGAATCCTGAGATTCTGGCTCAGAGGCAGGGATGCTACCCACTGCACCAAATGACCTCAGCTCTCAAACACAAATACCTCTGGAGCAAACTTTCGTAGTCAAATGTTGACTAGCTGGGTATATTTTCAAGTAAATTAATCATGCATGAACTCAAATTTTAACAAATTTATTTTCCCTTATTGTTTTAAACTGAAGCATCCTTCAGTTCTGTATTATGTATGCACCAGCCTGTCGGATGCAATGGTATTGCATTTTTAAGATTCAGAATTCCACTTTCAGGGGAAGGTATTGCTGTTCTTTTATTGGTTACAGCATTGTCACCAGGAGTTTTAATTGCATCTCTGGATTCAATTTCTATAGGTTGGGACTCGGTTTTATGTTTGGAGTTGGAGTTGGGGTGTATTCCTGATAGAGCACTTTTACTTTTGATTCATTAGTGATTATAAGGAAGTTTCCCTTGCTGAGCAATATGGGTCAGCTTGGTTTTTATTAATACTAAACTATTGACCTGTCATTGTGGGACTGTGGGAGCAACAGCTATGACTTTGTAGTCAGGAGAGATGCTTGAAATATTAAGCCTACGTGCAGGACTTAGTGACTGAATGGGTAAAACACAGTTGGCTGTGGTATTGAGACATATAGATTAGGAAGATTCTGGGTTCAGTTCATGTTTCTACTACAATAGCTTATCCACTACAATTTGGTCTTGTCATGTGTAGACTAGTATGGAAAAACTCCAGCTAGAGTTACTGCTCTTATCAAGGTCAGTGTGGTTGCTACTGGAAAGTGTAATTTTGGATGCGAGTGGGTCAGCTCAGCTGTAACTTTCTTAAATATTGGCAAATCCTGCTGATGTCATTGTCTATGCATTCATGAAGAGTGGATCTTCAAGACAGGTAGTAAATTGGTGCATCAAACATTGCATTAGATGCTTCTGTGTGGCGTAGTCTTCAAATTTCCACTAAGCTGTTGTAATACTGCATCATCACTCACCACCACCAGCCCCTTCGGCCAAAAGAAGGAAGATGTATTTGATTAGTTGCAGCCTGCTATTGCATAATACGTGGGTCTTTACCCCCTTAAAGTTTTACAGATAACTAATGGAATTGGTAGCTAAGTCATCTTCCTCCTGTTTGCTTGGCTAGGTAGAGAAACAGGATAAGGAAAATGAAAACCATCTAAATGGGGCTGAAGATATAGCACAGTGAACTTTGCTTCATGATCGAAAAGCATAAATCATTTTTCACAACAGAAATGTACTGCAAACTTATCATGAAGCAAACCAAAATGGAGAGAATTTTTGATCTTTCACTGTAACTCTTGTACTGAAATTGAGAAAGTAAAAGTGTTGGGAGGAACAACTGTTGCTACATATTCAATGTAACTCCTTTCAGGATCTCGAGGCATTTTACAGCCATTAAAGCATTTTAGAATTGCAGTTACTGTTGTAATATAGGAAGCTTGGCAGACAATTTTGCACAGCATGCTTCCACAAACAGCAATGTGATGATAACGAGCTAAACAGTTTTTAGAAGTTTGACAATTAAGTTTTGAATGGTGGGGCCTGCTCTTGTTCAAAATAGTGCCATTGAATATTTTTCCATTTGTTTGAGAGAGGCAGATGGGGCCTTGGTTTGACATCTCATCCAAAAGATGCAGCACTCACTCAATACTGCATTAACGTTTCAACCTAGATTTTGTGCTTAAGCCCCCAGAGTGGGACTTGAACTCATGATCTTCTGACTCGGGAAAGAATGCTATCAACTGAACCATGGCTGACACGTGTAGAACATGGAGCATGGAGTTTTAATCTATTAAATGCATCACTTGCCGGTGGAATAGTAGGTACTGCAGCACATGGTGTGGAACAAACCAGGAAGGTTTCAGCTTTCATCTTTCAGGTGACCTCGCCTCTGGCCACTGTGAGATGCTACTATTGGTTTTAATGTTTGTTTTAAGGAGAAGAACCAACCAGGGTCCCATTCATGATTGTTAGCCATTGACCTTTGCTGAAAAGTACGTGTGACTGGGTGTTCGTTATTCATAGCTGTGATTTAAAAAGTTTAAATAGCCTGATTTCATTCACTGGCAACTTGTATAAGGGAAAAATGCTAAAGGTTGTGAGCATCTGTGGAGCTATATCTCTGTAAGACTCAGATTTATTTTGTACCCCCACCTGTGTAGCTTTATTTTTCATAGTGTTGTCCATGCTTTCTACCCTGTTTATACTATGATGTATCTCATGGTGCTTTCACATAAATAAGGTGAAAAACCTGCATCTAGAGTCAAATGCAACTTGAACATGGTGTTTAGGATGGTGGGACTGCAATTTATTTTGTGGCCAAACTATATAAATTTTCAGAGTAGTATTGTAATTTACACATTGTTAACCAACGTGAAACTTTTAAAACATAGAGGATGTTGTGGGTAGAATTGTAAGTCACAAATCTATTCTGAAAAAAACAGTCAAACAAGTCAATCTTGCATATGTGGTTTGGTATATATTGCTGTGGATTTGCTTCATTAAGTAATGGCTGACTTCAGAGAACCCCACTACCATGCTATAGGTCAAAGCAATGCATTAGAGAAGACTAATTTTTAGTAGCTGCTAAATTCTCTTCACTTGTTTGAGTTAGAGTTCTCAGCTGAAATGTTCAAACTTCATGAGTCTAGACATGAAAGATGTTTTATAAGCTCCAGAAATAACAGTTGTAATCTATAAATAAGGAACATGCTCTGGAATACTGTGTGCGCTCCCTGTTGGGAAGGTTTTGACTTGTAAAGTTATGAATTGTTTTTGGTGGAATAAATGTTGAAGACAAATGCTGGTAACCAAGCCGAGCTTAGAATATCCAGCAATGAATGTGTAATGAAAGATCAGTGACTGCTTTTACATATTTGTAAAATATTTAAAATGTGTTTAATTTCTATTCTGTTGACAGCTTTAGTGTGTGATTGGATGGATCACTTGCTAACTTTTGTTACCCATTGATTGTCCTTTCTGGTCGTTCTGCAACTTGTGGATTCTTGGCACGATTTTACTTTTCTTGAGATATTTCAGTTGGTCCCTGTGTTGGAAGGTGGTGAGTCTGAACCCACATATGGATTTAAGTATAGTCGTAACATACTGCAATGCAATACTGAGGAAATGCTGCATTTTAGGATATCTGTTTTTTTGGATGTGAAAGAAGCCTTGTCTGCCTTTGCAAAGAAACTATTCAAAGATAAAGAGTGAGATGAAATAGCCAGTATTGGGGGGGAGGAAGGTAACTGGGATTTCATAATTGCCATTAGCTACCTAGAAAGAAAATTTCAGTCCGGCACAGATTGCTAGAGTTGAGATGTAGAAGCGCATGTTTATTGAATCTGAGAGCTTTAATGGACACGCTAGCTACCCTTTATAAATAATGTACATTCTTTGTAAAATGGATTCCCAAGAGCCTGCAGAGAAAGCATCATTATCAGACTCTTCAACCTTCTTTGAAATCCTCAATTGATTTACAGCTCAGAAATTGTGCAAAATGATACTCCAGTCTGCATCAGGTCAGTCAGTGAAAGTCAAGATGTGATCCCATTATCCCAGACATAGTAATTAACCCATTTGATTGGACATGGAATCAAACTGGCATGGCCTTCAGTGTTCTGAGCAGCGAGTGGACAATAGATTTTATTATTGATATATTTTATTAGAATATACTAGCTTAATGGATCTGATACAATAAAAAAAATTGCCTTTGACCTGTAAAAATTGACATTGGATTAGCTGACCAGCAAGGTCATGATAATTGTGTTCTTAATATTTGCCTTTGGCATGAAAAACTTTCTCAGTGTTGCACTATTGACTTTCCTGTTCAAGAGGTTTCACTTATAGACTAGCTCCTGGTCAGTTAAAGGCAAGCAAATATGATTGTACTGTGTACCTATATATTCTGTGTAGTGTAACAAATGTCTAGTAGTGAGTTACAAGGATGTTATTCAATTGAGCTGTTCTGATGTTGTGAATTGTGAGTGGCTGGTGAACATCAGCAGATCTGCAAGATTGAATTACATTCTTAAACTCACTGCCAGACTTAGTAGGCAGTGATAAGGCTCTAGTGTCAGTGCAAAGAAGGGGGGGACCCCACTGCTTTGCTTTGGAATTATGTTGGTTTCTGATTCTAGATTTACATGGCATTGGTGCAAAACAAATTATTCTGGGCCAATGTTGCGGTATAAATGCAGCTTTCCATTATATTCTAAGTGTTATACCATATTGACCATAATAATTGCTATTTTTGATAGAACACAAAAAATAGTTCATTCTCATTTGTTGATCTTAAATTCCACTGTTAAAGATTTTTTATTGATTAAACAGCATCCTTTGGGTCTTTCCGATTTTGTGGATATAATGTATGAATTCTTGTATAAAACTAGAAATTTTGCTTAGGGTTTTGGGGTTGGAAGTAGGTGGGTTCTCCTATGAGCTAAATACAGTTCACCTTAATTTATCCATCCAGAAGTACCTTACAATCCCTCACATTGTAGTATCTGCTAGTCTCTTTAAATGTTTCTGGGGTTTTTGTCTCCACTGTTTTATCTCAAAGTCTATTCAATGTGTTGACCACTTCTAAGTATTTCCTTATAAATTTGCTTTTTCCTAATTTGAACCTATATTCCCTTGTCCTAGTCTTGCAATTTGCTTTGGAGTACTCTTTTGGATTTACCTATTCGCTACCTATGACTCTTTGGAACATGAACAGCAGATTGACCGGTTTCCTGATACCTTCTTCGTGTTCAGTGACATCCTCCTGATTGCTGGTGCCTCACAAATCTCCTTACTAGCCTCTTTCAGAACTCCAAAGTAGCCTGTTGGTGGTAATTTGATTTTGGAGTCCTTTTGGCTTATTTGGCACTTCCATGTCTTTACATTGAAGTTGTTGAATTTACTTTTGTTATCTTTTGTTTACTTAGCATGTTTCTTTAGGAGAGGAGGGAGACAGTTTGCAGTGGGGGAAGCTGAAAGTATAACTGAATAAATTGCAGTGGGATGATGGTGTTTGTCCTTAATCCTTGTACGTGTATGTTGCTGGGTTAGGCGTTAAACTTATTTACACAAGTGCACTGTTCATAGATATAACGTGTTTGTGGCTGGCTTCTGAGTTGAAAACTTTACTTAATTTGCTGTGGTAGGAATTGTGCAGACTTGTTTAAAATTGCTGTTCCATTACAATGATTGAATTCATTGGTAGGCTTTGCCTGTTCGAGGAAAAAAAGCAAAAAGAAATATGGAAAAGAGGAGTAAAAAGGCACATTAAATGTTCTACCGTAGCATCTATAGCATTTTAAAAACTGGATATTTGTTATTTACCTTGCTTTGGTAGAGTAAATGCACCTCTGATCATCCTAACGAGACTTGTATGTATTAGGAGATTCTGTCACTGCATCAAGCATACCAATTGTGTGATGGTCACTGATGTGTATGGTATGATTTACAGGGCTAGGACAAATGCTAACTTTTCTTTTTATATATAAAAAGGCATATCCTTTGATAATTCTGCTGATTTTTTATCTTCACTGTTTGCAAAATCTGAACTCTGTTTTACACTGAGGTGGATGATACCACTTTTTAATAATTGTGGTTCTTGTGAACTGTATAACATGAATGAGAATATATTCTGTCTAGGGCACCCCATCAAGTTGGAAGTCTGTCCAGATATATCATCAACATAGTTATATTTGGAAGGGATCTTAACATTGAGAAATAGGAAGACAGTGAAGATAACATTAAATTTACATTTTTTTTATATTTGATGCATTTGATTCCTAACTAATATACGTGAGATTGTGTTTGTCATGACAATCATAAAGTAAACAATTTATTTAGAACATTTTCAGCTAGTCAAATTGCTGCGCTGTCTCTATATTTGTCATCTGTTTTGGCACTCAGTAGAAGCCGTTCAGTACAGCCTAGCTCACCATCATGAACCGATTAATTAGTAAAATATGTTACACAGTACTTTTTAAAAACTCTTATTATCTGATGCCACGGCAAATGGAGCGTAAGCTGAACTCTTGTCTGCAGCATTACAGTACTATACTTATTTGTTAGAAGTGTGTTTAACAAAAAAGGAAGGATTACTCGGTGAATGTTGCAACCTATCAATTTGGGGACGAGGTATGGTTTCATTGGCAAATATTCACCCCAACTTCAATGCAAATTAAAGACCACTATGTGTTTTAATTAGGCAAAATTGTGACTCTTCAAATGTCAGGGAGAGCTCAAAAAATCTAAATCCAGCTTGTCCAACCTTTTTGCCTTGGGGGCGGGGGGCACATTTCCATTTTTTTCCCCCTCACTTAAGGGGCCAATTATCAAATTTCGGAAAGATAAGTTTTGGCAAAACTTCAAACCGAATTTAAAAAAAAAAGTAATAAGAAAAGAAACAAATGCTGAGCAAAAATAAAGCAATGTCTTAGCAATAAATTAAGTGAAAAAAGAGTATTGACCAGAGTGTATGTGCCAGGTCATTCCCAGTCTTGAGGCACTCACTCACTCATAGCTACGTGGTGGGTGAGGAGGGAGGTTGTGTGTGTTGGGGTGTGTGGGTGGGAGGGGGTGTGTGGTGGGGTGGGATTGTGGGGGTGGGGGGGCTGTGATTGTGAGGGTGTGTGTGTGGGAAGGGTTGTGGGGGTGGGGGGGGGTGTGGGCGGGGGTGGGGAGCTGGGGTTGTGGGATGTGTGCGTGTGGGAGAGGATGGTGGGATGTGCGAGTGCTTGGGAGGGGGTGGGCGGATGCACAATTCCTAACTTCACCCATTCCCCCTCCGTCTCCCCACACGCACACACGCCCGCCCCATGCGCATGCACCCACCCCACGCGCGCGCACACACCACCAGCACCCCACGCACACACACACAACCCACCAACCACCAACACCCTGCGCACGTCGCACACACACACCCCAGGCGCGCACACCCCACACACACACCCCACCAATCACCCACACATTCCGTGCTCCCACACACAGTGCACGTGTGCGTGTGCGCGCTCCCCCACCCGCCCCACGCCCCCACACACCCACCATCGCCCTCCCACGCATGCTTGCGCGCACACCCACGCACTCATGCGGACGCCCCCTTCACAACTTCTCCCCCCTAGACCCGGCAAGCGCACCCACCTGCCCCAGCCCGTGCCCTGCTTGCCCTCACCTGTGGTGGTGTGTTGACTTTTTACTTAAACTGTATGTGCTGGTTGCTTCCCAATATATAAAAATAGGGATAAAAGCAAAATACTGCGGATGCTGGAAATCTGAAACAAAAATAAAAATAGCTGCAAAAACTCAGCAGGTCTGACAGCATCTGCGGAGAGGAACACAGTTGACGTTTTGAGTCCATATGACTTCATCAGAACTAAGGAAATAGAGAAATGAGGTGAAATATAAGCTGGTAGAGGGGGGTGGGACAGGTAGAGCTGGATAGAGGGCCAGTGATAGGTGGAGGCAAAGAAGAGATTGCCAAAGATGTCATAGACAAAAGGACAAAGGGGTGTTGATGGTGGTGATGTTATCTAAGGAATGTGCTAACGAGGACATTAAGGGTAGCAAGCAGGACAAGCTAGTGGCAGATGGCACTAGTGGGGGTGGGGGCAGGGGATCGAAATGGGCTAAAGGGTGGAGATAAAACAATAGATCAAAAATTTAAAAATAGGTGGGAAAAGAAAAATATATTAAAAAGTTGTAAATTATTGGAAAAAGGGGAATCAGAAAGGGGGTGGGGATGGAGGAGAGACCTCATGATCTGAAGTTGTTGAACTCAATATCAAGTCCGGAAGGCTGTAAAGTGCCTAGTTGGAAGATGAGGTGCTGTTCCTCCTGTTTGCATTGAGCTTCACTGGAACATTGCAGCAGGCCAAGGACGGACATGTGGGCATGAGAGCAGGGTGGTGTGTTGAAATGGCAAGCGACAAGGAGGTCTGGGTCATGCTTGCGGACAGACCGAAGGTGTTCCACAAAGCAGTCACTCTGTTTGCGTTTGGTCTCTCCAAGGTAGAGGAGACCGCATTGGGAGCAACAAATGCAGTAGATTAAATTGAGGGAAGTGCAAGTGAAGTGCTGCTTCACTTGAAAGGAGTGTTTGGGCCCTTGGACAATGAGGAGGGAGGAAGTAAAGGGGCAGGTGTTGCACCTTCTGCGGTTGCATGGGAAGGTGCCGTGGGAGAGGGTTGAGGTGTAGGACGTGATGGAAAATTAGGGATTCTGATGGTGAAGTGCTGCACGTAGCTAGCAAATTTACCTTTTTACTGTGATCATCCACACTGAAGTGTGTCTCCCCCTCACCCAAGTAATAGATGCAGCAACCTCCACTTCTACTTCTGTTTAACCCAAAGTTGAGATGATTTTGTGTTAGGTCCAGGATGGATGCAGGTGAAGGATGCTCATTTCAATTGCCAAAAAAGATCTTCTGGGTAGCTGAGTTAATGTATTTTGATATGCGATTCGACTCTGCATTTCACCTTCGTGTACACCACTGAAAGTTAAACCGATATTAATTTTCCGAGCTTCTGCTTCTACTGCATGGTCAGATTTAACCTGACCTTTATAAAATTAGGTGTTGTTGATTTACAAAGGGGATGCTTGAACTTCAGAACATTTCTACTGGGAATTGAAAATCATTTGATTTCTAAACAAAGCATTTATTTTAGGGCGCATTTCAGTTTTTGATAGCGAAGTATATAATTTTGTGCTAAACCTTCTTAATCTTTTTCTGACTATTTGTTTTCCCTTTGCATGTTCCTTGGAAATGCATGAGGCCTAATTGAACTTTAAAATTGACTCTGTCAATCAATGGGACCTAAATTTCAGAAATTTGTCAGAAAACATAAATTGCTTTATGTAATTTACACTTAAAATTATGCATAAATTGAGTTTCCACTATCTTTAACACTGATTTTAAAGCATTGTGCTGTAAGTTGGCCCTGCCAACAAAACTGCCTATGCCCCCAAGTGGAAAAAATGAGCATGATGAGTTTCTGATGATGTGACCACTCAAGTCAAATTAAACATTTACTTTGGGTTTAAAGTTGCTCGTAAGCATGTTTTAAAAGTTTTTAAATATTAATTACCCTGCAGTGTTGAAGCCAGTAAATTATTCAGTATAGTTTTAATTATTGTCAGTAATTTTACAATAAAGTTACTAACTGGTGGGCTAGACATTCATTAAAATCCTTACCTTTACGTGATAATAAAACTACAAGTTACCACTGTTTAGTATATCAAGGAATAAATTTACTACTGGGGGAAAAAACCAACTGTGTTGCCCAGTTACGTTGGTTCATGGAAGATTTTATATTTGTGACTATGCAAATAAGTTTGGATGGCAAGTTGAACTGTAATTTCACTTTGAAATTTGTGCTTAGATTTTTGATCGCATCCAAAGCGGAAATGCTACCCTGTGGTTTCTAACATTTTGTTTGCTTAGAAATGCTCAAATGCTGGTTTTTTTCTCCTTGGCCATGTTTACAATTCTCAGGCCAATAAGGTTAAAATAATGTGTGATTTTAAACTTCATATTGATTATGCAAATCAGATTGACAAAAGTAGCTTGGAAGATGATGTATGTCATAGTGTATTTCGGATAATTTCTTAGAGCAGCACGTTCTACTGTCAACCAAAGAGGCTATATTAGACCTGGTAATGTGCAATGATACAGGATTAATTAATGACCTCATAATGACCTCAGGCCTTTAGGTAACAGTGACCATAACATGATAGAAATCCACATTCAGTATGAGGATGAAAAGTGTGGGTCTACTAAGACTAGAACCGTACCCCTGTAACTGCCTTTATTTAAGTTTGAGGACAGAGTTGGCTAAAGTGAACTGGTAGTTTAGAAAAATGACAGGTGATCTTACTGAAACATAAGATCCTGAGGGGACTTGACAGGGTGGATTCTGAGAGGATGTTTCCCATTGTGGGGGAGTCTAGAATTAGGGTACACTGTATAAAAATTACGGGTGTTCCTTTTAAGAGTAAGATGAGAACGTTTCTTATCTCAAAGGGTTGTTAGTCTGTGGAATTCTCTTCCCCAGAGAGCAGTGGAGGCTGGTTTATTGAATATATTCCAGGCTGAGTTAGATAGATTTTTCATTGACTAAGGTGTCTAGGGTTTCCGAGGGCAGACAGGGCAATGTTGAGACCACAATCAGATCAGCCATGATCTTATTGAATGGTGGAACAGGCTCAAGGGGCTGAATGGCCTATTCCTCCTAATTCTTGTGTTCTTATTTTAATGGTTAACAGCTGCTTTCAAAGCAATATTTTAGAAAAGTGAAAATGAAATACTCCTTCAGTTTTCTTTACATTCACAATAAAAATGAAACACAACCCCACTTTAGCACCAGTCTAATGCTTTTGGGTTGTGTCGCATGGACCAGTCATAAACTATACCTTAACCCAACTTCCAAAAGGAACCCCTATGTTTTCTTTCAAAAAGCGTGTAACAGTTTTGTGATTTTTTTTTGCTGATTGTGGGCATTTTTCCTTCAATTCAATCCTTATTCTCCCTAAGCATCTCTAGTTGACTTTGGCAGATAAGTGAGGATTTTCTTTGCTTTGCAAGTTGTAAATGGTGCTTCCTGTTGGGGGTATGTCCAGCTTAGCTAGGTCTAGACAGCTTTGATTGGGAGAATGAAAACTTAGACCCCTGAGTATGTGGTGGGGTAATGATGGAGTTTAATGTATGCAACACTGTTTAGTTATTACCACTGCTAGTTTAATGAGGGTCAGAGAGCCATTCTACCCATGAGAAAATGGATACAGGAATATCTGGAGCCAAAGACCACTTCTTTCCCCTCCCCCTAAAAAAAAATTAGTCTACAGGTTCCAGTAGTGAGCCAGGAAACCTGTTCAGTTATTGACAGTGCCTTGAAGTACCAGAAATCAGTTTAGCGGTGATAGAGAATTCAAATCCCTGTTAAGAGGCCTGACTTAGTTCCTAACTTTTATCACTTCATGTTTTACATCCTGGTGGCCACGGATATAGCAGTCATTAGTTGATCATTAGTCAAATGTCCAGCATGGGATTGAACCCCCACTGGACAGACATTTGGTATTTGAATCTCCTCACAAGTGGAATCATGAGCATCACAGTCTGCTTTAAAAATGCCATTACCACCATTCCCCTGACTACAGCATGGATGCACAAGATCATCCATGAAATTATGGTTGTAGCTTCAACTTCAGCATCATGATCGTCTCCTTGTAACCAAACTTTAGGCATTTTAAAATTAAGATGTTGCTTGAACGTGAACCAATGTAGGTCAGTGAGTGCAAGGGTGATAGGGGAACGGGAGTTGGTGCAAGGGAAGACTTGGGCATCAGAATTTTGAACGACCTCTGGTTTACAGTGGATATAATGTGAGAGACCAGCAGGAGTGTGTTGAAATAGTCAAGTTTGGAGGTAACAAAGCATAAATATTTCAGCAGCAGATGCGATGAGATGGGAACAAAATTGGGCAATGTTACAGAGGTGGAAATAGGAGGCCTTAGTGGTGACGCAAATATGAGATCAGCAGCTCATCTCGGGGGCAAATGTGACACCAAGATTGTCAACAGACTGGTTTAATCTGAGACGTTGTCAGGGAGAGGGATGGAGTTAGTACCTAGCGAACAGAGTTTGTTGGGGGTGGATATGCAGAAACAATGGATTCCATCTTCCTAATATTTAATTGGAGGAAATTTCTATTCACCCAGTACTGGGTGTTAGGTAAACAGTCTGATAATTTAATTTTGCAATTTGAGAGGCGATGGTGCGGTAGAGTTGAGTGTTGTCAGCATACATCTGAAAATTAATGATGTACTTTTGGATGACATTGCTGAGAGGCAACATTATAGAAGAGAAATAGGCAGGGATCAAGGATGGATTCTTGGGGGTCATTAGAGGTAATGGTGCAGGAGCAGGAAGAGAACCCATTGCAGAATGAGCTATGAGAGTAGTCCCACTCAGTTGGACAACAGTTGGAGGAGAATGGTTGGTCAACTGTGTTAAAGGCAGAGGGCAGGTCGAGAAAGACAAGGAGAGAAAGTTTGCCTTTGTCACATTGGAGTCCATTTAAGACTGCCACAGTAACGAAACAGCTCTAATCAGAAATGGAAACCTGATGGGAGGGACTCAAACATGGAGAGTGGGCTAAAAGAGTTTTAAAATGTATTTGGGGATGAGGCTGGAGTTAGGAATGCATCCTTGGTGAACTCTAGAGGTGATCACAGAGAAATGGAAGGAGAAGGTACTGCTAAACATGCTCTATCCATAATTAGATAGGCTAGTCAAGACCAGTCTCATGATCACAGTCACAGAGAATGCGATTTGCAACTTTGGTTAGAGTAATTGTATGTAAAAATGGCGAGTTTTGATTTGCAGTGAAGTGTTGCAGTGAATGGTACAAAAGGCAGGGAATTATCCAGAGTTGCCATGAGAATTACAAACTCATTTAAGTGGCTTTCAGACACATTACTTTTCAAAATAAATGGTAATATTGATAATGACTCTGTCACTTAAAACTCAGTTGACGTGCAAAACATACAACTTCTGGTTTTCTCCAAAATGAAAGAACATTACTTGTATTCTTGCTTAGCTTTACAAGCCTGGGAGTAAATATAACTCTTCATAATATCAACTTTATAAATACACAGACCACTCCTTTAATGGTATCAGGGACTTAGACAAATCAAATCTTCTCATAAGATTTTGCTACATTCTTTACAAGTCTTAACACATTTAGAATTTTATGATTAATTAACTGCTTGCAGGTGAGACTCTGGTGATTGAACAGATGCACTGCAATCTCAAAGTTTCATAATTACTTTTGGCCAGCTTATTTAAAAAAATACACTGCAACCTTCTAAATCTACATATAGCCTTCAGGCAAATATCCAGATGCGATGGAATTTAGCCAACTATTCCCTGTTGAAATGAAGTCATCTGCACGCCTCATTTTAAGCACATTTGCTATGAGGATCCTTTCCCAGTGATTATGCATTTTAAACCAGCTTCATAAATTAATCAACTACTGCATACTTGAAATGCTTTGCAAACTTATCAGGGTAGGTGGGAAAGGAGTTGAGAACCACATCAGCTATGATCTTACTGAATGGCAGAGCAGGCTCAAGGGGCTGAGTGGCCTACTCCTAATTTGTTTGTTACGTGAATTTGAACTCATTTTTTCTACTGTTGAATTCTGAGATGGATTTAGCTAATATATGTTTTAAATGTGGTAAATATGGTTATTTTGAGCTTAAAAAACCAAGAAATAATGAGATACATTTACCTTTGTTTCAACAAGAATTCATAAAGCAAATATGGAAGCAGGGAAAATTATACGGTGAACCAATTGCATTTCAACTGAGTCTTAGGTCCACTATCAACTTTGAGAGTAGAAAAGGGGAAGAAGGGACTTTGAGATGGGATCTTAACTTTCCCCAGCTGTTCTCTTATTGCCCCTGTCCATGCCTACCCCCATTTGATTTCCACCCCTAACTCACTGTATAGGTCAAGGCATGGGCTTCAAATTGATATTTCTGAAGGATCTCTCTTCTCCCTACTTCTGCAACCTCCTGTAACTTTGTGCTGCCTCTGTTGTGTTTTGCATGCCTCCCTGTTTTCCACCTTGGGGAGCGTGCTCATTCCCAAGTTGTCCAACCTTGCTACATTTCTTCCCCTACTTAAAGAGCCACTTCAGTATGCTTTCTGTGAATTCCTCTGCTTGGGTTGGGTTATTTTTATACAAGGAACACAGCTATATAAATGTGACTTGGTATTAACCCAAAAGAGCAACCTCTTGGGCAACCTCAGATATTTCATAGATAAACATAGTCAGTTCTCGTACACCTAATTCACTAATTATTACTGTCTTTTAACTCAGTTGGAAACAACAGTAATAACTTGGATTTATATAGCACCTTTAAATAGTATAACATACCAAGGCACTTCACAGAAGTATTATCAAGCAAAATTTGATATGGGGCCAAATAGATGTTAGATCAGGTGACCAAAAACTTGGCCAAAGGTAGATTTTAAGGACCAACTTAAAGGATAAGAGAGAGTTAGAGAGGTGGAGAAGTTTTTGGAGAGAACTCCAGAGCATTGCCTCGGCAGCTGAAGGCACAGTGGAGTGATTAAAATCGGAGATGTGGAAGAGGCCAGAATTTGAGAAGTGCAGTGATCTGAAGGTTGGAGGTTTACAGAGATAGGACAGGGAGAGGCCATGGAAGGATTTGATGACAATATTGAGAATTTTAAAATCAGTGCTTTGCTGGACTGGGATCCATGCAGGCCAGCAAGCACAAGTGTGATGGGTGAACAGGATTTGGCCCCAGTTAGGATATGGGCAGCAGAGTTGTTGGGGTTGGGCGTGAGAGGTGGGAATCAGCTAGCGTTGGATTAGTTGAGTTTGGAGATAACAAAGGCATGGATAAGACGTTGAGCAGCAAATGACCTGAGGCAGGAACTTAGACAGGCAACATTAGAAGTGAAATTGGTGATCTTGGTGATAGAGAGGATATTTGGTTGAATGTTGATCTCTGGGTCTGATCGGACACCAAGGTAGCAAACAGCCTGTTTCGGACCTCAGTGATCAGGGAGGTGCATGGAGTTGGTGGCTAAGGAATGATCTTTGTGGCAGGAATCGAAAACATTGGTTTTAGTATTCCCAACATTTTAATTGGTGGAAATTTCTGCTTGTCCAGCACTGGACATCAGGGAAACAAACCTGACAGCATAGACATTATAAGGGTTGAAAGGGGCGGTGATGAGATACAGCAGGGTGCTTACAGTAAACGTGTGGAACCTGATAAGATGTGGATGAGAAATAGGAGGGCCCAAGGATAGATCCATGGGGACTTGAGTTAATGGTGTAAGAACAGGAAAAGAAGCCATTGCGTGTGATTTTCTGGCTATCATTGGATGGATGCGAATGGAACTGGGCAAGGGCAATTCCATCCAGGTGGGTGACGGGGGATAGGCATTGGAAGGAGAGTGGTGTCTCTCATGCTGCAGATCGGTAAAGAAAGATAGTTGGCCTATGGTAACAGTCCCATAGGAAGTCGTGTACAGTTTTGATAAGGACCTTTTCAGTGATGTGGCAAGGCAGAGACTTGACTGAAGGGGTGCAAACATGAAATTATGGATATGGATTGGGTGGTGATAATGCTTTCAAGGACTTCAGAGGGGAAAGGGTGATAATTTGCAAGGCTAGAAGGGGCCAAGGGTGTTCTTTTTTTGGGAGATGACAATAGCAGACAGCAGATTCTCTTTGCCTTGGACACTGTTCCTATGTCCGTAATTCTCCCTGATTGTCATCTCACTGCCCCTCTGTAATCATCCACACCTAGTTTTATAATACTTTAACTCTGGTCTGAAAGTTGATTGTTAGATCTTTGAGATATATAAAAGAATGGTATTAATTTGTAATTCTGCCAGAGTTCTCGATGCAGCTGTTGATTTTTACGCTACATCTCCTGGAAGTCTACTGTTGGGGAGGAAATTGTAATGTGGAATGTTCCTTTGAGGATTATGCAACAATGGAAAAGTGTTATGGGCAACATAATACAAGGACATCTTCCATAAATATGTTCCTAAATATGTTTCCTTTGTTAGCAATTAAAGTAGCAATCACATTACACTGTGGAAAGTTCCTCTTAGGGACCTTATAATGGTTCCATGGTAGCTGGTTGGCTTTGAAACACATCTTTCCTTCATGTAACATTGCTCATTGCTTGTTTCCCCCCCTCCTATCAAAGATGATTGCCTAGTCTTTTTAGGTAGTGTTATCGTTGTGTTTCAGTTATCCAGTAATTGTATTTGTGGGATGAAGCTTATTTTGATAATCAGAGTTAAAACCTAACTTGTAATACAAAATAAACCAAGATGCCAAGTTTCCATTGTAAAGCCATTATTAAAATAAAGGCAATGAATTGCTTATCTTGATGATGTAGTGCTGCATTGATTTTCTCCAGGAGAAATTTACAATTAATTGGATTAATTACATTCACTTTGCATTTTTAAAAGTACTATATTCAGGACTTTTATGTTGGCTTAACAAATTTATCCTCTTGGTAACTGACTTCTGCAGACTAGGGACGTCCCTGGTTTTATTCCTGGTTTGCTAATAGTTGATGTCAGTTGGGGGCCCTAGAGTGGACCTCAATCTCTGTATTGGGGGCAGGAAAATGGACAACAGTTTCTGGTTCTGACTGACAGTAGCACCATTGAATGTTGAGTGAAGACAGGATTGGATTTGACAGTGTGAGACCCTGCAGTCAAATAACCTCTGAAGAGGAAGAGCAAAAAAATATGCCTACTTAGGCAAAGTACTAGAGGGTGTCCAGTCAAATGCGAACTCTTCAAAAGTAGCATCAACAAGTGCGTGCCTTGTTGGGAAAAATTGTTGGAGAATGGAAAAGGAGTCAAAGGATGCACCAAGTCTTGCTAGTTTTAATGGTTCCCCTCTAAATCGTAGTTAGAAACACACCTCTGTGATTACTATAACCCATTGATGGATCACGCGTTGCTGATTACTTTATTTTTCCCGTCAATCTCTTTCCTGCTTTCCTTGTATTTGCATGACATCTTTGACATTGTAAAGCATCTCGAGGCACCTTGCAGGAGCAATAACAAGCAAAATTTGACACTGATCTATAAAAGGATATATTAGGCTAGGTGATCAAAAGAAAGGGAGATTTTAAGGTGATCTAACTCTTGATAGGTGAGAGATTGAACCATCTACTGTCTTGGTCTATGTGGCATGACTGTCACAGCCTTAATGAGCTAAGCCACCAAGGGAGGTCACTAATTTGATTTATATTGTGTTTAGCTGAATAGCCCAATGTTATTGCTCTTTCAGCAGGCTTGCATATTGCATAGAACTGAAGCATTAATTAAATCTTTTTAATTTGTAAATTTTGTTGCATCTCATAGCTGAATCCTCACTATGACTGAGAGGTACTAACATTTTTTGCATAAATGATGAATGAGGTTAAAAATAAGCTAATGCTCCTGAAATTTTCAGCTCACCACATCTATTTAGTTATAGATGATATTTTCAACTGAAGTTTTTGATTTACTTATGGGTTAATAGATATTAGTCATCTTATCTCTTCAGGAAAACTGTTTTGATAAAGAAATATAATGGTAAATGCTCAGTTGGTTTGAAATAATGAGGAGTTTTTGTTAGAAGTCTATCATCTCTGACTATTTGAGTATGTTTTATATTTGTTACACGTAAATCTCATTCTATATCTAACCTGAAAGTTCTTGAGCTATTATGTCTGTTTTGGCATCATTCTCGGTTGTAATTAAATAGCCTGTCATTCCTAGTGGCAGCTGGGTGTAGATCTAGGCTCCTTTTTACACCATGAATATTTCATGTACAAATGTAGTTGGGGAGGGAGTAATTGCTTTGTGGTGACCAGCATGTAGACAGTGCAAATGCTTATCGGATGAAAGTATTGCAGCTGGATATCCCATTCCGTTGTAGATTGTAGTTCTCTTGCTTTCTACCCTAGAAACTGATGATCCAAAGTAGTATTTTAAAGGAGAACGCAACCTTTGCAGCTGTGAAGAATGAGTGCTTAATTTTTTTATCTCCAGTTATGAGCTCTCAAAAATCTAATGTGCAGTTAATAACTATTTCCCTTTCCCATTCCTCCTGACTGGGAGAGGAGGTGGGGGGGGTGGGGGGTGGTGAAAGGAAAAGGGAGAAACATTGGTTTAGAGTTTGGGTTGGTAATGATGGTTGTGAAACTGTTAGTGTTCACTGTCATTACTCTGAAACTACCATAACTTCTGGCAATTGCATATGCGCAGTTAAACACAGAAATCCAGAAGTTGCTGTCAGTGAGCCCCTGTCCCCACATCACTGAAGTATTTTAGCTTAATCCCATGTGTATTTTTCAATCTTTTTCTAATTTTACAGAAAGTAAAATGAGAAAAGTGAATGCTAAAATCTGTTAGTTTCTGGTTTGCTATCTGAGAATTCACCAATGTGATTGGCTGCTTGATGACAGAGATCCCCTACAGCGAGCGCCAGAATTAAGTTCACAGGCAGGTGAAATGCTGCCACAGAGCTCACTAGATCTTTGTGAATAACTTTCTTCAAGTTCAGCAGTGAGCATCATCATTTTGCTGCTGATGGTGAAATCCGGGCCATTGTTTCACCAGTGCCAGACCTATAGCTATCCTTCAAACCCAGTTGCAACCTTCATCTCTTCCTTTCCCAGTAAAATGATTACTACATCCTGTCAGCTGTTCAGGATGACATTTGTCTTGTACCCTCTTTTTTAAAAAAAAAACCCTTTTGAATGAAAAAGGGAAATGTCAATTGTCTTTCCTATCCCTTCCACTTCTTCCTAGCTGTACCTTTGAATAAGAGCACTTTGTCAAATGACACAACTTCTCTGGGGAGACACTGAAGTTTTCTAAAAAAAAAACAGAATTACCTGGAAAAACTCAGCAGGTCTGGCGGCATCGGCGGAGAAGAAAAGAGTTGACGTTTCGAGTCCTCATGACCCTTCGACAGAACTTGAGTTCGAGTCCAGGAAAGAGCTGAAATGTAAGCTGGTTTAAGGTGTGTGTGTGGGGGGCGGAGAGATAGAGAGACAGAGAGGTGGAGGGGGTTGGTGTGGTTGTAGGGACAAACGGTGTGGTTGTAGGGACAAACAAGCAGTGATAGAAGCAGATCATCAAAAGATGTCAACGACAATAGTACAATAGAACACATAGGTGTTAAAGTTAAAGTTGGTGATATTATCTAAACGAATGTGCTAATTAAGAATGGATGGTAGGGCACTCAAGGTATAGCTCTAGTGGGTTTTCTTTTTATATAATGGAAATAGGTGGGAAAAGGAAAATCTTTATAATTTATTGGAAAAAAAAAAGAAGGGGGAAACAGAAAGGGGGTGGGGATGGGGGAGGGAGCTCACGACCTAAAGTTGTTGAATTCAATATTCAGTCCGGAAGGCTGTAAAGTCCCTAGTCGGAAGATGAGGTGTTGTTCCTCCAGTTTGCGTTGGGCTTCACTGGAACAATGCAGCATGCCAAGGACAGACATGTGGGCAAGAGAGCAGGGTGGAGTGTTAAAATGGCAAGCGACAGGGAGGTTTGGGTCATTCTTGCGGACAGACCGCAGGTGTTCTGCAAAGCGGTCGCCCAGTTTACGTTTGGTCTCTCCAATGTAGAGGAGACCACATTGGGAGCAACGAATGCAGTAGACTAAGTTGGGGGAAATGCAAGTGAAATGCTGCTTCACTTGAAAGGAGTGTTTGGGTCCTTGGACGGTGAGGAGAGAGGAAGTGAAGGGGCAGGTGTTGCATCTTTTGCGTGGGCATGGGGTTGTGCCATAGGAGGGGGTTGAGGAGTAGGGGGTGATGGAGGAGTGGACCAGGGTGTCCCGGAGGGAGCGATCCCTACGGAATGCTGATAAGGGGGGTGAAGGGAAGATGTGTTTGGTAGTGGCATCATGCTGGAGTTGGCGGAAATGGCGGAGGATGATCCTTTGAATGCGGACGCTGGTGGGGTGATAAGTGAGGACAAGGGGGACCCTATCATGTTTCTGGGAGGGAGGAGAAGGAGTGAGGGCGGATGCGCGGGAGATGGGCCGGACACAGTTGAGGGCCCTGTCAACGACCGTGGATGGAAAACCTTGGTTAAGGAAGAAGGAGGACATGTCAGAGGAACTGTTTTTGAATGTAGCATCATCGGAACAGATGCGACGGAGGCGAAGGAACTGAGAGAATGGGATGGAGTCCTTACAGGAAGTGGGGTGTGAGGAGCTGTAGTCGAGATAGCTGTGGGAGTCGGTGGGTTTGTAATGGATATTGGTGGACAGTCTATCACCAGAGATTGAGACAGAGAGGTCAAGGAAGGGAAGGGAAGTGTCAGAGATGGACCACGTGAAAATGATGGAGGGGTGGAGATTGGAAGCAAAATTAATAAATTTTTCCAAGTCCTGACGAGAGCATGAAGGGGCACCGAAATAATCATCGATGTACCGGAGAAAGAGTTGTGGAAGGGGGCCGGAGTAGGACTGCAACAAGGAATGTTCCACATACCCCATAAAGAGACAGGCATAGCTGGGGCCCATGCGGGCACCCATAGCCACACCTTTTATTTGGAGGAAGTGAGAGGAGTCGAAGGAGAAATTGTTCAGCGTGAGAACAAGTTCAGCCAGACGGAGGAGAGTAGTGGTGGATGGGGATTGTTCGGGCCTCTGTTCAAGGAAGAAGCTAAGGGCCCTAAGACCATCCTAGTGGGGGATGGAGGTGTAGAGGGATTGGACGTCCATGGTGAAGAGGAAGCGGTAGGGGCCAGGGAACTGGAAATTGTTGATGTGACGTAAGGTGTCAGAGGAATCACGGATGTAGGTGGGAAGGGACTGGACAAGGGGAGAGAGAAGGGAGTCAAGATAATGAGAAATGAGTTCTGTGGGGCAGGAGCAAGCTGAGACGATCGGTCTACCGCAGCAGTTCTGTTTGTGGATTTTGGGTAGGAGATAGAAGCGGGCCGTCCGAGGTTGGGCGACTATCAGGTTGGAAGCTGTGGGAGGGAGATCCCCAGAGGAGATGAGGTCAGTGACAGTCCTGGAAACAGTGGCTTGATGTTCAGTGGTGGGGTCATGGTCCAGGGAGAGGTAGGAGGAAGTGTCTGCGAGTTGACGCTCAGCCTCCGCGTGGTAGAGGTCAGTGCGCCAGACAACAACAGCACCACCCTTGTCAGCGGGTTTGATGACAATGTCAGGGTTGGACCTGAGAGAATGGAGTGCAGTAAGTTCAGAGAGAGACAGGTTAGAATGGGTGAGAGGAGCAGAGAAATTGAGACGACTAATGTCGCGCCGACAGTTCTCAATGAAAAGATCGAGAGAAGGTAAGAATCCAGAGGGAGGGGTCCAGGTGGAGGGAGAATATTGAAGATGGGTAAAAGGATCCGTTGAACTGGGAGAGGACTCCTGCCCAAAGAAGTGAGCCCGGAGACGAAGACGGCGGAAGAAGAGTTCAGTATCATGCCGAGCCCGAAATTCATTGAGGTGAGGGCGTAAGGGTATGAAACTAAGTCCTTTGCTGAGCACTGAACGTTCAGCATCGGAGAGGGGAAGGTCAGGGGGTATAGTGAATACACGGCTGGGGTTGGGACTGGAAGAAAGGGTGGGGACGGAGGGACAGGCAGGGGTGGAGGGTCCTAGATGGGTGTTGGTGTCGATGAGTTGTTGGAGCTTGCGTTCCTCAGCACTTGAGAGAAAGAGAAAAAGTTTCTTGTTGAGGCGTCGGATGAGCCGAAGGATAAAATGAAACTGGGGGCACGCGCAGCTTTGAAAAAGGGTACGGCGGTGCTGCTGGAGGGAGAGGTCGAGTGTGTTCATATGGCGGCGCATGGCACTGAGAGTGGATTTCAGAATGTGACGGGAACAACAGTCCGAGAAACGTTTTATGTCCCGGAGATACCTGTAATCCTCTACATTGGAGAGACCAAACGTAAACTGGGCGACCGCTTTGCAGAACACCTGCGGTCTGTCCGCAAGAATGACCCAAACCTCCCTGTCGCTTGCCATTTTAACACTCCACCCTGCTCTGTTGCCCACATGTCTGTCCTTGGCATGCTGCATTGTTCCAGTGAAGCCCAACGCAAACTGGAGGAACAACACCTCATCTTCCGACTAGGGACTTTACAGCCTTCCGGACTGAATATTGAATTCAACAACTTTAGGTCGTGAGCTCCCTCCCCCATCCCCACCCCCTTTCTGTTTCCCCCTTCTTTTTTTTTTCCAATAAATTATAAAGATTTTCCTTTTCCCACCTATTTCCATTATATAAAAAAAAAACCCACTAGAGCTATACCTTGAGTGCCCTACCATCCATTCTTAATTAGCACATTCGTTTAGATAATATCACCAACTTTAACTTTAACACCTAAGTGTTCTATTGTACTATTGTCGTTGACATCTTTTGATGATCTGCTTCTATCACTGCTTGTTTGTCCCTACAACCACACCAACCCCTTCCACCTCTCTGTCTCTCTATCTCTCCGCCCCGCACGCACACACCTTAAACCAGCTTATATTTCAGCTCTTTCCTGGACTCGAACTCAAGTTCTGTCGAAGGGTCATGAGGACTCGAAACGTCAACTCTTTTCTTCTCCGCCGATGCCGCCAGACCTGCTGAGTTTTTCCAGGTAATTCTGTTTTTGTTTTGGATTTCCAGCATCCGCAGTTTTTTTGTTTTTATCACTGAAGTTTTCTATTCTGATCTTGCTCTTGTGTTTTAATCCTGTTTACCATGCCTGTTTAAAAACAAATTCTCTGTCCAATAGAAGCGGCCTGTCATATGCACTAAAAACAAACTATTTGTGTAAGTGAAATATCTTGCCCTTGGCAGCTCCCAATACTGCTCTGTCACCTGGACACTCTTAGACACATTTTCCATTAATTATGAAGTGGTTTCTTCCTGAGATTTTTTTTACTTATTCATGGGGTGTGGGCCTCGCTGGCTAGGATAGCATTTATTACCCATCCCTAATCGCCCTTTTGAGAAGATGGTGGTGAGTTGCCGCCTTGAACCACTGCAGCCCATGTGGTGTGTAGCACAGGCACACTCATGGTGCTATTAGGTAGGGAGTTCCAGGATTTTGACCCAGTGACGTTGATATATTTAAAGTCAACTGCTGGTGTTCCCATGCCTGCTGCCCTTGTCCTTCTAGATGGTAGTCTTTGTAGGTTTGGAAGGTGCTGACTAAGGAGACTTGGTGCATTCCTGCAGTGCAACTTGTAGATGGTACACACCGCATCAGTGTGCATCAGTGGTGGACAGAGTGAATGTTTGTGGATGAGGTGCCAATCAAGGTGGCTGCATGGTCATGGATGGTGTCAGGTTTCTTGAGTGTTGGAGCTGCACTCATCCAGGCAAGTGGAGAGTATTCCATCACACCCCTGACCTGTGCCTTGTAGATAGTGGGCAGACTTTGTGGAGTCAGGCGGTGAGTTACTCGCTGCAGGGTTCCTAGCCGCTGACCACCTGTAGCCACAGTATTTATATGGCTAGTCCAGTTCAGCTTCTGGTCACTGATAACCCCAGGATGTTGATAGTGGGGGACTCAATGATGGTAATCTTCTTCTTATCGTGTCCACAGACAGTCTATACATGGCCCAGCCAGAACTGGACACATTTTTGCGCCTTGTTGTTGAATTCGGCAAGATCAGCAATAGTGCAGGGTTCCTCTAGCGCTAGACATTGCAGGAGATGTTGTATAGTCTGTGGCTCAGTTCCACATTCACAAGTTGTTGGGCAGGTTGTATATCCCCATTTGCTTAGTGACATCTTTGAATGACCTACACCAGTCCTAAGTCTGTTAAGGCGCTTCCAGGTTGCCCAGTTGCAATTTACTCCTGGGGGAAGGCTTTCATCCGGTAGAATTTCCATCGCTAGGGGTAGTTCGAGACTGGCGAGCTGGTCTTTCCGCAAGGCGATGTGGGCTTCAGATGGGGTTGATTGTAATAGGACAATACTGTTCATGAAGCTCTTCCTTGACTTTAGGCAGCTGGGTGTAGGTGTATGACCATTTAGAGGGTGCCTCTCATCTAGTGTTTGACGAAGTCGCTCTTTCTTGCTGGCTACGTTCTTCTTATATTGGGGGAGCGATACCCGCCAGGATATAAAGGCTGTTGGTGTTTGTTGGTTTTAAACAACCTGTGATAAGTCGGCAGCTTGCATTCAGAATGACATCCATCTTCTTAGCATGAATAGATCTTTCTCATGCAAGGCAGGCGTATTCGGCAGTGGAATAGCAAAGAGCAAGTGCACTGGTTCGTAATATTTTCAAGCTTGCTCCCCATTTTGTGCTAGTGAGCTTATTCAGGATGTTGTTTCGTGTACTCACTTTTGCCTTTGTAATGATGGGAATGCCATTGAATGTCAAGGGCCGATGGTTAGATTCTCTCTTGTTGGAGATGGTCATTGCCTGGCACTTGAGTGGGGTGAATGTTACTTGCCACTTGTCAGCCCAAGCCTGAATATTGCCTAGATCCTGCTGCATTTGCACATGGACTGCTTCAGTATCTGAGGAGTTGCGAATGATACTGAACATTTTGCAATCATCAGCGAACATCCCCACTTCTGACTTTATGATGGAAAGATGGTAATTGATGAAGCAGCTGAAACTGAACACTACTCTGAGGAACTCCTGCAGTGATGTCCTGGAACTGAGATGATTGACCTCCAACAGCCACAACCATCTTCCTTTATGCTAGATATAACACCAACCAATGGAGAATTTTCCACTTGATTCCCATTGACTCCTTGATGCTGCACTCAGTCAAATGCTGCCTTGATGTCAAGGGCAGTTACTCTCACCTCAGCTCTTGAATGTTCAGCTCTTTTGTCCATGTTTGAACCAAAGCTGTAATGAGGTCAGGAGTTGAATAGCCATGGCAGAACCCAAATGGAGCATCAATGAGCAGGTTATTGCTTAGCTAGTGCCGCTTGATAGCACTATTGATGACCCCTTCATTACTTTACTGATGATCAAGAGTAGACTGATGGGGCGGCAATTGACCAGATTGGATTTGTCCTTTTTGTATACAAGACATACCTGGGCAATTTTCCACATAGCCAGGTAGATGCCAGTGTTGTAGAATTGTTCAAAATCTACCTTATTCAACATGGTGGTAGTGCCACACAACCATGATGGAAGGTATCCTCAATGTGAAGATGGGATTTCATTTCCACAAGGACTATGCGGTGGTCACTCCTACCGATACTGTCATAGACAGATGCATCTGTAGCAGACAAGTTGGTGAGGATGAAGTCAAGTATGTTTTTCCCTCTGGTTCAACACTTAACCGCATACCCAGTCCAGCAGCTATGTCCTTTAGGACTGGACCGGATCAGTCAGTACTGGTGCTACCAAGCCACTGTTGGTGATGGACATTGAAGCCCCCCATCCAGAGAACATTCTGTGCTCTTGCCACCTTCAGTGCTTCTTCCAATTGGTGTTCAACATGGAGGAGCACTGATCCATCAGCTGAGGGAAGCACATTTCATGGTAGTCAGCAGGAGATTTCCTTCCCTTTGTTTGACCTGATACCACAAAACTTGATAGGGTTTGGAGTTGATGTTGAAGACTCCCAGGGCAACTGCCTCCTGATTATATACCACTCTGCTGCCACCTCTGCTGGCTCTGCACTGCTGGTGGGATAGGGCAAACCCAAGGATGGTGATGGTAACGCTTGGGAGATTGTAAGATGTTTCTGTGAGTATGGCTGTCAGGCTGTTGCTTGGCTAGTTTGTGAGATAGCTCTCCCAATTTTGGCACCATTGACAATCATCACTAGACTTTTAATTGCAGATTTTTATTGAATTCAAATTTTACCATCTGCTGTGGCAGGATTTGAACCCTGATCCCCTGTGTCTCTGGATTACGAGTCCATCGACAATACCACTTCACCACCATCACCTCCCGGTAACCTTTCTTCGTTCTGTGAATGCTGACTGAGCTGCAGTGTAATTGCAGCTTTTCCTGTCTGGCTTTCTCCGAGTGGACCTTACTGCAGGTTATTTTTTTCAGAACGTTTTACTAACCTCTTCTCCTTGCACTCTTAAAATGAGTGGAGAGTATCCTTAATTTTCTGCCCAATATTAAATTTTACCATGCAGGGCTGGAGAAGCTAGTTTTTGAATTTCTGATTAGAAACTTTTAATCTTTCAACAGTTAAACCCACAACTTCTAATATTGTGAACATCTCTTATAGTCTTTGCCATTAGGGGAAACTGTGATGAAGGGAATTATATAAACTTGGATAACCCTTTAGTCAGCAACAAAGCATACAATCAATTCTTTCAGATTGGCAATGCAAATATTTAATTGGTTCCTGAAGAGAAGCATAATGTAAATTGCCACAGAAATGGAGCGTCCTGACTTTCTGATTTAGGAAAGTGATTCATCTTCACAAGTGGCGTATGCAACAGAGAATAGCTTGGATTTGATCCAACCACTGTTGGATCTGTCCATAAGTAAAAGCATCGATTGGATGATTAGCATTCCAGTTTTGCAGTTTATCAAGTGGAACAAGGATCACAGTGTGGTCAAGTTCATTTTAGGAAAACCCGATCCATTCCAATTGTCTGTCAAAAGTTTTTTTTTAGATTTTGCAATTCCTTAAAAAGGTTATGTTCAAAAGTTGGGTAAAGTAAAAGTACACATTGACACAGCTCCTGGGGGCAAACCACTGTCCCTGAGTTTGTTTATAGATGTAAACATGTACTGTGCTCCATAAACACAACTTTTGCAACAGGTAAGCACATGCTGTGTTCAGAACATTAGATCCTGTATGTGCTGTTCTTCAAATGTGTGTTGCAGTGGACCAGGGTCCAACAACTACCAGGCTGCTTGAGGTTCTTTTTTCGCTAAAGTGCGGTGCTTGAAGGTTAATGCAGCCCATGGTACCCTATTTTTAAAACTTTAAGCTTGTAAATTATTGATGAGAGAATCTTTTCCTGGAGAGAATTGGTTTAGTAAATCAACCTGACCTGAGCTAATGCACACCCCTTAATAGACTTTACCATATTGATTTGTCACGAGTGTATTAGCATTTAGTAATCTAGTTTGTAAAGCATATTGGCTATGTGTTGAGCCAGAGCATTGTTACTACCATGGATTTATTTCACTTTAACTCCTTGAAACCACCATTACAGACAGAAGCCTAAAGTGGCTTAGAAACATAGATAATTGAAGCAGGAGTAGGTAATTCGGCCCTTCAAGCCTGCTCCGTCATTCAATATAATCATGGCTAATCCTCTATCTCAGCATCATACTCCTCTCTCCCCATACTCCTTGACGCCTTTAGAGTCCAGAAACCTTATCTATTTCTATCTTAAATATATTCAGTGACTTGGCCTCCACAGCCTGCGGTGGTAGAGAATTCCACAGGCTCACCACCCTCTGAATGAAGAAGTTTCTCCTCATCTCAGTCTTAAATGGCCTACCCCATATCCTGAGATTATGACCCTTGTTCTAGACCACCCCCCAGCCAGAGGAAACATCATCCCTGCATCCAGTCTGCCCACCCCTGTCAGAATTTTATACGTTTCAGTAAGATCCCTTCTCATTCTTCTAAACTCCAGTGAATACAGGCCTGGTCGGCCCAATCTCTCCTCATACGACAATCCTGCCATCCCTGGAATCAGTCTGGTGAACCTTCGCTGCACTCCCTCTATGGCAAGTATATCCTTTCTTAGGTAATACTTCAGGTGTGGTCTCATCAAGGCCCTGTACGGCTGCCGTAAGACATCCTTGCTCCTGTACTCAAGTCCTTTCATAATGAAGGCCAACATACCATTTACCTTCATAAAGGCTGCACCTGCATGCTTGTTTTCAGTGATTGGTGTACAAGGACACCCAGGTCCCTTTGTACATCAACTTTCCTAATCACCATTTAAATAATACTCTGCCATTCTGTTTTTCCTACCAATGCGGATAACTTCACACTTCCATGTTATACTGCATCTGCCAATTATTTGCCCACTCAACCTGTCTAAATCACCTTGAAGCCTCTTAAAACTCTCCTCACTGCTCATATTCCCACCAAGTTTCGTGTCATCAGCAAACTTAAAAATAATACATTTGGCTCCCTCATCCAAATCATTGATACATATTGTGAATAGCTGGGGCCCAAGCACTGACCCCTGTGGTACCCAATTAGTCACCACTTGCCACTCCAAAAAAGACCCGTTTATTTCTACTGTTTCCTGTCTGTGAACCAATTCTCAATCTGTGCCAATATGTCGCTCCCCCGAATCCCAAATGCTTTAATTTTGCATACTAACCTCTTATGAAGGACTTTATCAAAAACTTATGAAAATCCAAATACACCACATTTACTGGTTCTCCTTTTTCTATTCTACTAGTTACATTCTCAAAAAACTCCAGTAGGTCTGTCAAATATAATTTCCCTTTCATAAATCCATGTTGACTTTGTCTAATCCCATTGATTTTTTCTAAGTGTCCTGTTATCACATCCTTTATAATAGACTCTAGCATTTTCCCTACTACTGATGTTAGGCTAACCAGTGTGTAATTTCCTATTTTCTCTACTTTTTTAAATAGTGGAGTTACATTTGCCACCCTCCAATCTGCCAGGACTGTTCCAGAATCTATAGAATTTTGGAAGATGACAATCAACACATCCACTATTTCCATAGCCGCCACCTTTAGTACCCTGGGATGTAGATTATCAGGCCCTGGGGATTTATCGGCTTTCAGTCCCGCTAATTTCTGTAGCACTATTATTTTAGTAATAATTTCCTTCAAGCCCTCCTCCTCACTAGACGCTCGGTTCCCACCATTTCTGGGAAGTTATTTGTACCTTCCTCCGTAAAAATAGAACTAAAGTAGTTGTTTAATTGCTCTGTCATTTCTTTGTTCTCTATTATAAATTCTCCTGTTTTGGACTGTAAGGGGCCTACGTTTGTCTTCACTAATCTTTTTCTTTTTATATACTTATAGAAGTCTTTACAGTCTGACTTTTTTAGAATAAAAAGGAGAAAAAAAGTCTTGCACATGCACAGTGTTTTTCAAGGACACCACATATCCCATAGCACCTTACAGTCAATTAAATGCTTTGCAGTGCAATCACTGTTGAAATGTAGGAAATATTAGTGAATCTTAGTGTCAATAATAATATGTCACAATTAGCATCTAAACTACTTGACATTTTGCTCCAGAATATCCCAGTCAGACCATCAAGTGGATTGGTTGGTTTAACTAATTACCTTCCTCCTCTTCTTATCCCTCTGGTCCTTTGATCCATTTGAAGGAAGCAGTAATTTTAGTGAGGCCTTATTGGCTCAGGTAGTTCTGACTTGCTGACCTTTTGCAATTGGTATTCATCTTGTCTTTGAATATAATTAGCCAACTAAGAAAGCTAAGTAGTGCTTGTGTCAGAAATATTACTTTTCAGTCCATTGAAAGTTTGTAGAGGGTAAGCTACTTCTTAAAAAAAAACAATATTTTTTAAATTTACTAGTAAATACTGAGCGATTTAGTTGCGTACACTCTTGACGAATGATGTAAGGAAAGCGGGGATTGGGAGAGGGGAAGAAAGTCACCACTGATCCAGAATGATTGAATGTTATCACTGCTATTCAGCCAAGGTCAAAGTATTGTATTTTTTTTTAAGAGATTTTGAGAGTATATCTGATCCCTTATTTATGTGTCAAGTTGGACTGAAAAAAGAACATTTTTCTGAAAATCTATGCATGCATTTCTTTAAATATTTTCATACTTAAGATTACAAATTAAGAGGTTATTTTTATTTTCTTTGGAGACAAAGATAATGAAAAGGTGACAAATGAAATGAAATTGCCTTGCATCTGCTTATAACAATTAGATGTGATATGTGTCTGACACGTTGACTTTTAAGGTCTTTTCCCAAGAATTTCAATGTATGTGTAAGCACTATGTTGTAGGATATTGAAGTGTGTTTTTAATCAAACTATGAATAGAGAGATACAATTCATTCACGTGAAACCAAAATGGAATTTGAATCTAGTTAATTTATGCAAGTTGAGTCTTGGCATTCTAATGTCTAAAATCTTGACTGCAGTTCCAGCTGGTTAGCAAAAAATGTTTGCACTCACTAAGTGCCAGACCCTTTTTTATATCAGTGCACAGTACCTTGAAAACACATTGAGGTATTCATATTTGGAGTGATTAAATAATTAATGTTGAACATGATTCTATTTTAACCTAACTTTTCACTTTCTTGTTTTCCCTTAGATCCAGAAGAAAAATATCTGAACACATTCCAACACAGAGCTAAGAATATTTTTGCCTATGGATTTCTTTTAAAACTGAACTTTGGGACAATCCTGCCAAAAGTACGAAGCGGAATTTCATATCTCAAGACTGGATTTGATGCTTAAAACGGTACTTTTAAAAACCACTTGTTCAGAACTACTGTTGATCTCTTGTATCCAATAGCGTCCCTGCTATTGGCTTCAAAATCCGGTCGAGATGACAATGGCAAGCTTGTTCTCATTCACCAGCCCAGCTGTGAAACGCCTACTAGGCTGGAAGCAAGGAGATGAGGAAGAAAAGTGGGCAGAAAAAGCTGTTGATGCACTAGTGAAAAAACTTAAGAAGAAAAAGGGAGCTATGGAGGAGTTGGAGAAGGCATTAAGCAGTCCAGGTCAGCCTAGTAATTGTGTCACTATTCCCCGCTCTCTAGATGGTCGTCTTCAGGTATCGCATCGAAAGGGTCTACCGCATGTAATTTACTGCCGTGTGTGGCGTTGGCCGGATCTTCAAAGTCATCATGAACTGAAACCACTCGAGTGTTGTGAATTTCCATTTGGCTCAAAGCAGAAAGAGGTCTGCATTAATCCATACCACTACAAACGAGTAGAAAGTCCTGGTAGGTCTCTTTGTCAATCCTTAAGTATGGTAAACAGAATATTAATTACTGAAAGCATATGATATGGACAAAACCTACAGTAGCAGATAAAATTTTCTCTCAGTTGGCAATAAGTGCTTTAGCTGAAATCTGTATTCTGGTTGTTACCATTTTGCAAGACTTTCATAGTATTAATCGAGCTAATTCGTGGATATTTTTATTCTTAATTAGAGTAGATATTTGGATTACAACTCTTAATGTGCACTTAAGCTTAAATATAATTTCATTTTTGTTACCTTTATATTAAATACTACTAGGGATGAGTTTCCACAGGGGTTCTCCTGGTTGTTTACCTTCGTTTTGGAGGAAGCATTGTGGAAGCCCTGAAATAAAGCAATGCAAGCCATTTTTGCAGGGTTTCCATGGCATGGGTGCTTAACAGTACTGTGTGCAGTTAAGGTGGCTTATATACTTGCATTGGTAACAGTTCAGGGAAGGCTCACTAGATTGATTCCTGGAGGAAGGGGTTGTCTTATGTGGAAAGGTTGAACAGGTTGGGCCTATACTCAGTGAAGTTTAGAAGAATGAGAGGCAATCTTATTGAAACATGTAAGATTCTGAGACAGTGGATGGTGGGAGGATGTTTTCCCCTTGTCAGAGAGACTATAATTAGGAGACATAGTTTAAAAATAGGGGGCCTCCCATTTTTGATGGAGATAATGAGGAATTTCTTCTGAGTTGTTAGTCTGTGGATTTCTCGATACCAGAGCGTGATGGAGGCTGTGTCATTGATTATACTCAAGGCTGAGTTCGACAGATTTTTGATCGACCCAGGAGTCGAGGCTTATGGGGGAAGGCGGGAAGGAGGACTTGGGTGCTCTGATTATTGAATGGCAGATCAGTCTCAAGGCACAAAATGGCCTATCTGTCCCATTTCCTGTGTGCTTACAAGTTAAGGTGGACAAGTGGGAGAACTTCTGTATGCATACTTTTTGTGCTGCAAAATAAGGTGCAACAAACCATCATGTTTTCCCAATTTTAGATTGTAAACCTTTTTTTAAAAATTAACATTGGAGCTGCTTAAATGGCTAAGATGGATTTGTTACAAAAACAGAAAATGCTGCAAAAGCTCAGCAGGCCTAACAGCATCTGTGGAGAGAGAAAGAACAGAGTTAACGTTTCAAGTCTATATGACTCTTCTTTGGAGCTAAAGAGAAGGAAAGACGTCTTTACTTCTCCTTAGCTCTGAAGAAGAGTCATATGGATTTGAAACGTTAACTCTGAATTTTTTTCCCTCTGCAGGTGGTGTTGGACCAGCTGAGTTTCTAACATTTTCTGTTTTAGTTTCAGATTTCCAGCATCCGCAGTATTTTGCTTTTATCATAGATTTGTTACAGTTTGGATCCACTCCCAACTCTCTACTTATGCTCACCATAAGCAAGTTTCCATTGGCAGGTTGTGCTTCCTATGAACCAAAGCTTAAATTTTGTGAAAATGAGGTGTAGTATGCCTTGGCGTGAATAGTTCAACCACTGAATTATACTGGAAATAATATGGGAGATGCTTTAAAAAAAGTATTTTTAATGTGATGAGGGACCAGTTTATATTGCTAAGGGGCAAGAGCTCTATTTGCCAAAAAAATAGCAATGCATGACCAAGGACGTAAAGGGACAATATAAAAGTGGTGAATGGGAAAAATACAAAGAAGAGCAAAGGGTGACATGGTAAGAGGTATAGAGAGGAAGTATGAAAAGAAACTAGCAAATGATATCAAAATCAATGTAAATTTTAAAAATTATTAGGAACAAGGTATTCAGGAGCAGTGTGGGCCTTGAAAATTGACCATGGTGATTTGTCAATGAAAATAAGGAATAATTATTTTGTGTCAATATTTACAATGGAGGAGCAGGTCAATGTGCTGAAAATTCCAAGGAAATTAATATTGAATCAGTGACAGGGACTCATCAAAGTTAACATAATCAAAATGACAAATCCTCAGGACAAGATTGTTTCCATCCCAGGGCTTTCAATGAAGTTTTCAAGAACATTGGGATCTTCCAAAGTTCTATCGATTTGGGAACCAGTTCTTTAGATTGGAAAATTGAGCATTGCACTCCACTGTACAAGAAAAGAGCAAGGGGAAAACCAGAGAGATTTCAGCCTCGAAAGGAAGATCAAGCACCCTACTTTTTCCACTCTGTTACATCAATGGCCTCTCCTTTATTGGTGTCAGCTGCTGCATTGGTGGTGGGCCTACTGTGGTCCTTGATCTTCCTCCTGTTGTGAACTGGTTTGTCATACAGTAAGAGTGGGAGTGTATTGGTGTGTGTGTTCTGTTGAAGGATAAGTGTGTGGTGAGAGGCCAGGAAATAGCAGATGTAGGGAAGAGGTGCCATCAATTCAGATTCTTGCTTGCAGTAGATGTAGTGTGTACAAGTGGAAGCAGAAAAAATACATTGTGTGCTGCTGCAATTGGAGGAGGGGTGGCAAGCAGGTGTGGGAGGGCTCGGTGCTGGGGCTATCGTAGTGGTGCAGGGCTATGTAGTGTGTTTAAAAATGGGCAGTCTTGTATGGTAGCTCTGGCCAAATGGTTAAAGTTCTTTCTATATTGTTGCCAGGTCTGTAGCGTGAATCTCTTAACAATAACATACTCAGCTACTGCTGTCTACTGTTGCTTGGCTATCTGTCTGGGGAGGAACAGCAGCAGCTTCTTCCTGGTCACCATCTCACTGGGACAACCAGGGATCTAGTAGTTGTAGCTCAGTAATTCAGCATTCACCAAAGAAACCTCTCCTTTTAAGAGGTGTAAGCCACTTTTAAATTGTATGTGTTGCTGGATTTTTCTCCATCCATGGCCAAGATGATGAACACAATCACGAGCAGTTCTGACAGCTCACCCATACCATGGAAATGACACATGTACTTGAAAATGCGCTTCCTCACTGCAGCAGGTTCTGGCAGGCAGAGATGATGCCTCACCATTTTCTTGCCCAATTTGGGCATAGGTTGATGATTTTTTAAGACCAAAAATATGTTGGCTTAGCACATATTTGACACTGAGGAAAGAATTATACACAGAACCAATGAAAACAAAGTGATGGAAAACTCAGCAGGCCTGACATCACCTGTGGAGAGAGAAGCAGAGTTAACATTTCGAGTCCAATTAGACTCCTGAACCAAAGAATTATATTGGACTCGAAGCATTAATTCTGTTTCTCTCTACATGAATCTACAAGACATGCTGAGTCTTTGCAGCATTTTCTGTTTTCATTTCAGATCTCCAGCATCGACAGTATTTTGCTTTTATACACAGAAGCAAGCTTAATCAGCGGCAAACTCTTATTCCAAACTGTTTTTGATACTTTGGTTTCATAATAGTTTGTTTAAATCCTTTTAGATGTCTTAGAAATCTGTGACGCCACATTGGGCACTTAATAATCCAGTGAGCCCATCTTGCTAGTTACTTGGATATATGGGGCTTGGCTTAAATAGCCAAGTGGTTATGGTACTGGGTTTGTAACCCCAAGATCAAGAGTTCAAATCTCACAATGGCAAACTATGAAACAATGTAACTTCATCTGAATAGGAACAGATGGAAATGTGTTTGTACTCAAAAGAGTTACTTGGATATATGGTTCAAGCAAATGACCTTTAGATGGGTAGCAATCTAGGCCAAAGTGTCAAAAGAAGCCTTTCATGTGACAGCCAGTATAGGGACCTTGCAAAGATTGTCTTAACATCTAACCAGTTTGCCCAATGGAAGGATTGTCTGCAAGTAATATAAATTAGGTAGGCCATACTACTCCGATGCTAGCTATTGTCACTAACGTAGATACTATGTACTTGCCTCATTTCCTTTCCTAACCCTCTACGAAGCTCTCAGACAAAATAAATCCCTTTCAGATAATGGCAAGCAGAAACCTGTTTAAATATCATTGTGTAAATATACACATTATACTGCTTATAACTCTCAAGCCAGAAAAGGACAATGACGAATTGAACAAACAGCCATGATTTCCATTTAAAAAGGAGTCCAGGCTTTGTTACATTTTAAATGAGAGAATATTGGCTAGAAAGACTAAACTGCAAGAGCATTTGTCTCATCGAGCTGAGAAGAATTCTTGCCCAGGTGGATTGCAAACAAAAGTTAGTAGTAAATGAGTAATGAGAGGTTTTCAAATAGGAGAGTTCAGATACAGATAGGACACATTCCTGTGAGAAGGAAAGGAAGGGCATCTGAAGCCAGAGCTTCCTGAATAACCAAAGAAATTAGGATGAAACAGTAGAAGGAGGCTTATGATAAATTTCAGATTCATAAGGGTCAAGAATCAAGCAGAATAGAGTGCAAATGAGAACTGAAAGAGTAAATAAAAAGGGCAAGGAAGGTGATGTTGAAGGAGCCTTGGTGAGTTGCTGCATTGTATTTTTGTATATGGTACACTCTGCTACCACTGTGCGTTGTTGAAGGGAGTGAATGTTTAAGGTGCTGGATAGGGTGCCGATCAAACAAGCTGTTTTGTCTTGAATGGCGGTGAGCTTCTTGAATGGTGAAGCTGCAAGAGGAGAGTATTCCACCGCACTCCTGACTTGTGCCTTGTACAAGCGTTGGGGAGTTAGGTGGTGAGTTACTCACTGCAGCTTCTGACCTTCTCTTTCCACAGTATTTATAAAGCTCGTTCAGTTAAGTTTCTGATCAATAGTAAACCCCTGGAATGTTGATGGTGGGGGATTTAGTAATGGTAGTGCTGTTGAATGTCAGAAAGAGAGTTAGATTCTCTCTTATGGGAGATGGTCATTTCCTGGCATTTGTGTGATGAGTGTTACTTGCCAATTATCAGCCCAAGCATGAATGTTGCCCAGGTCTTGCTGACTGAACACTGACTGCGTAAGTATCTGGGCAAACATGAATGGAACTGAACACTTGCAGTCATGAGCAAAACCCCACTGCTAACTTTATGATGGCGGAAAGGTGATTGATAAAGCAGCTGAAAATGGTTGGATCTAGGACACTACCTAGAGAAGAGAGAATCTAACCATTGCCCCATAACATTCAATGACATTACCGTCACTGAATCCCCCACTGTCACTACCCTGGGTGGGGTTAACATTGGCCATACACTAAACTAGACTAACCATATAAATATTGTGGCTACAAGAGTAGGTCAGAGGCTAGGAATCCTGCGGCGAGTAACTCACTTCCCGACTCCCCAAAGCCTGTCCACCATTTACAAGGCACAAGGCACAAGTCAGAAGTATGATGAAATACTCTCCACTTGCCTGAACGAGTGCAGCTCCAACAATACTCAAGAAGGTTGATACCATCCAGAGCAAAGGGGCCCACTTGATTGGCACCCCTTCCACAAACATAACACGCCTTCCACCATTGATGCACAGTGGCAGCAGTGTGCACCATTTACAAGATACACTGCAGTAAATCGCCAAGGCTTCTTTGGCAGCACCTCCCAAACCCACGACCACTATCATCTAGAAAGACAAGGGTAGCAGATAGATGGGAACATCACCAGCTGGAAGTTCCCCTCCAAGCCACTCACCGTCCTGACCTGGAAATATATTGCTGTTCCTTCACCATTGCTGGGTCAAAATCCTGGAACTCCCTCCCTCACAGCACTGTGGGTGTAACTACACCACAGGCACTGTAACGGTTCAAGAAGACTGCTCACCAAGGGCAATTAGGATTGGGCAATAAATGTTTGTCTAGCCAGCGATGCCCATATCCTGTAAATGAATAAAAAAAATCCTCCTGTGGCTGAGATGATTGACCTCCAGCAACCGCAACCATCTTCCTCTGCTAGGTATGACTCCCAACCAGTTGGAGATTATTCTCACTGACTGTGGTTCTACGTCTTAAATATAGTCAGTTGTTTCTTGAAATCATGTGGATTGAATCAAATTGGCTGCAAACTGACAACTATGATGCTGGGAACTTCAGGAAGAGGCAGAGATGGATCATTCATTTTGCACTTCTGGCTAAAGTTGGATGCAAATGCAGCAGCCTTGCCCTGGTGCACTGTCATGCTGGACTCCCCCATCATTTTGAGGATGGGGATACTTATGGAGCGGCCTCCTCCAAATAGTTTAATTGTCCACCACCATTCATGACTAGATGTGGCAGGACTGCAGAGCTTAGATCTGATCCGTTTGTGTGCGATAGCTTAGCTTGGTGTGTGTTGCATGCTGCTTCTGTCGTTTGGCACAGATATAGTCCTGTGCAGTCTCACCAGTTTGGTACCTCATTTTTAGGTATGCCTGGTGCTGCTCCTGGCGTATTCTTCTGCACTCTTCATTGAACCAGGGGTAAATCCCTGGCTTGATGGTAATAGTAGTGTGAGAGATATGCCAGGCCTTGAGATTTCAGATTGTGGTTGAATACAATTCTCCTGTGGCTGAAGGCCTACAGCACCATGGATACCCAATTTTGCATTGCGAGATCTGTTCTGAATCTATCCCATTTAACACCGTGGTAATGCCACACAACACAGTGGACACTATTCTTAATTTTAAAAAGGAACTATATGTCCGAAAGGACTGTGGGGTCATCGCTCCTCTGTGGGGTCATCGCTCCTATCTATAAAGCCAGAAATCCTGAGCAAGATTGATTAGCAGACATGTTTTGGATCAAGCAATGGGAAACGTGGGAAGTCACTAACAAGTTCCTTGTGACAAAACCCATCTGTCGAATGGCAGTCTCTTGAGCTACCATGACAAGAGTTGTCCTTCCTAAATAGGTTCAGGATAGGGCAAGGCCCCTATGCAGCCAACCTCCACCGCTGAGGTCTCAGTACAAATCCCTTATGCACTTGTGGAGAGACACGAAGAATGATGCACATTACTGAGGGGTGCACCCTCTACAGACTAACAGGTGAACTAAACATCTTAAACTCAGCAAATGAGGCTGTCGCATGGCTTTGGGTATTTGCATTCATTAAATAATAAGCTCTCACCAATACTGTCAGGGCAGATTCATCTGCAACAGGTAGATTTGGAGAAGATGAGGTCAAATCGGTTTTTCCTTCTTGTTGGTTATCTTACTGCCTGCCACACGCCCAATCTGGCAGCTATGTCTTTCAGGGCTCATTCAGTAGTGGCGCAGCTGGGCCACTCTTGGTAATGGGAATTGAAGTCCCCCATCCAGAGTACACCCTGTGTCCTTGCAACCCTCAGTGCTTCTTCCAAGTGGTATCCAACATGGAGGCTATTGATTCATCAGCTGAGGGAAGGCGGCAGTTGATAATCAGCAGGAGGTGAAGTTGCGGGTTGAGCTTGCAAGAGGTTAAGCCATGACTGAGGTCATAAAAAGATAAGATTTGAAGTGCAGCAGAAGATCATTTGGCCCATTGTGCCCATGCTATTTAAAAAAAATGCTATCCTATTTAATCACACCTTCTAGCTCTTGGTCCGTAGCTCTGTAGATTACTGTTCTTCAATTGCATAGACAATGTCTTATAATTGTGTTCAGGGTTTCTACTTCGACCACCCTTCAGGCAGTAGTTTCTGGCCTCTTCCACACTGGGTGAAACAAATACTCAACTCCCCTCTAATCCTTCCACCAGTTACTTTAAATCTATGACCCCCTGGTTATTGACTTTTCTGCTAAGGGAAGTAGGTTTTTTTTATTCGTTCGTGGGACATGGGCATCGCTGGCTAGACCAGCATTTATTGCCCATCCCTAGGTCGGCCTTTTACATTCTATCTGGGCCCCTTATAATCTTGTATACCTCCATTAAATCTCCCCTGTTCAATAAAAATCAATCCCAGCTTATCCAATCTTTCCTCATAGCTAAAATCCACCATTCCTGACAACCACCTTTTAAATCTTCTCTGTACTCTCTCTGATGTGATCACATCCTTACTCAATGGGTGACCAGAACTGAGCACAGTATTCTAGAAGGGGTCTAACTTATGTTTTATATGGTTCTAGCATAACCAACCATACTCTGCCTTGGCCAATGAAGGAACAAATCCTGTTTGCCGCCTTGACCACCTGTTCTAAATGTCCTTCAGAATCTTACTTTTTTTTAATGTATTCCCTTGCCTTGTTTATCCTTCTTAAATGCATTATCTCATACTTCTCCAGATTGAATTTCATTTTCCATTTTTCTGCCTACCTGACAAGTTCATTGATAACTTCCTCACCATCAACCACATGGTTAATATTCTTAACATCTGCAGACGACTTTATCATGCCCCCTACATGTAAGTTTAAATTACATCATCGATATCTATCATGAACATCAGGGACCCCAGTACTGAGTCCTGCCAGACCCCCACTGGAAACAGCCTTCCAGTCACAAAAACCCTTTGCTTCCCACTATTGAGCCAATTTTGGATCCAAATTGACACTTTTCCTTGGATCCCATGAGCTTTTAATTTACTGATCCTTAAATACTCGGAAGCAGTTTGTGTACGCGTTCAGCAAGTTACTCGAATGACTTTCAGATTTGGACTGTTAAGTGGCAAGTAATATTTGTGCCACACAAGTGCCAGGCAAGAGAGAATCTAACCATCGCCTCTTGCCATTCAGCAGCATTACCGTTGCTGAGACCCCACCATTAACATTCGGGGGGGTGGGAGTGGTAGCTACCATGTTCCTAACACTTAACTCAACCAGCCATATAAGTACTGTGGCTATCAGAGTAGGTCAGAGGTTGGGAATCCTGTGTTGAGTGACTCACCAAAGCTTGTCCATCATTTACTAGGCACAAATAAGTAATGTGATGAAATACTACCCACTTGTGTGGATGAGTACAGCTCCAACAGCACTCAAGAAGCTTGACACCATCCAGACAAAGCAGCCTGCTTGATTGGCACCCCATCGATCACTAAACATTCACTCCCTCCTGCACCGTGTGCAGTGGCAGCAGAGTGTACCGTCTACAAGAGTACTTGCGGCAACTCACCAAGGCTTCTTCCATAGCACTTTCCAAGTCTGTGACCTCTGCCATCCAGAAGGACAAGGGCAGCAGACACATGGGACGCCACCTCCTGCAAGTTCCCCTCCAAGCCACTCACCAACCTGACTTAGAAATATGTTACCATTGCTTCACTGTCGCTGGGTCACAATCCTGGCACTCCCACCCTAACAGCGCTATGGGTGCATCTACACCACAACTGCATAGGCTCATCATCTTGAGGGCAATTAGGAATGAGCAACAAATGTTGGCCTTGCCAGTGATGCTCACATACATGCAAGAATTTAAAAATCTGCCATTTGGAACCTTGTCAAAAGCCCTGCTAAGATCAATACTAACTGCATCAAACATCCTACCCTCATCGGCCCTGCTTGTTACCACCACAAAAAATCAAGTTAGTCAAACATGACCTTCCCTTAGTAAATTCATGTTGACTGTCCTTAATTAATCCATGCCTCTCTAAATTACTATTCATGCCATCCCACAATTTATTTCCTATAATTTACTCATTCAGGCAAGTGGAGAGTATTCCATCGCACTCTTGATTTTACCCACAGGTGAGGTTAGGCTGACTGGTCCACAATTACTCAGGCTATCTCTTCCTCCCATTTTAAACAATGTCAGCAGTCCTCCGGCACCAACAACTGTAGGCTGAGAAGATTGGAAAATGGTCAGAACCTCCGCTATTTTTTCCCTTTGGCACCATTAGCCCGGTGATTTCTTTCACTTTCAAACAAGTTTATACCATAATATTTCCTCTTTCACTGTTTATCCCATTTAATATTTCACTATTTAATATAACACTCCTCCTGAATGACAGTGTCTACATTGTCCCTCTTGTGAAAGTAAATACAAACTGTTCATTAAGACGCATGCCCACTTCTTGCACTCCCATACGCAAGTTACCTTTTTGATATCAAATTAGGCCAAATCTTTCCTTAATTATTTATGTATTTATAAAACATCTTTGGGTTTTCCTTGGTTTTACTGGCCAAGATTTTTCATGCCCTCTCTTTACTTACCAATTTCCTTTATAATTTTACTCTTACACTTTTGATACTCCTCTAGGTTTTCTGCAGTATTGAACTCTTGCAATGTTTTACGGACAGGCATGTCTAACTTTTAAACTCCAGTATATCTACAATGTTGTAAAAATGTAGAGGCGTTTGCTGTAAGGACTCTTCAATTTAATCTGAATTCTTAATTGTTTCTAGTTGGCAGAATCCTTAATATTTTCTGCATTTTCTAAAAAGGCTGTTTGGAGAATTTGGATCAAGTGTAATGGGTGAAATACTGGCAAGTGGAATACTTGGTTAAGGTTTCTACTGCCACTACATATTAAGACTGAAGTAGTTGTCATGATAAAATCATAGGCCTTGAAAGTGAAATAGCTCTTTTAACCATTAGGCAATGGAGCAGTTTAATTAGCATAAAGCAGACTGTCATCCCGTAGTTGTTCCAGAATGATAATAGCAATATTTTTTATACCTTTTTGCTTATCATGCTTAATGAATCTGATGACAGCTAGAAATCCAAATTGAGAAAATGTCATGGTATTTGAAGATATAGATATCATCATTCGTACTTAAATGACTTCTTTTGAAGTTGTGGAAGCCGGCTGGGAAATTGAGTTGAATCTGATTCCAGTTAATGTTTTATTCCCTTAATCAAAATGTTATAAAATTAATCATGCATTAACGAAAAAAGAATTCATTAACTTGGAAGAGAATCTGTGTTTAAATGTGCTGGAAATCTGGTATTAGCAGTGGAAATGTCATTCAGCTCAGCGTATAATTGCAGAAAAGGCTTGCTTCAGTATAATGCACTTTGAAGAAGTGGAATATCTCGTTTCCCAGAGAAAAATAGAGCCACTAACAGTCCAAGTGGTTCAGTTGTGTTCCAAAGGACAATAAATTAAAGTTCTGGACAACCTAACAATCTGCAAGAATTTTGTTCATGTTTTGTCTCCATTGGTTTCTCTGGAGTGCTAGCCAGAATCATAATAGACTGCAAATTCTTGATTCTTGTTTTCTATCCTGGATATATGGTCTTTTTTGATTAGAACCCCCCTCTCTTTCTTTGTAAGAGGGTTCAGGTGCCTTCAGTTCTCCCCCTCAAAAGTTTATGGTCTCCATACTGTTTCAGCTAAAGTGATTAGCAGCCTATAGTTACTGTAGCTGAGAATTTAGTGATGTGGGTGAGACTTATTACCTGTTTGAATTATTTTGACTGTTCATTGATTGTCTATTGCTGTACAGTGGAAAGTAAAAGAAATTTCTTTCCTCATACTGGTAAAGAGAAGGGGATCTCATTAGTTACCTGCTTGCAAAATTTATTCTGCTTTGTTTCCCCTCCCCCCTCAACCTCCCACTCCACTGCTTAACCCCAGCCTTGGGTTACAGAATGTAATTCCTCTTTCTACAATTGCTGCTGAAAGAGGGGCGTGTTGGAGCAGTATCCAGATTTATGAAGTTGAAAGGACTTGCCTTTTAAATCAGAGTATTTACCCTCCATTGAAGGCAAAAAACATTTTCCCTTTCCCAATTTCTGGGCTCCATACCTTTCACTGTGGATGTGAATATCCTGTTTGCATTGCTATTGCTGATACCCTCAGGTTGCCAAGAGGCTGCTAATGGACATTTCTCTACAAACAGAATTATCTTAACTCCCTTTGTTTCAACTTTTTCGTGGGTAGGGAAAATTTAAGATCAGAAAATGAGTAGAGTGGAGGAAACCAAGACTGCAAGACTCTAAACAAACAAATCCCAGGAATAAACTATATTTATTCCATGCTACAGAGAAATTGGTGAGATTTGTGAAAAATTGATGATCCTGAGAGTTAAATAATGGGCAGATACCAGTATGCTGTATGTAGGCTAATGTGTCAGTTTTCAAAATGGGTGATAAAACATGTTCTGTGTACATTGGTCTGAGTTCAGTACCAATAGATGTGATTAGGAGTAAACCTGAAAGTTATTAGTGCAATAATAACTTTATTAAAAACAAAAACAAAAATAAAAATACCTGGAAAAACTTTTATTAAAGCAGGTCAGCTGGATTTACAAAGAAAAATCATGTCTTGGCTTCTTAAGTGACATATCCAATGAACTGTGAAAACTGTATGACATGGTGTATCTAGGCATGTGACAAAGTTCTACACACAAGGTTATTAGTTAAACTCAGCTGAAAAATTGCGATAACTCTTGAGAATGGATAAGAAATTGCTGACCAGAAGAAAACAGCACATACTTGTTTTGAGAAGATTTGGGGGGAACAGAAGCACTGGGTGCAGTGCACCTTGGCTTGGTGTTGGGCCCATGACTGTTTCTTAATTTCATTGCTAACTTTATTCAGAAATTCAGTGCAGATTGGCAGACACAGAACTAGGAGGAACAGTTGGTGGGTAGCACAACTCTTAATTAAGTTTAACATGGACACGTGTAATAATGTACTACACATTAGCAACATTTTACATCATCCATTTCCATTAAATTCTGATATTTAGGAAAGAAGGCAAGTTGAGGTAATTAAGGATGGAAATGAATGAATGGTAACCTCTGTAATATCATCTTCATAAATAAATGGCAACACTCAGAATAATAAAAACTGGTACAAAAGTCAGGCTGTACCCAGACCAAGGGCAAGCAAAGGGATTTATGAAAAGCATTGAGCTAGTGGCCATAATTCTTGAGATGTAGTGTCACTGCCAAAACTGTAATTTATCACTCATCCCTAAGTAACCTGCGAAGGTAATGGTGGACTGCAGCCTTGTTTCACTGTAGTCTGTGTGGTAAAGATGCTATGACAGCGCTAATGGATAGGGAGTTTCAGTATTCTGATCCAATATTGAAGGAATATATATGCCCGAGTCAGAATGTTGTGTGAGTTGGAGGTGATGGAGGTCATAGGTTTAGAAGGTGCTGCTAATGCAACTTTGTGAGCTGCTGGAGTGCATCCTGTAGATAATACACGTTGGAGCCACTGTACACCTGTGAAAGAGTTCTTGGATGTTTGGACTAGTGAATGAGATGCTGATCAAGAAAACTGCTTTGTCCAGGATAATGTTGAGCTTTCTGGTGTCTGGATGAGCAAGCTCGTAACAAGTGGAAAGTACTCAATCACGATTCTGACTTATGCCTTATGGTTGAGAAACTTTGGGGAGTTGGTAGGTGAGCCAATCCTGGCAAAATACTGAGTATCTGAACTGCTCTAAAAGTCGGGGCATTAGTGTGGCTGGTCCAGTAGGCTTTCTGGTCAGTTTCTTTCTCACCCTTCCCCCAACTTCCTTTGGGGGTGTTGGGAAATCAGGTGATGCGAGTGCCATTGAATGTAAAGGAAAGGTGGTTAGACTCTTGATTGAACATAATCATTGCTTGGCAGTTGTGCAGTGTGGATGTTACTTGCTACTTAGTCCAAGCCTGAATGTTATCCAAATGTTCCTGCATTCTGGGCTGGATTGTTTTATTTTCTGAAAAAGTGTAAATAAAGAAGAGACTTGCATTTATATAGCAAGTTATGTGAGCTCAAGACACCCCACAATGTTTTACAGCCAATGAAGTACTTTCAAAATGCTCTTTTTGTTTGTCCTAAGGAACTCCAGTGATTTTCTGAGGTGTGATGAATGACCTCCACTAATCCCGACTATCTTACTTTTTACACCAGCCATTGGAGAATCTTTCTCTTGATCACCTTTGACTTCAATTTGACAAGGGTTTCTAAGTGCTGCACTAGAGCAGTCAGTCAGTTCACCTCTGGAATTCAATTCTCGTCTTTCTTTGGAGCAAGGCTGTAATATAGTTTTGAGGGAATGTGGGATGCATTGCTGTGCTGGATGACCATACCTGCAAAGGCTTAGAGTTGCAGAGCTGCAGGCATTGCAAGGCGTCAAGTTGGAGGAGAGTTAACTGGACACTTTGTTCTGGTAAGCAGTCACAAGCCTTATTTTAGAACTGTAGAGTTGGTCTATGGTCAGGGACAGGAGGATGTGACTGAGAGCCAGGCAGGTATAAGGATTCAGCATGTAGTGATGGAGGAACCTCAGCCCCTGAATTTGACCAACAGTTACGAGATACTTGTACCTGTGTGGATGAGAACAAAGACTGCAGGCTGGCTGAGGAAACCATTCAGGGGTGGGCTGGGGAAGGAATGAGGTGGTGATAGGGGACGGTATAGTCAAGGAGGTAGAACTCTCTGCAGTCGTGACTGGGAGTTCTGAAGGATGTATTGTCCGCCTGATGCCAGAGTGAAGGGCATCTCCTTGGGGGGGTAGAGGAAGGATCCAGTTGTCATGGTCCAGGTAGGAACCAAAGATGTAGGCAAAACTAGGAATGACCTGTTCTGAGTGTTTAAGGAGTTGGGGTCCAAATTAAAATGCAGAACTTCAACATCTGTAATCCCTGGATTGTTACCTGAGCCATATGCAAACTGGTAAATGATCGAGCAAATTCTAGAATTAAAAGCATATCTCAAAGCGTGGTATGGGAAGAAGGGGGTTTTGATTTATGCAGCACTGAGGAAAGATGGAGCTGTTCCATTGGGATGGGCTCCACTTAAACTGGGGTGGAATGAATGTCTTGGCAAATAGTATTAATAGGGCTGTGAATGGGTTATGAAAGTAAAAGGGGTAAGGGGAGGGTTCAGGTGAAAGGAGATTTAGAAATCTAAAGAGAAGAGTTGAGACCATGAAACATTGTAGTGCTTTGGGTAAAGACAGGCAGAGTGGAACAGGTAGGGTCAGAAAGTTTAACAGTAAAAGTGCATCAGTGAACAATGCCCATGCAAGTAATAGTAGTTAGAAACTAAAATTAAGGGCTCTTTAACTGCGCAAAGCATTCACAATAAGATGGATGAACTAGTGGCACTAATAGAGATTTATGGTTTAGATCCAATCACCATTAGAGACATCACAAGGTGACCAGGGTTGGGAAATAAATATTTCGGGGTACACAATATTTTGAAAAGAGTAGCAGCCTTGAAAGTAAAGGAGGTCCATAAGGACAGTTGTGAGAAAGGATCTTGGCTCAGAAGATCAGGAAGTGAAATCATTTTGGGTGGAGATTAGGAATTGCAAGGATCAGAAAATGCTGATGGGAGTAGTTTATAGGCCCCCTAGCAGTAGTTACATGGGCAGAAGATTAAGTAGGAAATAATTAGAGCTTGTAACAAAGGCAGTGCAATAATTGTGGGGGACTTTAATCTTTATATAGACTGGACCAATCAAATTGGCAAAGGTGGTCTGAAAGATGAGTTTGGAAAATGCTTTTGTGACAGCTTCCTGGAACAAGAGGTATGAGGGCAGGAGTCGGCAAACTTTTCAACCTGGACCAAACTTTAAAACTTTACCTACCTGGACCATGACAATTGGATCCTTCCTGTCCCACTTTCATTTGGGTATGGAAATTATATTTCAGGTCACAATTGGTCAAGAAATGAAGAATTCATGTTCAAACAGGGACAGCATGTCACACTGTCCCACAACACAAATACCCTTAACACTTAAAGAAAATTAAAACTAAGCTTCTAGTTTTTTAAACACTTGAAATTATCTTAAGCTTGCTGGTAGCAGTGCCTGGGAAACTGCTGATGATTTCCAGTCAATCTGGGAGGGTTGGCAACTCGACTTCAAATGTTAGCAGCGGTTTCCTGCAAAAACTGGACACAGCCAGCAGCTGCCACTGAAAATAAACTAAGTCACATGTAATAATAATTATTTGCAGCAGATAGAATAATGCAAGTGAGGGAAATTTCTGACAGACTTTTGTTTAACAGCTTTACTGATTAAATTTATTCTACTTAGATCTGCGTCAGCAAGTTCCACCAAAATCTATTTCACTCTCAATCATTCTCCTCTGAGCATCTGAGCTGTGGTAGTTCCAAAAATTCCACCAAAATCCAGTGGCCATTTGCAGGGCCCCATTGGCATATGTAGTTCATGATATCTGGCTTCCCAATGGGAAAGACAAGCATGATGGATTACAACTCCTGAGGTGCAATGCAATGCAACTTGAGAGTCAGAGGTAAAGCTCCTAAAGGCCATAGTTTCCCCACCCCTGCCCTAAAGGAAAAGCTGTTTTAGGTGTAGTATTCTGCAGTGGGCAAGAGTTAATTAGAAATCTCATAATAAAAAATCTTCTGGATTGAGATCTATAAATGAGATGTACATTAAGTTTGAAACCGACATTCACAAGTCCCATACAAGAACCTTAAACAAAGCCAGTTACATAGGTATAAAGGGAGAGATGGCTAAGGTTGATTGGGTAAATAGATTAAAAGGTATCTAGGTAAATAAACAGTGGGAAACATTTAAAGAAACAATTCAAAATGTTCAACAAAAATAGATTCCATTAAAAAACAAAAACTCAGCAAGAAAGATCCATCTCTGACTTCCTTAGTAAGTTAAGGATAGTTTAGATTAAAATATGCTGATAATGTTGCAAAGAATAGCGGTAAGCTAGAGGATTGGGAATGCTGTAGAAGCAAAGGGCTGCCAAAAAGTTGATACAAAGGGGAAAATTAGAATGAGAGTAAACTAATCAGGAATATTAAAATATATTGAGAGCTTATCCAAGTGTGTAACAAAAAAAGAGCGACGAAAGTAAATGTTGGCTTCTTAGAGGCAGAGACAGGAGAAATTGTCATGAGAATGAAGAAATGGCAGAGACATTGAACAAAAATTTTGTCTGACTGCACAGTAGAAGTCACATACTAGAAATAGAGGATAATCCAGGGGCTAATAGGAGTGAGGAACTTAAGGTAATTAATATCAGCAGTGAAAACATATTGGAGAAACTTAAGGGAGTAAAATCTGACAGGTCACCAGGTCCCAGGGATCTATGTCCAAGTGTACTAAATGAAGTAGCTGCAGGAGATGGTGAATACGCTGGTTATGATATTCCAAAATTCCCTAGCTTTTAAAATGGTCCTAGCACATTGGAAGTTAGCAAATGTAACACTGCTATTCAAGAAAGGAAGGAGAGAAAACGGAAACTACAGATCAGTTAGCCTGACATGTCGGGAAAATGCTGGAATCTATGATTAAAGAAAGGTCTTAAAAATATACTTGCGCAATCATAGTATGATGAGACAAAGTCAACACAGTTTTATGAAGGGGAAATCAAGTTTGACAAATTTGAAAATATTTTGAGATTGTTGCAAGTAGATAATGGAGAACCAGTAGATGTAGTATACTTGAATTTCCAGAAAGCATTTGATAAGGTGCCACATGAAAGGTTAATAAGTAAGATAAGAGCTCATGGAGTTGGGGGTAATACATTAGGATGGATAGAGGATTGGTTAATGGATAGAGAGAATGATAAACGCAGCATTTGCAGTTGACAGACTCTGGCCCATGGAGTGTGCAAGGATCAGTGCTGGGGTCTCTAGCTATTTACATTTTATACTAATGCCATTGAGGAAGAGACCAAGAGTAATGTATCTAAGCTTTCTGACAAAACAAATCTAGATGGGAATGCAAGCTCTGAGGACACAAAGAAGCTGAAAAGAGATATAGACAGGTTAAGTGATTGGGCAGCAAGGTGGCAGATGGAGTATTATGTGGCAAATTATTCACTTTGGTTGTAAGAATAAAAAAGCAGATTTTTTAAAAAGTGTGAAACTTGTAAATGTTGATGACAGGCTTATGTGTACTTGTACAAGAAACATAGAAAATGAGCATGCAGGTACAGCAAACTATTAGGAAGGCAGTGACGCATTGGCCTTTATTGCAAGTGAATTGGAGTATAAGAATAAGGAAGTCTTGTTACAATTGTACAGGGCTTTGGTGAGACCACACCTGGAATACTGTGCACAGTTTTAGTTTCCATGTATAAGGAAAGACATTCTTGCATTGGAGGTGGTATGGCAATGGTTCACTACATTGATTTCTGGGATGAGTGGCTTTTCCTAAGATAAGAGTCTGAGTAAATTGGGCCAATACTCTCTGGAGTCTAGAAGAATGTGAGGTGATCTCATTGAAACGTACAAGATTCTGAAAGGGCCTGACATGGTAGACAGTGAGAGGTTGTTTCCCTGGCTAAGGAACCTGGAAATTGGGGCAGTCTCAGGATAAAGGGTCAATCATTTAGGACTGAGATGAAGAGAAATGTCTTCACCCAAAGGATTATGAATCTTTGGTATTCTCTACCCCAAAGGGTTATTAATGCTTCATCACTGGATATGTTTTCGGTATCTCAGGAAATCGAGGGATATGGGAAGCGGGCAGGAAAGTGAGTTGAGGCCGAAGATCAACGATCATGCTTGATGGACTAAATAGTCTACTGCTATTTCTTAGGTTCATCAGGACCAAAAGAACATAACTGAGCATCGGTGAGCAGGTTATTGGTGAATAAGTGCTACTTGATAGTACTATTGATGACTCCCTCCATTGCTTTAATTGAGAGTAGGCTGATTAGTACTGATTGACTAGGGTTGTGCTAGGACGTAATTGGGCAATTTTCCAGATTGATGTCAATGTTGTAAGTGTACTGGAACGGCTTGTCTACAGGCATGGCTACTTCTCGAGAATATGTCTTCAGCACTGCTGTCAGAACATTGCCGGGGGCCCCTTGTCTTTTCTATGTCCTGTTATGATCCCAGCTGAGATTACACCTGGGCAAGCCTGATCCCAGGGTGGAACCCAGCTTGATAGATCCTAAGTTTTATTTGTTTGTTTAGGTACGTGGAGAGCGGCTAGTGAATGGAGTCATCGGAGTCAGCTAATGAACTTTTAACGAAAGCAGAAAACATTTATTAAACAAGAAAAGATTAACTATATTACAATACTCCTTCACCCACAATTATACCTTTACAAATATATACAAATTTATAAGGATAACACAAGTTACAAAAGTTATCTTATACTCTAATGTCAACAGTAAGTACACAGACCATGTAAACCAAAAAAAAGGTGACCTATGGTCAGGCATACCACACTCTGAAACCAAGTGACAGGTGCCACCTCAAACAGATGCTATGGATCTCTCCTCAACTCTCCCCCCAGCCTCTTGTCCCACCATGAGCCAACCGGTCTCACTGAACTCCATCTTTCACATGAGGGTATCCAACCTCCACTCTCTAAGAACTTGCTTTGGAATCTTTTCCCAAACCAATGCTTTCTCTCAGACACCTTCCGCAAAGGTTCACCTCCAGAGTTTCGAACTATCCTTTTGACGTTCCTCTCCCCTGGGTCATCACGTGCATTCAAACTGTCTTCCATACACTCTCTCACCGATCAACAGTACCACTGCTTCACATGCCCATAGAAAAGAGTTACAGACCTTCACTTGCCTCTTTGGACCTCCTTGCCTCTCTCAAGCTGTTCTCGCTTTAAATCTGCTTTCTGCAGCTTTTGTCTCTTTAAATCTGAAGCCTTTGTCTCTGTCCCTCACTCTTAACTTTACTTAACAGGACCTTTTCCAGATTCCTGTCCTTCCTTTGACTAGAAGGTCAGCTTGGGACTTTCCACTCCCCTGGATTCTTGAGGTTTTTCTTTATTTTGGGACTTGCTATCTGTCCCCTTTGCTCCAGCCTCTCCTGGCAGCTACTTTCAAAACCAACTGAACTCAAACAGCTTCCAAAACAAGTTGTTGTTTCTAGCTTTTGTGTGTTTGTCTGTGGGAGGGACCTGCCTTTCTGGACCCCTGTTGCTAGGCAACAGCACAATTCCTCCACTCTTGTTTATCTTAGCTGCAACAGTCCTAAAAACCTCATTAGAAATGCAAGCACCTTTTAAATTTGAAATTAAAACTCAATTTGACCTTAACCAAGACACAAATACAAATCAAACTTTAATAAACTTTAAAGCTAAAACTCATTCCTAATGCCCACAAATATGAATATAGTTTAGTTAAGCTATCCCTATTTCCTAATAGTCCAGTTACTCAGCTTTATGATGGAGTGAATTGAATTGGCTGAAGACTGGCATCTATGCTGGTAGGAATCAAAGGAAGAGACCAAAAGCAGTTGTCCCTTTGGCATTTTTGGCTGAAGATGGTTGCAAGTGCTTCAGCCTTTGCAATTGTATGCTGGACTCTGCCACCATTGAGCATCCTCCCGTTAGTTGCTTAATTGTTCACTGCCATTTATGACTGGATTTGTCAAGGCTACAGAGCTTTGACCTGACCCATTGGTTGTAGCATGCTGCATCCAGGCTAGCACCTCATTTTTAGGTAGGCCTGGTACTACACCCAGCATGCTTCTCATTGAACCAAGTTTGGTCATTTGGATTACTAACAATGGAAGAATTGGTGAAGGCAGGTGATATTATGGAAGGGAAAGTAGCTGGCTGTGGTAATAGAGGGGATATGGTACTGGAAGCTCAGCTTGGTCATATAGATGCAGATGCAAATAACGGGGAGCTGGTGGCACAGTGCTAATGGCACTGGACTTTAATCTGGAGGCCCAGGCTAATTCTCTGGTGACACAGGTTCACACCCCATCACGGCAACTGGTGGAATTTAAATTCAATTAATAAAATCTAGAATATAAAGCTAGACTCGGTAATGGTAACCATGAAACTATCAGTGATTATTGTAAAAATCCATCTGTTTCACTAATGTCCTTTAGGGAAGAAAATCTGTCTTCTGTTTCTTCTGGCCTACATGTGACTCCAGATCTGCAGTAATGTGGTTAATTGTTAACTGCCCACTGAAATTGCCTAGCAAACCACTCAATTCAAGAAAAATTAGGGATGGACAACAAATGCTGGCCTCACCTGTAATGCCAACATCCCATGAACAGAATAAAAAAAATGATCTAGTTCAGCCTGAGACACTGACTAGGGAGGTAGATAGAATCGGTGGCTGGGGAAATGTGTTAGTGTTCAGGGCCGAAGGTAATGCTGCTGGTCTTCCCTTGTTTAATTGGAAGCAATTCCTGCTTATCCAGTGCTAGATGTTGGACAAGCAGTCTGACATCAGGAGGGGTTGAGAGAAGTCATGGTTGTGTATGTGGAATCTAATGTGCTTTTGGATGATGGCATTGAGATGTAGCATGTAGATGACAAATAGGAGGGAGCCAAGGATATATTCTTTAGGGATATGAGAGGAAAGGGTGGTAGAATGGTAAAAGAATACATTGCATGGGTGATTTTTTTTGCCTATAACTGGATAGGCAAGAATGGAACCAGATGTGGATAGTCTTACTCAGCTAGACAATGGAGTAGAGGCAGTTGTTACCTATAATTTCTCTATGGTAGCTGAACCTGATGCTTTATTGATTTGTACACACTGCACTTATTAAACCCGTGACCTGAAAACTTTTTTTTTGCAGATGGGGTATTATCTTTGCCTGACGTACAAAGTTCTTTCATTTTATTCGGTCCTTTTTAATCAAAATAAATGTGGATGTATAAGTATTACTGTATAGGAAGGATGAACAATTTTGAAATTCGGTATAGGCTTGATAAGATGCACTGGGTATATTGGAAATCATGCCCTGAGTTCTGTCAGCAAAACAGAATCTATATACCTAAAATATACTATTGGTGAACCATATAAATATTTGCTTTGTCATATAGAACTTGGGTATTGCTGGAAAAAAATGACATGCTGTTGAAGCTTTTTGCCTTGCACTCTCAGGCCAGACACAAGAAAGCCACATTTCAAAGAGAGCAACAGTTAATACTGCATTAAAAAAGAAAGGGTGCTGATTAGTTGGCAAGTTGACTCTGGTAGAATCATCGCCATGGAGAATGCACCAGGAAACTATTGTCCCCCGTGCTTTTGTTTAATTCAAAAAATGCACAATGCCTGGAAGTATTCTTTTTACCTGCAGAGAACAGGCCCCTGCATATGAATATACAGTAAACTGTGTGCTATCCAGCACTCTACCAACCAGAATTCCTGACGTTTCCCTGATACAAATCGACACTTTACCAACTGGAAGTAATTATGAAGTTATCCAGGACCTGTACCTGTACACTATTATTTTATAATTTAGTTTGTTTTAATGTAAAATTGGAGATTAGAAGTAAATACAGTACTGTTCTTTACTTCCTGCTTCTATATTAGTTAATGCTACAAGTATTGTGCTGTATTCCATTGGTAAACGAAATTCACTGTAAACTGGCATTTTTGATAAACCAGCACCAACCATTCACAGCACATGCCGACTGAAAAAGATTTTGCTATACGTAGCTTCTAGCAAGTGTGAGTGAGCCACATGCAAGCCTGACAATTTTAAATTGGTTGTTCATGTAATTCTTGGCACACTTGGGATTATTCAGTAAGTGCTGACTAATCATGGAATCGCAGCCAACATTAGACATTATGCTCTTGAATATTGCAAGCATGGACTGGTTGAGTACTCTGCCTATTGCGAACAGCCGAAGGAATCTGTTGTTTGATACGATTCGCCAATCGTTGGGATGTACCTGGCATCGCACTAGCAGTGAAATTCATATACCACAATACTCATTTGTGCAGGAAGCAGAATGTCTTTTTGGCCTATTGACAGCATCCTGTTAGTGGAAAATGCCATTTGTGTTGCTACTGCATAGTAGCAGCGTGAAATGGCTAGCTTCACCTGCTGCTCAAATCTTTTGAGATAACTATACTATACCCTTTCAGGGTAATTTGAGGTAGACTGGGCACTTTTCAGGTCTGAAAGTGGCGGCCTTAGGCCCACTCGTGAACATGCACAACACATATCAAGCAACGGTCTGACGGTTAGCCATTATCCTGCAGGATGGGTTTGATGGGCCCTATTTCATGTCAGCCTTGCACAGTGAGCAAATGGCTTGGGTCCTTTTTATGCAAATAAGGCCAATCTTGTAGCGCGTGGAGCTACAGGAATCCCAATGCGTTTGTTGATCAGTGAAGGTAGGCTTGCGATACAAAGTAGTGGACAACCCATTGGCAGATTTCTCAACTAGAATGTCGAGGAAAGGAAGCTACTTGCTAGAATTATGTAAGAGTGACGAGTTGCCTTTTGGCATAAATGATAGGATGCATCCTCATTGTTCACTATGTCCACATATGTTTGGGCCACCCAAGAAGCACACAAGTGACATTCCATTATGCTACATTTTACCTGTGACTGGTTCTGGGCAATATGAATTGGTCAAATGGTTGAGTGAGTTGCTAAAACTAGTTCTGAGTGAGCTTTCCGCATGCCTGGTGAAGGATTCCATCACCTTGCAAAGACTACACGTGACCTGCCTATCGACAGCAATGTTGTGTCTATGTGCTTGTTTGACATTGCGTGCCTATTCACTAGTGTGCTACTTGAAGCCGTAGATGTTTGCGCCACATCGCGATATCATGGCAATCTGGACATGCCACCATATCCTGAATTTGTATTCATTGAACTTACAAACTCAGCAACTTGTGCAGTTGAGTTCAGCTTTGATGACACAACATATGCCAAAATGGGTGGTGTTGCCATGGGGATCCCCTCTTGGCTTGGTTCTTGCCAATATCTTTGTTGGATTCCATGAGAAATGCTTTTTCAATGGCATGATCCCTAACCACCTACTGCTTACATATTTCTGATATGTAAATTACACTTTTGCTATATTTGAATCTGTAGCTGCATGGAAGAATTTCCTTGCACACCTTAACGCATTCCACCCCACACTCAAATTCACTTTTGAATGGAGCAGTCTTAATGGGCTACCTTTCCTCAATGTGCCAGTTGAGAAATTCACCAATGGATTCTCTACTGCTGTCTACCGCAAACCTACCTTCGCTGGTCAGTATAATCTTGGGGATTCCTACAGATTCATGAATTATAAGATTGTCCTTATCGGCAATCTTGTAAATAGAGTCCAAGCCATTTATCCAACGTGCAAGCTTGGCACTGAAGTAGGCCACATCAAAGCTATCCTACCGGATAATGGCTACCCTGATCAGACCAATCCTTCACTGTGTATATGGAAAACTCACTCAGCACTGGTTTTAGTAACTCATGTATGGCGGATAGTCACAAATGGGCATAAGGCTGTCACTTTCGGACTTGAAAAGTGCCCAGTCTATCTCAAATTACCCTGAAAAGATAAGGTATCTCAAAAAATTTGAGCAACAAGTATTATGGCACAGCTGATGATAAGTGCTGAGTTGCTCAAATCCCAAAGGGAAACTTGAAACAACTGCCACAACTGTTTTGCAATTTGTATATTTCTTTCGACATGCGTGCCTTGAATTCAGTGATAATAAGTCCACCAAGTCTTAAGGTTTCTTACAAAACTAAATTAAACATTTATAAATAAAAGGAATGATTTTAAGCATGTACACAGGCTGAAAAATTACTACTATGATAACTCCTAGCCCCCGAGTTAAACTAACTTCCAGTTACACTCCTGTTAAGGCAACAATAAAACACACACATTTAAACAGACCCAGGCAAAACACATACCCTGGACAGTTGAATTCAAAATGAGCTTTTCTGAGCTTTGGTTCCTTGTACACAGCAGATTGAGGCTTAGATGCTGGAAGGTTTTCACACTTGTGTTAGATCTTCAAATGCCTGCCCTTACAGGCCTTCTTTCCTTTATGCATATTTCCCCTTTGAATGCAAATTCCCATTGTTTCACTATGCCTTTGGACTTTTACCTCTAATAATAAAAAACCTATCATAGTACCAATTTTATCAGTAATTTTTGGAAAAATAAACACACTGTTTCTTAACTTCTTCTGGCTAGGTGTAACATTTCACCCTCCCTTTTGAATTCAAGCTACTCTGGTTTATTTAAAAATGCAAATGTTCCCTTTACACCTCACATTCTAAAACACATGTCCAGAAATCTCAAAACTTCTCGTTTTGTTGTAGGCATGGGGAAATCCGTGATAACCTTGACTTTCGCATCTTTCGGAGCCAACTTACCATGGCCTAGATATGTGACTTGCGCTTTTGCAAATTCACTTTTAGCCATGTTCTTCAAAGTAGCTTCTTGTAATCGATTAAATAATTCTTTCAGATATTGTAAATGCTCTTCCCACATCCGACTGAAAGCTGTCAAACCGCCAATATAAGCAGCACAATTGCTCAGACCTGCAGTTACTTTGTTTGTCAGCCTTTGAAATTTTGCAGATGCATTTTTGATATCAAATGGCATGACTTGAAACTGATATAGTCCACTAGGAATCACAAAAGCCGATATCTCCTTTGCTTTCTCTGATAATGGTACTTGCCATTATCCTCTTAGCAAGTCAATCTTTGTGATAAATTTGATTGTCCCACTTTCTCAATGTAATCTTCCAACAGTGGTATAGGATATGAATCCACTTTTGTCACTGCATTCACCTTTCTATAGTCCATACAGTTTTTGTGTTCCATCTGGTTTCAGTAGCACAGTGGGCGAACTCCAGTTACTACAACTAAACTCAATGATATCATTTCGAAGCATGAATTTGATTTGTTTCTGTACTTGTGATAACTTTGCTGGATTTAACCTATAAGGATGTTGCCCTGTCAAAGATTAAACTTCTACACATACACCATGTATAGCTAAATTTGTCCACCCCAGCTTAACCTCACAAATAACTTTGTGTGACTGCTGTAGCTTCTCCAAATCACTTTGACACTTGACTGGAAGGTAGCTCAATATGACATTTAAATTCTCAAGTTTATTATCAAATTTGATTAAAGGAAAATCAATTTCAGAATCCTGTATTTCTACCTCTTTCTCTTTATCTACCACCGCTAACAGCTCCTTTTGGTCCTCTTCCCTGCCAAAGTACTTTTTAAGCATATTTACATGATACACCCTCTGCTTCTTTCTTCTATCTGGAGTATTTATTAAATAATTTACTTCATTTAGTCTCTTTTCAACCCTTAAGGGCCACTAAACATTGCCTTGAACAAGTCACCCAGTACTGGTAACAGAACTAGCATTTTCTCCCTAGCAACAAAACTACGAGCTGTAGCTTTTCTGTTTGCCCTCACTTTCATCGTTTGCTGTGATATCTTTAAATGTTCCCTAACCAACTCACATGCTCTGTCCAATTTTTCTCTGAAATTTGATACTTAATCCAGGAGAGTAGTTGCTGAATTTTGACCCACCAATTTCTCATGAATCAATTTCAGTGGTCCCCTTACCTCATGACCATAAACTTGTTCAAAAGGACTAAAACCAGTTGATGCATTAGGGGTGCCCCTAAAGAAAATAACCAAGAATGGAATACCCCTGTCCTAATCCTATGGATAATCCTGACTATATGCCCTAATCATAGTTTTTAGAGTTTGATTCCATTTTTCCAAAGCCCTTTGTGACTCAGGATAATAAGCTGTTGACTTAAAATGTTTTTTTTGCCAAACTGTTCATTGCTTCCTTAAACAGCTGTGACATAAAATTTGAACCCTGACCTGATTGCATTTCCTCAGGTGAACCATATCTTCTAAAAAAAAAATACTTGGTCAACTCTTCCACAGTTTCCTTTATTGTAATATTTCTCAAAGGTGTTGCTTCAAGAAACCTTGTAGACATATCAATTATTTTCAGTAAGTACTGATTTCCACTTTTCGTCTTAGGAAGGGGTCCTACACAATCAATCATGACTCCAGTGAAAGGTACTTCAAATGCTGGAATTGGAATTAAAGGTGCCGGCTTAATCACTGCTTGTGGTTTCCCTTTCACATGACGTTTTACAGAATTTGACTAAGTCCCTATGCAATCCAGGCAGATAAAAATGATTTTGTACTTTTACCTGTGTTTTTCTAATTCCCAAATGTCCGCCTATTGGAATTTTATGAGCTATCCTCAGAATCCTTCTCTATATCCAAATGGTATTACAATCTGATGCACCTCCCTCCAGCTTTCATTTGCTGAAACATGATAAGGCATCCATTTTCTCATTAAAACCTTAATTACCCTTAAGGTAATAACATTCTGGAATACACTTTGTCTCTGTTTCTGAGTAAGCTATCTGATATAACTGTTATATTTGCGAATCCTTTTTCTGTAACTACCAACTGCCTTGAGTTAAACATCTCAGCTGAATTGTCTTCTGTTCTTTCCTCCTGAACAATGTTATCAAAAACAGTGCCAGCTAATTGTACTTCCACACCTCCTCCCTGCCTTTGACCTTCCTGTTTTTGTTTCAACCTATGAGCCTGTGATCTTGTTATCACACATTCTGGAAACAATCCAGGATGCGCTCTCTGTAACACTTCTGTTGAAAACACTTCTACAGGCTGCTCAACTACCATAGACATCACCCACATCTGTGACCCAGTTATATCATTACATAAAATAAATTGAACCCCTACAGTGGACAATTTTTCCACTACTCCAACAACCACCTCACCCGTTTTCCACTTATTCTTTAAATTTACCTTCCACAATGGAATAGGTTTAGTATCTTCATGAACCCCACTTATTATCACCTGTTCCTGCAATACTCCCTCTAAACAACTAATATCACTATCGCACAACATTAAGGATTGACTAGCCCCCGTGTCTCTTAAAATTTTAACACCTTTATCTACTCCACCCTATACACATGGGAAGACTTTCCCTTCACATACAAAATCTTTAAACATTTCTGCAACCTGCTCCTCAGAATTCTCTTGAGTAAATTGTGAACACATCCCCACTTCTTTACCTATCACTGTACCCCAAAAATCCCTACAATTTCCAGCACATTGACTTCATATGTCCAACTTTATTACTATGAAAACACCTCAATTTTTGAATGTCACTTCTAACCTCAGCACCTTCCTTTTTATTCTGAGAAAAAGCTTCCTGGGAATTTCCTTTTTTACCTGTACACAAACCATTGTTTCTTCCTGTGCCTGAACCTCAGAACCCCCAGTACTTTTACTTTTAGAACTTTTCTGTAACCCAATAATCCCTACAGTTTCCAGCACACTGACTTCATATGTCCAACTTTATTGCAATGAAAACACCTCAATTTTTGAATGTCGCTTCTAACCTCAGCACCTTCCTTTTTATTCTGAGAAAAAGCTTCCTGGGAATTTCCACCTGCTCCTCTTCACTGACTACCCACCTTCCTTTCACCTTCCCACTTTCTATCCTTCTCTGATTTAAAAGTGTGACGAAAAAGGTTTAGCTCTGTGAACTAACTCATAATCATCAGCTATCTCTGCTGCTTGAGTTACCATTTTAACCCCCTGTTCCTCCACATGAGTTCTCACTACCAAAGGAATTGACTCTTTAAATTCTTCCAAAAGAATTACACCTCTAAGAGCTACATATGTCATCTCTATCTTTTATTGCCCATATCCATCAGTCAAAATTACTTTTTTATACTCTTTCAAACTCAGTATAAGTTTGCCCAGGCTATTTTCTCATATTCCTAAATTTCTGCCTGTATGCCTCAGGAACCAACTCATATGCATTCAAAGCAGCCTTTTTTTACCACATCATAATTCACCGACGTTTCTTCTGACAGTGAAGCATAAACCTCATGTGCTTTACCCACCAACCTGGATTGTAACAACAATGTCCAGTTTTCCTGTGGCCATTTCATTTGTTTAGTTATCTTCTCAAATGAAGTAAAGAATGCTTTAACATCTCTTTCCTCAAACTTTGGAAGAGCTTGTGTAAATTTAAACATTCCCCCCACATGTGAGGTTAAATGTTTTATCATGATCAAAAGTTTCCTCAGCATTTGATGTCTCCTTTTTAAAATCCGACTTTTTAAGACAGTACTCTCTATCTCTTTCCTTCGTTCTCTCTTCCATTGCTCACTTTTCCCTCTGGAGATCAATTTTCCACATTTCCATTTCTTTTTGAAATAATTTCTCTTTTTCCCTTTTCTGCTGCCTCTAGTTCCAGTTTTTTTCATTTCCAATTCTTTTTCCTTTTTGTTTGCCTCCAATTCAAGTTTCCTCAGTTCATTTGCTTGTTGAAAGTTAAGCCTCTTCATTCCTAACTGAAGTCTCACTGCTTTCAGCTGTGACTCACTGGTGTCAGGTATCACTTCCAACTGTAGATGCTGTGCTATCACTTCCACCATGTCTGCTTTCTTTGCCCCTACAGGTACCCTCAACTGCAACTTATCTGCCAACTCTGTTAACTTACCCTTAGATACTTTTTGTAACCCAATCAGAGTTATAGATTCTACTTCAAAAAAAAGGTTTTAGCCATGGTTTGCAGCCTCACTACTTTAAAAATACCTCACACCAACTCCTAAATGCAAAATGCTTCTTGTAGTCGTAACCTTGAGATTCACCACTCCAAACCATTCAAGGAATATCAAATAAATTCCGATATGAGCCCCCAATTTTGTTATGGCACAGCTGATGGTAAATGCTGAGCTGCTCAAACCCCAAAGGGAAACTTGAAACAACTGTCTTGCAATTTGTATATTTCTTTCAAGATGCGTGCCTTGAATTCTGTAGTAATAAGTCCACCAAGTCTTATAGGTTTCTTACAAAACTAAATTAAACATTTATAAATAAAATAAATGATTTTAAGCACATACGTAGGGCTACAAATCACTACTATGATAACTCCTAGCTCCCTAGTTAATCTAACTCCCAGTTACACCTCCATTAAGGCAACAGTAAAACACACAGGTTTAAACAGACCCAGGCAAAGCACGCACCCTGGACAGTCGAATTCAAAGTGAGCTTTTTTGAACTTGTGTTCTTTGTAGACAGCAGATTGAGGCTTAGATGCTGGAAGCTTTTCACACTTGTTAGATCTTAAAATGCCTGCCCTTACAGGCCTTCTTTCCTTTATACATATCTTCCCCTTTGAATGCAAATTCTCATTGTTTCACTGTGTCTTTGGACTTTACCTCTCTGATAATAAAAATCTACTATGGTACTAATTTTATCAGTGATCTTTGGGGAAAAATAAACATCCTGTTCCTTAACTTCTTTTGGCTAGGTGTAACATTTCACCCTCTCTTTTGAATTCAAGCTATTTATTTAAAAATGCAAATGTTCCCTTTGTACCTCACATTCTAAAACTTCACTCATATGCACACAAAATAGCCATTTTTAGCACATCGTGATTCATCGACATTTCTTCTGACAGTGAAGCATAAGCCTCATGCTCTACCCACCAACCTGGATTGTAACAACAATGTCCAGTTTTCCTGTGGCCATTTCATCTGTTTAGCTATCTTCTCATCTCATTCTAAAACATCACCCATGTTTACCTATTTAGCATTTCAAACTTAGCTTCTCTTCTTACATCAATGCATCAGACCAGCTGTTTTTAATTCAATTAAGTTCCAACCACACAAACCGATAGACACAGACCCCTCTATTACTCTACTTTACAATAACTTCTAATAACGTTATGAAATTATTATATCTTCCTGACACAGGTGAAACTCTGTTCCATGTTGCTACAGTGCATGCGAACATATGAACGTATGAATTAAGAGCAGGAGTAGGCCATTTGGCTCCTCGAGCCGGCTCCACCAATAAATAAGATCATGGTTGATCTGAATGTAACCTCAACCCCACATTCCTGCATACCCCTGATAACCTTTCACCCCCTTGTTAATCAAGAATCTATCTAGATAAAAACAAAAAAACTGCGGATGCTGGAAATTCAAAACAAAAACAGAATTACCTGGAAAAACTCAGCAGGTCTGGCAGCATCGGCGGAGAAGGAAAGAGTTGACGTTTCGAGTCCTCATGACCCTTCGACAGAACTTGAGTTCGAGTCCTTTTAGAAAGAGGACCAGCTTATATAAGCTGGTTTAAGGTGTGTGTGGCGGGGGGAGAGAGAGAGAGAGAGAAGTGGAGGGGGTTGGTGTGGTTGTAGGGACAAACAAGCAGTGATAGAAGCAGATCATCAAAAGATGTCACAAACAACAGAACAAAAGAACACTTAGGTGTTAAAGTTGGTGATATTATCTAAACGAATGTGCTAATTAAGAATGGATGGTAGGGCACTCAAGGTATAGCTCTAGTTGGGGTGGGGAGAGCATAAAAGATTTAAAAATATTTAAAAATAATGGAAATAGGTGGGAAAAGAAAAATCTATATAATTTATTGGAAAAAAACAAAAGAAAAGGGGAAACAGAAAGGGGTTGGGGATGGAGGAGGGAGCTCAAGACCTAAAGTTGTTGAATTCAATATTCAGTCCGGAAGGCTGTAAAGTGCCTAGTTGGAAGATGAGGTGTTGTTCCTCCAGTTTGCGTTGGGCTTCACTGGAACAATGCAGCAAGCCAAGGACAGACATGTGGGCAAGAGAGCAGGGTGGAGTGTTAAAATGGCAAGCGACAGGGAGGTTTGGGTCATTCTTGCGGACAGACCGCAGGTGTTCTGCAAAGCGGTCACCCAGTTTACGTTTGGTCTCTCCAATGTAGAGGAGACCACAAGTTCAACTCAAGTTCTGTCAAAGGGTCATGAGGACTCGAAACGTCAACTCTTTTCTTCTCCGCCGATGCTGCCAGACCTGCTGAGTTTTTCCAGGTAATTCTATTTTTGTTAAGAATCTATCTAGCTCTGCCTTAAAAAATTCAAAGACTCTGCTTCCACCGCCTTTCGAGGAAGAGAGTTCCAAAGACTCATGACACTCAGAGAAAAAAATTTCTCCTCATCTATGTCTTAAATGAGTGACTCCTTATTTTTAAACAGTGACCCCTAGTTCAAGATTCTCCCACAAGAGGAAAATCCTCTCCACATTCACCCTTCAGGATCTTAAAGGTTTCAATTAAATCGCCTCTTCCTCTTCTAAATTCCACTGGATACAAGCCTAACTTTCCAGCCTTCCCTCATAACACAATCCGCCCATTCCTGGCATTAGTCTAGTAAACCTCCTCTGAACTGCTTCTAATGCACTTACATCTTTCCTTAAATAAAGAGATCAGCACTGTACACAATACTCACTGATGCGCTGTACAACTGAAGCATAATAACCTCCCTATTTTAGCAATCAATTCTCCTCACAATAAGTGATAACGTTCTATTAGCTTTTCTAATTACCTGCTGTACCTGCATACTAACCTTTTGTGATTCATGCACTAGGACACCCAGATCCCTCTGAATCTCAGAGCTCTGCAATCTCTCACCATTTAGGGAATATAGTTTTTTATTCTTCCTACCAAAATGAACGATTTCACATTTGCCCACATTATACGCCATTTCCCAGATTTTTATCCACTCGCTTAACCTAATTAAGTCACTTTGTAGCCTCCTTACACCCTCTTCACAATTTGCTTTCCTATCTATCTTTGTGTTGTCAGCAAATTTAGCCACCATTCCTTTGGTCCCTTCATCCAAGTCTAATATATAAATTGTAAAAAGTTGAGGCCCCAGCACTGATCCCTGTGGCACAGCACTTGTCACATCCTGCCATCAGAAAAAGACCCATTTATACCAACTCTTTGCTTCCTGTTAGCTAACAAATCTTCTTTCCATGCCAATATGTTACCCCCTACACCATGAGGTTTTATTTTCTGCCATAACCTTTGATGTGGCACTTCATCAAATGCTTCTGGAAATCTAAACACAGTACATCCACCGTTCCCCTTTATCCACAGCACATGTGACTCCTTCAAAGAACTCCAATAAATTGGTTAAACATGATTCCCCTTCCACAAAACCATGTTGACTCTGCCTGATTGCCTTGAATTTTTCTAATTGCTCTGCTATAACATCTTTAATAATAGATTCTAACATTTTCCCTATGACAGATGTTAGGCTAACTGGCCTAAGGTTTCCTGCTTTCTGTCTCCCTCTGTTTTTGAATAAAGGAGTTATATTTGCTGTTTTCCAATCTAGTGGAACCTTCCCTAAATCTGGGGAATTTTGGAAAATTTAAAACAGTGCATCAGCTATCTCATTAGCCTCTTCTTTTAAGACCTTAGGATGAAGTCCATCTGGACCTGGGGATTTGTCATCTTGCAGCCCCAACAATTTACTCAATACCCTGTTGGTTGTAATTTCCCCAAACTCCTACCTCCCATTTCCTGACTTACAGCTATTTCTGGGATGTTACTTATGTCCTCCGTAGTGAAGACAGAAGTAAAATACCTGTTTAATTTGTTCGCCATCTCCCTACTTTTCATTATCAATTCCCCAAATGCATTCTCTGTGTAGAACCAATGCTCACTTTGTTAACTCTTATTTAAATACCTATAAAAATTCTTATTATCCGTCTTTATATTGCTAGCTAGCCTTTTCTCATTCTCTAATTTTTCCCTCCTTATTGATCTTTTTGTCATTCTTTACTATTCTTTATATTCTTTCCAATCTTCTGACCTGCCACCCATCTTTGTGTAATTATATGCTTTTTCTTTAAGTTTGATACTATCTTTAACTTTTTTAGTTAACCACGGATGGTGGGCCTTTCCCTTGGAATTTTTCTTTCTCATTGAAATTATATATTCTGTGTATTCTGAAATATCCCTTTAAATGTCTGCCACTGAACCTCTGTTCCCTATCCTTTAACCTCATTTGCCAGTTCACTTTAGCTAGCTCTGCTTTCATGCCCTCTTGATGGCCTTTATTTAAGTTTAAAATACTAGCCTTGGACGCATTCGTTTCTCCCTCAAAATGAATGTAAAATGTAAATCATATCATCACTGCTACCTAGGGATTCACTAGAGGCTATCAATTAATCCTATCCCATTGCTCAATACCAGGTCTAGTATAGCCTACCCTCCTGTTGGCTCCAGAACATGCTGTTCTAAGAAACTAACCTGAAAACATTCTTTGAACTCTTCATTTACGTGACCGTTGCCCATCTGATTTTTCCAGTCTATATGTAGATTAAAATCCCCCATGATTTTTGCTGTACCTTTCTGGCAAGCTCTCATTATCTCCTCTTTTATACTCTATCCTACTGTGTAGTTACAATTAGGAGACCTGTACAGCACGTCCACAAGTGACCCATTCTTCATCTCAGCCTAAACTGCTTCTGCATCCTGGTTTCCTGAAGTTTGGTCATCCCTCTCTAATGTGTCAAAGCATCATTAATTAGCAGAGCCACCCCTCCACTTTTAACTTCCTGTCCTTTCTAAATATCACGTACCCTTCAGTATTCGGGTCCCAACCTATGTCATAGCTATGTCTCTGTAATGGCTATCAATAGCATGTTGCAGTAGCGACATGAATAGTATTTTCCAATACCAGGATGCTTCCATCAAGCCAAAAAGAGGTTTTGCCTATCACACATGAGTAATTGGTATATGAATTTTGGTGCTGTTGTGATGCCAGGTACATAGGCCATGCGCCCCAACGACTGGTGGCTCGTATCAAACAGCATGTCCCTTTAGCTGCTCACAATAGTCAGAGTACTAATCGTACTCAACTACCCTGTGCTTGCAAAACTCAGAATGCCATTTAACATTAGACATTATGTTCTGTGATTGGTCAGCACTTGCTGAATAATCCTCAGTTTGCTAAGAATTATACTGTATTTTCCTCCCTAAATGCCTCCACCTCTCAACCTCTTTCTTCCTTTAAGGTGCTCCTTAAAAAATACCTTTTTGAACAGGCGTTTGGGTACCTGCCCTAAAATTGTCTTAGATGGCTCAGTGTCTAATTTTGCTTTATAGCATGCCAGTGAAGCATCTTAAGGCATTCTTTTTTATGTTAAAGGCACAATATAAATAATTGTTGGTCTTCAGGTTTGCCCTTGTCAGGTGACTTATTTGGTAACATGAACCATAACGTGTGTGGAACAAAGGTAAAATTACATGCTGTTTTTCTGACCCCTGTTTTTCTGTTTTGTCTCACTCCACTTTTTGATCCAGATCCTGACTCGGAGTGGCATTTGTCCATTGCTTTTGAGGAAATCCTGAATTTAACAATGGCTGGTGATGATCCCAGGCAGTTCCTTTACTTGCTACAGAAAGATAGTGGAACCATTACAATTTGATAGCACAAATGAAAAATATGTTCATACTAAACTCCCATGATAGCTGGCGAACAAAGCTTTCCCTTGTAATTTGCAGTGTTCTGACCTCGAGCGTTTGTGAACCTCTCCTTCAGCCTCTCCTATTTATATTTATAGCAACCCCCTTAACCTTTCTCACATGCCCAAACATTGATCACAAATCAGGCCATCTCCAAACACTTCATAGTATCCATCAGCAGCCACACCCCAGATCCGCTTCCAGCTCTACTTCCTCTTGTGTCTGTGTATTAAGGAATATTTACTGATTATCATACAGAACACCAATGAAACATCTCTGTAATGTCATCACCTACAACTTTTGAACAGTTGCATGGCCATAGAAATGCTTATTTACATGAAAATTATTGTTGGCGTTGAATTCTCAGTGTGCCCTGTTTGAGACCACTACTGTACTTGCAGTAGTGTAACTCCTGTGCTTCGATGATGCTCTTCCTGAAACAAATGATTACAATCTGTCTCTTCCATGAATAGTTGAATGGTGTACTCTTCCTTCCGCACTACACCTCCCCCCCCCCCCAATTCAAATACAACCACACATTCATTTGTTGAGCCATGGGTGGTCCTCCTGCACTTCTGTGGCTGTTTATCTGCTCTTTTGCACCTTGTGGTATCTTTGCTAACAACCTGGTCATTCCCCTGCTATAGCCCCCATTAATGCTCCCTCAAGTCCAAGGGATGCAGAATGGATCATTTCTGGTGCACAGTTGGTTTAACTACCTATCAGCAGATTTGGCTGAAACACATGGAGCATTATCAGGCTTCAGTGTTCTCTGCAAAAACATATTACTGCAGGAAGATCCTGGAGAACAATGACAACGTCACCCCCTCCACCCCATCCATAGGATCTTTTCTCCACTACCAGGTGGTTTGTTAAATCGCTTTCCCCTGCCCATCCATTCTTCCACCAACAACTAGGAGGAGTTTATAGGGCTGCTTTGTCACTTGTTATCGGAATCACCCATTTAGCTGGCTTCCTTCCCAAACCAACTATTTTGTAAGGCTTCACCGGCCCCCAGCATTTTTATTCAGTTCAGCACTTCCCAAACTGGGTCACAATCCCCATTGGTGTCACAGAAACAGCAGATAGGGTCGCGAGCTCCCTCTCTTCCAAGACTGTGTACCACACCAAGGCCCAGGTGGTGTTCGGCCCAGCCATGCCCTGCTCCTCTCTTTTCTTTCTCTGAGGCATGGTGGAGGAGAACTACAGACCTGGCAGGTGAGCAGGGAGGCTTCATAATCATTCTGTGTAGGCTGGAAACCCTGAATAAGAAGCTACCTGTCCTGTGTTTGCACCAAGTGGGGCTGCAGCTGCGGGGTTTCTCCTGTTGAAAGGCCAGGTTACTGGCTGCCATATTGAGAGGGGGAAATGTGCAGCAGGGCGCTAGCATGGCTGCCATCTTTATAGGGGATAGTGTGTGGCAGGGTGCATGCTTAGCCATCCTGGGCCAAGAAGCAACAGGAGTGGGCCTTCACTGAGCCTCCTGTCTCTGGCAAATAGAGCTTGGCTGAAACCAACATAAGTACATGAAATAATAATTTTTTTACAGAGATTAAAATGAAGATTTTCATATTTATATGTATTATATGTTCTATAATGTGTAAGCTTTAATAGTTATATACTGAATGTTAGTTTGCTGCCTTATTGTTTTTGATGGCATCTGTGGTCATGCGTGTTAAAATGGGGTCACATTGGAAAATAGCTTTGGAAGCACTGCTGTAGTTGCTATCCTGTCTCTCTGTAAGCCCTCTCCAAACTCATGTCATTTGTAACTTTCAACATAGACTCCCATGCTCACTAAACTGCCAACCACTTAACTTTTCCTTCCTGATCCCCATGCTAGCTAAAATGTAAACAAAAACAAAAAATGCGGGAAAAACTCAGCTGGTCTGATGGCTTCTGTGGAGAGAAAGACAGAGTTAACGTTTTGAGTCTGTTTGACTTCTTCAGAGCTGAACTACTGACTACATCAAGATCGTACCAGAGAGTAAAGATAAGCACTGGGCTTTGAATCTCTCCAGTTTCTGCCCCTGTCACATCACACAAACTGCCTAATTAAAGACATGTCATCCTTTGTAACTGGTACCCTATCTCTCCTCTTTCATTCATACCTTTCTCACCTTTAGATTTCAACATTCAAAACATATCTTCAGCTCATCCAAAATTCTGCAGGCTCTATCCTACCTTGTGTTAAGTTCTACTTGCCCATTACTCTTGTGCTTGCTGACCTGTATTGGCTCCTATTCATTTAAGTTTCTCATGCTCGTGTTTGAATCTCTTGTCATCTTCTCTAGCCTTAAATACCTCCTAGAACATTAACTCTGACTCTTGTCTCTTAAGTACCCTGCAATTCCTTTGTCTGATCTTTGGTGACCTTCTAGGCCCATTGGTCTCCCGTTCTGTCCTAAACTTCTCCATCTCCCTCTTTTCTTTTTAAGACCCTTCTTAAAAAAAATCACCTCTTTGATCAAAGTTTTAGTCATTTCCCCTAATAGTTGCTTCGACTTGGCATCCTTTTTTTTATCTGATTAGGTTTCTGTGATGTGCCTTGGATGTTTTTCTACATTAAAGGTGTTATGTCAATGCATCTTTTCTGACTTGTTAAATTGCCGCTTTTGGGCAGTAAAGCTAATGGTGAAATGACTCTGCTAGAGTGTACTATGCAATTAGGTGGGGGAGTTACTTGCATGATAAAAGGATGCCTGAACGGATGGAGGAGACGATGAGTACTGCACATGTCGTGAGTTTATTTTTAGTAGAGGTTACGTATCCTTTATCTGTAAATCCGAAAACCGACCAGATCCGAAAACCGCAATTTTTGTGAACTTCATTGAGCTTTAGTGCAGTAGGTCTAGTTGTTGATCTGCACTGCTTACCTTGCGATATTTGTAGTGAACATATCAAAAATAAACTTACTTCAGTGATACATATTACTTTTCTAGCTATTTTATTTACTTTAGACTACACATAGCCTAGGCTTAGGCTATTGTATTGTAAGTTTATATGCAGTATCTGAAATACGAAATGCAATTGGCCCTGAGGGTTTTTGACAAAGGCTACTTGACCTGTATGCTCTTAATTGTCAGGGCTATTTGGATTTTATCTTTGCTATTAAATATTTTTCATACAGTAGAGAGCTTTTACATGATCAGTAATATTTTCGCATCCTGTCAGAGGTCACATCCTGGTCTGACAGTTACATATTTTTATTAGAATTCAAGTTTCTGAAATGGGTGTGTAATCACCCCTCTAGTATGCTCCCCTCCACTTATACTACTGCCCATGTAACATTATTCCCACCAGGGTCTCAGAGCATTGGCTACGCACTGGTATCTGTATTGTGGAAGCAAAAATCTGAAACACTATTAATCAGCAAATACCAATCCAGTGCTTCCCAAGCTGTTTCCCATTGTGACCCCATTTTCACATTTGAAAATTAACATAGCTTCCCAGATGCCAACACAAACAATGCAGCAGTTGGGGAGATATGATGGCCTAGTGGTGATGTCCCTGGGCTAGTAATCCAGAGACCCTGGCAACATTGTCAATTGTCATAAAAAGATTCTGGTTCTGAAATGTCCTTTAGGGGAGGAAATCTGCCATCCTTACCTGGTCTGGCCTACATGTGGCTCCAGACCCACAGCAATGTGGTTGGCCCTCTTAAATGGCACTCAGTTCAAGGACAGTTCGGGATGGGCAATAAATTCTGGCCTTGCCAGGGATGCCCACATCCCATCAAAGAATAAAAAAAGCAGCACGGTAACATTCAGTATATAATTAAGTTTGCATATTATAGATCAATATAAAATCATATAAATATGAAAATCTATTATAATCTATTTTGTAAAATTTTATTGCCTGTGCTTATTTAGGTTTCAATCAAGCTCTCCAAATTCTCCAGTTACAGAAGACTGTGAAGGCCCTCTCCTCTTGCTTCTTGGCCCAGGATGGTTGTGCATGCGCTCTGCTGTGCCCCCTATAAAGATGACATCCACGCATGCACCCCTGCAAATTACCCCCTATAGAGATGGCAGCCATTAGCCTGGGCCTTTCACCAGGAGAAACCCTGCAGCTGGCATGCTGCTCAGTACTAGCATGGGACAGGTAGCTTCTTATTCAGGGGTTTGCTGCCTACACAAAATGTTTATGAAGCCTTCCTGCTCACCTGCCAGGCCTGGAGCTATCCTCTGCCATGCCTCAAGAGAGGAACAGGGCAATGGCTGGGCCGGACACCGCCTGAGCCTCAGAAAGGGTTGCAGTTTTGGAGGAGAAGGAGCTCCCGAATCCATCTACTGTTTCTGCACCGGGTTGCGACCTACAGTTTGGGAAGTGATGTCCTAGCGTTTTAAAAGAAGTAGCTTCTGAGACATAGATGCATTGGTTTGATCTTCCAGAATTCCTTTGATTCTAGAATAGACCCTATGGATTGGTACGTATTTAAAGTATAGCCCCACTATTTAATAAAGGAGGGAAAGAGAAAATAGGGAACTTGTAGGTCAGTTGTCAGGGAAAATGCTAGAATCTATTATTAGAAAGGTAGTAACAGGATATGATCAGGCAGTGTCAGCATTGATTAATGAATGGGAAATTGTGTTTGACATCTGTTAGTTTTTTGAGATTGTAAATAGCAGGGTAGATAAGGGGAAACCAGATTATTACAAAAATTAGGCCACATGGGATTGGGCATAATATATTAGCATGGATTGATTAACGGACTGAAAAGTGTAGGAATAAACGGATCATTTTCGGGTTGGCAGGCTGCAACTAGCTACAAGGGTCAGTACTTGGACTCAGCTATTTACAATCTATATCAATGACTTAGGTAAGGGGACAGAATGTAAAAGCAAAAAACTGCAGATGCTGGAAATCCAAAACAAAAATAAAAATACCTGGAAAATCTCAGCAGGTCTGACAGCATTTGCGGAGAGGAACACAGTCAACATTTCGAGTCCGTATGACTCTTCAACAGGGACAGAATGTATTGTTTTCCAAGTTTGCTGATGATGATAATGTTAGTTGGGAAAGTAAGCTTTGAGGAGAACGCAAAGAGGCTGAAGAAGGCGATAGACAGATTAAATGAATGGGTAATGATATGGTAGATGGAATATAATGTAGAGAAATGTGAAGTTACCCACTTTGGGAGGAAAAGTAGAAAAGCAGAATGTTTTTTAAATGGTGAAAGACTGGGAAATGTTAGTGTTCGGATGCATCTGGGTGTTCTTGTACACCAATCACAAGCATACGGGACAGCAAGCAATTAGAAAGGCAAGTAATTAGAAGTGGTATATTGACCTTTATTACAAAGGGGTTGGAATACAAGTGTGAATAAATCTTACCACAATTATATAGGGCCTTGACGAGACCATACCTGGAATACTATATACCTTTTTGTCTCCTTACCAAAGGAAGGGCATACTTGTCTTGGAGGATATGCAGCAAGGTTCACCTGACGATTCTTGGGATGAAGAGATTGTCCCATGAGAAGAGATTGAGTAGCCTAGTCATATATTTGCCAGAGTTTAGAAGAATCAGAGGTAATTTCATCAAAATGTATAAAATCCTAAGGAGTTTGACAGGGTAAATAATGGGAGAATGTTCCTCTTGGTTGGGGAGTATAGAATTAGGGCTCTCAGACTCTGCTAAGGGATTGGCCATTTAGGACCCAGGTGAGAAATTTCATTGCTCAGAAGTGTGAACCTTCAGAATTCACCACCCCAGAGAGCTTTGGATGCTCGGTTGTCGAGTATATTGAAGTGAGAGATTGAGAAGTATTTTTGGTGACTAAGAGAATTGAAGGATATGGGGATATAGTGCAAGAAGGTGTAACAGAAGAATGGATCAACCATGATCTTATTAAGCAGCAGAGCAGACTCGAAGGACAGAATGGCACATACTCCTACTAATTGTTATGTTTGTAGAATTAGCTGTTTGTGTTGTAACTTCTATGTTTATGGCTTGTCCTGTTCAGTTTCTGGTTAGTGGTAACCCCAGGATGTTGAAAGTGGGGGATTCAGTGATGGTAATGCCATTGAATGTCAACATTTTGGGGTTACCATTGACCAGAAGCTGATTTGGGCTAAGTATATAAATACTGTGGCTACAAGAGCAGGTCAGAGGCTAGGAATCCTGTGGTGAGTTGACTTGCCTCCTGACTCTCTAAAGCCTGTTCACCATCTTTACGGCATGAGTCAAGAGTGTGACGGAATACCCTCGACTTGCCTGGATACGAGTGCAGCTCCAACAAAAATCAAGAAGCTTGACATCATCCAGGACAAAGCAGCCCATTTGAGTGGCACTCCATCTTAAATAGCCAAGTGGTTATGGTACTGGGTTTGTAACCCCAAGATCAAGAGTTCAAATCTCACAATGGCAAACTATGAAACAATGTTACTTCATCTGGGAACAGATGGAAACGTGTTTGTACTTGAAAGAGTTACAAACATTCACTTCCTCCACCACCAATGCATAGTGGCAGTATTGTGTGCCATTCACAAGATGCACTGCAGGAATTCAGCAAGGCTACTTAGACAGCACCTTCCAAACCCACGACCAGTACCATCTAGAAAGACAAGGACAGCAGACAGATGGGAACACCACCACCTCCTGGAAGTTTCCCTCCAAGCCACTCACCATCCTGACTGGAAATGTATCATCGTTCTTTCACTGTCGCTGGGTCAAATCCTGGAACTCCCACTCAGCACTGTCGGTATACCTACACCACATAGACTGCAGCGGTTCAAGAAGGCATCTCACCACTACATTCTCAAGGGCAATTAGGGATGGGCAATAAATGCTGGCTTAGCCAGCGATGCTCACATCCCATGAACGAATAGGGAAAAAAAATTCTGTTGTGTTTCCTTTTTGAAAAAATGCATATTTGGTCATTTGTAGCTTCTTCAGCAAAAGATATTAAACAAATGTATGTTGTTACATTATTGGTCTTTCCAGCTGAGTGAGTGAATTGAAACCTGTTCAGGTCCTCCACTTCTATTGTAGCTCACTGTATGAAGCGTGTGTAATCTTTGCCCATTAAATCCTGCCTCTTCATAAGCTACGGTTTTCATTTAAAAAAGTTTGCTAATTATACTATGGAGAGGTTAATTTTTTTCATGATATGAATTGTTGCTATAAAAGTTAACATTCAGTTTATTGATGAAGATGTTTATGTATGAAATTCTGAAAACTTCAACGTGCAGTTGTCTAGTGTGTCTTTTTTTCTTAGAAAGTAATTTGCTTTGGCAGAATAAAGGGTCATCTGACTTGGTAGGAACAGCTGGATGTGTTGAATGGGCAGGAAATTCCAGATTAAGAATGAGGGCTTTGTTTTGAGCATATTCTTTGGTAAACTGCTGCGGACATGTGGCATTTTGAGACAGAAGGGCACAGGAAGTGACTCATCTGGAATGCTGTACACAATTGTAGGAAATGCAAACAAAGTGCCTTGGGTAACTTTAACATTGGCATCTGTCACCTTAATTGTTTAGTTGCTTGACAATCTTAAAATCTTGGTATTGGCAGTACACAGATGTCATGTCTCTGATCACAAGTGGTCTGAGTTTTCTTTTTTTGGTTGTGGGGGAAGAGAGATTTTATTTGTTATATAAAAAATTTTCCCAAAATGCTTTTGGAGCTGCTGTTAATTTTTACTTTATTCTAAGATGTGGGATAAAAGACTAGACGCATGTAAATGATTGCTGCCAGTAAAATTAATCTTCAGTTTTTGACCATGAGCAAAGAACAAAGAAAAGTACAGCACAGGAACAGGCCCTTCGGCCCTCCAAGCCACTGCCAATCATATTGCCTGTCAAACTAAAACATTTTGCACTTCTGGGGTCCGAATGCCTCTATTCCCATCCTATTCTTGTATTTGTCAAGCTGCCTCTTAAACACCACTATCGCACCTGCTTCCACCACCTCCTTTGGCAACGAATTCCAGACACTCAGTACCCTCTGCGTAAAAAACTTGCCCTGCACATTTCTCTAAAGTTTTCTCCTCTCACCTTAAATCTATGTCCCCTAGTAATTGACTCTTCCACTCTGGGGGAAAAAGCTTCTGACTATCTACTCTGTCCATGCCACTCATAATTTTGTAAACTTCTTTCAAGTCGCCCCTCAATCTCCGTCGCTTTAATGAGAACAATTAGAGTTTCTCCAACCTTTCCTCATAGCTAATAACCTCCAGACCAGGCAGCATCCTGGTAAACCTCCTCTGCACCCTCTCCAACGCCTCCATATCCTTCTGGTAATGTGGCGACCAGAATTGCATGCAATATTCCAAGTGTGGCCTAACCAAGTTTCTATACAGCTGCAGCATGACTTCCCAGCTTTTATACTCAATACCCCTGCCGATGAAGGCAAGCATGCTATATGCCTTCTTGACTACCTTATCCACCTGTGTTGCCGCTTTCAGTGACCTGTGGACCTGTACACCCAGATCCCTCTGCCCGTCGATGCACTTAAGGGTTCTGCCATTTACTGTATAATTCCTGCCTGTATAAGACCTCCCAAAATGCATTACCTCTTATTTGTCCGGATTAAACTCCATCTGCCATTTCTCCGCCCAAGTCTCCAACCGATCTATATCCCGTTGTATCCTTTGACAATCCTCTTCACTATCTGCAACTCCTCCAACCTTAGTGTCATCTACAAACTTACTAATTAGCCGAGTTACATTTTCCTACAAATCATTTATGAACACTACAAACAGCAAAGGTCCCAGCACTGATCCCTGCGGAACTCCACTAGTCACAGCTCTCCATTCAGAAAAGCACCCTTCCACTGCTATCCTCTGTCTTCTATGACCAAGCCAATTCTGTATCCATCTTGTCAGCTCACCTCTGATCCCGTGCGACTTTACCTTCTGTACCAGTCTGCCATGAGGGACCTTGTCAAAGGCCTTACTGAAATCCATGTAGATAACATCCACTGCCCTTCCATCGTCGATCATCTTTGTCACTTTCTCGAAAAACTCGATTTGATCATGTGACCTAATATCATCTTGGTGTCATAATATGTTTTATAATGATCCTGTGAAGCACCTTGGGATGCTTCATTATTTTAAAGGCTCTATATTAGTATAAGCATCAACTTGAAACAATTTACAGGTATTGCCTGAGATGAGATTTCTGGCTTGGAATTACTTGCATAGTTTTTATGCATCATGTAACATGTATTTTTTAAAGAGCTTAATAGACAGTAATTGCAGGTAAATGCTTACTTATTACTAGCTATATTAAATGTTTCGGACTTGCCAATCTGTTAGCACCATCATGCGGCTTTTTGTTTACATGTAGGTGTAATAATTTGAAAAAAAACGCTGCTTTGGTTTGAGAGGGATGCTATCTGTAGCATTGTTATTTCATATGCTCCATCCAAACTCCCAGATTTTTAAAAACTCCAATCCTACTATCAGTAGCTAAACTCAATAGCCTGGCCCTGTGCTAACCGACAATGCAATAAGCTATTTTTCTTCAGGTGCTATTACACCCTTCAAAGCTGTTAATCCAATTCCCTTTTTCAAAAAAACTCAATCTCAATCTACACTAACAACTAACCACCCATCTTCCACCTCCCTTACCTCTGCTAAATCTTTGACAGTGTTGTTTCCCAGATCTGGGACCATCCCTCTTGTAACTCATTGTTTGAATTCCTCTAATCAGATTTGTGCGTCTCCTGCATTATTAAAATGAGCCTAACCAAAGTCACAAACAACATAACGTTGACAATATTGATCTCCTACAGCTTTAATTCCATCCTTCAACCTGTGTTTTCCAGGTTGGTGTGCCTCCCTTTGTTTCCACCCTTGCCCTTCTAATCATGCCTGGAGCATCTCTGCCAATAGCTTCTTTCTATCCCAACGTCTCGGGAGGCCCTAAGAATTCTTCTTCAAGTTATGCTTTTTCATCATCCATGTACTGCCCCTTGATGGCGAAATATTCAAACGGGGAGTAATTTTCTATCTATCACTTAAAGGTGTTCAACTTTGCTTATCTCTCCTGCTGCCTAGCCCTCTGCACAAGACACCCCACCCACCCCGACCTGCCCAAACCCCACATTTCTAATGTGGGAGAGAAATTTATGTTCTATCATGTCCTAATCGTTCTTGCTGACCAGAAAATTTGAAAATGTCCTTCAATATTCTGAATCCACATTCTTCAATTTCAGAGATGCAGCTGATCTATTAGACCCCAAAAGGTGACTAAATCCAAAAGGCCTGTGCAAACTGCCAGTGATAACGTTTTCATACAGTGCTACTCCTGATTGCGGAACTGTCCCAGGAAATTGCTTGCAGTTTTCACATAGAAAGTTTAAATGCAGAGTTAATCGAGAATTGGCTGGCTACCTGAAAAGAAAAAACGTGCAGATTACGGGGATAAGACAGGGGAGTGAGACTAGGTAGAATGCTCTTTCAGAGAGCCAGTGCGGACTCGATGGGCCTAATGGCTCCTCCTGCACTGTAAAGATTCTGTGAAAACGCACTGTTTCAGTGAATATCATTTGTAAACAAGAGCTGCAGGAGTATGTTTTAAGCCATGGGAAATCTGATTTCCTGATGCTTTCAAATACAATTTCTGCATATCTTGATGCTACTGACAACCGCCCAAGATCATTTTCATTAGACAGCTGTTCATGTTGCACTCCCTTCCAGCTGCTATCTTTTGTGCAGTCGAAAGTATAATTACTTATTAATCTGGAACACACCATTGGGAATTGATCACTTAGCTTGGTAGGGGTGTGTAGCACAAGAGGTCTGAAACAAATAAAGGCCCCTTAATCAAATGATCAGAAATAACTTATTCACAAGTTGTACACCTTTCAAAAAAAAAATGAAAGCTTAAATGCCTCTATTTCCTCAATTGTTGGCTGTTGATAGCTGCTGTATAATGAGTAATATTTTCAATACTGGAGCAACTTTGCAGTTGGAGAAATACTGATCCTGCTGATGTCACTTGTACGGCTGAGTGGCGAGACCAGAAGCTTTTGCCCATGGGAAAAGTCGAGGAATAATTGAATCATCTGTGAACTGCTGCTCTCTGCCTCCCAATGGCTGATTCAAAGTATCGTTGGTAGCAGGTGCTTTATGGAGAACTGGTGGATGACATGAAAGCAGTGCAGAAATCAAAGGTGCTACAGAGACACGGTGTGGGTTCATTTGAAGCAGTGCAACATGGTCTTTGAGTCTGGTCACCTGCAGAGGCCAATAGCAAGCTAAAGTGAAAGAAATGAAGAACTTTGAGCTACAATGTCATGCTGGTGTGGAAGCAGGATGTGAGGGGGAAAAAAAGATTGGCAGTGTCGGGAAATCAACAGGAGATGATCTCCCGCTTGTGTTAGACAATTGTCAGTCACATGTTGGCCTGCGTAGTCATTAACATTTACTCCCATCTTGGTTGGCACTGTAACCCTTGAATTTGAGGCACACGCTACTATTAATAATTAGAGATAAGGATGAAATTGGGATTAAAGAAAAAGGAGAGGATGACCATTACGATCCTTGGCCAGATCCCGGGTTGTGGGGTAGATCTGATTAGGGACAATAATGTTTTGTTTAAAGTGGACAAAGTTTGAGATTCGAGACACTTAGTAAGTGAAAAAAACAAGATTACAAAGGTTTTGAACAAGCAAAAATAAACTTTACAAGTTCAGAAAGATAAAACAATTTACAATATCTATCTTAGACTCTAAAGTTCAGGGTAAGCATGATGTAATTGTGAATTAACAAGCTAACTATGGTCGAACACACCACACTTCCCAATAAATGAAAGATGTGACCAAAATGGATTTCATGGATTTCTCAACAACCCACCCCGATGTTATTCACACTGAGAGTCAGCCACTGAGCCTCATTGAAACTCTGTCTTTCTCACGAGGATTTCCAATTTTCACCTTCAAACATTTTGCCTTGGAATTCTCTCCAAACGTCAGTCCAACTCGGACAGCTTCAACGATGGCTTACCTTGCAGGATTTCAATCTTGCCCTCCAAGATTACGTTCTCCTGGATTTCTGAGTACATTCAAACACTAGCTGTCAATTAGCAGAACAGCACTACTCCGAAGGGGTACATTTGACTCAACCTTTGTGGATCTTGTGGGCTTCTCTCAAGCCCACTTCACTTAAAGTCTGCTAACTCCAGTCCTTTTCATGCTTTTTAACTTAACTAGGACCTCTTTCTGTCTTCCTCCCTTGTTCCTAACCTGGGACACTTGCTTGGCCAGCTAACTAAAAAACAGACTCCCGAAGAACTGCTGTTCACTGACATTTGAACTGACCAGGTGATCTATCACAATACTCGGAGGATCCCATCCGTGTGACTAGGCAGGAACCAATGTAACAAGTTGTTGAGCATCCTGTTTCTTAAACGTTACAATCTCCACGAACTACAAGTTTACATAGCACAAGGACACAGAAGGAATGGATTTCATAACAATGACAAAAGTGGCTACAAAGAGGCTAGGAAATAAGTTTAAAAAAATGTTAGGAAAGCCAAGATGAATTCTGAAAAGAAACCATCAAAGAATATAAAAATTACAGTCACAAAATTTTAATGGCACAGAGGAGGCCATTCGGTCCATCGTGTCTGCATTGGATCTCCAAATTAGATTTATGACCCAGTGCCATTGCCCTGCCTTTTCCCTGCACCCCTGCACATTGTTTCTAGTCAAATAACCATCCAATGCCCTCTTGAATACCTTGATTGAACCTGCCTCCACCACACTTCCAGGCAGTGCATTCCAAGCCCGAACCACTTGTGTGAAAAAGTTTTTTCTCACGTTACATTTGCTTCTTTTGCAAGTTACTTTAAATCTGTGCCCTCTCGTTCTTGATCCTTTTACAAGCAGGAACCGCTTCTCTCTATGTACTCTGTCCAGCCCCCTCGTGATCTTGAATATCTCTATCAAATCTCCTCTTGGCCGCCTTCTCTCCAAGGAGAATAGTCCCAACCTCTCCAATCAATCTTCATAACTGAAGTTTCTCATCCCTGGAACCATTCTTATAAACCTTTTCTGCACTTTCTCCAATTTATTCACATCCTTCCTATAATGTGGCGGCTAGAACTGTACACAATACTCCAGCTGCGGTCTTATATAAGCTCATCATAACCTCCCTGCTCTTGTACTCTATGCTCCTATGCTTTGTTAATTGCTGTCTCCACCTGTCCTGCCACCTTCAATGACCTATGCACACATACACCCAGGTCTTTCTGCTCCTGCACCTCTTCACAATTTCTTATGTTATATTGTCTGTCCATGTTCTTACTACCAAAAATGCGTCACCTCACACTTATCCGCATTGAACATCATCTGCCGCCCATCTGCCCACTTCACCTTATCTATGTCCTTTTGAAGTTTTACACTGCCCTCCTCGCAGTTTACAACACTGTCATGTGGATGAGTAGACTGACCATGACACCATAGTACAGGAAGCCATTCGAGTGAGGCGAGTTACAGGGAGTGTGGTGGTGGTAGGTGACTGTATAGTCAGTAGGGTAGACACTGTTCTCTACAGCTGAGAGCAGGAATCCAGAAGGCTGATAAAAACAAAAAAACTGCGGATGCTGGAAATCCAAAACAAAAACAGAATTACCTGGAAAACTCAGCAGGTCTGGCAGCATCGGCGGAGAAGAAAAGAGTTGACGTTTCGAGTCCTCATGACCCTTTGACAGAACTTGAGTGAGTCCAAGAAAGGGGTGAAATATAAGCTGGTTTAAGGTGTGTGTGTGTGTGTGGGGGTGGGGGGGGTGGTGTGTGTGGAGAGAGAGAAGTGGAGGGGGTTGGTGTGGTTGTAGGGACAAACAAGCAGTAATAGAAGCAGATCATCAAAAGATGTCACAAACAACAGAACAAAAGAACACATAGGTGTTGGTGATATTATCTAAACGAATGTGCTAATTAAGAATGGATGGTAGGGCACTCAAGGTATAGCTCTAGTGGGGGTGGGGGGAGCATAAAAGATTTAACAATATTTAAAAATAATGGAAATAGGTGGGAAAAGAAAAATCTATATAATTTATTGGAAAAAAACAAAAGGAAGGGGGAAACAGAAAGGGGGTGGGGATGGAGGAGGGAGCTCAAGACCTAAAGTTGTTGAATTCAATATTCAGTCCGGAAGGCTGTAAAGTGCCTAGTCGCAAGATGAGGTGTTGTTCCTCCAGTTTGCGTTGGGCTTCACTGGAACAATGCAGCAAGCCAAGGACAGACATGTGGGCAAGAGAGCAGGGTGGAGTGTTAAAATGGCAAGCGACAGGGAGGTTTGGGTCATTCTTGCGGACAGACCGCAGGTGTTCTGCAAAGCGGTCACCCAGTTTACGTTTGGTCTCTCCAATGTAGAGGAGACCACATTGGGAGCGACAAATGCAGTAGACTAAGTTGGGGGAAATGCAAGTGAAATGTTGCTTCACTTGAAAGGAGTGTTTGGGCCCTTGGACGGTGAGGAAAGAGGAAGTGAAGGGGCAGGTGTTGCCTCTTTTGCGTGGGCATGGGGTGGTGCCATAGGAGGGGGTTGAGGAGTAGGGGGTGATGGAGGAGTGGACCAGGGTGTCCCGGAGAGTACGATCCCTACGGAATGCCGACGGGGGGGTGAAGGGAAGATGTGTTTGGTGTTGGCATGATGCTGGAGTTGGCGGAAATGGCGGAGGATGATGCTTTGAATGTGGAGGCTGGTGGGGTGATAAGTGAGGACAAGGGGGACCCTATCATGTTTCTGGGAGGGAGGAGAAGGAGTGAGGGCGGATGCGCGGGAGATGGGCCGGACACGGTTGAGGGCCCTGTCAACGACCGTGGATGGAAAACCTTGGTTAAGGAAGAAGGAGGACATGTCAGAGGAACTGTTTTTGAATGTAGCATCATCGGAACAGATGCGACGGAGGCGAAGGAACTGAGAGAATGGGATGGAGTCCTTACAGGAAGCAGGGTGTGAGAAGCTGTAGTCGAGGTAGCTGTGGGAGTTGGTAGGTTTGTAATGGATATTGGTGGACAGTCTATCACCAGAGATTGAGACAGAGAGGTCAAGGAAGGGAAGGGAAGTGTCAGAGATGGACCACGTGAAAATGATGGAGGGGTGGAGATTGGAAGCAAAATTAATAAATTTTTCCAAGTCCTGACGAGAGCATGAAGCAGCACCAAAGTAATCATCGACGTATCGGAGAAGGAGTTGTCGAAGGGGGCCTGAGTAGGACTGGAGCAAGGAATGTTCCACATACCCCATAAAGAGACAGGCATAGCTGGGGCCCATGCGGGTACCCATAGCCACACCTTTTATTTGGAGGAAGTGAGAGGAGTTAAAGGAGAAATTGTTCAGTGTGAGAACAAGTTCAGCCAGACGGAGGAGAGTAGTGGTGGATGGGGATTGTTCGGGCCTCTGTTCGAGGAAGAAGCTAAGGGCCCTCAGACCATCCTGGTGGGGGATGGAGGTGTAGAGGGATTGGACATCCATGGTGAAGAGGAAGGGGTTGGGGCCAGGGAACTGGAAATTGTTCATGTGACGTAAGGTGTCAGAGGAATCACAGATGTAGGTGGGAAGGGACTGGACAAGGGGAGAGAGAAGGGAGTCAAGATAACGAGAAATGAGTTCTGTGGGGCAGGAGCAAGCTGAGACGATCGGTCTACCGGGGCAGTTCTGTTTGTGGATTTTGGGTAGGAGATAGAAGCGGGCCGTCCGAGGTTGGGTGACTATCAGGTTGGAAGCTGTGGGAGGAAGATCCCCAGAGGAGATGAGGTCAGTAACAGTCCTGGATCTGTGGGTACCCGCATGCGCCCCAGCTATGCCTGTCTCTTTATGGGGTATGTGGAACATTCCTTGTTCCAGTCCTACTCCGGCCCCTTTCCACAACTCTTTCTCCGGTACATTGATGATTACTTTGGTGCTGCTTCATGCTCTCGTCAGGACTTGGGAAAATTTATTAATTTTGCTTCCAATCTCCACCCCTCCATCATTTTCATGAGGTCCATCTCTGACACTTCCCTTCCCTTCCTTGACCTCTCTGTCTCAATCTCTGGTGATAGACTGTCCACCAATATCCATTACAAACCCACCGACTCCCACAGCTACCTCGACTAAAGCTCCTCACACCCTGCTTCCTGTAAGGACTCCATCCCATTCTCTCAGTTCCTTCGCCTCCGTCGCATCTGTTCTGATGATGCTACCTTCAAAAACAGTTCCTCTGACATGTCCTCCTTCTTCCTTAACCAAGGTTTTCCACCCACGGTCGTTGACAGGGCTCTCAATCGTGTCTGGCCCATCTCCCGCGCATCCGCCCTCACGCCTTCTCCTCCCTCCCAGAAACATAAGGTCCCCCTTGTCCTCACTTATCACCCCACCAGCCTCCACATTCAAAGGATCATCCTCCGCCATTTCCGCCAACTCCAGCATGATGCCACCACCAAACACATCTTCCCTTCACCTCCCCTGTCGGCATTCCGTAGGGATCGTTCTCTCCGGGACACCCTGGTCCATTCCTCCATCACCCCCTACTCCTCAACCCCCTCCTATGGCACCATCCCATGCCCACGCAAAAGATGCAACACCTGCCCCTTCACTTCCTCTCTCCTCACCGTCCAAGGGCCCAAGCACTCCTTTCAAGTGAAGCAGCATTTCACTTGCATTTCCCCCAACTTAGTCTACTGCATTCGTCGCTCCCAATGTGGTCTCCTCTACATTGGAGAGACCAAATGTAAACTGGGCGACCGCTTTGCAGAACACCTGCGGTCTGTCCGCAAGAATGACCCAAACCTCCCTGTCGCTTGCCATTTTAACATTCCACCCTGCTCTCTTGCCCACATGTCTGTCCTTGGCTTGCTGCATTGTTCCAGTGAAGCCCAACGCAAACTGGAGGAACAACACCTCATCTTCCAACTAGGCACTTTACAGCCTTCCGGACTGAATATTGAATTCAACAACTTTAGGTCTTGAGCTCCCTCCTCCATCCCCACCCCCTTTCTGTTTCCCCCTTCCTTTTGTTTTTTTCCAATAAATTATATAGATTTTTCTTTTCCCACCTATTTCCATTATTTTTAAATATTTTTAAATCTTTTATGCTCCCCCCACCCCCACTAGAGCTATACCTTGAGTGCCCTACCATCCATTCTTAATTAGCACATTCGTTTAGATAATATCACCAACACCTATGTGTTCTTTTGTTCTGTTGTTTGTGACATCTTTTGATGGTCTGCTTCTATTACTGCTTGTTTGTCCCTACAACCACACCAACCCCCTCCACTTCTCTCTCTCCACCCCCCCCCACCTCGTCCACCCTACACACACACACACACACACACACCTTAAACCAGCTTATATTTCACCCCTTTCTTGGACTCACTCAAGTTCTGTCGAAGGGTCATGAGGACTCGAAACGTCAACTCTTTTCTTCTCCGCCGATGCTGCCAGACCTGCTGAGTTTTTCCAGGTAATTCTGTTTTTGTTTTTAGTCCAGAAGGCTGTGTTGCCTGCCCGGTGCCAGGGTTTGGGACATCTACACAGGGCTAGAGAGGAACTTGCAGTGGCAGGGGGAGAATCCAGTCCTCGAGGTCGATGTAGGTACCAACGACATACGTAAGATTAGGAAAGAGGTTCTGCGTAGGAAGTAGGAGGAACTTGGCACTAAATTAGAAAACAGAACCTCAAAGGTAATAATCTCGTAATTGTTACCTGAGCCACATGCAAATTGTGTAAATAAGATTAGAGAGATGAATGCCTGGCTCAAAGACTGGTGTGGGAGAAGTGTGTTCTGGATTAAGGGGCACCGACAACAGCACTGGGGAAAGTGAGGGGTTGTACTGTTGGAATGGATTTCACCTGAACTGTGCTGTCTAGTGAGTTGTATTGTTAGGGGAGTAGAAAGGGCTTTAAACTAAATAGTGGTGAGAAGGGATCATGTTGGGGAAGGTTGAGTAAATTAAAGGAAAATAGATCAAGGTAACAATAAAGGTAATGATAATCAGAGTACAGCAGAACGGAACAGTGATTGCAAATTTAAGAGTGTGCCAGCAATTAGGGCCAGAATTTACAAAAGCAGTAAAAAAAAACTGAATTAAGGGCTCTGTATCTGAATGCCTGCAGCATTTGTAATAGAACAGATGTATTGTCAGCTCAAATAGAAATTCAAACGTACAGAGACGTGGCTACAAGGAAACCAAAGCTGAGACCTGAATATCCAAGGGCATGTAACATTCAGGAAGGACAGAAAGCTGGGAAAAGGTGGTGGACTAGCTCTGTTAATTGAAGGGGGTATTAGTACTATAGTGAGCGATGACAGTTCTAAAGATCAAGATGTAGAGTCAGTTTGGGTGGAGCTAAGAAACTGCAAGAGGCAGAAAACATTGGTGGGAGTTGTTTATAGGCCACCAGACAGCAATGGTAATGTAAATCACAGTACAAATCAAGAAATTAAAGGTATGTCTAACAAGGGTAATACAGTAATCATTGGGGGATTTCAATCTACATATAGACTGGGTAAACCTAATTAGTATTAATGTTATGGGGAATGAATTCTTGGAATTTATGTGAGATGGTTTCCTCGAGTAGTATGTTGAGTGACCAACTAGGGAACGGGCTATTTTGGATCTAGTATTGTGGAATGAGAAAGGGCTAATTAATGATTTGTTGTAAAGGAGCCTTTAGGAAAGAGTGACCATAATATAATAGAATTTTGTGTTAACTTTGAAAGTGATGTAGTTCAATCAGATATTAAGATCTTAAATCGAAACAAAGGAAACTATGAAGCTGTGAGAAGCAAGTTGGCTATGGTGGCTTGGGCAACTACATTAAAAGTTATGATGGTAGACAGGCAATGGCAAGTATTTAAAAAATTAATACATGATTTGCAACAAAAATACATTCCTTTAATGCGCAAAAACCCAACAAGGAAAATGCTGTAACCGTGGCTAAAAAAAGAATTCAAGGATTGTATTATATCGAAGGAAGAGGCATATAGAGTTGCCAAAAAAAATGGTAAAATGAGGATTGAGAACATTTTATAATTCTGCAAAGGAGAGCCTAGAAAAAAATTAAGAAAGGGAAAATAGAATATGTGAGTAAACGAGCCAGAAACACACAAATAAGCTGAAAAAGCTTCTATAGGTATGTAAAAAGGAAAAAATGAGCAAAAACAATTATGGGTCCATTACAAGTGGAGGCAGGAGAATTTATAATGGAAAATAACTAAATGGCAGCGAAACTGAGCAGATACTTTGTGTCTGTCTTCACGAAGGAAAGTTCTTGAAAAGCTCCCAGAAATAATGGTGAATCAAAGGACTGATGTAAACAAGGAACTGCAAGATATACTGTAAACAAGGAACTGCAAGATATACTGATATAGCTAGAAAAAAGTGCTAGAGAAATTAATGGGACTTAAGTAGATAAATCCTTTGGACGTGATGATCTATATCCCAGTGTGTTGAAAGAGGTGACTGTCGAGTTAGTAGATACATTGGTGGTCATCTTTTAAGATTCTATAAACTCTGGAATTGTTTCTGCAGATTGGAAGGTGTCAAATGTAACCCCACTAGTTAAGCAAGGAGGGAGAGAGAGAAAATGGGGAACCACAGCCTTAATAGGGCAAAAGAGAGATACGAAAACAGCCTATCATCCTAACATCAGTTGTAGGGAAAATGCTAGAATCTATAATAAGGAAGTGATAATAGGACACTTAGAAAATAAGGGTAGGATTAGGCAGAGTCAACATGGATTTATGAAAGGAAAATCACGTTTAACAAACTTGTTACGAGTTTTTTGAGGATGTAATTAGCTTAATAGATAAGGGTGTGTTATATTTAGATTTTCAGGAAGTTTTTGATATGGTCCCACACAAGAGGCTAATAAACAAAATTAGAGCATGTGGGACTGAGGGTAATATACAGGCATGGATTGAGAACTCGTTGATGGACAGAAAATAGAGAGTAGGAATTAATGGGCCATTTTCAGGTTGGCAGGCTGAGACTAGTGGGATACTGCAAGGATCAGTGCTTGGATCCCAGCTTTTCACAATCTATATCAATGATTTGGATGTGGGGATTAAATGTAATTCTTCCAAGTTTGCAGATGGCACCATACTAGTTCGAAGTGAGAATTGTGGGAAAGATGCAAAGACACTTTGGGGATTTAGAGAGGCTGAGTGAGTGGGCAGAAATTTGGCAGATGTTATACAGTGTGGAGAAATGTGAGGTTAACTACTTTGGAAGGAAAAACAGAAATGCAGAGTATTTCTTAAATGGTGAGAGATGGAAACGTTGAGATTGAAAAGGGACTTAAGTGTACTTAATCATGAGCCTCTAAAAGCTAACATGCAGGTGCAGAAAGCAATTAGGAAGGTAAATGATATGTTGGCTTTTATTGCACGAAGATTTGAGTAAAGATGTCTTACTGCATGTATATGGAGCCTTTGTGAGACCACGCCTGGAGTGCAGCTTTGGTTGTCTTACCTAAGGAAAGATATACTTGCCATGGAGAGAGTGCAACGAAGGTTGACCAAATTAATTCCTGGGGTGGAGGGATTTTCCTATGAGGAAAGATTAAACAGACTGGGCCTTTATTCTCTGGAGTTTAGAAGGATGAGAGATTATATTCAAACATTCATAATTCTTGCAGGGCTTGACAGGGTAGATACAGAAAGGATGGTGGAGGGTGGTTTCTAGAACCAGGGGACATAGTCTCAGAATGAGGGGCAGTCTATTTAGGACTGAGATGAGGAATTTCTTTACTCACGAGGGTGGTGAATGTTTGAAATTCTCTCCCAGAGAGCCGTGGAGGTTCAGTTGTTGAGTATGTTCAAGACTGAGATTGATAGGCTTCTACATATTAAACATATCAAGGAATATGGAGATAATGCAGGAAAATGGTATTAAGGTAGATGATCAGCCATGATCTCATTGAATGGCCTACTCCTATTTCTTATATTCTTATGTTCTTGTGTTCTTACATGGAATCGGGAGACAAATAGTAGATTACATAGTAAACTGCCTGAAATTAGCAAGCAATATGAGTGTTAAAGGTACTTAAAGTAGCAGAAGGTGAGTGGTCATTTTTCACCGGGATCAGGGCAGGGACCAGGACATAGAGACTCCACCTTTCATCAACATTGGGAACCACACACTGAAAGTCGTTGACAGCTTCTCATACTTTGGATCAAAAATTACCAGCAATCTGTCCTTTGATGAAGAAATCAGCACCAGGATTGCCATGGCTGCAGCTGTCATGTCAAAGTTGAGTGTGGACCAAAAGCAAACTAACTAAGAATACAAAGCTCAGTGTGTACCAGCACCCTCCTTTAAGATTGTTAAACATGGGCAACTTATGCAAGCCAAGAAAAGTGGCTGAACAGCTTCCACTTCTGCTGCCTCAGACAAATATTGGACATCTCTTAGGAAGACAGAGTGCCGAATATTGAAGTACATCAGGGTGCAGGGATCCTTTCTCAGGCTAATGCTATTCATCTCTGCCAGCTTTGGAAGGTATTGCCACTCACGAATCAGCCTCTACAGCCATAGGGGATGATGTTCAATACAGAAGTGGTGTACGCCCCGGGCACAATCCATCATCTCCCGAGACAGATGGGTGCAAATAATATGTAAGTGCTGGGACCACTTTGTCATTTTACATGAATGATTTGGACTCTGGAATCAGAAGTGCAACATCGAATTTTACGGATGATACCAAAGTGGCGATTAAGTTAATACTAAGGAAAATGTGACAAAATACAGGACCGCAGTATCCCGAATTTTGCGGTCAGTGATGGATGAAGGGTGTTCACCAGTCATTACGCATACAGCTGTCTGCAGATTTTTAGTGGGCTTTTGTGTGCAGCTTGCACTCATCAGGAGCCCCCACTAAGATTATGCCCCCTTGTTCTGGACTACCCTCCAGAGGAAATAGGATAGATAGTGAAGGTCTATTAAATCTTTGAATCATCTTAAATACCTCAATTATATCCTCCCCACCCCACCTCCAGGGCCAATATCTGCTTCTTCAGTTGCGGTGCCCAGAATCAGCATGTTACTGCATTGATAGACAATGCATGAAGAGCATTTCCTTCAGTTTGGAAACCGATTTGCAATTGCATTACTGGAATCCATGGTAATGTCGGTAATTTGTGTAAGATTAAGTCTAATTAGAAGCTGGAAATTAATTTACCGTTCAGCTTTCTACTTTTTTTCAGTTTTCTACTGAAAAAATTCAAATTTGTACCCAATACCAAAAATGTTACCCAGCTTCTACAGTAATTCAGTGGTGAATTTCATATCAGTCTGGGATTCGTACTACAGGCTCATTAGGGAAAGATGTATGCTAACCCACTATTTAGTCCATTTAATATGTATTAATGAGCATGTATTTTCTCTCTTAATTTCACATTGCCTCTGAAGATATGAAACTTGGTTTCCTTGTATGATATGCACATGTCTTATCAGTTTAAAATATATTAATGATATGAATAAAGGGAGGAAGGTTGATTTGGGGCCTGACAGTCTATTGCTGATAGGAGTGCAGAGCAGCATCATTAATCAGCATTACTCATCCACTCTCATACTAATTTTTGTATTGATATTTTATTACTTTAGCTGCTGTTTTTTGCACAGACTCCATATTGATTTTTCTGACTGTCTGTGATAAAGAAATAACAGACTGGTTGCAGTAGGTGAGATGAGCATCAGCTTGATTAGTTAATATCAAGATTCTGTTGTAGATTTAGGGAAAGGATGACACAGATTTACTGAGTAATGAATGCAGTCATAGGTAATTTGGAATCCTGTCCTGTCAAGCAGAGAATGAAGGATATTTGTAACTGTGGACAGTCAGCTTTTTCATTCAGCCGAAGATTAAAAAGCATCCTGTTTTTGTACATGGGCACACAATGACATCAACTTTTTTTGAATGACTCTGGTACTTCATTGTGTACACATGTATCCTGTAAAACTGACAGTTGAATAAAAGAATTTCTGTTAATATTGAATTCTAAACCATTTGACTCCTACAGTATAAGAGTTTGGTGAGGGATAGGGAGATGGGCCTTTCAGGTTGCCCTCCCTCTGCCTGGTTTTCATTTTTTCCTTTTGTGGGATGTTTGTAAACAAGCTACCTGCCCTGTCAGCTAATGATGGTGCATGACATGGAGGGACTCTGGGAAAATAGTAAATTCTTTGGATGAGGTAATTGTTGTGAAAGCAAAGGTTGAATAATGTGCTTTACTTAGGAATACCATATGCAATAGTACCTTTCAGTTTATACAACAAGTGAACCAAAGTAATTTTCAAAATGAAAAAAATTCTCCTAAGAAGCCCATTAGAAGAATTGCAATTGAAGCTTAGTGCAACTTTCCTACAGTGTTCCATTTTATTAATGACGTTCGTTTCAAATCCAGGCCCAGAAGGGAAGTGGGGTCTCTTGCGATCTCCCAAAGAACCCACCTGAGACCGAAAAACATGATCAAGCTTTAATTCCACCCTCCCTAGAAGACCACTGGACTTTTAATTCTGAAATCAAATCCTATGGCTTCCATTGAGATTGGTCCCACAATCCACTGTCCTGAGATCAATAGCCTCATGAAATTAGATTGTGTTGCTTCTGCCCCATTCACCCATTGGTCGCCTTGTGTGATACAATTGCTGGCAGAGAATCACTGGGTCACTGGCATACTTTGTGTGCCTACTTAAAAAATCCACTGGAATAATGCCTCGTGGACAGCCATATGGATGGAATGCTGTCTCCTTGCAACGCTTGTACGCTTCCTATTCTTGTGCTGAGTGAAAATGCTGCTTTATTGTTCAGAAAGCTTGTTTTTCTCCTTTTATAACCACAGATTATGTAGATATCTCAAACACTGCTTTATTTTTGACTCGTCAGTCTTGGATCCACAAGACAGTTGTAGCTAAAGGTAGTTGTAGTTCATATGTATGGGGTAGGGAAAGAAGGGACAGGAACTTAAACTTTGCATCAGACAATGTTATATCATCTATAAACATCTTTGGGTTTTCTTGTACTCAAGAGAGGCACTGCAGTGAAATCATGATGAGTCAAACTTAGATGACACGAAATTCCAGTTATGTCAAAGTTGTCAACCGTTGCCGCAGGCAGAATAGCAGATCCTATAGAGTGGTGCCCGTAATAAGCCAAAATTCCACACTGGTAACTCCGGATTAGCCGAACTTGTCATCATCTTAGGCAGTCCCTCAGGGTCGAGGATGACTTGCTTCCACACTAAAAATGAGTTCTCAGGTGACTGAAGAGTCCAATGTGTGACCTGTTACAGGTGTGGCAGATGGTGGTATGGGGAACAGGTAGGTGAAGTGCCCGGGTTTCTTCGAGTTCTTTTTGCTGTTGATGCTTGGCTTCACCTAGCCCTTGACAATGAGACTTGAGTTCAGCTCCTTCCCGGATGTTTTCCCTCCACTTTGGGCTGTCTTGGGCCAGGGATTCCCAGATGTTGGTGGAGATGTTGCACACTTTCAAGGAAGTTTTGAGGGTGCCCTTGAAATGTTTCCTCTGCCCTCCTGAGGCTCACTTGTAATGTCAAAGCTCCGAGTAAAGTGTTTGTTTCGGGAGCCCCGTGACAGGCATGTGGACAATATGGCCTGTCCAATGGAGCTGATTGAGCTGGTCAGTGTTTCAATGCTGGGGATGTTGGCCTGAACGAGAACACTGATGTTGGTGCACCTATCCTGCCAATGGATTTACAGGATCTTGCGGAGGCAGCACTGGTGGTACTTCTACAGAGTTTTGAGGTGCGTGCTGTACATAGTCTGAGCCATATAGGAGGGCGGGTATCACTACTCTGTCTAAGCTTGTCACGTGAACATGCTGACCAATCAGAGAGGAGTTGGACCATAGGAATGCACAATCATGAAGCACTGGGCAAGCCATATTTTGACATCTAGATCTTCTTGTGAAATGATGTGCAAAGACTCTGAATATGACTAAACTTGAGAAAGTTAAGTGTTGTCAATCAGAGGTTGCCTGCCTGTTTACATAGCCGAGGCCGTAGAGATGCCTTAAGATTTCGTGCTGCAGCACGAAAATACTAATAGCATGTTTGACTGAATTGATCTCATGGTGGACTATATCACGCATGTCCAAAGACAGCGTGCTAAGCAGAAAAAGAGCTTAGCAGAGCTAACTCCTGACATTTTTCAATGCTCTGACCTTTTATAAGGTCAGGCCATTGTATGGTGTGAACAAATTGAATAAAGACTTCACACACTTACCGATTTACTGTGTTTTTATTTGGCATTTGAATCTGTTGTTTTTGACATTGACGGCGTTTGTAGGCCTCTCAGGTTACATAGAGGCGCATTCATGTGGGAATGGGGCCTCAGCGACCACGAAACTCCGCTTAGCATGAATTTGTGGGTGGACCCCCTGGGATTTGACTCATCAGGATTTTACTGTATATAAAAATGTGCCTAGTCTACCTTAAATTACCCTGGAAAGGCAAAGTATCTCAAAAATTTTAACAGTGGGTTAAATAAGCCATTTCACTCTGATACTATGCAGTGTCATTGTGAGTAGTATTTTCCACTAATAGGATGCTACCATCAGTCCAAGAAAAATCGTTCTGCCGACAACACAATTGAGTGACATCATGTATGAGTTCTAGTGCCAGTGTGATGCCAGGTGCACGGGCAGTACCTCCCAACAACTAGCTGATCACAACAAAAAACATGTTCCTTCGGCTGTTCGTAATATGCAGAGTAAAACACATTCAATCAGCCTGCGCTTATAAAATGCAAAGCAGAATGTTTACTGTGTCACAAGGCTATGCTCCGTTGTTTCTAGAAATATAACTTATCAAATTCCAACTGACTGGAAATTTTCCAATTTGAAATAAGACAGAACAAACTACTTAAAAATGTATGGTCACCCTCCAAGGTGAAAAAGCAAACGAGACTTGTTTGAGAGTGATATTTCTGATAATTCGGAGACCCAACGAAACTGGTCAGTGCCTAAGGAAAAGACATTAAAGTGCAAAGTGGCGAATGTTGAAACAATGGCTGCCACAGATAGACCCAACCAAAGGCCCTTGGAAATACCCAGTGGGTGAAGTATAACAGACTATGTTGCAGCCACTGCAGAGAGGATTGCAAGAGAGATTTCAGCAGAAGGGACAGGTTGAAAGCTCACTCTCCCTCTCTTTCTTGGAACAAGTGTATCACCCGGTTCAGAAGGAAAACGAGATCTCGTAATAATTGCAACATCATCTACATCAGATTGCATCCACGAAACCAGCTAATCCAAATCGGCCGCAATGTTTAAAAACCTACGCCTCAAGGACAATCAAAGGGCACTTAACAGTATATTCTTTTAACTTATTTTTATTGGACTCTTAAACTTCCCTTATTTCTGATACCTGTGTGCGTGAGAGGGAGAGGCGATGTCGTAGTAGTCCAGACCCAGGGTAATGCTCTGAAGACCCAGCAAATGGTGGAATTTGAATTCAATAAAGATGTCTGGAACTAAAAGTCTGGTGTTGACCATGAAACTATATTGATTGTCATAAAAACCCATCTGGTTCACTAATGTCCTTTAGGAAAGGAAATCTGCTGTCCTCATCTGGTCTGGCCTATATGTGACTCCAGATCTGCAGTAATGTGGTTGACTCTTAAATGCCCCCGGAAATGGCCTAGCAAGCCACTCAATTGTATTGAACTGCTAAAAACAAGTCAATAAGGAATGAAACTGGATGGACCACTCAGCACCAACCTAGGCACTGGAAACTGTTGACCCTGCATACTCCTCCTTACTAATATCCGAGGCCTTGTGCCAAAACTCGGAGAGCTGTCTCACAGACTAGTCAAGCAACAGCTCGCTGTAGTAATACTCATGGAATCATACCTTACAAAACATGTCCCAGACACCACCATCACCATCACTGGGCATGTCCTGTCACACCACAGGACAGACTCAGCAGAGGTGGCAGCACAGTGATATATAGTCGGGAGGGAGTTGTCCTGGGTGTCCTCAATATCAACACCGGATCCCATGAAAGGTCATGGCAAACTTGGACAAGGAAACCACCCGCTGATTACCACATATTGCCCCTGTCAGCTGATCAATCAGTGCTAGTCCATGTTGAACACCACTCAGAGAAAGCACTGAGGGGGGTGGGGGGGTTGCACTTTGGGTGGGGGACTTCAATGCCCATCACCAAGAGTAGCTCGGTAGCACCACTACTGACCAAGCTGGCTGAGTCCTAAAGGACATAGCTGCTAGACTAGGTCTGCGGCAGGTGATGAGGGGAAGACATACTTGACCTCATCCTCACCAACCTGCCTGCCACACAAGCATCTGCCCATGACAGTATTGGTAAGAGTGACCACCACACAGCCTTTGTGGAGATGAAGGCCCGTCTTCACATTGAGGATACCCTCTATTGTGTTGTGTGGCACTACTACCCTACTAAATGGGATAGATTTCAAACACATCTAGCAACTCAAGACTGGACATCCATGAGGCACCGTGGGCCATCAGCAGCAGAAATGTCATTAACCACAATCTGTAACCTCATGGCCCAGCATATCCCCCACTCTACCATTACCACCAAGTGAGGAATCAACCCTGGTTCAACGCAGAGTGCAGGAGGGCATGTCAGCAGGAAATTGCAGGCCAGTTAACCTAACATCTGTCATAGCTTCTAACATTTTCCCTATTATCTAAGATGTCATAGCAGGGCACTTAGAAAAATTCAAGATAATCAGGCAGAGTCAACATGGCTTTGTGAAAGGGAAACCTTTCATGTTTAACCAATTTATTGGAGATCTTTGATGGAGTCACATGTGCTGTGGATAAAGGGGAACAGTTGGATGTACTGTTCTTAGATTTCCAGAGGGCATAGTACTTATGCTCCAGAACTTGCCGTGCCCCTAACCAAACTGTTCCAGTACAGCTACAACTCTGGCATCTACCCAAAAATGTGGAAAATTGCCCAGGCGTGTTCTGTACACACAAAGGACAAATCCAACCTGGCCAATTACAGCCCCATCGGTCTACCCTCGCTCGTGAGTAAAGTGATGGAAGGAGTCATCAACTAGTGCAATCAAGCGACATTTGCTTAGCAATAAACTGCTCACTGACGCTCAGTTTGGGTTCCGCTAGAGTCACTCAGCTTCTTATCTCATTACAGCCTTGGTTCAAAGAGCTGAACTCCCGAGGTGGGGCGAGTGTGTCTGCCCTTGACATCAAAGCAACATTTGACCAAGTGTGGCATCAGGTAGCCCTAGCAAAACTGGAATTAATGGGGATCGGAAGAGGAACTATCTGCCGGTAGGAGTCATACTTAATACAAAGGAAGATGGTTGTGGTTGGCGGAGGTCAGTCATTTCAACTACAGGACATCACTGAAGAAGTTCCTCAGGATAGTGCCCTATACCCAGCCAACTTAAGCTGCTTCATCAATGACCTTCCTTCCATTTAAGGTCAGAAGTGGGGATGGTGGCTGATTGTGCAATTTTCACCATTTGTGAATCCTCGTGTGCTCAAATAGTCCATGCCCAAACGCAGCAAGATGTGGAAAGTATCCAGGTTTGGACTGACAAGTGGCAAGTAACATTTGTGTCACACAAGTGCCAGGCAATGACCAACTCCAATAAGAGAGAATCTAGCCATTGCCCCTTGACATTCAATGGCATTACCATTGCTGAATCCCCACTATCCTGGGGGTTGCCATTAACCAGAAACGGAACTGGACTAGGCATATAAATATGGCTTGTGGTTAATGACAAAAGTAGGTCAGTGGCTAGGAACCCTGCAGTGAGTTACTCACCACCTGACTCCCAAAAGCCCATCCACCACCTACAAGGCACAAATCAGTAGTGTGATGTAATATTCTCCATTTGCCTGGATAAGTGCAGCTCCCACAACACTCAAGACACCATCCAGGACAATGCAGCCTGCTTGATTGACACCCCATCCACAAACATTCACTCCCTCCACCCTGACGAATAGTGTCAGCATTGTGTACCATCTACAAGATGTGTTGCAGGAACTCATCAAGCCTCCTTAGACAGCACCTTCCAAATCCATGACCACTATCACCTAGAAAGACAAGGGCAGCAGACACATGGGAACACCACCACCTGGAAGCTCCCCTCCAAGCCGCTCATCATCCTGACTTAGAAATATATCACCGTTCCTTCACTGTTGCTGGGTCAAAACCCTGGAACTCCCTCCCTCACAGCACTGTGGATGTACCTACACCACATTGGACTGCAGCTATTCAAGAAGGCAGCTCACCACCATTTTCTCAAGGGCATTTAGGAATGGGCAATAAATGTTGCCTAGCCAGCAACTCCCATTTCCCATGAATTAATAAGAAAACAGACATTGTGTTTTTATTTTTTTTTTCTCTCGGGTTTAGTGATTAATAAATTTGCTCTTTCTTTAACTCAAGAAAACCTTGTTGGATTAGCTCCTTACTGCTCACTGCATAAATGGTTAAATATATTCTGGTTTGGAAAAGGCATATCCTCGTGAAAAAGAAGCTTAAACCTTTCTTGTGACCAACAAAGGAGGCTGAATAGAGGGGAGCCAGTTCACTCCTCTTCACCTGGTCTTAACAGTTAGATGTGATTCTACGATTGGGCAGCAATTGCTGAACAATCCTGAGTGTACTAATAGCCACGTTAACACCCATGTCAAGAGAATCAGTCGAGCTCATTTATGCTTGCTAGAAGCAGCATACATTCATATGCAGGGACTCATTCTTTGTGAACAAAACGGTTAATTTCAAGCCCTGTGCCTTTTTTGAATTGCTAAGAAGCATGGGGAGTTAGATCCCCATTGTTTTCTACATTGCAACACCTCGATCCATCAGAGTCGACTTGCCAACCAATCAGTGTTCCTTTTCTTCTGTGGTAATTGGTTGTAAATGGTTGTGATTTTTGCCATTCTTGCGTTTATTCTGATGAGTGCAAGGTGAAAATCTTCGACAACAAACTCTGTCTTTGCAGCAATGCTATATAAATGCAAATCTCTGTCTTCTATATACCCAGGCTGTTATTTGTCTGGTTCCATTCAAGCTCTAAAAGGGACTACCAGTTTCTAGAGAGTGGGAGTGAAGATCGTTGTTGTATATGTATTAACTCCATGGTAGATTCTAAAATATATAAATAGTCATTTGGTGGTACAGGACCTTGAGTATTGCTGAAAAAGAGACATGCTATCAAAGCTTTTCGTTTTGGACTTATCAGGACAGCTCACAAGAAATTACGAACAGTAAAGGAGAACAACAATTTATATTGCATGAGAAGAGAGTGCCGAGTAGTTGGCAAATGGACTCTAGTGGAGATGTTACCATGGAGAATGCAGTATGGAAGAGTTAACTGCCCAGCTTTGTTCACATTCAACCTGGGCAGGTCAACCCTGATTAAGGCATTGCCCTGGGGAATGAATCAGGGAATGACTGTTCCCCAAGCCTTTGTTTAGTTGAAAAAGGCACAGCGTGTGGGCATGTTCCTTTTGTCCGCAGTGGACGGGGCCCTATGTGGGTTCATTCCCCAGGGCAATGTTTTGACCAGTTAGTTGACCTGCCTGGTTTGAATTTGAACAGAGCTGGGCAGTTAACTGATCCATGCTGCATTCTCCATGACAATGCCTCCACCAATCAATCGGTACACTCCCCTCGTGCAGTACACATTGTTGTTCCCTTTTACCGTTGGTAATTTCTTGCGAGCTGCCCTGATGAGTGCAAGACGAGAAGCTTTGATAGCATGTCTTGTTTTCAGTAATGTTAATATATGTATATATCTCTGAGAGATACCATTTGTTTATGCTCTGCATTTATAAGTTTTTATTTGCTAACCAGCAAAGCAGTTTTAAATGGGTGGTGTTGTAGAGCATTTTTAAATTTTTTGCCTTCTCTTTTGTTCCAGTTCTTCCTCCAGTGTTGGTTCCAAGGCACAGTGAATTTAACCCACAACATAGCCTACTTGCACAGTTTCGTAATTTGGGACATAATGATCCTCCTATGCCACAAAATGCTGCCTTTCCAGTTTCCTTTCAGCAACCAAACACCCACCCATTCCCTAACTCTCCCAACAGAAGTTATCCCAGCTCCCCAGGTAGCAGTACATATCCTCATTCTCCAGCAAGCTCTGGACCAAGCAGCCCATTTCAGATGCCAGGTAAGAATATATTCTACTCTACTACAACATATATTAGCCTTCATAGTTATATTAACTACCCAAATTAGATCTAACCAAAGTGGTTTAATTTTGGTTGCGGAAATGCTTTCCTTTTACAAGATACTACCTTCTGTTGTAGTCTTAAAGCAGCTGTACTTTTTTTTTAGGGATTTTAGCGTCCAGCATAATTTTTGTTAAGGAATAACAAGGATCTTGTGGTGTGGTGAGAGGAAAACAAAGCAAATAATTGATTTGACTCCTGTGGGCACAGAAATGAGTTACGACCATTTCTTTAGAGCAGTAATGGATGCTTGGAATTCACTGCCATGTGCAGATGTATAGTATTGTAATCACATTCTAGAATAAACTGGTCTGTTCCCAATAAATGGAACATAGCATCTGATTGATTGTTACACTAGGCTTGTCAGGTGCAATTGATTGCATGCTTCCTCTCGTGAAAAGAAAACAGACTGATTTGATCAAGACTGCAGTCATAATGGTTTCCTTCACTGAAATTGATTCTAGGAAGGAGAGCCTGTTGTTTATAACACTGAAGAACAAGAAAGAAATAGTGGTTATATAGGTGAAATATAACCGTAGAATGTTTAAATTTAAAACAAATATTACAGAAATTTTCAGATTCAATGTCATATAAATTATCAATATTTTAATTAGTGCCATGAATCTAGAATTCTGAATTAAGTTGCTGATAGTTGCTCCCTGTAACTTTACTTAAGAAGCTAATACCTGTCTGACAGGCAGTGAACTGTAAGAAAATAAATACATTGAACTCAAGAGAGCGACACAAAGTTGAAGCTATTGAACTCTTTAGTAAATTTTAATGAGTAGCCCATTGCTTAATTTTGTACTTTCAGTTTTTACTTATAATACATTTAAAATACATTTGAAGTACTTTGAATGAAGCAGCTTTCTAAAATTTAGTGCAAAGTGAATCCAACATGGGGAAACACATATAGTTTTATTTAAACAAATTGTGTAGATTAAGCCACCAAATCTATATTGGGAAGTTAAGCCTAAAATTTGGTTTTACTATTCCTACATTCCTTTTTCAAACCTAAATTTTGGCTTTACTATTTCTGCATCCCCTATTTAGATCAGTTAAGCTATTTATTATAAGGTCCATAAGATAGATACATGCAAGCTTATTTAACCCATCCTAGTTTGTTTGTTCATAACAATACAATACTTCCCTTCCAATATCCAGTTGTCAAATTATTCAGTTGTTTTCCTCCACTATCTAATCAGGAAGTGCATTTCATGTGTTGATCACTTCATGTGTCTAGAAGTTCCTGACATTAGTCCCAAATTTCCTCCTATGCAGTTTGATCTCTTCCTGACCTTTGTTCTACTATAGTGAATTGGATTAGTGCTGAATTTACTTCTCCCCACTTAGTACTTTTCATACCACTGAAGTCTCTGTCACTTCGCTGTATTCAAGGCTGAAAAATCTTAAGTTTTTCCACTCATTTCTCAAAACACAGTACTTTGTGGCTCAGGTTTAGCCTTTACAGAGAAATCTAGAGTTCAGAAACAGACTATCCAGCCCAAGTGGTCTATGCTAGCATTTATATAAATGCTGCCCCCTCCAACTTATTTATTACCTCTTTCCACCCCGCCCCCAATCCCATTATTTCCCATCTCTCTCATGTGCATCAAGCCTTCCCTTAAATGTGTCAGTGCAATCTGCTCCAACGTTTCCATGTGGCAGTGAGCTTGACATTCTTACTGTTATCTGTGCACATCTGTGAATTCTTTGTTGATCAGTTAGTGGTTATCTTATATTTATGTCCCCTTGCTCATGACTCACCCATAAGTGGAAACCATTTCTCCATATCCACACTATCAAACCGCTTCATAATTCTAAAGACTTCTATCAAGCTCCCAGATAGACTTAAATTTCAACGGATATTGTTGATGCCGAAAAAAGACATGTTGAAGCTTTTCGTCTTGGAACTCACCGGGGCAATGCCCAAATTCCAAATTTTGGTGCATGAGAAAAGGGGTGCTAATTGGTTGGCAAGTTGGCTCTGATTGGTCGAGATGTCGCCATGGCAAATGCACCAGGGAGCTATTGCCCCGATGCCTCTGTTCATTCAAAACAGGTACAATGTTTGAGCATATTCTTCTTACCTGCAGAGGACAGGGCCATGAATATGAATATAGGTTTCTTCTAGTGAGCGGAAGTGAGCTGCATTGCAAGCCCACCTGATCATCTTTAATTGGTCGTTAGTGGTAATTCTTAGCATGCTCAGGATTGTTCAACAAATGCTGCCCAATCGTGAAATTGCATCTAATGATAGACATTATGTTCTGAGTTTTGCATGCACTGGTTTGTTGAGTACAATCGATCCTCTGCCTGTTGCAAACAGACATGCTGTTTGATATGCTCTGCCAATTGTTGCGGCGTACAGCCTCATCGCACCAGCACTGAAATTCATATACCACATCACTCATTTGTGTGGTAGGCGGAGCATGATTTTGGCTTGACAGCAGCATCTGTTAGTGGAAAGCACTACTCATGTTGCCACTGCATAGTAGCATCATGAAGTGGCTAGCTTCAACTGATACTCAAATGTTTGAAATATTTTGGCCTCCCAGAGTAATTTGATGTAGACTGAGCACTTTTCAGGTCTGAAAGAGCCAGTCTTAGGCCTATTTATGAGTATCCGAGATACACAGCGAGCAATGGCCTGATTGAAGCAGCTATTGTGCCGCAAGATAGCTTTGATGCGCCTTGCACGGTGAGTAAATCACTCAGCCCCTATTTATGAGAATGCTGTTGGAGCTGTAAGAATCCCAATGTGTATTTGATTAGTGAAGGTAGGCTTGTGGTAGACAGTAGTAGAGAACCCATTGGCAGATTTTCAACTAGCATGTTGAGGAAAGGGAGTTTATTAGACTGCTGCATTTCGAAGATGAATTTGAGTGCACGTTGGAACGCATTAAGATGTGTAAAGAAATTCTTAAATGCAGGTGCAGATTCAAATATAGCAAACGTGCCATCTGTGCATGGAAAAATGCAAGGGGTAGGAGGTTAGGGGTCATTCCATCAAAAATGCTTTTCTCCTGGAAACCAATAAAAAGTTTAGCGAGAGCTGGCCCTAGAAAGGAACCCATGGGCACACCATCTATTTTAGCATAGATGGTATCATTAAAGCTGAATTCAAATGTGCTAGTTGCTGAGTTCATAAGTTCAATGAATACAGATTCAGTTCATGGCATGTCTAGGTTGCCATGATAATGACGCAACGCAAATGCCTGTGACGACTTTGAGTAGCACATTAGTGAACAGGCTCTCAATGTTGATCAAGCACGTAGACATGGCACTGCTGTCAGCATGCAGGTCACATGTAGTCTTTGCGAAAGTGAAGGAATCCTTCACTGACTACTCAAACAACCCGTGTTTGCAAAACTCAGAGCTTAATTTCTCAAGTTAGATGTGGTTCTGCGATAGGTTAGCATTTGCTAAAATGCAATAACCAATTTAAGATTATCAGTCAGGCTCATAACATAGCTCACTTACATCTGCTGGAAGCTCCAAATGCAGGGCCCTGTCCTCTGCAAGCAAAAGAAACATATCCAGACATTGCACCCTTTTTGAATAAATAAAAGTCAGTGTGTGCATGTGTTTCAGCTAGACAAAATATGTGGTAGCCATTCACTGGTTCATTCATCAGGGCAATGCCTTGACCAGAGTCAAGCTGCCTGGTTTAAAATTTCAAACAGTGCTTGGCAATTAACTGTCAGTCACCATTAACTGGTGCACACTACATAGCAATGCCTCGACCAATCAGTGTCCACTTGCCAACCAATCAGCCCTCTTCTCATACGGTATAAAGTTCTTCCTTCCCCTGACATTGGTATTTTTGCGATTGTCGTGATGAGTGAGAGATGAAAAGCTTTGACAACCTGTCTCTCTTTTTTCAGTAATACTCAAATTCTATATTACCAATAACATTGTTATGGTCTCTTAAATATTTTATGTATCTTAAATATTTTATTTTAGTAGATTCCTGGCTATCTCCTCAGAATCACCTGCTCTCTCAACTAGCTTGGTGTCACGTGCAAATTTGCCTGGCTAGCACTTAAGTTCTAAATCCAAATCATTGTACATTAGACCGTCTGGTGGCCCTAAGTCTACAACACTGCACTCAATAGTCCTTCCCCACATCCACATAACCTTACTCCTCTGAAGTATTCAGTATTTCTTATCCTTTAAACAATCTATGTATTCTTCAGCTTCATCCAGAATTTCCACCCCCTTAACCTTTAACTTCCAGATTTTAAAATTAAATATTTTCTGAATAATGGACCTACACCACTTGCATTTTTGTGGTGACATACTTGCATTGATTTTAAACTGCTTAGCATTCACTCTATATAGTTGTAATTTTGTTATCTGTCTCTCCAGCTGATACCCCTCCTCCTGCATATATGCCTCCAGATGATCAGATGACGCAAGATGGTTCACAGCCCATGGATACGTCAAATGTCCTTGTTCCTACACTACCACCAAATATAACCAATAGAGCAGGTAAGCTATGGAAACTAAACAAAAACTGAAAACAAAATAACTTGTGTTCCATGAGAATGTAAAATGTGTGTTGGAAAGTTTGAGGTAGTTATGAATATTGGAGGCTGATATGGTGGTTGCTGATCCTTTTTGATGTACATATTATGATGTGAATCAATTTGGGGCTATATCTTGTTCTGAAGACCTTTCACTAATCTGCCAGAAAATCTAAAATAGCTTCATTCATCCAGTTTATTTTTCTTTATATGCCTTTTTAGTGAATGCTGCATTTTCAAGAGATGAAGCATCAATAAATTTTTCCAAAAGACTTCATAATTTGACTTGGGTATTTTTGATTCCTGATCGACGTTGTTAGTTGACCTGAGCCCAGACAACACTAGGGTCACTCCAGTTCATGACAGTCATGAAGAACGGGTATTTGGGTAAGGTTAGCAAATGGAGCTTATTGTTAGCTATATAGTTTTATCTTTAAATTTGGTGGTCTGATTACTGCTCATATCCAGTTTAATGTTTTAAAAAATGATGCTGACGAGACCATATTTGTCGCCCTGAGATGATGGTAGAGTGGCTTCTCCTTGAACCACTGGAGTCCTTGTGGGGCTGATGCTCCTCTAATGGTGGTGTGTGGAATTCTGGGATAGTGAGCCAGTGATGATGAGGGGATATATGGTCAGGCCAAAATAATAACTTGGAGTGATTGTGATCCCACAGCATAGCTGCTTTTGCTCTTTTTGGGCATAGAGGTCATGGGAGGGGAGACTATTGAATTAAACTTGTCTAGTTGCCTGTCATCCTATAATCATAAAGTACTGCAGACATCATGTGCTAGTGGTAGAAGAAATAGATTTTGAGGCTAATGGTGCGAGCTAAGATAAAATGAACTGGGATCTATAGGTTCCACCTAGATAGAGCCGGGACTGAATCCCTTGCAGGGTTATTTGCTAGTGCTATTGGGGAGAGTTTAAACTAACCTGGCAGGGGTGTGGGAACCAGGAGATAGCATCTGAGAGGAATATAAAAGTGCACAGAATACTGGGATAGATAGCTAGAGCTAAAATAAGGAATAGTAAGTAATAGATGGGGTCAGAGTATGGGAGAAAGTAGTAAAATATAATCAGGGTTACTGTGAATGCACGGAATGTGGTAAATAAAATAGGTGAGTTACAGGCACAGATTGCCATGCTGTGGCTATAACAGACACCTGGATCAAAGAAGGGCAGGACTGGTTGTTAAATATTCCTGGATACAAGGTGTTCAGGAAAGATAGGGAAGGAAGAAAAGGAGGAGGGGTGTCAGATTGATTAAGGAGAGTATTGCAGTGCTGGAGAAAGGGGATGTCCCAGAGGGTCAAGAACAGAATCTATGTGGCTAGAGTTAAGGAACAAAAATGGTGCAATTACATTGTTCAGTGTAGGTTATAGGCCAGCAACTATTGTGAAAGATGTAGAGGAACAAATTTGCAAGGAATTGACAAAGACGTGCAAGAATTACGGAGGCGTTATAATGGGGGGCTTCAAATATCTGAATATAGACTGGGATGGTAATTGTGTAAAGGCAGAGAGGGCAAGAGTTCCTAGAGTGTGTTCAGGAAAATGTTCTGCAGTATGTTTCCAGCCCAACGAGAAAGGCACTGCTAGACCTGGTTCTTGGGAATGAAGTGGGCCAATGGATTAAGTATCAGTAGGAGAACATTTAGGGACAGTGATCATTATACCATAAGATTTAGGCTGGCTATGGAAAAGGGCAAAGAATAATCCAGAATAATAATGATTAACAGGGGCAGAGTCAATTTCAATTGGATAAGAACAGATCTGAGCCTTATAAACTGGAGTCAAAGATTGGCAGGAAAAATGGTAGCTGATCAATGGGCTACCTTCAGAGAAGAGGTACTTTGGGCACAGTTGAGATGCATTCCCTCAAAAGGGAAAGGTAGGGTAAGCAAAGCCAGAGCTCCCTGGAAGACAGAGATAGAAATTAAGGTAAAAAAGTGAAAGTGTGCTTAAGGTAGATGTCAGGTAAAAAATACAATTGAGAATCATGCTGAATATAAAAGATTCAGGGAAGTGAAAAAGCAAATAAGAGAAGCAAAGTGAGAGTATGAAAAGAAACTGGAAGCCAACATAAAAGGGAATCCCAAGGCCTTCTATAGGCATATAAATAGTAAAAGGGTGGTCAAAGGAGTAGGGCTGAACAAGGACTAAAAAGAGATTTATGCATGGAGGCAGAGGGCATAGCTGAGATATTAAATATAAATGAATACTTTGTAAGTGCTTTTACCAAGGAAGGAGATGTCACCCAGGCTACAGTGAAGAGGAGGTAATTCATAGACTAGAAGGATTTAAAATTAATAAGGAGGTGGTATTGGATAGGCTGTTGGTACTCAAAGTTGATGAGGCTCCAAGACCAGAAGAAATGCATCGAAGGATACTGAGGGAAATGAGAGTGGAAATTGCGGAGCCACTGGCCATAATTTTTCAATTTTCCTTAGACTTGGGTGCTGTCAGAAGACAGGAGAATTGCAAGTGTTACACCCTTGTTCAAGAAAGAGTGTAAAGATAAGCCCAGCAACTACAGGCCAGTTAGTTTAGCTTTGTTGGTGGGAAACTTCTAGAAACAATAATTTGGGACAAAAATAATACGGACAAATGTGGATTAGTTAAGGATAGCCAGCATGGATTTCTTAAAGGAAAATCATGTTTAACTAACTTGCTGGAGTATTTTGAAGAGGGAACAGAGAGAGCTGTTGAGGGCAATGCTATTGATGTGTACCTGGGCTTCCAAAAGGCATTTGATACAATGCCATACAACAGACTTTTGAGCACAGTTATAGCTCATGGAATAAAAGGGACATTTGAAACATGGATACAAAATCAGCTGAGTGACAGGAAACATAGCAGTGATTAATTTATGTTTTTCGGGCTGGAGGATGGTTTGTAGTGGAGTTCCCCGGGGTCAGTGTTGGGACCCTTGCTCTTCCTGATGTGTATTAATGGCCTAGACCTTGGTGTACAGGGTGCAACTTCAAAGTTTGAATTTTGTTACAAAACTTGGAAGCATTGTGAACTGTGAGGAGGACTGTATAAAACTTCAAAAGGGCATAGACAAGTTGGTGAATGAGCGGACAGTTGGCAGATGAGGTTCAATGCGGATAAATGTGATGTGACTCATTTTGGTAGGAAGAACATGGACTGATAATATACAATAAAGGGCACAATTGTAAAGGAGTGGTAGGAGCAGAGGGACCTGGGTGCATATGTGTACAAGTCATTGAAGATGACAGAATAGGTTAAGAGCATGATTAATAAAGCATACAGAATCCTAGACTTAATTAATAGGGACATAGAGTACAAGAGCAAGGACATTATGTTGAACTTGTATAAGACACTGGTTCAGCCTCAGCTAGAGTATTGCGTCCAGTTCTGGGTGCTGCACTATAAGAATGATGTGAAGGCATTGGAGAGAGTGCAAAAAAGATTCTAAAAATGTTTCCAGGGATGAGGGGTTTGGACAGAGTAGATGAGGAGAAACTCTTCCCACTTGTAAAAGGATCGAGAACGAGGGGGCACAGATTTAAAGTAATTGGTAAAAGAGGCAAAAGCAAGATGAGAAAAAGCTTTTTTCACACTGAGTGGCTTAGGTCTGAAATGCAGAGAGAATATGGTGGAGACAGGTTCAGTTATAGCATTCAAAAGGGAATTAGACCGTTATCTAAAAAAGGAAAAATTTGCAGAGTTGCGGGGAGATGGCGGGAGAATGGCACTAAGGGAGTTGTCATTCGGAGAACCTGTGCAGATATGATGGGCTGAATGGCCGCGGGCCGCCTCCTGCGCTGTAACAATTCTGTGATTCTATTCTGGATGATGTGCCCTTCAACTGGTGTGAGGCTAGCACCCAACTGTGCAAGTGAAAAGTATTCCATCACACTCCTGACTTGAGTCCTATAGATGGTGGAGAGGTTTTGAGGGGCTCAAAGATTACTCACTTGTTGCAGAGTACCCAGCCTCTACCTTGCTCTTGTAATTAGTATTGAAATGGCTGGTCCAGTTCTGGCCAATATTAACTCCTGAGATATTAGGAGTTGGGGGACACTGAGATGGAGCTGTTGAAGAACAAGAGAAATGGTGTACTCTTACTTGAGATGGTCATTACCAGGCATTTGCATAACACTGATGTTATCTGCCTCTATCCCAAGCCTAAATGTTTTTCAAATGCTACTGTAATATGGCATGCTTGATTATTGAAGGGATTGTGAATGGGACTTAATACTGAAATCCACAGTTAATGGCTCCAATTTATGCTGACAGGATGGGATAATTGGACTGCAGATGCTTTCCTGAGGAACTCCTACTTCAGTGTCAGAGGCTGTCGTGAACATCCATTGACAACTATGACCCTGATCTTTTGTTAAATATGATTCCAGCCACTGGAGTGTTTTTCTTTGGCCCCCATTAACTTAAGTTTTGCTTTACTCCTTGATGCCATGCTTACTGTAATGCTGTAAAATTGAGGACAGGTGCTCTCAACTGCCTTCTGGAGTTCAGCTCCAATGCCTGTGTCTGGACAGTTCTGTGATGAGCACTGGAGATAAGTGGTTGTGACAGTATCCAGATTGTACATTGTTTGATTTCACTGTTGATAACTCCTTCCATCTGAAAACTGATTGGTAGGAGGTTCATGTGGTAGTAATTGGCTGCATTAGATTTTAACACTTTTGTGGGTGGAACATACCTAACATATTGCCAAGCAGATTGTTATAGCAATACTTTATCAGGCAGTGGTTAGCTCTCAAATCCAGCCTTGCAGCAGTGCAAATGGAATATTGTTGGAGCCTGTAGCTATTTTGTTCTGTACATGCAGCCACTTAAGTTTGCATGGAATGAACTGAATTGGCTAGATGCTGGCCTCAGAGGTAATGGAGACCTCCGAATGAGGCCAGGTATGATAATGCATTTTGTATTTTTGGCTGAGGATGTTTGCAGTCATTTCAGCCTGTCTCTGATACTCAAATGCAGGGTTGCACTGTGATTATTGATGCAAATTTCATAAAGCCTCATCCTCTTTCATAAAGCCCCATTCAAATTTCATAAAGCCCCATTCCCAACTGGATGAGCAGTGTTGGTTGCGGGAATGCTTGTCTCTGTTTACAGCTCAATTAGGTGATGTTCATGCTGGTAGCTGGTGTAGTAGCATGGTTTCTCACTTTTAAGGTCATTTTTCTATTGCTCTTGATGTGCCCTTCTACATTCTCCCTTGAGTCAGGACTGCTGTCTGGCTTGATAGGACATAACCAGGAATGTTGGATAAAGTTTGGGATTCTGAGAGGATGATCATGGTAACCTGTGACTTGACTAATCTATGGGACAGCTCTCCAACTTGTGCACCATTCTGCAGATTTTTAATTCTTTCTTTGGATGTGAGCGTTGCTGGCAAGGCCAGCATTTTTTCGCTGATCCCTAATTACCTTTGAGACCACCACCTCGAACCTCTGCAGTCCATGTAGTAGTATAGGTAGATCCACGGTTCTGTTAGGAAGGGAGTTCCAGGACTTTGACCCAGTGACAATCAAGAAATAGCAATATATTTCCAAGTCAGGATGGTGTGTAGCTTGCAGGGAAACTTGCTGTGGTGGTGTTTCCATGTGCTGGTTGCCCTTATCTTTCTAGGTAGTGCAGGTCGTGAGTTTGCAAGGTGCTGTCTAAGGAAGCTGTTGGAGCTTTGCAGTGCAACTTGTAGGTTCGACACACCGTTGTAACAGTGTGTCATTGGTGGATGGGATGCTATTCAAGTGGCCTGCTTTGTCCTGGATGGTGCCGTGTTTCTTGTAGAGTTAGTTGGAGCTGCACTCATCCAGGCAAGTGATGAATATTCCATCATAATCCTACTTGTAGATGGAAGTCAGGCTTTGAGGAGCCAGGTGAGTTACTTGCTGCAGAACACCCAGTCTCTGACCTCCCCTTGTACCCAGTATTTAAATGGGTAGTCCAGTTAAGTTTCTGATCAGCGGTAACCCCCAAGATGTTAACAGTGGGAGGATTCAGCAATTGCAATGCCGTTGAATGTCATGGGGAGTTTCTCTCTCATTGGAGATGGTCATTGCCTGGCACTTGTGTGGCATTAATGTTACATGTCACATATCAGCCAAAGCGTGTGTGTTGTCCAGGTCTCATTCCATATGGATACAACTGCTTCAATATCTGACTAGTCATGAATGATACTGAGCACTGTACAGTTGTCAGTGAACATACCCAGTTCAGACGTTTCTTTTTATTCATTCATGAGATGTGAGCTTCGCTGGCTGGACCAGCACTTATTGCCCATCCCTAGTTGCCCTTGAGAAGGTGGTGGTGTCATGAAGCTACTAATGTATAAAATATTTTGGAAAATATTTTTCTTTTAAAATAGAGGTTTAGTTTGTGGTATGTCTTAATTGGATTAAAGCCAGCTACTCTTGAGTGCTTTGATGTGTACTAGTTTTGATATGTAAGAGAGATAGCATGCACTTAAATTTTTTGAACAGAGCATTCAAGAAGTGGGGTGAAAACGTGATGCTTTTCTAGCAGCTACCAAGCAATATGTTTATATTACTAATAAAATTGGTACTATGAAAGGGGTTTCATTGTTAAAAGATAAAGTTCAAAGAGGCTGGTGAGACAATGAGAATTTGAATTCAAGCAGTGGTGGTAGGTATAACTTCAGTAGTTTTCGGGTATGCAGGCAGAGGCAATGTAAGATCAAAAGGCAGCCTCAAGCCTCTAACTAGCTCCGCAGTAAAAAGAACCTCATTTTGAATTCGTATGGTGAAAATGCTTTGCTTGGTGTCTGGTTAAGCCTAAGGGCTGTTGTTGCCTTAATGGAGATTAGTTTGGAAATTTGTTAAAAGTTATGATAGTAGTAATTTGTAGCCATGTGTATATATTTTAACCTGTGTAAATTAATAAAATGTTTCACTTTGTTAAATGTAAAACCTCGAGAACTAGTCTGCTTAGAGTCGCATCTCAAACATAACACTTAAAATTATTGGTCATGACAGCTGTTTAAAGTTACCCTCTGGGATTTTTAAAAATAACTCCGCTTTGCCAACTGCATTGGTCATAACAATTGAGGGCTCGCCCGGGATAAATTATATTTCTAATTCCTCAATTGGCTAGGCATTGGTGGATCTTAACGTTTATGAATACAAGAGGCACTTTGGATTCAGGAATTGGCGAGGTATTTTAGAAGTGGTGAGACTGCAAGATGGCTTTGGCAATTGCTAAGACTTGTCTGGGAGTAGAAGAGATAACTGAGTGGGTTGGAGAGAATAACCAGAAGCAAGTTAACAAAGTTGACGGATAAGTTACAATTGGGGTTATCTCCGGAAGCTAGGAAATCTGATATAGTTAACTACAGTTGGAAGTGAAACCTGACACTAGTGAGTTACAGCTGGAGGTAGTGAGACTTCGGTTGCAAATGAAAAAGCTTGAATTAGAAGCAAAGGACAGAGAAATGACTTTTAAAAGCGAATTAGAAATTCCGAAGATGGAGAAAGAGGAGAGATAAAGAGAATCCCAACTGAAAATGTTGGCAGTTAGTTTCAAATTGGGAAAGGATAAAAAGTGGGAAGGTGAAAGGAAAAAAAGTGGGACGGTGAAAGGAAAGCAGATAGTCACGGAAGAGGAGTAGCTGGAAGTTCCAAGGGAGTTTTTTTCTCAGAATAAAAAGGAAGGTGCTGAAGGTAGAAATGATATTCGAAAGTTGAGGTGTTTTCATTGTAATAAAGTGGGGAACACAAAGTCAGTGTGTTGGAGGTTGCAGGAAAAATCTGTAGGAATTATTGGGGTACAGAAAAGCTCTGGAAGTAAAAGTACTGTGTGGGTCTGAGGTTCAGGCACAGGAGAAACCCGTGGGTTTGTGTACAGGTGAAATGGAGAATCAGTGAAGGGTAAAGAATTAGGAATGTGTTCACAGTTTACTCAGGAGAATTCTGAGCAGCAGATTGCAGAAATGTTTAAAGACTTTGTATGTTTGGTATTTGGTTAGGGCTATGGGTTGCTGTTGCCTTGATGGAGATTAGTTTGGGAATTTGTTAAAAGTTATAGTAATTTGTAGCCATGTGTATATATTTTAACCGGTGTAAGTTAATAAAATGTTTTACTTAGTTTAATGTAAAACCTTGAGAACTAGTGGTCTGATTCCTGAGTTTAGAGTCACATCCCAAAACTAGCACTTAAAATTATTGGTTATGACGGTTGTTTAACATTTCCCTCTGGGATTTTTAAAAAATAACTCAGCTTTACTAACTGCATCAGTTATAACAGATGGTGAGCTGCCTTCTTGAACTGCTGCAGTCCATGTTGGTGTAGGTACACCCACAGTGCTTTTAGGCAGGGGGTTCCAGTATTTTGACCCAGCGACAGTGAAGGAATGGTGATATATTTCCAAGTCAGGATGGTGAGAGACTTGGAGGGGAGCTTCCAGGAGGTGGTGTTCCCAGCTATCTGTTGCCCTTGTCCTTCTAGATGGTAGTGGTCGTGGATTTGGAAAGTGCTTTGTAAGGAGCCTTGGTGAATTCCTGCAGTGCATCTTGTAGATGGTACACACTGCTGCTACTGTATGTCAATGGTGGAAAGAGTGAATGTTTGTGGATGTGGTGCCAATCAAGCGGGCTGCTTTGTCATGGACGGTGTCAAGCTTCTTGAATGTTGTGGGAGCTGCATTCATCCAGGCAAGTGGGAAGTATTCAATCACACTCCTGCCTTGTGCCTTGTAGATGGTGGACAGGCTTTGGGGTGGATGCCAGTCTTATAGCTGTACCGGAACAGCTTGGCTAGGGGTGTGGCAAGTTCTGGAGCACATATCCTCAGTACTATTGCAGGACTATTGTCAGGGCCCATAGACTTTGCCGTATCCAATGCCTTTAGCCATTTCTTGATATTACATGGAGTGAATCGAATTGGCTGAAGACTGGCACCTGTGATGGTGGGGACCTCCGGAGGAGGCTGAATGGATCATCCACTCGGCACTTCTGGCTGAAGATTGTAGCAAATGCTTCAGCCTTACCTTTTGCAATGATGTGCTGGGCTCCCCCATCATTGAAGATGAGGATATTTGTGGAGCCTCCTCCTCCAGTGAGTTGTTTAATTGTCTACCGCCTTTCACTGCTGGATTTGACAGGGCTGCAGAGCTTAGATCTGATCTGTTGGTTATGGGATCACTTAGCTCTATCACTTGCTGCTTATGCTGTTTGGCAAGCAAGTAGTCCTGTGTTCGAGCTTCACCAGGCTGATGCCTCATTTTTTGGTACACTTGGTGCTGCCCATGGCATGTCCCCCTGCACTCTTCATTGAACTAGGATTGACCCCCTGGCTTGATGATAATGGTAGAGTGGGGGATATGCTGGGCCATGAGGTTACAGATTGTGTTCGAGTACAGTTCTGCTGCTGCTGATGGCCCACAGCGCCTCATGGCTGCCCGGTCTTGAATTGCTAGATCTGTTTGAAATTTATTCCATTTAGCATGATGGTAGTGCCACACAACACAATGGAGGATATCCTCAATGTGACTTCGTCTCCACAACTACTGTGCGACGGTCACTCTTACCGATGCTGGACAGATGCATCTGAGATCAAGTATGTTTTTCTCTATTGTTAGCTCCCTCACCACTTGCTGCATACCTAGTCTAGCAGCTATGTCCTTTAAGACTCGGCCAGCTCAGTCAGTAGTGGTGCTACCGAGCCACTCTTGGTGAAGGACATTGAAGTCCCCCACCCAGAGTACATTCTGTACCCTTGCCATCCTCAGTGCTTCCTCCAAGTGGTGGTCAACATGGAAGAGCAGTGATTCAATAGCTGAGGGACTGCAGTACGTGGTAAGCAGCAGGAGGTTTCCTTGCCCATGTTTGATCTGATGCCATGAGACTTCATGTGGTCTGGAGTTGACGTTGAGGACTCCCAGAGCAACCCCCTCCCGACTGTATATCACTGTGCCGCCGCCGCTGTCGGGTCTGTCCTGCCACTGGGACAGGACATACCCAGGAATGGTGATGGTGGTGTCTGGGACACTATCTGTAATATAGGATTCCGTGAGTTTTATGTCAGGCTGTCCCAATTTTAGCTGTCTCAGATGTTAGTAAGGAGGACTTTGCAGTGTCCACCAGGCTGAGTTTGTCATTGTCGTTTCCAGTGCCTAGGTCGATGCCGGGTGGCCAGTCAGGTTTCATTCCTTTTTTTGAGATTTTGTAGTGCAACTGAGTAAACCACATTGCTGTGTGTTTGGGGTTGCGTTTGGCCAGACCAGGTAAGGACAGCAGATTTCCCTTTCCTAAATGAAGGACTTTTAGACTTTTAATTCCAAGTTTTTGTGGAATTCCAGCAACTGCTGTGGTGGGATTTGAACCCGTATCCCCAGAGCATTACCATGGGTGTCTGATAATACCACTATGCCATCGCCTCTCCCATATAATGGAGGGAAAGTCATTGTTCAAGTGGCTGAAAATGGTTAAGCCTAGGACACTCCCTTGAGGAACTCCTGCAGTGATGCCATTGGGATTGAAATGATTGGGCCCCAACAACCACAATAATTTTCATTTGTGCTAAATATAACTCTAGTGGAGAATTTTACTCCTTATTCCCATTGACTTCAGTTTTGCTGAGGCTCCTTAATGCCACCCTCAGTGCTGCCTTGATGTCAAGGACAGTTGCACTCAACCCACCTCTGGAATTCAGCTCTTTTGTCCATGTTTGGACCAAGGCCGTGATGAAGTTAGGAGCAAATGGCCCTGGTTACACCCAAACCAATCCCAAAAAGATCCCCTTAGAGGCCGAGTAATGATGAAAGACTGGAAAAACATGAACTTGTCCTCCATGGAAGGCATCTGAAAGTTGGTCTTGGAGATATACAAGATAGTAAATAATTCGGAAAGTTAAATTGACAGAACAGCTCAAAGGTGCAGACGTTTAATTAAACTAGTACAGGCAAATGTAGGACTCAGATTAAGTTCTTCACAGTTATCAACACATGGAATGAACTTCCATTTAGAATAACGGAAACAAAAGCCTATAATCGGTAAAGTACCAACTGTTTACTTCAGTAAGGGGACTTTAGGGTCATTGTCGATTGGTCAGCTGTATGCCCTCCCTCATCTATAATAATCTTGAGTTCTTCTGGGAAACTAGACCAAATCTGAAATTCTTACTTGAGCATACCTTTGTCTAGCTCAGATTACCGTTCAAAGTCAGTCCCCCATATGTCAAAGGTGGAATGCAGATCCTTTAGTAGTTGGTTTGTGAAAGATCACTGTCAGCACATTGTTTTTATTTCCATGTCTTCGATTCTATGGAAATTGGATTGATTCATGGCACAATAGTATTACTAAACTTTATGTACCTTCAGGGAGAGGAGCTTCTGCAAAGTTTGACCAATGACAGCAGCTATGCGAAGTCTAGGCATGTTGCCTTTACACCTCGCATGTTCAACAAATCTGATTTGATCTCTGCAACTAGGGAATGCCATTCACTAAAATTGTTTTTACTTCACTATGAATTTTTACATCTCTCATAGCTGTGGCCTATTTAATCCATACTCCCATGGGGAAATTGTACATCAAATATGGAGCACACTTTAGAGGTTATACTTCAGATTAATCAAAGGATTCCTTGGTGAGATTCTTAATCCAGTTCTTAAAAAAAAATGGAATTCCAAAAAAGACCCGTCTGCATATGTGGTCTGCATTAGTACTCAATAAAAAGCTATACCCATCTGTGTCCACTATCTATTACTCTTGCATCTACTTGTACTTCCTGTCTGCGCCATTTACTGACAGCATCAGATTTTACTCACGCTGGTCATTTTGTCCATTATACATTTCTGTGTCTCCATAAATTTCTGTGGCTCCATTTATATTGTAAAATGCCTATCTAATCTCAGATCAACAAAACCTGGCTGCAAGGTCTTGTAGTTCTCAAAACTTCCTAAAAATGTTTACATTTGCCATTTTGTCCCTCACGAAGTTGGATTTCTAAGTTTCAAAACAATGCTTTAACCAAAATTAAAAGAAAAGTTTCATGTCACAATAAAATTATTAAATTTTTCTGCCCTCTTTATGCCTTCTTTAAAGTCTTTACTTGAAGACCTGGGCTTGGAATCGGTATTGTTGCCCAGAGCCATGGCACTGGCAGCAGACTTCAAATGCACAGTCTCGGCATCAATGTTGTGTACTCGCTTCTTAAGATGAATCATGACCATTCAGTCAGCTATACTGGAGAATATTTTTTCCTTGGTTAGGAGCATAGGGACATAGGAGCAGGAGTAGGCCATTCAGTCCATAGAGTCTGCTCCGCCATTCAATTAGATCATTGCTGATCATCTACTTCAATTTCACTTTCCTGTGCTATCCCCATATCCTGTGATGCCATTAGTATCCTGAAATCTATCAATTTCTGTCTTGGGCATGCTCAACGATTGAGCTTCCGTGGCCCTCTGGGGTTGAGAATTTCAATTCACCACCCTCAGAGAAGAAATTCCCCCTTATCCCAGTCTTAATGGCCTGCCCCTGATTCTGACACACTGCCCTCTGGTTCTGGACTCGCTATCCAGACGAAACACCCTATCTACATCTACCCTGTCACACACTGTAAGAGTTTTATGTTTCTTTGAACCCCTAGAGAATACAGACCCAGTTTCTTTAATGTCTCTTCATAAGACAGTCCCGCCATCCCAGGGATTAATCTGGTGAACCTCCGTTGCCCTCCCTCTATGGCAAGTATATCCTTGTATAAGGAGACCAAAACTGTACACATTACTCTGGGTACAGTCTCACCAAGGCTCTACAATTGCAGCAAGAAATCTTTACTCCTGTTCTCAAATCCCCATCATGATAAAGGCCAACATTCAATTTGCCTTCCTAATTGCTTGCCGTTAGCTTTTAGTCACTCATGAACAAGGACACCCAGGCCCCTTTGGATATCAGCATTTTCCAACCTGTCAACATTTAAGAAATACTCTGCCTTTCTGTTTTTCTACCAGTTTTCTCCTCAGGAGATTTTTTTTAATAATTATTTGAAGAAAATTGAAATGGCAAATTTCAAAAGCCTTCCTGAGGCAACTGTGGGAGAGGGGGAAAAAATGATCAATTATTATACACTTAGGTGTAGTCTTTGTCTTGTAACATTTTTGAAGTGTTAATCACTTCACGTTTCAATAAAATGTTGAATTTTTGATGTCAGCTAATTACCATATGCTCCATTGATGATGATTAGAAAATGTTAGTGCTAATGGCTTTCACCTGAGAGCGATTCTGCTTTCTAACACCTTGAGACAGTGGGAGACAAATAAGAAAATAACAAGCAGTTTCTGCATTTTGATTTGCAACTTCTAAAAACAAGCTGAACTTTGAAAGCAAACAAAGCCTCTGAAGGAAGCAAAAAGGTAGGGTTTATGGAGTTAAGTAACCTTTGGCTTCTCATAATATGCTCTTGGGTGGTGGTGTAATGAGTGGGAGAGGATGAAGGCTTAAGGGCTTGATGAGTCACAGCAGAGCAAGAAGGAATGGAGGAAAGAGGGTTGAGCCAGTAATTCAAAGAAGTAGAGGTAGGGGAAATGAGGGTATAGTGGTTACACCAAGGACATGATAGAAATGAGGGGATGGAGGCAGGAATGAGCCATTTGGGGAAGAGATGGGATTTCTCACCATACCACATTATCTTCCAGCTGAAAGAAAAGGCAAATCTTGAAAACAAAAAGAGTTGAAAGAAGAAAGGAAGCAGAACCAGAGGAGGGCTTACAGAAAAATGATATGTAGACGGCAAAAACAAACCATATTCTCTGATTTATAGTTCAAAACCACTGGAACTTGACTAGTCTATAAAATAATACTTTTTTAATCTATCTATACTGTTTTGGTTGCTCAGTTTAAGGGTAACCCCTGCTGGATTTATGTGGTGGGTGGTGCTTGGAGCGAGTGGAGGACTGGAATGTATGATGCATTTGCAGCTGCCAATGGTTGGTGGCGATAGCAATGGGGTGGGTGGGCTGGTGGAAGATGAAAACAGTGGAAGGTAAGAGGGGTCCAACAACCAAGTTACTCTGGCTGCATTAGAGTGTTCCCATGAGGGATGGGATGGGAAGGATGGGATTGCAAGGAGGGAGGGAGTGGCATGGGAGGAGTGGATGAGATGATGGAATGGTATGACAAAATGGTAGGGATGGTTATTTGATACAACTTATTGTTCAGAAGCTATTATTTTGCTTGATATCTGGATAGAGTGGATGGGAAGGGCCTATTTATTTTAGCAGAGGTCAGTGACTAGTGGCATATATTTAAAGTGATTGGTAGCAGTAGCAGAAGGGAGATGAGGAAAAATCTTTTCACCCGAAGGGTGGTTAGGGTCTGGAATTCTTTGCCTGAAAGGGTGGTAGAGGCAGAAACCCTCACCTCATTTAAAAGGTGTCTGGAAGTGCACCTCAACTGCCATAACGTGCAGGGCTGCAGACCAAATGCTGGAAAGTGTGATTCGGCTGGGTGGCTTGTTTTTTCGGCCAGGCCAAAATGGACTCCTTCTGTGCCGTAAACTTTCTATGATTCTAAAAACGAAAGTTCACTAGATTTGAATGGAAAGATTTTTCAAAAAATATCAGGTGAATTAAAGGAATACATCAATGTTGATTCTTTATGTAAAGAAGATAACAGTCTATATCCTCCAGGTTTCTACACAGTCTAACTCCAATCAGCATGGCCTTCAGACAAACTTAAACTCAAGGAGGGAGCAGTTATAATGTTGCTACAAAACTTAAATCCTAAGTAAGAACTCTGTCATGGAAAAGATTGATAGGAAACTGTTTTATGTGATAATAGATAACAGACAGATTTCAAGGAAATAATGCTTGTTCCTCGAATAATATTGAGCACCTCAGATATAAATCTGCCTTTTCAACTCAATTCCCAATTAGTTCCTATTCCATAACAATAAACAAGTCACAAGGCTAGACTCATAACAAAATTTGTATTTATATTCGTAGGCCTGATTTTGCACATGTATGGTTTATGTAGCTTTTTCTAGACAGGAATGTTTCAATTGTAAAGTCTTTGGTGAAAGGATAACTAGAAATCCTATATTTAAAGAAGTACTATTGCAATAAAGATACTAATTTTATTGCATATGTTGGTCTTTGCTGGTGGTAGATTTAAAAACTTGCCTCTGTGCACATTTAGAACCATAGAACACTACAGCACAGAAAACAGGCTATTCAGCCCTTCTAGTCTGTGCCAAAATATTATTCCGCTAGTCCCATTGACCTGCACCTAGTCCATAACCCTATAGAACCATAGAACACTACAGCACAGAAAACTTCTGTCAGCTTGTTCCATTATAAATTTCTACTGCTGCTTTTATAATTAAATCTTGCCTATCCAAACACATCCTGCTGCTCATGGAGGTGGCAACCCTATACTGGATGGTAAAATTTCAGCATGGTAAGTTTACATAGGGAGTTTCCTTAAATATGAGCACAGCTCTATATTTCAATTATAAAATCCTAAGGACCAAATGGATGACTTTAAAATAGGGTGAATTATGTGTCTGTGCCCTGGTCCAATTGATCTTCCCCCAACCCCAGTACACTTGATCTTGTCTCCTTGTCCGATGCAAGTGGAGATGGACTAGTATAAGGAAAAATTGGAGTTCTTAGAAAAATATAATTGTCAAATGGTTCTGCGAACTTCTTTCTCATTGTTTCCATTGTGGCTTAATAAAAGAAAATGAGGAAGAGAAATGCATCTGTCCTTGTACATCTGTAGGATGTTTAATGTTTATACCTGCCTTGCGTTTATATCATATGATTTGGGCTTGCTTGGGAATAAATAATCTGGGAACAAAGGAATTTTCCTTAGTGTATGTGTATGTATGTATATATATGTGTGTGTGTATATATATATATATATAGATATATATATATATATATAGGTATATATATATATAGATATATATAGATATATAGATATATAGATATATATATATATGTGGTTCCAAAATAACTGGAAAGTAAAGACATAAACGGCTTTGAATGACCAATTAGACCTTTTTTTTTTGCAAAAATATACTTTATTCATAAATCTTCAACATTTCAAACCATTTCAAAATCACCATCACAAAAATACAATCAGGTTCAACTTTTACAACATGAATCACAAGGTGTATCAGTACAAACAATGAATATTACAATCATTGGCAGACATTCATTTTGAGCTGTACATCCGAGGGGCTCTTTACAGTTCCCAGCCCCTCGGTGCATTATGGCAGAAAGGTCTTAGGCAGTGACCCTTCCCCATTGCGCCTTTGCGGCGGCTGCTCCAAGCTTTAGTGCGTCCCTCAGCACATAGTGCTGGACCTTGGAATGTGCCAGTCTGCAACACTCGGTCGGGGACAACTCTTTGCGCTGGAAAACCAAGTTACAGGCAGACCAAAGAGCGTCTTTTACTGAGTTGATGATCCTCCAGCTGCAGTTGATGTTTGTCTCGGTGTGTGTCCCTGGGAACAGCCCATAGAGCTCAGAGTCCTGTATCACAGAACTGCTCAGGACGAACCTCGACAGAAACCACTGCATCTCTCTCCAAACCTTCTTTGCAAAGGCACAATCTACAAGGAGGTGAACAACGGTCTCTTCCCCACCAAGCCACCTCGAGGGCAACATGCCGAGGGGGTGAGACTCCTGGTGTGTAGGAAGGATCTGACGGGGAGGGCCTTTCTCACCACCAGCCGAGTTACGTCTTGGAGCTTGTTGGAAAGTTCTGGCGATAAGGCATTCTGCCAAATGACTTTGTCAGTCTGCTTGGGGAACCATCCCACCGGGTCCACTCTCTCCTTTTCCCTCAGGGCCTTTAAGACGTTATGTGCCGACCACTGCCTGATGGACTTGTGGTCGAAGGTGTTTCTCTGCATAAATTTTCCCACGAGGGACAGGTGGTACGGAATGGACCAACTACTTGGAGCGTTCCGCGGCAGCGTGGCCAGACCCATCCTTTGCAACACTGGGGACAGATAGAACTCAGCATGTAGTGACACTTGGTGTTTGCATATTGAGGGTCTACGCACCACTTGATGCAGCCACACACAAAGGTGGCCATCAGTATCTGGGCGATGTTGGGCACGTTTTTTCCCCCTTTATCTAGAGGCTTGTACATCGTGTCCCTTCAGACACGATCCATTTTCGACCTCCAGATAAAGCGGAAGACGGCTCGGGTGATCACCACCACACAGGAGTGTGGAATGGGCCAGACCTGCGCCACGTACAGCAACAGCGAGAGTACCTCACACCTGATGACCAGGTTCTTACCCGCAATGGAGAGGGAGCATCGCTCCCACATGCCCAGACTCCTTTTCACTATAGACACTCGCTCCTTCCAGTTTCTAACGCGTGCCCTGGTCCCTCTGAACCATATCCCTAGCACCTTCAGGCCGTCAGTCCTGACAGTGAAGGGGACAAAGGATCGGTCAGCCCAATTCCCAAAGAATATAGCCTCGCTCTTCCCACGATTTAACTTGGCTCCCGAGGCCAGTTCAAACTGGTCACAGATGTGGATCAGTCTGCGCACCGACGGGATCCGAGCAGAAGCCGGCAACATTGTCCATGTACAGAGAGGCTTTGACCTGAGTGCCTCCACTGCCTGGGATTGTCACTCCTCTTATGCCCGGATCCTTCCTGATGGACTCAGCAAAGGGTTCTATGCAACACACGAAAAGAACAGGCAAGAGAGGGCAGCCCTGCCTGACTCCAGATTTAATCGGAAAGCTATCTGATTCCCACCCATTGAGAGAGACTGCGCTACTGATAGTGTAGAGCAGTTGGATCCAATTGCGAATTCCCTCCCCAAACCCTATTTTGGAGAGCACATCCACCATGTAGGTGTGCGATATTCTGTCAAAGGCCTTCTCCTGATCCAGGCTGATGAGGCAGGTAAGCACACCCCTGTCCTGTACATAGGCAATCGTATCCCTGAGCAGTGCGAGGCTGTCAGAGATCTTCCTGCCCGGCACAGTGCAGGTCTGGTCAGGGTGGATCACCAATTCCAGAGTGGATTTGACCCGATTGGCGATGACCTTGGACAGAATCTTATAGTCCACATTCAACAGTGAAATGGGTCGCCAATTTCTAATTTCCTCCCTTTCCCCCTTGTGCTTATAGATGAGGGTGATAATGCCTTTCCTCATGGATTCTGACATACTACCGGCCAGGAGCATACTCTCGTACACTTCTAGCTGGTCCGGGCCAATCCAGTCCCACAGAGCCGAATACAACTCCACCGGCAAGCCGTCACTTCCGGGAGTTTCCCTCTTCTCGAGGGACTCAAGGGCCTTAGTCAGTTTGTCAGGAGTCAGCGGTTTGTCCAGGCTCTCCTGTGTACTGTCGTCTAAGACCTCCATGATAGAGGACAGGAAGGACTGGGAGGCCATGCTGTCTGTGGGCTTCACGTCATACAATCCAGCATAAAAAAATTTGCTGATCCTCAAAATGTCGGACTGTGAATACTTTACTGAGCCGTCTTCTTCCTTCAGGCTGCTGATCACAGAGCTCTCTCTCTCTAACTTTTGGAAGAAGAAACGTGAGCACGTCTCGTCCTGCTCCACGGAGCGGACTCTGGAACGGAAGATGATCTTGGAGGCCTCCGAGGCAAAGAGCGAGGCTTGCTGGCTCTTCACCTCTTGGAGTTCCTCCTTGACATCGACCCCCATCACCTGCAGCCGGAGCAGATTCTGCATGTTTTTCTGGAGTCGGGACATTTCCCTCTGTTCCTTTCTAGCTTCTGGGTGCCTTTGAGGATGAAAAACCTCTTGATGTTTCCCTTGATCGCTTCCCACCAGTGTGTCAGTGACTCAAAGTGGGGTTTCACGGTTCTCCAACCTTTGTAATCCCTCTTGAGCTCCTCAATGTTCTCTGGGGTCAGCAGTTGCACGTTTAGCTTCCATTCCCCCTTGCCCACCCTCTGGTCTTCGTCTAAGTTACAGTCAGCCAGTAGGATGTAGTGGCCAGAGAAGAACACCGGCTTGACGTCGGTGAATCTGACTGCGAATGCACGGGACACAAACAGGAAATCTATCCTGGAACGGACGGACCTGCCAGGCTGCAACCAGGTGTATCTACGCTGCGCTCCGTCTGCAGGGTTGCTGAAGACGTTGTGCAGCTTGGCATCCTTTACTGTTTCCATCAGGGATCTGGACGTAGCGTGCAATTTGCTTTCGGCCCTGCCGGATCGTCCAGCCACATCGATGATGCAGTTAAAGTCACCACCCAGAATGACAGGCCTGGAGGTCGCCAGCAGCAGTGGGAGCTGCTGAAAAACCTCCAGCCGCTCAGCCCCTTGTGACGGGGCGTACACGTTAATTAACTGGAGTGGAGCATTCTTGTACATTAAATCTGCTACGCGGAGGCGCCCGCCTACCACCTCCTTAACCTGGGAGACGGTGAATCTGCCTCCCCACAGCAGAATACCCAGGCCGGAGGAACGAGAGTAGTTTCCTCCCGACCAGATCGATGGCCCATGGGACCACCATCGTGACCATTGCCTGTAGGTGCTGAGGTGCGGTATCGCACACTCCTGCAGAAACAACAGGTCGGCTTTGACCTTGGCAAGGTAGTCCAAGGTCGCAACACATCGCGTAGTAGATTTAATGATACGCACATTTATGGATACAATCTTTAAACCCATTTTAAAGCATTTAGTTTCTTACCAAACCTGTCTCTGAGAGTTCCAGACCTTTGGTCTGCTCCTTCATGCCCGTAGTGTGCTCAAATTGCTTTGCTTTGGATGGGCTGAGGAAACCGTCCTGAACCTCCCCATTGGCAGTGTTCTGCTCAGGTGGCATCTGGGGGTCCGTGCAGAGAGCGGGGTTTGAAATGTCCTCTGCTGGAGAAGCTTCTCCAATCTCTCCCTCTCTGGGGCATTGCTGCTCCCGGCTTCCCGGAGCTGGGGTGCGCTGAGCGCCTCACTGCTCCCAGATTCCTGGGGCTGTGGTACACTGGGCTCTTTGGGTTGTGGGCAAAGTTGGGGTGCGCTAGTCTCCTCATTGTCTCCAATGTTCTGGAGCTTGGGTGTCTTGTCCTCCAACTCCCTAGCGTTTTGCCGCTTTTTCTGTTGGCGCCGCCCTGGCCCTTCTTCTTCCGAAGAGCTGCTGCTCTTGTTATCCGTGTCGGATGGGAGACGCCTCTTGTCTGGGAAGTGGTTTGGTTTCTTCTTAGCCCCTTCTTCCTTTTGGCTCTCTTCATCAGCTGCCACTCCCACTGCTGCCTCCTCCTCCTCCGTTGATTCGCTTTCTTGAGGAGTGGGAAATTCAGGGGGCAGTGGTGTTGATTGGCCGTCTGTTGCCCCAATCTTTTCCTCCACCTTATCATTCTGTGTCTTCCTTTGTCCTGTTGTTCTCCCTGGGGGCCTTGGTGGTTGGAGTGACACGAGGCATTTCTTCTGCTTCCCCCTCGTTGGCTTTGGCTGCCTGTGCATAAGTACGGCAACGTTTGGGGCAGGTCTTGTAGAGGTGACTTGCCTCGCCACACAGGTTGCAGCACTTAGCCTGTTTACAGTCTTTTGTCTGGTGCCTTTCCTGTTTGCAGTTCTTGCAGAGGACGGCGCTGCAGTTGGCTGCCACATGACCAGCCTTGTCGCATGAGTGACAAAGTTTGGGTTGCCCAGCATAGACAAGGTAGCCACGGCTTCCCCCGATAGCGAATCTGGAAGGAGGGTGGAAGATGGCTCGCTTACCATCGGTCTTGAGCGTGACCTTAACCTGGCGTTTACACGTCCAGATCCCCAAATCATCTCTAACCGCAGTGCAGCTCCCAACCTTATCGAAGTACCTGGTAAGGAAGGTGAGCACGTCAGCGACAGGGACGAAGGGGTTGTAAAGATGCACCGTCGCAACCCGGTCTCGTTGCAACGGCAGAGCAAAGAGCGGCTCCGCCGTCAGGATCTTCATTTCTGGTAGGTCTTTCTTCTCCTCAAACACCTTCAGGAGCTTGACGCAAGTTGCCACTTGCTTGAATGTCACATCAAAAAATCCAGGGCTGGGGAAGTCCTGTAGGCAGTAGATCTCCGCAGCCTCAACCACACAGCTTGAATAGGATCCTCTTGGTGAAGAAGGTCCGATCCATTACTGTTCCTTCTTCGCTGCCCTTCACCATGACTCGGATGGTGTTAGGTACCCCATAGTAAGAAGTTCGACTGGTTATGGCCATTGCTCGTTGATCTTTCCCTGGCAAAAACGCGATCAAGGTCTCTCCCCTGCCAGGTAAGTATGACCAATTAGACCATTACTGCCACAATAAGATGAAACTTTCATCAGATCAATTCTATTCTTTGCTTTACCATCCCTCTTTAAAAAAAGCATTTTAAATTATAGTTGACATAAACTAATTTGGCGATACAGACACTTTTTTTTACAGTATGTGAATAAAACCATACAGATATTTGAGGGCTTCACAAAGTTTACTTTGCATTATTAGTCTGAAAAATATAGATTTCTAGGTGATGGTGAGCTGAGCAAATGTGCATAAAATGGAGGGAAGGGAGGGGCTTGCAGCTGTTTCCTTACGATTGCCAGAATGCAACTTGTTCTCCTCCTAAAAAGATTTGAAACAGTGTAGTTATTACTATGGAGAGTTGACACATTGTGTGATCCTTAAAGGAAAATGGCTAAATAGTTGCAGTGTGCAGAGCAGAGAACTTAATCTGGCTTTTCAAGCATACCTGGTCTTTAGCCATGAGGGAGTTTAGTTTATGAAACCAGAGTTCATTAGCGGCATTCACAATGAATTGTATAAGGTAGCCATGCTTTGTTTTGCTACCAAGACCAGTTTATCCAGTGTTGTTTTGAAGACTGAACTACTCCTGATCATAGATACAAGGCATTAAAAATCCTGCGCTGGATGTTTGCTTGACAATTTTTGTTTTACGAGCAGAACCTGCCCTCACCACCTCTTCTCCTCCATCACCACCACCACCACCACCACCACACACACACACACACACCCCCCCCAACCCCCCACCCCGGCCCTACCACAAAAAGTAAAACCTCAGGTTATCTATGAACCAGAGCAAGATTTTATGTAGTTTACAAATTTGATATGCATCAAAATGGAGTTGCTTCATCTTAGAATCACCCAAATGCATAATGTGGTACTCCTGCAGACAAACTTACCCAAACAAGTCTATTCTGTTAATACTGCTCCCGTCACATAAAAGTGGATGCTTTTCACTTTAGACACTAAAGTGTTTTTAAATTTGTGTTCCATGCACACTGGTATGAGCAGAAAGATTCAAAGCTCTCATGCAATATTTGACTTAGAAGATGATGTGTTTACCTGGTGATAAAAGACCTTGAAGATGTGAAACGACTTATTCTGTTGATTTAATAAGTGCATCTAAATCCAGACCTTCCTCGCTCTCATTGAGGATAGAGCGCTGATGTCTTGTGCAGTGGATGAGGTCGAATGTTTCAAACATATCCAGTGTATAACTATGGTTTAAATGATCAGTGGTGTTTTTGGAGTTAAGATGTAGTAATTCTTCTATCGTATAAAGTATCAGATTTAAATGATTGGAAATGCTGCTCTTGGGATTGTCTTTGAGGACCATATTTAACAAGCTGCATCCTTTCAGTGCTTATCAAGTAATTTCCAACATTAGCATACCCACTTTTCATGATTTGTGGCAAATTTAAGGAACTTTTTTCAAAATCATGATTCATTCTGCGATATTGGCCAATTGGCAGTGCTTTGGCAAACTCTTTTGTCCAAGTTTGCCTCATTTTTAAGCCGTAAAGCAAGTTTCAAGTTTTAGAACTCTTCTTGCAATCTTCATTTTTCCCAAAAATTAGTCTACCAAAGTTTGAAAAATTCTGTGTCTCTTTTTTCAAAATGACACAAGTTAAGTTATTGTGATTGGCCATCACATATACAGCACTCTAACCAAACATTTAGCGATTGATAACTGCTTTGAAACAGAGAAAATGTTAATTTTTTAAAAATTAATTTGTGGGATGTGGGTATTGCTGGCTAGGCCAGCGTTTATTGCCTATCCCTAAATGCCCTCGAGAAGGTGGTGGTGAGCTGCTGCCTTGAACTGCTGCGGTCCAATTAGTGTGATTAAACTACTTCTAATGAGGAAATTGCAAAATTCCACTATGTCTGTGTCCATACAGTGAATTTCTGACCTTTGGCATTTTGTTATGAGGAGGCACTGAGGACTGGCCAAATGTTTTTCCCTGGAGGATTGGTGACCTCAGTCATACTTCCTTACAGCACCTAGTGCCTATGGGCCCACAACTACCACGTGTTTCAAAGCAGATGGCTTGGCTTAAATAGCCAAGTGGTTATGGTACTGGGTTTGTAACCCCAAGATCAAGAGTTCAAATCTCACAGTGGCAAACTATGAAACAATGTAACTTCATCTGAATAGGAACAGATGGAAACGTGTTTGTACTCGAAAGAGTTACTTGTAGGTGTTGTTGCACAGGAGACCAAAAGCTGGTCTTAAGTAGCTGAACCATACAGATATGTTCTGATCTAGTATATGCAAAGATAGCTGATCTCAGCAATAGTGCTAGAAGACTCTAATTAACCTTAGTGCTCCTGGATTAAGGAGGGAAAAATTGGTAAACATACTGCATGTAATCCATAGCCATTGACCCTGTTTAGGTGAAATCAGAACCTATCCTATGTCAAACCCCCTGTGATTGTTTGGCCTTCACACTTAAAGTTTTGGCTTAGATTAAATATCTGTTACTGAGGTGGCAGAGTATCCCTGATACCTATAGAATTGTACCACAGCAAATCTTCAAGGGTTGGAACAGAAAATACTTTAGATGGCCTTCAGCTTTTGGGGGCATTTAGGAAGTGAGTCGTTGGCTGATATATGTGCCTTCAACTGTAATGTAATCCATTCATCATAATGCACCAATTCTTAAAAGATGATGTTTTCTCTAAAACTATTTTGTTGGTGATGAGAGCACCTGTTCATTAAGAAGAAATATTAATGGTAACTTTCCTCTTTGTAGATGTTCAACCGGTTGCTTATGAAGAACCAAAACACTGGTGCTCCATTGTCTATTATGAGCTGAATAACCGTGTGGGAGAAGCTTTCCAAGCCTCCTCTACTAGTGTGTTAGTGGATGGTTTTACTGATCCTTCAAACAACAAGAATAGATTCTGCCTCGGGCTTTTGTCCAATGTGAATCGTAACTCGACTATCGAAAATACCAGGAGACACATTGGCAAAGGTAATCTCTCAATTTTTAAGTTCAGTGGTAAATGTTGCATGTTGTAAGAACATAATTAGGAGCAGTACACATGGGCCCCTCGAACCTGCTCTGCCATTAAATACAATCATAGTTGATTTTCTGCCTCAAATCCACTTCCTGCCCAATCCCCATATCCCTTGATTACCTGAGACTAAATATCAACTTATTTCAGTCTTGAACAGACCTGGGAAAATTATGGCCACGGGCCACGTTTGGCACGTGGAAGCTTCGGCCACAGAACAATATCTGGATACGGAAATTATATTTGGGGAGGGGGGTGGTTGCAGCCATAAATTCCCTAAAAATGAACAATTGTTAAGGTAAATTTTGGTTGAAAAAAAAGACAAAACCTTTATTATTATGGTAATTATACTGTTATAATGATGCATTGCATAAAATAGTGCATAAACAAATGTATCATCTTTTTCACGCCCTCTTGGCTTAATGTGAACAATGTAGTTGGCCAGCCCTCTTTACAATGGCATCAAATTTTGGTGTTATTTCTCTCTCTTCACAGATGGTTCCTGACCTGCTGACTACTTCCAGCATTTTGTTTTTATTCCAGATTTCCTAGAATTTTTTTGTTTTATCAATATAAATGCTACTCTACTATGATCGACATGGGGAATGGTGTTGCACGAACCATGATGGACAAAATAGTAAAGAAGAGAAAAAATATGGAGAGACCAAAAGGCATCTCAGAAGCAGTCACCACATCTTGTGGGGAGTACTGTGAATCCATATCCTCCCTTTACCTTTCATTCCTGGAGCTGGGATTTAATAACCTCCCAGCACACTTTAAAAGAGGTGCTATCAACTGCATTTGTAATCTGTTCCACACCTGTTATGGAACAAGTTCATAATTTTCAATTTTTTCCAAACATGAAACCCTAACCTAAAACCACACATTCTTCACTCCCTATTAAATCCATCATCCTTCTTCTGAAAGTTTAAACTTTAGCTGCACCTTTGGCGGAACAGAAGACACTTTATCAACTCTTAATTTTCAGAAGTGCATAAAATGAGATGCTCATCTCAAAAAGTTAAACTGTGATTTCTGTGGAGACCTACAGTCATAGATGTTTCAGGGCTTGCTGTAGGTGGCATCATTTATGTTTCAGTAATCCCTTGTCCACTAGCAGAATTGTAAATCAAGTCTTTGCTGGATCTACAAATCAACTACCCTCTGGTTATTTTGGCCTTTAATCTTTGTCCTCTGGTTACCAACCCTTCTGCCATCAGAAACCGTTTCTCCTTATTTACCTAATCAACACCCTTCATGATTTTGAACATCTGTATTAAACCTACCCTTAACTTTCTCTGCTGTAAGGAGAAAAACCCCAGCTTTTCTCATCTTCCCACTTAACTGAAGTTCTACATCCCTATATCATTATGAAAGTGGCTATAGGAATTTATAATGTAAAAAGTTGACAGGATGTACACATGGATGCAAATTTTTTTTTAATAGATTATGGATGTGTAACCATTCTAATGGGTAAAAGCACTCTTCAGTTTGTTTCTATGCCAGTGCAGACCTAAAGGTCCCAGGTTCAAATTCTAGACAAACCCATGGCAATAGACCTCGGTAAGAGAATGGGAAAAATGAGGAAACCAAACTGTATAAAAGTTGACATGACTTTTCATAAAGGGCATTAAAACCTGAGTATAAAATAATTTGAAGTTTTGAAATTATGGTGTATATACTTGCAAATTTAAAAAAGCAAACCAAAACTGCAGTAATCTTAGGTGTTGTTTGTGCTGCTCTCACTGCTCTATGTGCACTCATCTGTTTTAACATAGTGGCCACACTCTCCAAGAGAAGCCTGTCTCCAGCCTCTGATCAATGGCTAGCTCCAGTTTATCTGGAAGTACTTCTGTTGGCCTTGAAACACTTCCCTTGAAGATCTCCAGGAGCTGCATTTTACTTGCATCACTCCGGATGTCAATCAACCAGGAGCAGTAGCTCAGGTTGCGTTGCATTCATTGGCACACATTGCATGCTTTCCCCGGTACAGAGCCACAGGACGGATTAGAAGCTTGCGTGGGTCATAATTTTCCTAAGTCTGATCTAGAACCATAGAACACTACAGAACAGAAAACAGGCCATTCGGCCCTTCTAGTCTGTGCTGAAATATTATTCCGCTAGTCCCATTGACCTGCATCTAGTCCATAACCCTCCAGATCTCTCCCATCCATGTATCTATCTAATTTATTCTTAAAACTTAAGAGTGAGCCCGCATTTACCACATCAGATGGAAGCTCATTCCACACTCTCACCACTCTGAGTGAAGAAGTTCCCCCTAATGTTCCCCCTAAACCTTTCCCCTTTCACCCTAAAGCCACGTCCTCTCGTGTTTATTTCTCCTAATCTAAGTGGAAAGAGCCTACTCACATTTACTCTGTCTATACCCTCATAGTTTTGTAAACTTCTATCATTCTTCAACGCTCCAAGGAATAAAGTCCTAACCTGTTTAATCTTTCCCTGTAACTCAATTCCTTAAGAGCCGGCAACATCCTAGTAAATCTTCTCTGCACTCTCTCAATCTTACTGATATCTTTCCTGTAGTTAGGCGACCAGACCTGCACACAATACTCCAAAGTTGGCCTCACCAATGTCTTATACAACCTCACCATAACATCCCAACTCCTATACTCAATACTTTGATTTATGAAGGCCAGTATGCCAAAAGCTTTCTTTACAACCTTGTCTACCTGTGACGCCACTTTTAGGAAACTATGTATCTAAACTCCCAGATCCCTTTGTTCCTCTGCACTCCTCAGTGCCCTACCATTTACTGTGTATGTCCTACCTTGATTTGACCTTCCAAAATGTAACACCTCACACTTTTCCGCATTAAATTCCATCTGCCATTTTCTGGCCCATTTTTCCAGTTGGTCCAGATCTCTCTGCAAGCTTTGAAAGCCTTCCTCGCTGTCCACAACGCCTCCAATCTTAGTGTCATCAGCAAACTTGCTGATCCAATTCACCACATTATCATCCAAAACATTGATATAGACAACAAACAACAGTGGTCCCAGCACAGATCCCTGAGGCACACCACTAGTCACAGACCTCCAGTCTGAGAAGCAATTATCCACTACCACTCTCTGTCTTCTCCCACACAGCCAATTTTGAATCCAGTTTACAACCTCTCCATGGATACCAAGTGTCTGAACATTCTGAATTAACCTCCCGTGTGGGACCTTGTCAAAGGCCTTACTAAAGTCCATGTAGACAACAGCCACAGCCTTTCCTTCATCTACTTTCTTGGTAACCTCCTCGAAAAACTCTACAAGGTTCATTAAACACGACCTACCACGCACAAAGCCATGCTGACTATCCTTAATCAGCCCTTGGCTGTCCAAATAATTATATATCCGATCTCTCAGAACACCTTCCAATAATTTACCTACTACTGACGTCAGGCTCACTGGCTTGTAATTACCTGGTTTATTTTTGGAGCCTTTTTTAAACAACGGAACAACATGAGCTACCCTCCAATCCTCCGGCACCTCACCCGTGGCTAAGGACATTTTAAATACTTCTGCCAAGGCCCCTGCAATTTCTACACTAGTCTTCCTCAAGGTCTGAGGGAATATCATGTCAGGCCCAGGGGATTTATCTACCTTTATTCGCTGTAAGGCAGCAAGCACCTCCTCCTCTTTAATCTCTATATGTTCCATGAAACTACCGCTTGTTTCCCTTCCTTCCTTGTAGACTATGCCAGTTTCCTGAGTAAATACTGATGCAAAAAAACTGTTTAAGATCTCCCCCATCTCGTGAGGCTCCACACATAGATGACCACTCTGATCTTCAAGGGGACCAATTGTGTCCCTTACTATCCTTTTACTCTTAATATACTTGTAGAAACCCTTTGGGTTTACCTTCACATTATCTGCCAAAGCAACCTCATGTCTGCTTTTTGCCTTCCTGATTTCCTTTTTTAGTATTTTCTTACATTTTCTATACTTTATAAGTACCTCATTTGCTTCTTGTTGCCTATACCTGCTATACACCTCTCTTCTTCTTAACCAGATTGCCAATATCCCTTGAAAACCAAGGTTCCCTATGCCTGTTAACTTTGCCTTTAATCCTGACAGGAACATGCAAACACTGCACTCTCAAAATTTCGCCTTTGAATGCCTTCCACTTACTGAACACATCCTTGCCAGAAGACAACTTATCCCAATCCACTCTTCCTAGATCCTTTCTCATTTCCACAAAATTGGCCTTTCTCCAATTTAGAATCTCAACTCAAGGACCAGACCTATCCTTATCCATAATTAGCTTAAAACTAATGACATTGTGGTCACTGGACCCAAAATGTTGCCTACACATACTTCTATCACCTGACCTGTCTGGTTCCCTAATAGGAGATCAAGTATTGCATCCTCTCTCGTTGGTACCTCTATATATTGATTTAGAAAACTTTCCTGAACACATTTGACAAACTCCAAGTCATCCAGCCCTTTTACAGTATGGGAATTCCAGTCAATATGTGGAAAGTTAAAATCTCGTACTATCACAACTTTCTGTTTCTCACATCGGTCTGCTATCTCCAATTCTCCTCCAATTCTCTCTGACTATTGGGCAGTCTATAATACAACCCTATTAGTGTGGTCACACCTTTCCCATTCCTCAGCTCCACCCATATGGCCTTTGTAGACAAGCCCTCCGGGCTGTCCTGCTTACGCACAGCTGTGATATTTTCCCTGACTAGTAATGCCACTCCTCCCCCTTTCATCCCTCCCCCTCTATCACGTCTGAAACAACGGAACCCTGGAACATTGAGCTGCCAGTCCTGCCCCTCCTGCACCCAAGTCTCACTAATAGCAATAATGTCATAATTCCACGTGCCAATCCACACCCTAAGCTCATCTGCCTTTCTGATAATACTCCTTGCATTGAAATAGATGTACCTGAGAACATTTCTATCACGTACAGACCCTTGATTTCTGTCTATACATGCATTCCTCTCTTGACCATTGTCCTCCTCCACCTCATTATCTGCTCTAACACTCTGGTTCCCCTCCCCCTGCAAATCTAGTTTAAACGCCCCGGAGCAGCACTAGCAAACCTACCCGCAAGGATGTTAGTCCCCCTCCAGTTCAGGTGCAAACCGTCCCATTGGACCAGGTCCCACCTTCCCTGGAACAGAGCCCAATTGTCCAGAAACATGAAGCCCTCCCTCCTGCACCATCTCCTTAGCTATGTATTTAGCTGCATTATCCTCCTATTTCTAGCCTCACTAGCACGTGGCACAGGTAGCACTCCTGAGATAGTAACCCTGGAGGTCCTGTTTTGCAGGACCTCCTCCTCCTTCCTATCCACGTCATTGGTCCCTACATGGACCATGACATCTGGCTGCTCACCCTCCCTCCTGAGAATATTGAGAACTTGATCTGAGATTTCACGGACTCTGGCACCAGGGAGGCAACAGACCATCCGGGATTCTCGATCTCTCCCACAGAACCTCCTATCTGTCCCCCTAACTATTGAATCCCTATCATTACTGCTCTCCTGTTTTCCCTTCCTCCTTTCTGAGCTGAGGGTCTAGCCTCGGTGCCAGAGACGCGACCACTACAACTTGTCCCTGGTAGGTTGTCCCCAACAACAGTATCCAAAGCGGTATACTTATTGTTGATGGGAACGGCCACAGGGGTGCTCTGCTCTTTCTGTCTATTCCCCTTCCCTCTCCTGACATTCACCCAGCTGCCTGCCTCCTGACTTTTAGGGGGTGACTGTCTCCCTGAAGCTCCTGTCTATTACTGCCTCTGCCTCCCGAATGATCCGAAGTTCATCCAGCTCCAGCTCCAGTTCCCTAACTCGGCTTCTCAGGAGCTGCAGCTTAATGCACCTTTTGCAGGTGTAGTCATCAGGGACAATTGTGCTGCATTCGGAGCACTTGACTGCCCCAACTGCTGCCTCCATTACCTACTCCTAATTTACTTAAAGGACTTTACCTGGCCCTACCCCACTGGGAGCAAGCTCGTCCTCAGCCTCTGCTCATCTAAGCCTCTCGAGCCAAAGCCTCAAAGCTCCACTCCTTCACTGGGCCGCTCACAGGCTGGTCACTCCTCTTTAGCTTCCCCTCCTTTTATTTTCAATCTCTGCACTCTTTTTCAACCGACCTGCCTTCAAGATCCGCGCTCTTTTTCAAATGTTGAGTGCAAAAGTCCTTCTCCTCGATTCCCTCCTGAGTTCTGATGACTGCACTGACTTCTCCCAGAATGCTTCAGTCACTTTTCACCAGCACCCTCTGTTGGATCTATATGGTTTACTGCTGTAAGTCAGCTTCTTCAACAGCACCTCCCACACCTGCAAGCTCCATCAACTGAAAGGGCAACAGATGCATGAGAACACCATTGTTTCCAGGTTTCCCTTCCAAGGCTTACGTCATCCTGATTTGGACATACATTGCCTTTGCTTTGTCACGGGTTCAAAATTCTGCAGTTCCTTACCTAATCACACTTTGAAAATACCTTCATTCACTTCTTGGAGGGAAAACGGCTGATTGACAAATACCAGTGTTACCCATTCCAATATTTTTTTTAAATTGGAGGCAAGGAAGTAGTACTGAAATGGGGTAAAACATATCTATGGTAGAATTCTGATGATGGCAAAAAACAAAATGAAAGCTTGAACCACAATCATTCAAGGGCTTTTGGATATGGAAGTTATGTCAGGGGACTCGGAGGATTGGCAGTGTAATACCTCTTGTTCAAAAGTGATAAACTAGGTAACTATAGAGTAGTTCAGTTGCTGCCACGGCCCCCATCAGTTTCATGACTCTATCTGGGTGAGGAGAAGGCTGGCTTGTTAAGACATTGTTGTTAGTAGCACTCTTAAACTAGCCTCCTGCAAGTGCCTGAGGGTGAAACAGGTTAGAAAGTTGCCAGTATGAAAAAACAATTTGCATTTATGAGGACAAAACAAGAATTTAGATTTATATTTATCACTATTTTGTCCTCAAGATGTCCTTAAATTATTTATGCCCAATGAATTACATTTTTAAAAATTTATTCTTGTTTGGATTTGTTGCTTATTCCTTGAGTAGAGTGGCTAGCTAGGCCATTTCAGAGAGCAGTTAAAAGTCAGCCACCTTACTGTGCATCAATTGTCAAATGTAGGCCAGACTAGGTAAAGATGGCAGATTTCCTTCCCTGAAGGACATTAGTGAACCAGATGTATTTTTAAGACAAAAGAAAAATTCTGGACATGATGGAAATCTGAAACAAAACCAAAAATTGCTGGAAAAACTCAGCAGGTCTGACAGCATCTGTGGAGAAAAAGACGCAGTTGACGTTTCGAGCCCATATGACTCCTCTTCAGAACTAAAGAGAATTAGAAATGTGGTGAAATATATGCTGTTGAGGGGGGTGGGACATGTGACGCTGGTTAGAAGGCCAATGATAGGTGGAGGCAAAGGAGAGATTGCAAAAGATGTCATAAACAAAAGGTCGAAGGGGTGTTGATGGTGATGATACTGGCTAAAGGAGGTGCTAACGGTATTTTTAAGATAATTGATAGTTTCATGGTTACCATTACTGAGACTACCTTTTAATTCCAGATTAGTTATTTAAATTAATTAAATTTAAATTTCACCAACTGCTGTGTGGGATTTGAACCCATGTCCCCGGGCATTAGCCTGAGCCTTTGGATTATTAGTCCAGTAATATTACTTTACATCGCTGTGTCCCCCTAACATTTGAAATGTTATTGTTTAAATGAAATGGATAACCAAATTGTGTGTCTTTTGGTGTTTGAGGGAGAAATGTTGTTCAGGATGACTTGAGGCCGTAGAAGGTTAAGTTATTTTAGCTTGTGCTGGCAATTTCCCACCTTAGCCCACTACTAAAACCCATCTAGTGGTCAGATTGAGCACTACAGGCAAAGTCCTGAAATGAAGTGAACAGGATTTTCCCCTCATCCAGATAAAGCCAGGACCAAGATACTTCAAAACTAACAGGGAAAAAATACTTCTGTCTACTTTTAAAATAATGGTATAGGATCACACTTCTCCTTTTAAGTTGAACGATAATACTCCTGACAATGCAGCATGCCCTTGAGCCTTAGACTGGGAAAAGTAACTTGACTATTGATATAACACTAAGAGTACAAATATGTTGTGCCATAGCACTGTCCATTGAATATATGCTTGAACATACTGTGATAGAAGCTAAATTTTCGATAAATTGCCATGATTGCCAAGCTTAGAAAAGTGCAGTAAATAACTTATATTTATAAGTGCTGTATTTATACATATGCTATGAATATCTCAAAGCACTTCATGATCAATAAATTCCTTTTGAAATGAAGTCCTTATGAGTAGTAACTTGTTGTATATAGAAAGCAAACCTGTGTTTGTTGATTTGCAGGTGTTCACCTTTATTATGTTGGAGGAGAGGTGTATGCCGAATGTCTGAGCGACAGTAGTATTTTTGTACAAAGTCGAAACTGCAATTATCATCATGGCTTCCATCCAACAACTGTTTGCAAGATTCCCAGTGGATGCAGTTTGAAGATCTTCAACAATCAGGAGTTCGCTCAGCTTTTGGCCCAGTCAGTCAATCATGGCTTTGAAGCAGTTTATGAGCTTACCAAGATGTGCACCATACGCATGAGTTTTGTAAAGGTAATAGAACTTGCACAGAAATTGTCCAAAGTAAAACTAGATGTTTTACTAGTTTTCATTTGGTAGTAAGGGAAACTAGATAAAGTACCCAAGGGAGAAAGGAGTAGGAGGATATGTTGATGGAGTAAGATGAAGTAAATAGAGTGGGGAAAGGCTTGTGCAGAGCAGAAACACTAGCATATGGTGGGGAAGGAGGAAGAAGTATACTGCTTCTAACCCTCTGAAATTTTCTTCTAGACTCTAGGCTGTATGGCCTGTTCTGTGCTGTAAAATTCTGTCATTTATTTGTAGTCACAAGTAGTTATCATTTTTGTACGAAGATACCCATTTTTTTTTCTTCCTAATGGGTATCTTGTAGAGTTCATGGGAAGTCAAACATTAAGGATATTACTTAACTGTATTGTGGCTGTGTTGGGACCTGGGCGCACAGGGAAATGGGCCTAGGGTCTTGCCGTACTGGGAAGGGATCTCTAACAGTCTTCAGTATTTTGAAGAGGGTTGCGGTATCCAGGCAGGGAGCACTGGGAAGCGTGATGTCATGATTTTAGAGGCATAGGGGTTGTTTTGGATTCAAGGAGTGCTGAGAATGCAGTCTAGGGGGTTGTGAAAACTGGGGGAGTTTCTGGAATTTTGTAAAGTGAGGAATCCAGTGATCCAGAAGGATGGAGGGGATTTTGGAGGATTAAGTGGAGTAGTTTATCTCCTGTACCCTCCCCCCAACCCCTATCACAACATTGCCATTTGCTAGTCCCTTCTCTGTGTATCCCTTTTTGCACTCTGGTACATTGGAGCAAAAGTAGGCCATTTAGTCCCTTCATTTTGTCCTGTTAGATTGAATCATGACTGATTTGTATCTGATCTTCATCTGCATTGGCTGCACATCCCTTTATACACTTGACAGTGTATAGTGCCAGCCATGGGCACTTCGAGCCAGAAGGGTGTGGGTTCAAATCCCACTCCAGGCTTTACATAACACAAATCCAGACTCTCTCACCAGTGTTGCACTCTTAGTATAATGTCTCACCTCCAAGGCACCCTAGTTCTCTCAGGTAGATGTAAAAAAAACCCAAGGCATTATTTTGAAGAAGAGGAGTTACTCCTGGTGTCCTGGCTAATATTTATCCCTCAATCAACAATATTAAAAAAAACAGATTAACTGATCATTAAAATATTGCTGCTTGTGAACCTTGCTGGGTGCAAATCGGTTGCTGTGTATCCTTCATTACAACAGTGACTACACTTCAAAGAAAAGTACTTAATTGCCTGTAAAGTGCTTTAGAACAACCTGAGTTTGTGAAAGGCATTTTATAAAATTGGTCTGCTAAAATGTAAATCTTGATGGCTCACAAAAATCTATTGATTGCAGATTTAAAATTATTAATTGAGTTGGCATCTGCTGCTTTTTGTGGGAGAATGTTCTGCACTCCTACCACCCTTTGCTTGAAGATTTTTTTCCTAACTTCTCTCCTATTTGATCTGGCTCTGGTTTTAAAATTAAGTCCTTTTTTCCTGGACTCCTCCATCATTGGTAAAGGTATCTCTGTACCTATTCCCAATTTCTTTTAAAACCCTAAAAATCTCTTCTTTATTCCAGATAATACATGTATGTAATCTCATCATCTAACCTTTGCAGTCCTTGTTAACATTCTGGTGAATTTGTGCTTCACTTTTTCCAGGGTCATTCTGTATATCCTTTCTGAGGTGCAGTGCCCAGAACTGTATACAGTACTCTAGAGATGAAATAACCAGGGCTTTGTTTAGCTGTAGTAAACCGTACTTCCCTTTATGTTCTAGGCCCTTAGCAATAAAGGCTAACATTCCATTGTGTTTTTATATTAATTTATGTGCCTGACCACTATTTTTTAGCCACAGACCCCAAATCTCTCTGGACCTCCACTGTTCCTTGCTTATCACAATTTAAATAGTAATCTGAGTTATCCTTTATTGATCAAAAAATGGATAAACTCACAGTGCTCATATAAATACTGTGAGTACAAGAACAGGTCAGAGGCTAGGAATCCTGCAACGAGTAACTCAACTCCTGACTCCCCAAAGCCTGTCCACCATCTACAAGGCACAAGTCAGGAGTGTGATGGAATACTCCCCACTTGCCTCAATGAGTGCAGCTCCCACAACACTCAAGAAGCTTAACACCGCCCAGGACACAGCAGTCCGCTTGATTGGTACCACATCCACAAACATTCACGCCCTCCACCACCGACGCACAGTAGCAGCAGTGTGAGCCATCTACAAGATGCACTGCAGGAATTCACCAAGGTTCCTTTGACAGCACCTTCCAAACCCACAACAGCTACCATCTAGAAGGACAAGGGCAGCAGATAGATGGGAACACCATCACATGGAAGTTCCCCTCCAAGTCACTCACCATCCTCACTTGGAAATATATCGCCTTTCCTTCACTGTCGCTGGGTCAAAGTCCTGGAACTCCCTTCCTAACAACACTGTGGGTGTACCTACACCACATCGACTGCGGTGCCAAGAAGGCAGTGTACCACCACCACCTTCTCAAGGGCAACTTGGGATGGGCAATAAATGCTGGCCAGCCAGCAAAGCCCACATCCTGTGAATGAATAAAAAAAAACTTAGCTGCCTTGAAATTCATCTGCCATTATTTTGCCTACTCAATCTCTCAAATGTCTCTGTAATTTTCTGGTCCCATTTGCACTAATTACTGTATCCCAAGGTGCAAGGACTAGGAAATACAGATTTATGGTTTTAGGCAAGTGAGGCAGGGAGGATGTGCGGGAGAACTTTTTTATGCAGCAAGTGGTAATGACCAGGAACATGCTGCCAACAAAGGTGGTGGAAGTTGATACAAGGAGCAATTTCAAAGGAAATTTCATGGTCACTTGAGGGAAATAAACATACAGGGCTATGGAGTTGACTGGATTGTTCTACAAAGGGCCTGGTTTGGTACATGGACCTGATTTGCCAAATCGAATTCTTTGCTGTAATAACTCTCTGACTCTGACCACCAATTTTTGTGTCATCCAATTTAGATTTATGGGTCTTTTGTGTAGTCTAATTCATTAATAAATATAGTGAACAGTTGAGGCCCCAACACTCTTCCCAACACAACTGGTCACCTCCTTCCAATTTGAGTATATATCAACATTTTTTACCCCGTCATTTACCACCTAACAAGTACTGTAACCAGGTTATTAACCTATCTTTAGTTCCACAGGCTTTAATTTAGCCTAACAGTCTTTTTTGTGGAACCTTTATTGAATGTCGTCTTGTAGTCTAGGTTACAGCCATAGACATTCCCTTGTCTATTATTTCAGTTACTTCCTCAAAAATTCAGTTAGCTAACCTTTAGGTGTTACCTATCTTTTACAAATCGCATTGGCTCCCTGTAATCAAATTTCTCCGCATGCTCACGCACTCTGCTCTTAATTATAGATTCCAAATATTTCCTCACAACAGATGCTAGACAGCGGGTCTAATTTCCTGGTTTCTCTCTGTCACCTTTCTTAATAATAGAGTTAAGTTTGAAATTTTGCATCTGAAGGAACAATTCCAGAATTGGGAGCTTTGGAAGAATATGGCTAAAGCAGCTGCAATTTCCTTGTCTACTTCTTTTAAAACCCTGTGATGGAAACCATCAAGTCCTGGGAATTTGCCAGTCTTTGGTGCTGTTTTTCCTAATACTGTTTTCTCAGTTAACTTTAATGAGTTCAGGTCTTTGACTCGTTATTAATTTCCCAGAAATGGCAAGTATAATTACCTCTTCCTTTACTGTGAAGGCTGACACAAAATAATTATTCAACATGTCTGCCATTTCCCTATTTTCATTTGTAATATTACTCATCTGTTTTTAAAGGACACTCATCACCCACTTTCTCTTTGTAAAAACTTTCATCACTCAAGTTTTTTTTTTAATTTTTATCTCTCCCTGTCCCTTGGAATCTCTCTCTTCAGTTACCATGCCCTAAGAGAATTTTGGCAACCATGGGCTTCCACGTGTTGGCCCATGGTTACACTTGACCACGTACTGCAGTGGTTTGCCATTTTCCTTCTGCAGTTTCTGGCTGACCAGGAGACTCTCCCGCTCTTATTGCCTGCCATAGGTATATTGGAAGGATTTACAGGGGAGGCAGTGGTGTGTATTGTTGCTGGACTAGGAATCCAGAGACCCAGGGTAATGCTTGAATCCCACCATGGCAGATGGTGAAATTTAAATTCAATAAAAACTTGGAATTAAAAGTCTAATAATGACTGTGAAACCACTGTCGATTGTTGTAAAAACCCATCTGGTTCATTAATGTTCTTTAGGGAAGGAAATCTGCCGTCCTTACCTGGTCTGGCCTACATGTGACTCCAGACCCACAGCAATGTGGTTGACTCTTAAATGCACTTTGAAGTGGCTGAGCAAGCCACTCAGTTGTATCAAACTGCTACAAAGTCTCAAAAAAGAAATGAAACCGGACGGACCACTCAGCATTGACCTAGGCACCGGACACGACAGCAGCAAACTCAGCCCTGTCGGCCCTGCAGAGCCTTCCTTACTAATAAAATTGGGAGAGCTGTCCCATAGATTTGTCAAGCAACAGCCTAACACTCATAATTAATGTCCCCGACACCACCGTCACCGTCCCTGGGTATGTCCTGTCCCACCGGCAGAGGTTTTGGGACAGTGGTGTACAGTTGGGAGGGAGTTGCCCTACGAGTCCTCAACATCGACTCCAGATCCCATGAAGTCTCATGGCATCAGGCCAAACATGGGCAAGGAAACTTCCTGCTGATTACCACGTACCACCCACCCTCAGCTGATGAATCAGTACTGTTCCATGAAGAACACCAGTTGGAGGAAGCACTGAGGATGGCAAAGGTATAGAATATACTCTGGGTGGGAGACTTTAATGTCCGTCATCAAGAGTAACTTGGTAGCACCACTACTGCCTGGGCTGTTTGAGTCCTAAAGAACATAGCTGCTAGACTGGGTCTGTGGCAGGTGGCGAGGGAACCAACAAGAGGGAAAAACATACTTGACCTCATCCTAACCAACCTGCCTGCCGTAGATGCAACTTTCAATGACAGTATCAGTAGGAGCCATGACTTCATACAGTCATTGTGGATCCAAAGACCCGTCCTCACATTGGGTATACCGTGCATTGTGTTGTGTGGCACTACCACTGTGCTAAATGGAACAGATTTCGAGCAGATCTAGCAATTCAAGACTGGGAAATCATGAGGAGCTGTGGGCCATCAGCAGCAGCAGGATTGTACTCAACCACAGTCTGTAACCTCATGGGCTGGCACATCCTCATTCCATCATTACCACCAAGCCAGGGGCTCAGCCCTGGTTCAATGAATCGTGCAGGAGAGCATGCCAGGAGCAGCAGCAGGCATACTTAAAAATGTGATGTCAACCTGGTGAAGGTGCAACACAGGACTACTTGAGTGCCAAAGAGCATAAGCAGCAAGTGATAGACAGCTAAGTGATTCTGCAACCAACAGATCAGATCTAAGCTCTGCAGTGCTGACACATCCAGCCGTGAACGGTGGTGGACAATTAAACAATTCACTGGAAGAGGAGGCTCCACAAATATCCCCATCTTCAATGATGGGGGAGCCCAGCATATCAGTGCAAGAGATATGGATGAAGCATTCTCTACAATTTTCAGCCGGAAGTTCAGAGTGGTTGATCCATCTTTGCCTCCTCCAGATGCCAGTCTTCAGCCAATTCAATTCACTCCCTATGATATCAAGAAACAGTTAAAGGCACTGGATACTGCAAGGACTATGGGCCCTGACAATGTTCGAGCAATAGTACTGAAGACTTGTGCTCCAGAGCTTGCTGCACCCCTAGCCAAGCTGTTCTGGTACAGTTATAACAATGGCATCTACCCAGCAATGTGGAAAATTCCCATGTATGTCCTGTGCACAAAAAGCAGGACAAATCCAACTTGGCCAATTGCCGCATCATCAGTCTACGCTCGATGGAAGGGGTCATCAACAGTGCTATCGAGTGACACTTGCTTACCTCAGTTTGGGTTCTGCCAGGGTCATTCGGTTCCTGAAGTCATTACAGCCTTGGTTCAAAAATGGACATGAGAGTTGAACTCCAGAGGTGGGGTGAGAGTGATTGCCCTTGGCATCAAGGCAACATTTGACTGAGTGTGGCATCAAGGAGCCCTGGCAAAACAGGAATCAGTGGAAATCGGGGGTGTGGGGGGGGTGGGGGTGGAAATTCTCCTCTGGTTGGAGTCATATTTAGCACAAAGGAAGGTGGTTGTGCTTGTTGGAGGTCAATCATCTCCATTCCGGACATCACCGCAGGAGTTGCTCAGGATAGTGTTCTCGGCCGAACCATCATCAGCAGTTTCCTCAGTGACCTCCCTTCTATCATGAGGTCAGAAATGGGGAAGTTCACTGATAATTGCACAATGTTCAGCACCATTCGTGTCTCCTCAGATACTGAAGCAGTCCGTGTGCAAAATGCAGCAAGACCAGGACAACATCCAGGCTTTAGCTGACAAGTAATGTGCGTGCCACACAAGTGACAGGGAATCAGCGTCTGCAACAAGAGAGAATCTAGCCATCGCCCCATGACATTCAATGGCATTACCATCGCTGAATTCCCCACTATCAACATCCTGGGGTTACCATTGATCAGAAACTGAACTGGACTAGTCATATAAATACTGTGGCTACAATAGCAGGTCAGAGGCTAGGATTCGTGCGACGAGTAACTCACCACCTGACTCCCCAAAGCCTATCCACCGTCTACAAGGCACAAGTCAGGAGTGTGATGAAATACTCTCCACTTGCTTGGATGAGGCCATCTACAACAACACTCAAGAAACTGGACACTATCCAGGACAAAACAGGCTGCTTGATTGACGCCCCATCTGCAAACATTTATTCCCTCCACCACCAACACACATTGGCAGCAGTGTGTGCCATCTACAAGATGCACTGCAGAATCTCACCAAAGCTCCTTAGGCAGCACCTTCCAAACCCACAAATGCTACCATCTAGAAGGAAAAGGGCAGCAGATACATGAGAGCACCGCCACCTGGAAGTTCCTCTCCAAGCCACTCACCATTCTGACTTGGAAATATGTTACCATTCCTTCATTGTCACAAGGTCAAAATTCAGGTGTCCAGCTTCTTTAGTGTTTTTGGAGCTGCACTTATTCAGGCAAGTGGAGAGTATTCCATCACACCCCTGACTTGTGCCTTGTAGACGGTGGACAGGCTTTGGCTGTCAGGAGGCGAGTTACTTGTCGCACAGTTCCTAGCCTCTGACCTGCTCTTGTAGCCACAGTATTTATAGGACTAGTCCAGTTCAGTTTTGGGTCATTGGTAACGCCCAGGATGTTGACAGAGGAGGATTCAGCAATGGTGATTTTTAAAAATTTTATTCATCCACGGTATGTGGGCTTCGCTGGCTAGGCCAGCATTTATTGCCCATCCAAAGTTGCTCTTAAGAAGGTGGCAGTGAGCTGCCTTCTTGAACCACTGCAGTCCATGTAGTGTAGGTACACCCGCAGTGCTGTTAGGAAGAGTGTTCCAGGATTTTGACCCAGCGACAGTGAAGGAACGGTGATATATTTCCAAGTCAGGATGGTGAGTGACTTGGAGGGGAATTTCCAGGTAGTGGTGTTTCCATCTATCTGCTGCCCTTGTCCTTCTAGATGGTAGTGGTTGTGGGTTTGGAAGGTGCTGCCTAAGTAGCTTTGGTGAGTTTCTGCAGTGCATCTTGTAGATAGCACACACTGCTGCTACTGTGTGTCAGTGGTGGAGGGCGTAAATGTTTGTGGATGTAGTGCCAATCAAGCAGGCTGCTTTGTCCTGGACAGTGTCAAGCTTCTCGAGTGTTGTGGGAGCTGCATTCGTCAAGGCCATTGGGGAGTATTCCATCACACTCCTGACTTGTGCCTTGTAGATGGTGGACAGGCTTTGGGGAGTCAGGAGTTGAGTTACTTGTCACACGATTCCTAGCCTCTGACCTGCCCTAGTAGCTACAGTATTTATATGGCTAGCCCAGTTCAGATTCTGATCAATGGTAACTCCCAGGATGTTGATAGTGGGATTCATTGATAATGCCATTGAATGTCAAGAGGTGATAGTTGGATTCTCTCTTGTTGGAGATGGTCATTGCCTGAAACTTATGTGGCACGAATGTTACTTGTCACTTGTCAGCCCAAGACTGGATGTTGTCCAGGTCTTGATGCATTTGGACATGGACCGATTCAGTATCTGAGGAGTCACGAATGGTGCTGAACATTGTGCAATCATCAGCGAACATCCCCACTTCTGATCTTATGATGGGAGGAAGGTAATTGATGAAGCAGCTGAAAATGTTTGCGCCTGAGGACACTGCCCTGAGGAACTCCTGCAGTGTTGTCTTGGAGCTGAGATGACTGACCTCCAACAACCACAACTATCTTCCTTTGTGCTAGATATGACTCCAACCAGCGGAGAGTTTAGCCCCTGAACTCCATTGACTCCTTGATGCCACATTGTGGCCTTGATGTCAAGGGCAGTCACTCTCACCTCACTTCAGAAGTTCAACTCTTTTGTCCATGTTTGAACCAAGGTTGTAATGAGATCAGGAGCTGACTGGTCCTGGCGGAACCCAAACTGGGTGTCAGTGAGCAGGTTATTGCTTAGGAAGTGTCACTTGATAGAACTGTTGATGACCCCTTCCATTACTGATGATGGAGAGTAGACTGATGAAGCAGTAATTGGCCGGGTTGGATTTGTCCTTTTTGTGTACAGGACATAACTGGGCAATTTTCCACATAGCCGGGTAGATGCCAGTGTTGTAGCTGTACTGGAACAGCTTGGCTAGGGGCGCGACAAGCTCTGGAGCACAAGTCTTCAGTGCTATTGCCAGAATGTTGTCCGGGCCCATAGCCTTTGCAGTATCCAGTGCCTTCAGCCCTTTCTTGATATCACGTGGAGTGAATCAATGTGGCTGAAGACTGGCATCTGTGATGCTGGGTACCTTTGGAGGAAGCCTAAATGGATCATCCACTTGACACTTCTGGCTGAAGATTGTAGCAAATGCTTCAGCTTTATTTTTTGCACTGATGTACTGGGCTCCTCCATTGTTGAGGATGGAGATATTTGTGAAGCCGCCGCCTCCAGTTTGTTGTTTAATTGTCATCACCATTCACATCAGGACTGCGGAGCTTAGATCTGATCATTGGTTGTGAGATCGCTTAGTCTTGTCTATGACTTGCTGCTTATGCTGTTTGGCACGCAAGTAGCCCAGTGTTATAGCTTCACCAGGTTGACACCTCATTTTTAGGTATGTCTGGTGTTGCTCCTGGCATGCCCTCCTGCACTCTTCATTGGGGTTGATTCCCTGGCTCAATAGTAATGATAGAGTGGGGGAATATGCCGGGCCATGAGGTTTCAGATTGTGTTCAAGTACAATTCTGTTGCTCTGATGGCTCACGGCATCTCATGGATGCCCAGTCTTGAGTTGCTTGTTCCACATCTATCCCATTTAGCACAGTGGTAGTGCCACACAACACGATGGAGGGTATCCTCAATGTGGAGGCAGGACTTCATCTCCACAAGGATTGTGGGGTGGTCACTCCTACTGATCATGTCATGGACAGATCTGCAGCAGGCAGGTTGGTGAGGATGTGGTCAAGTATGTTTTTCCTTGTTGATTCCCTCATCACCTGTCACACCCAGTCTAGCAGCGATGTCATTTAGGGCTCAGACAGTAGTGGTGCTACCGAGCCACTCTTGGTGATGGACATTGAAGTCCCCAACCAGAGAAAATTCTGTGCCCTTGCCACCCTCAGTGCTTCCTCCAAATGGTGTTCAACATGGAGGTGCACTGATTCATCAGCTGATGGAGGGTGTATGTGGTAATCAGCAGGAGGTTTCCTTGCCCATGTTTGACCTGATGAGACTTCATGTGGTCTGGAATCGATGTTGAGGAGTCTCAAGGCAACTCCTTCCTGACTGTATACCACTGTGTCGCCACCTCTGCTGGGTCTGTCCTGCTATTGGGACAGGACACACCCAGGCGATGGTGTCTGGGACATTATCTGTAAGGTACGATTCTGTGAGAATGACTATGTCAGGCTGTTGCTTGAGTAGTCTGTGAGACAGCTCTCCTCACGGAGGACTTTGCAGGGTCAACAGGGCTGTGATTGCCTCGGTCGGTGTCGAGCGGTCCATCCGGTTTTATTTGTTTTTTGTGACTTCATAGCGGTTTGTTACAACTGAGTGGCTTGCTAGGCCATTTCAGAGGGCAGCTAAGAGTCAACCACATTGCTGTGGGTCTGGAGTCATGTGTAGGCCAGACCAGGCAAGGACAACAGATTTCCTTCCCTAAAGTACATTAGTGAACCAGATGCGTTTTTACAACAATCAACAATGGTTGCATCATTAGACTTTTACTTCCAGTTACTTTTTGCCATGGTGGGATTCGAACCTGGGTCCTCAGAGCATTACCCTGGGTCTCTGGATTACCAGACCAGTGACAATACCACTACAACACCGCACCCCCCACAATTGTTAAATTGGACATTGTAAATCTACGAGTACTCAATATGAATACTTAGAACTAGCCTTGACCATAAAGATGACTGATACAGGAAATATAACACTGTGACATTGTGAGACACCGAAGTTGGAGCAAGCTAATTATTGCATTTTGGTGAGAAATTAATTCATGCAACCTAATTAATTTGTTGCTGTCTTGGAGAAAATGTATCTTTCCTGTATTTAATTTTTCTTTTTAAAAAATCGACTTTAATTCCTGTGGTTTTTTTTGCATTTTTAGGGTTGGGGTGCTGAGTATCATCGACAGGATGTAACAAGTACCCCTTGCTGGATAGAAATCCATCTACATGGTCCTTTGCAGTGGCTGGATAAAGTTCTCACCCAGATGGGTTCCCCACATAATCCTATCTCTTCTGTGTCATAACAGTGCTTTAATGCTGCTTCATAGTGCTCATAAATCCTTGAGTGTTGAATTTCTGGAGTTTATAATCACTTGAAGGACAAACAAAATGGATACACTCTGGACTGTCATGGATGGGAATTGGAAGATACTTGACGTTTTATGACCAATTGTTGGAGAAAGATGATCAGTCTTTTTAGTATACTGCTGTTCTTGTGAAAGTGTTCAGTTTACACTGTAGTATTCCATTTCTACCTAATCTGAAGAACTTGTATAGATTATGGTTTTAGAATATGGAGGTGAAAGATGACCAAGCGTAGATAATTCATTTGAATGTTACTGATACTGTGTATTTTAAGTACTAGTTTGTGGTCAAAATATAGATATAAAGTCATTTTTCCAAGATAGCACAATTGCTGCACAGTTGGTATGCTGAAGTTAAAGGTATATTGCACAAATGATGACTTACAAAACTTCTACACATTAGGTCACTTGGCATCTGAAGTACAAATGTGGAAGTAGACAAAATGAGCCCTGTGTGCAGCTTTGTCTTAACTTGAGTGCTGACATTTTTTTTGTAATCAAACACGAATAGTGTCAAGTAACGGCTCAATTCTAAGTGGATTTCTAAGATGTGTATAATTTTATGTGTATGTTGAGGTCTAAAATAGTTACCTTTGTCCTCATTTTCAATTGGGAAGGGACTTTCAATCTGACACTAGAAGGAAGTAGGTAAGGGGGCAATATGTCCTCTGCTGTGCATTTGGTGAATTCTGCATTTTTAACTATTACATTTAATGTGTACTTTGTTCAGTCTATGAAGCTACTGTTCTCTTTCTTGTAGCCAAGCATTAGTTTTGAAATACTTTTTGGCACGCAAAACTTGCAGCAAGTATATGCTGCATCAGCAGTTCTGACTCTTTGTTACCTTTGATATGTGCTAGTTTGTCTCTTTAAAGAGTGGTTTTGAAATCATTTCTGTAAATCCTCTGACTAACTGATTAGTCGTTACCAACAGGTTGGACATTTGTAGGATGATAGAACTAGATTCTTGTATGTTTACTTCCAGCTGGATTGGTTCAAGTTGGCTGGATGTTTGCAGTACATTGCAAATTTTAGCTTCCCGAGTGGTTAAATCAGCTTGTTTTATATTTTTATTTGTTTCTAATAGTGCTTGTTTCTTTTCTGCTGTATATGCACTTTTACACATGACTTTGCTGTTGTGCTGTGGAATTTGGAGCAACATTTATTCTGAGGAAAGCAAGTCTTCACTCAAACATATAAATCTGTTTTGGCATGATTTTTATAATACCTATTTCCTTTGACATTTTTGTAATATATTTGAGAATTGCACCACAGCAAAGTCTGTATGGTAAAATATCCCAAAAACTCTATCTTTGTAGTCTTTAAAGACCCTGAATTCATTTGGTCCATTTGTTTAAACTTGTTGTGTGGGGATAAAAACCCTCAGGTTTTCCGAAACAAAATTGTAAATCACCACCCTGTTCAAAATACTCTTAACCGGACATAGGAGAAATGAGAGGCCAGAGTGGGGAGAGAGCCAATAAAACACATTCAGAGGATGGATTTATATAGAATTTTCACTGGTGCATGCAAATTTGGTTCATAATAGGAACATTTTAATACGTTGATGAAATTTCATCATCGTGACATGCACAAAATACAATAAACTTGCATATGTTGTACCAGTTAAAATTGGTTGATGCCATAATATTGTTCTAATGAAATATAAACGCATTGCAAATGAATGAAAACATTTTAAAAGTTATATGAAAGCAACAGGAGGGCAGAAATGAGGTGATTGAAAATAACTCTGTAGAACTCACATGTTTTTTTTCCAAGTTTTTGTATTTTTTCTTCTCTCTAATTTTCAGCTGTTCTGCATCCCATATGAATGGAAGGCAGTCAGTTTAGATGATGCAACTCTCAAAACTTTCCATAAATGTCATCAGTGAGAAGATTCAACTTTAGCAATATTGTAGTGCTGAACAACTTTAATTGGATATCTTTCAGCATTCTTGTAGGCATGATATATGATGACCCACTTATGGTGTTCCTCTTTTCTTCCCCCAACCCATAAGGGACTAGTCTGTAATTTAAAATCGCTAGAAATCTATAGACATGTGAGGAAGAAAGCAAAAATGTTTTACAGAATTGACATGTACAAAATAAACCTTTTTATTCAACAGAAAAATTGGGATATTCTTGAGTACTGTGTAGTGCTGTTATCAAGTTGCATGAAATGTTTCAATAAAAAATACTATAAATTATCCAAGTTCATTTCTTCATGTAAGATTTTGGTTCAAGAAGTAAACACTATTATAGTGACATTAAGTGGAACAGCATTGGAGATCAATTAAAGTGTTTGTCCTGTTTTCTTTTGCCTTCCATACCGTTTGTTTCGCTCCCTGTATGGTTCTCGGTCACCAAAGATAGACAATCCTTGAGCTCAAATTTTCCACATTCACACTAGATAGGGAAATTGAACATAACATGACTACAGTTTTCCAACTAGCATTGGCAGTATGTGACTTAGCCTCATTGTTGGTGTGGGCTTGTAAGTTCATCCCAGAATATCTATATGTTAAATCTTGCCTATGTTGTGCACTTGTCTATAAATCTCTGCTTTCAGTGATACACTTTGAGTTATGCTTTTCATGCCAGCACTGGCATAGAAACTGAAGCTGCCTCTGACTGTATGTCAGCATTTATAATGGCAGAATCTTTACCTAGTGCCACACAAAGGGAGAACCACACTGTCCGATATGCTTCAGACAAGATGTCGAAGAGCAAGGAAATTCTTATGTCCTGACCAAAATTTTTCCCTCAACCGACATAATTGAAACAAGCTATCGGATTAAATATCTTGTTTGTGAAACTTGTGTATAAATTGAGTTAGCCTATTAGCTAAAATTTTAGGGAGTTTTAATTTAAGATTATATAAACAGTGATACAATTCAAATCTCATGGTTGCAAAATTGAGCAAAATAGTAAAGCCTCATGTATTAATTAGGAGTAGGCCACTTGGCCCCTCGAGCCTGCTTCACCATCCAATAAGATCATGGCTGATCTGATTGTAACCTCAACCCACATTCCGGCCAACACCTGATAACCTTTCACCCCGTTGTTAATCAAGAGTCTATCTAGCTCTGCCTTAAAAATATTCAAAGACTCTGCTTCCACCACCTTTTGAGGAAGAGTTCCAAAGACTCTCAACCCTCAGAAAAAAATTCTCCTCATCTCTGTCTTAAATGAGTGACCCCTACTTCTAGATTCTCCCGCAAGAGGAAACATTCTCTCCACATCCACCCTGTCAAGACCCCTCAGGATCTTAAAGGTTTCGATCAAGTCACCTCGTACTCTTCTAAACTCCAGTGGATACAAGCCTAACCTGACTAACCTATCTTCATAAGACAACCCACCCATTCCTGGTATTAGTCTAGTAAACCTTCTCTGAAGTGCTTCTAACATTTCACATCTTTTCTTAAATAAGGAGACCAGTACTATACAAAATACTCCAGATGTGGTCTCACTAGTGCCCTGTACAACTGAAGCATAGCCTTTCATAATTAATGATAACGCTCTGTTAACTTTCCTAATTACTTGCTATACCTGCATTCTAGATTTTTGTGATTCATGCACTAGGATACCCAGATCCCTCTGAATCTCAGAGCTCTGCAATCTCTCACCATTTAGATAATCCTTTTTTTATTCTTCCTGCCAAAATGGAAATTGCACGTTTGTTCCCATTATACTCCATTTGCCAGATCTTTGCCCACTCACTTAACCTATGTCCCTTTGTAGCCTCCCTGTGTCCTCTTCACAATTTACTTTCCTACCTATCTTTGTGTCGTCTGCAAATTTAGCAACCATTCCTTCAGTCACTTCATCTAAGTCATTTATTTAAAGTGTAAAAAATTGAGCCTTCAACACTGATCCTTGTGGCACACCACTCGTCACATCCTGCCAGCAGAAAAAGACCCATTTATGTCAACTCTCCGCTTCCTGTTAGCTATCCATGCCAATGTTAACCCCATACCATGAGCTTTTATTTTCTGCAATAATCATGGGATGTGGCACTTTATCAAATGTCTTCTGGAAATCCAAGTACAGTACATCCCCTTTGTCCACAGCACATGTGACTCCTTCAAAGAATAAATTGGTTAAGCATGATTCCCCTTTCACATAAACATGTTGACTCTGCCTGATTGCCTTGAATTTTAAGTGCCCTGCTATAATATCTTTAATAGATTCTAACATTTTCCCTATGACAGATGTTAGGCTAACTGGTCTGTAGTTTCCTGCTTTCTGTCTCTGTCTTTGCATAAAGGAGTTTCATTTGCTATTTTCCAATCTAATGGAACCTTCCCCAAATAAAGGGAATTTTGGAAAGTTAAAACCAATGCGTCAACTATCTCACTAGCCACTTCTTTCAAGACCACAGGATGAAGTCCATCTGGGCCTGGGGATTTGTCAGCCTGCAGCCCCAACAATTTGTTCAATACCACTTCCTAGTGATTGTAATTTTCCCAAGTTCCTCCCTCCCTTCCATTTCCAGATTTACAGCTATTTCTGGGATGTTCGTTGTGTCCTTTATAGTGAAGACTGAAGCAAAATACCTGTTTAATTCATTCTGCCGTTTTCCATTATCAATTCCCTAGATGCGCTTTACCTCTTATTTAAATATTTATATTAACTCTTACTATCGTCTTTATATTACTAGCTAGCTTTCTCACGTACTCTTTCTCTTGTTCTCCCTGCGACTTGAAGGTGGAGGGTACAAGAGTGAGGGTGGGAGTGTATGCACGCAAGAGGGTGAGTGCACGCGCGCACTGTCTTGCTTGTGCCCCTCTCACTCACTCACCCACCTTTCACACTTTCAACCACGCTCTCAGTCCCTCACCCACACACACATACCCACCCACTCTCATTTAAAAAGGCTATGAGAGAAAGGCCAGAAAATTATAGGCTGGTCAGTCTGACTTTGGTAATGGGCAAATTATCGGAAACAATTCTGAGACAGGAAAAACTGTCACTTGGGCACAGTAGGCATGGTTTTGTTAGGGGAAGATCTTGTCTTACTAAATAGAATTTTTTTGAGGAAATTACAAGGATGATAAATTAGGGTAGTGCAGTGGATGTTGTCTGTATGGATTTCAGTCAGGCATTTCACAAGGTCCCACATCACGGACTGGTCAGGAAAGTGAGATCTCATGGGATACAGGGGAAGGTGGCAGATTGGATCCAAAATTGGCTCAGTGACAGGAAACAGTGAATGGATAACAGTTTCCAGTGGTGTTGGGGCCCTTGTTGTTTGCTGTATATATTAATGATTTAGACTTAAATATGGGACGCATGATTGGGAAATTTGCAGACGACAAAAATTGACCGTGTAGTTGATAGTGAAGAGAATAGGTGTTGACTCCAGAATGATATGGTTTGGCTGAGTGGGTGGAGAAGTGGCAAATGGAATTCAATATAGAAAATTGTGAGGTAATGCATTTGGGGAGGGCAAACAAACCAAGGAAATACTCAAAAAATGGGAATTTATTGAGAGGGGTTAAGGAAGTGAGTGAGACACCTTGGGATGCATATCCACAGGTTCTTGAAGGTGGCCAGACAGGTGGACAAGAAAGCATATGGAATACTTTATTGGGCAAGGTATTGAGTACAAAAGTAGGAATGTAATGATGGAACTGTATAAATTATGAAGGGCTTAGATAGGGTAGACAGGAAAGACTTGTTACCCCAAGCTGAGGGGAATTACCAGGGGCAAAGATTTAAGGTGATTGGTAGAAGGATTAGAGGGGACATGAGGAAAAACGTTTTCACCCAGAGGTTGGTGTCTGGAATTCACTGCCTAAGTTTGTAGTTGAAACGCTCAACTCATTTAAAAGGTCCTTGGATCTGCGCCTGAAATGCCGTAACCTGCAAGGCTACTGACCAGGTGCTGGAAAGTGGAATTAAAATGAGCAGCCAGTTTATTTTCTCTTTTTGGCCAGCACAGACATGATGGGCTTAATGGCCTCTTTCTGCACCATAACTTTTCTATGGTTCACACACTCACTCAACCACCATCACTCTGAAAATCGGCTTGGGGGTGGTGCGATGAGAGCTGGGGCGAGACCTGAGAGCAAGAGGCATCTGAACGTGAGTGCCCATCAAGGGGAGGGCCAAGAGCCTGGATACGCAGAGGAAACCAGTGGGACACTGGGAGTACCTGGCAAAAGAAGCCGGGCCAGGGCAGCACATTTGAGCTGGTGGTTGGAGGAGCAGACTCATGAAGGAATTCTCAGATGCACTGAGCTGTCTTACCGTTGTTCAACAACAATTCCAGGGGTCACGGGTTGGACAAGCCTGCCTGGGGGGGGAGGATGAGGGGGAGTGGTGGGGGGAGGAGATGAAGGGAGTGGTTGTGGGGGGGGGGGGGGGTGGAGATGAAGGGAATGGTGGGGGGGGGGGAATGGGGAAGGGTGGAGGGATGAGGTGGTGGGGGGAATGGGGATGAGAGGGTGGGGGGAATGAGGGGAGTAGTGGGGGGGGTTGAGGAGAGTGGTGGGGGGATAAGGGAAGGAAGAGGGGAGTGGTGGAGACGATGAGGGGAGGAAGAATCGAGTGGTTGGGGGATGAGGGGTGGGCTGGGGGGATGAGTATGGGGGTTTGAGGGGAGGGCTGTGGGGGTTTCGGGGATGGGGTGTGGGAGGGGGTGGTGTAGAGGGGAGCGGTGTGGGGGTGGAGGGGTGTGGGGCAGTGGGGGGGAGGGGGTGGTGTGGAGGGGTAGTGGTGTGGGTGGGTTTGGGGGAGTGTGTGGTGGGGTGTGGGGGGAAGGGATGTGGGCGTGGGGGAAGGGGTTGTGGGGGGAGGGGAGGGGGAGTGGGAAGGGAGGCAGGGTGGGGGTGTTCGGGGATGAGGTGTGGGAGGGTTGTGGGGGAAGGGGGTGGAGTGGAGGAGTAGTCGTGTGGGTGGGTTTGGGGGGGGTGGTGTGGGGCGAGGAGTGTGGGGGGGCGTGTGGGGGAAGGGGCGTGTAGGGGAAGGGGTGTGCAGGGGTGTGGGGGGGGGGGCGTGGGAGGAGGGGTTGTGGGGGGAGGGGTGGTGTGGGAGGGGAGGGGAGTGGGAGGGAGGGGAGAGTGAGGAGATGAGGGGGAGGAGTGTGGGTGGCAAGGTGGGGGTGTTGTGGGGGGTGTGGTGTAGGAGGGTTGTGGGGGAGGAGGGATGTGGGGGCAGGGGGAGGGGTGTGGGGAGGGATGTTGGGGGGAAGAGGGGAATGATGGTGTGGGGGGAAGTGCTGTTGGGGGGATGGTAGTAGTGGGGAGGCGATGGGGTGAGGGGAGAGTGGTGCTGGTGGGCTGGGAGAGCAATGATTGAGTGGGGGGAGAGTGATGGTGGTGGGAGGGGTGGGAGATGGTGGAGTGGGGGGAGAGCGATGGTGGTGGGAGGGGGGTAGAGACCAGTGGTGGGAGGAGGGTGTGGGGGGAGGGGTGTGGCAGAGGGGTTTGGGGGCAATGTGGAGGATGGGTGTGTGGGGGGTGGGGGGATATGAGGGGGAGGGTTGTGGGGGGGCAGGGGGAGGGGTGTGGTGGGGAGAGGTGTGGTGGAGGGGAAGAGGGGGATGATGGTGTGGGGGGAAGTGATGTTGGGGGGATGGTTTATTAGTGGGGAGGCGGTATTGGTGGTGGTGATGGTGGTGGGTGGGAGAGCGAGCAGTAGTGGTGGGGTGGAGAGCGATGGCTGTGGGGGGGTGCGGAGAGTGATGATGGGGGAAGTGGAGGAGAGCAATGGTGGGGGTGGGGGGAGAGGGGGAGAGCAATGGTGGGGGAGGGGGAAGAGCAGTGATGTTGGGAAGGGCGGAGAGCGGTTGGGGTTGGGGGGGAGAGCGGGGGCTGGAGGGTGATGGTGGTGGTGGGGAGGGGGAGAGCGATGCTGGTGCCGGTGAGGTGGGGAGAGCGAGCGGTGGTGATGGTGGGGGCGGGGGAGAGCGATGGCGGGGGGTGGGGAGCGATGGAGGAGCGGATGGAGAGCGTTTGTTGGTGGGGGGCGATGGGGCGATGGTGGGGGGGGAGAGAGAGCAGTGGTGGTGGGGGGGAAGGGCAGTGGTGGTGGGGGGGGGAAGGGCAGTGGTGACGGTGGGGGGTGGAAAGTGGTGGTGGTGGAGAGAGGGGGAAGAGCGGTGGTGGTTGGGGGGTGGTGGGGTGGGGAGAGCAGTGGGTGGTGGTGGTGGGGGGGGTGGGGTGGGGAGAGCAGCGGGTGGTGGTGGTGGGGGGGGTGGGGTGGGGAGAGCAGTGGTGGTGGTGTTGGGGGGGAGAGCAGCGCTGGTGGTGGGGGTGTTGGGGGGGAGAGCAGCGCCGGTGGTGGGGGTGTTGGGGGGGAGAGCAGCGCCGGTGGTGGGGGGGGTGGGGTGGGGAGAGCAGCGCTGGTGCTAGTGGTGGAGGAGAGAGCAGTGTTGGTGGGATGGGGGGCAGAGCAGTGCTGGTGGGGAGGGGGAGAGCGATGCTGGTGCCGGTGAGGTGGGGAGAGCGACAGTAGTGGGGGCAGGGGAGAGCGATGGCCGGAGGGTGGGGAGTGATGGAGGAGCGGATGGAGAGTATTTGTAGGGGGGCGCCATGGTGGGGGGGGAGAGAGAGTAGTGGTGGTGGGGGGGGAAGAGCAGCAGTGATGGTGGGGGGTGGAAAGCGATGGTGGTGGGAGGGAGGAAGAGCGGTGGTGGTGGAGAGAGGGCGAAGAGCGGTGGTGGTGGCGACGGCGGTGGTGGTGGTGGGGAGAGTGGTGGTGGTGGGGTGGGGGGGGATAGCAGTGGTGGTGGTTGATGGGACAGCGGTGGTGGTGGGGTGGAGGGGAGAACGATGTTGGTGGGGTGGAGGGGAGAACGATGTTGGTGGAGTGGGGGTGGAGAGCAGCGGTGGTGGGGGGGGGCCGTGTGGGTAGGGCAGCGGTGGTGGTGGGGGGGGGGGGGGCGGGGTGGGGAGAGCAGCGGTGGTGCTAGTGGTGGAGGAGAGAGCAGTGTTGGTGGGATGGGGGGCAGAGCAGTGGTGGTGGGGAGGGGGAGAGCGATGCTGGTGCCGGTGAGGTGGGGAGAGCGAGCGGTGGTGATGGTGGGGGCGGGGAAGAGCGACAGTAGTGGGGGCGGGGGAGAGCGATGGCCCGGGGGTGGGGAGCGATGGAGGAGCGGATGGAGAGCATTTGTGGGGGGGGCCATGGTGGTGGGGGAGAGAGAGTAGTGGTGGTGGGGGGAGAAGGGCAGCAGTGATGGTGGGGGATGGAAAGCGATGGTGGTGGGAGGGAGGAAGAGCGGTGGTGGTGGCGACGGCGGTGGTGGTAGTGGGGAGAGTGGTGGTGGTGGGGTTGGGGGGGGATAGCAGTGGTGGTGGTTGACGGGAAAGCGGTGGTGGTGGGGTGGAGGGGAGAATGGTGTTGGTGGGGTGGAGGGGAGAACGGTGTTGGTGGGGTGGAGGGGAGAACGGTGTTGGTGGAGTGGGGGGGGAGAGCAGCGGTGGTGGGGTGGGGTGAGGGGCAGCGCAGAGGTGGTGGGGTGGGGTGAAGAGCGCCGGTAGTGGCGGTGGGGTGGGGGGGAGAGCAGTGGTGGAGGTGGGGTGGGGTGGGGTGGGGAGAGCAGCCGTGGTGGTGGGGTGGGGAGAGCAGTCGTGGTGTTGGGTTGAGGTGGAGCGGGGTGGGGACAGCAGCGAGGTGGTGGGGTGGGGTGGGGTGGGGCGGGGTGGGGAGAGCAGTGGTGGTGGTGGGGGGGCAGGGTAGGGAGAGCAGAGGCGGTGGTGGAGGGGCGGGGTGGGGAGGGCAGCGGCGGGGGTTGGATGGCGGGGAGAGCAGCGGTGGTGGGGTGGGGGGGAGAGCGGAGGTGGTGGGGTGGGGGGAGAGCGGAGGTGGTGGGGTGAGGGGCAGAGCGGAGGTGGTGGGGTGAGGGGCAGAGCAGAAGTGGTGGGGTGGGGTGAAGAGCGCCGGTGGTGGCGGTGGCGTGGGGCGGAGAGCAGTGGTGGTGGTGTGGTGGGCAGAGCAGCGCTGGACGTGGGGTGGGGAGGGGGGAGCAGTGGTGGTGGGGTGGGGTGGGGAGAGCAGCCGTGGTGGTGGGGTGGGGAGAGCAGTCGTGGTGTTGGGTTGAGGTGGAGCGGGGTGGGGAGAGCAGCGGCGGTGGTGAGGGGCGGGGAGGGGAGAGTAGCTGCAGTGGCGGGGTGGGGAGAGCAGCGGCGGTGGTGGGGTGAGGTGTGGAGAGCATCGGTTGTGTTGGGGTGGGGAGAGCAGCGGTCGTGATGGGGTAGGGTGGGGAGAGCAGCGATGGTGGTGGGGGGGTGCAGGGAGAGCAGCGGTGGTGGGGGTTGCCGTGTGGGTAGGGCAGCGGTGGTGGTGGGGGTGGGGCGGGGTGGGGAGAGCAGCGGTGGTGCTAGCGGTGGAGGAGAGAGCAGTGTTGGTGGGGTGGGGGGCAGAGCAGCGGTGGTGGGGGGGGGGGCCGTGTGGGTAGGGCAGCAGTGGTGGTGGGGGGGGCGGTGGGGTGGGTAGGGCAGCAGTGGTGGTGGGGGGGGTTGCAGTGGGGAGAGCAGCGGTGGCGGTTGGGGGACTGGAGTGGGGAGAGCAGCGGTGGGGGGGGAGAGCGATGTTGGTGGTGTGGGGGGAGAGCGGCAGTGGTGGTGGTGGTGGAGGGGAGAGCGGTGATGGTGGGGGGGGAAGAGCAGTGGTGGGGTGGGAGGGGCGGGGTGGGGAGAGCAGCGGTGGGGGTGGGGTGGGGTGGGGAGAGCAGCGGTCGTAGTGGGGTGGGGAGAGCAGCGGTGGTGGTGGGGGAGCGGTGCGGGGAGAGCAGCAGTGATGCTGGGGGGGGGGTGCGGGGTGGGTAGGGCAGCAGTGGTGGTGGGGGGGAGCAGGGTGGGTAGGGCAGCGGTGGTGGTGGTGGGGGTTGGGGTGGGGAGAGCAGGGGTGGCGGTGGGGCGGGGTGGGGTGGGGAGAGCGGTGTTGGTGGTGTGGGGGGGGGGGGGGAGATCGGCAGTGGTGGTGATGGGGTGTGGGGGGAGAGCGGTGTTGTTGGGGTAGTGGGGAGATTGGTGGTGGTGGGGTGGAGGGGGGAGAGCGGGTGTGGTGTAGGGGAGAGCGGTGGCGGTGGGGTTGGGGGGGAGAGTGGTGGTGGTGCTGGTTGGGTGAGGGGAGACCGGCAGTGGTGGGAGAGCAGTGGTGGCGGTGGTGGTGGTGGGGTGGGGGGGAGAGCAGCGGTGGTGGGGTGGGGTGGGGGGGGAGAGCGGCGGTGGTGGGGTGGGGTGGGGTTGGGGGGAGAGCGGCGGTGGTGGTGTGGACGGAGAGCAGTGGTGGTGGGGTGGGGTGGGGAGAGTAGCGGTGGCACCGGCGGTGGTGGTGGGGTGGGGTGGGGGAGAGCAGTGGTGGTGGGGGGGAGAGCAGTGGTGGTGGGGTGGTGGTGGGGGGGACAGCGGTGGTGGTGGGGGGTGGGGGTAGAGCGGCAGTGGTGGGGCAGGGTGTGGGGGGAGAGTGGCGGTTGTGGGGCAGGTTGGGGGGCAGAGTGGCGGTGTTGGGTTGGGGGGGAGAGTGGCAGCGGTGGGGGTGAGAGTGGTGGTGGTGGGTTGGCAGGGGGGAGAGCGGTGGTGGTGGTGGGTTGGCGGGGGGGAAAGCGGTGGTGGTGGGTTGGCGGGGGGGGAGAGCGGTGGTGGTGGTGGGTTGGCGGGGGGGGGAGAGCGGTGGTGGTGGGTTGGCGGGGGGGGGAGAGCGGTGGTGGTGGGTTGGCGGGGGGGGGGAGAGCGGTGGTGGTGGGTTGGCGGGAGGGAGAGCGGTGGTGGTGGGAGGGGACAGCGGTGGTGGTGGGTTGGCGGGGGGGTACAGCAGTGGTTGGGTGGCGGGGGAGGAGAGCGGTAGCGATTTATTAAACTGTTTTTGCAGTTGGTATTCGACCAAAAGAACTAGTGAATGGTGATAAGGATTGTTTCACATTCATCGAAAAAAAACCTTAGCGGTACTTCATCGTTACAATAAAGTGCCTGGCTACACTTTGTGCACAACTCTTTAAGTGTGCTTTCAATACACAACTGCCATCAAAGGCAAGATTTCACATTTAACTCCAACAAAAATTAGTGGCATTCATTTTCCGAAACGAAACCATTACCTTCACGCATATGCGTATTGAGAAAGGTCACGTGGCCCGAGGGCAGTGCACGCTGGGTAACATTCACCTGACTTGTTTGTGGTCGTTTCTTTCTGTGTTTGTAATGTAGTCGTGACCGAATAAGGGTTGAAAAATCAAGCAGCTTGAGTTAACAGGCCACATTGTTTCCCCACATCCAAGTGTACTTTTTAAATTAAAATATGAAAAGTGTAGCCACTTAAAACATGTTGGCGGAGTTTTAAGCCCAGATCTGGTCGTCGCTGCCTTCCTCTGAAGGATGTTGATGGCGGCGCGGCTGTGGCGTTGCAGCCGTTGGGTCCCAGACAGGCTGCACAGTTGGAGTTCGGCGCGTTCCAGAGCCTTTTGCCTGAGCTCGGTGTCCCGGATGGGCGCGAAGGGACTGCTGAAAGCCTCGCGGCGGCAGGCCGCTCGAGCGCAGCCCAGGAGCCTGAGCAGCGTCGCGGCGGCGGTGCGAGAGCAACAGATCTTGACCGATACACTGTCCGAGTGGGAGAGGCAGCTGCTTGACCGGTTAGTTGGTGGGCTGCTGGGTGGACAAAGGGCCTGTCTGGCCGAGGCCATCACCCTGGTGGAGTCGTCTCACAAACACAAGAAGTGCTTGGCTCAGCTGCTGCTGCAGAGAGTACTGACCTGCCAGAGGGAACGGGAGCGGCCGAATGGAGGGACGCCGCTGTCCTTCAGAGTGGGTCAGTACCGATCTCTGACTTTTTAAAACCCGCCACTCAGAAATATATATTTACGACACAAAAATAGTCCATTTGCTCATTGAGTACGCCTGCTGAAAAGTACCAAACCAGCCTAATCCCACTTTCCAACTCTTGGTCCCTAACTCTGTAGGTTACCGCACTTCAGTTGCGTACCGAAGTGCTTTTAAATGCAAGGAGCATTTCTGCCTCTCTACCACCTTTTCAAAACCACAACCACTACAATCTAGAAGGACAAGAGGAGCAGACTGATGGGAACACCATAACCCCAAGCCACTCACCATCCTGACTTGGAAATATAATGCGCTGTAACCATTCTGTAATTCTTGACAATGTTCTCATAAATCTCTGTACCCTCTCTTGTGCAATCAGATCCTTAGTGTTTTGCGGTGGAAAGAACTGTATGCAGTATTCTAGCTGCGGTCTAACTAGTATTTTACACTGTTCTAGCATATTCCTGATCTTTACACTTCGTGTTGGCCAGTAAATGAAAGCACCCTGTATGTCTTATCTACCTATTCTGCTAGCTACAGGGATCTGTAACATGCACTCCAAGGCTCCTCTGTGCCTCTACACTTCTCAGAATCCTACCGTTTATTATATATTCACTTACCTTGTTTGTCTTCCCAAATGCATAACTTCATATTTCTTCAGAATAAGCTCCATTTTCCACAATTCCAGCCACCTGACTGATCCATTGATATCTTCCTGCAGTCTACAACTTCCTACCTCTTTAACCCAGGGTTCATTTCCACATCATTTGTAAACTTGATCATGCCCCCTATATTTATGTCTAAACTGTTTATATGTATGATGAACAAAAGGGATCCAGTTCTAAGCCCCGTGGAACCCCACTGAAAATGGTCTTCTGGTTACACACATGTCTGTTGACCATAGTACTTTACTTCCTGCCACTGAGCCAATTTTGGAACTAACTTGCCATTTGTCCTTGAATCCTTTGCCCTTTTAATTTTCTGACCAGTTTTCCATGTGGGACCTTGTCAAAATCCTTACCTACAGACTACATCAAACATGTTACCTTCATTGTCCTTCTATGTTTCCTCCAAAATAATCAAACAAGTTAGTCAGATATGACCTTCCCTGAACAAAAAAATGTTGCTAACTGTCCTTGATTAATCTGTGTCTTTTTAAATGATGATTTATACAGTCTGTCAGAATTGTTTCCAATAATTTGCCCACCACAGTGGTTAAACTAACTGACCTGTAATTACTCAGCTATCCCTTCCTCCCATTTTACATTATTTGCCGTCCTCTGGCACCATGCCTATATCTAGAGGGGATTGGAAAAAAATGGTCAGAGCTTTTGATGCTTCTTCTTTTGCTTCCTTTAGCAGCCTGGAATACATTTCATCTGGGCCTAGGGATTTATCCACCTTCAAGTATGCTAAATAACTTAATATTTTCTCTCTCATAATGGGGGAGAATGGGATGAGCATAATGTTTATCCCACCCCATATTTCTCACTTCTCCTTAACTACTGTGTTTTTTTAAATTCATTCACAAGATGTGGGCTTCGCTGGCTGGGCCAGCATTTATTGCCCATCCCAAGTTGCCTTTGAGAAGGTGGTGGTGAGCTGCCTTCTTGAACCGCTGCAGCCCATGTGGTGTAAGTGTACCCACAGTGCTGTTAGGAAGGGAATTCCAGAATTTTGATCCAGCGACAGGGAAGGAACGGCAATTTATTTCCAAGTCAGGATGGTGAGTGACTTGGAGAGGAACTTCCAGGTGGTGGTATTCCCATCTATCTGTTGCCCTTGTCCTTCTAGATGGTAGTGGTTGTGGGTTTGGAAGGCGTTGTCGAAGGAGTCTTGTTTAACTCCTGCCGTGCATCTTGTAGCTGCTGCACGCTGCTGCTACTTTGCATTGGTGGTGGAGGGAGTGAATGTTTGTGGACGTGGTGCTAATCAAGACTTCATGGGTTCTGGAGTCGATGTTGAGGACTCACAGGGCAACTCCCTGCTGACTGTATACCACTGTGCTGCCACCTCTGCTGGGTTAGTGATGGTGGTGTCTGGGACATTATCTGTAAGGTATGATTCTGTGAGGCTGTTGCTTGACTAGACTGAGAGAGAGCTCCCAATTTCAGTACTAGCCCCCCCAGATATTTGTATGGAGGACTTTGCAGGGTCGACAAGCCTGAGATTGCCATTTTCATTTCCGGTGTCATGGTCGATGCCGGTTGTCCATCCGGTTTCATTCCTATCTTTTGTGACTTTGTAGCAGTCTGGTACAACTGAGTGACTTGCTAGGCCATTTCAGAAGGTATTTAAGAGTCACACTAGGAGGGGTAAGGCCAACGGATTTCCTTCCCTAAAGAACATTAGTGATGCAGATGGGTTCTTTTTTTACCACAATCGACAATGTTCATTTCATGGTCATCATTAGACTTTTAATTCCAGATTTTTATTGAATTCAAATTCCACCATCTGCCGTGGTCAAATTCCACCATTGAACCCAGGCCCCCGGAACATTACCCTGGGTCTCTGGATTACTAGTTCAGCGACAATACCACAACGCTATCGCCTGCCATTTGTCCCACTCTTTTGTAAAAACAGATGCAAATTATTCATTGAGAACTATGCCCACAACATCTGCCACCACACACAAGGTAACCTGTAGTCTCTAATTAGCCTTATTCTTTCATTAGTTATCCTCTTCCTCTTTATTTATAAGATGTCTTTGAGTTTTTCTTGATTTTACTTGCCAAAATTTTTCCATGCCCATTCTTTGTTTTCCTAATTTCCTTTTTAATTTCATTCCTAGACTTTCTGTGCTCCTTTAGACTTTCTGCAGCGTTGAGCTTTTGGATCTCATAAAAGATTTTCTTTTTTGGCCTTTTCCTACTCTATGCTCTTTTAAGTCCAGAGTCTAAATTTGGAAGTCCCACCCTTTTTACTTGTAGGAATGTATTTGTGCTGGGCCATCTTAAGCTCCTCCTTGAATGCCACCCACTTCTCTGACATTGGTTTACCTTCAAGTAGCTGTTTCTTGTCCACTTTTGTCAAATCTCATCTCAGCTTAATAAAATTGGTCTTTTGCCAGTTGAAATCTTTTACTCTTGGTCTATTTTTATCCTTCACCATGAACTATGGCCAATGCCACTAAAATGCTCTTCCACTGGTACTCCTTCCACCTGCTTAGATTCCCGAAAACTGCCAGTCCAGAACTGCCCCTTCTCGTGTTGGGCTTGCTATGTGCTGGCTAAAAAAGTTTTCAACGCATTTTAAGAAGTCTGCACCCTTTTGCACTGAATTTATCCCAGTTCACATTGTTGGTGATGTTACAGATCACACAGGCTGTCTGAGTTGCTGTGGCAACATGCACTTTAACAGGCATGTTGTAACTGGAGCTATGAATAGAGACAGTAGAGACTCCAATTTTCTTTCCATCACATGGAAAGAAAGACCTCTGTTTGGAGGTCTATACTGTAATGTGATCACACCCAGCAGTGATATTGCCCCTCTTTTTTTATATCACAGCTCATTCCAAATGTTCCTTCTAGTATATCAACCCTGCTGACAGCTGTGATTGTTTTTAGACCATTTGCGACCCCCTGCCCCCTTTTTGCTATCCCCTAGTTTATCCCTTCTGAGAACCGTGACCAAAAATGTTGAGCTGTTGTTCCTGCTCTTTATTGAACTACAGATCAGTAATAGTACGATACACTTCCAAATCAGAAAATACTGGAAAAACTCAGCAAGTCTAACAGCATCTGTGGAGAGAAAAACAGAGTTAACATTTTGAGTTCATATGACTTCTTCTGCATGTTCTGCAGCTGCTTCATGACATCCTTGGGATCCTGGCATTAGAGAGGAATCATGTCTTACCCTGGAGAAAGGCCTGTATATTCCCCTAAAAATTTAATCTCCTGTCAATATTGCATTCTTTACTACCCCCACCCTGCATAATTGAGTGATCCATGGTACTGTGATCTTGGCTCTGGCTGTACTTCCCAGAGGAACGATCACCCTTGCCAGTATTCAGCAGTGAATACTGTTTGGAGAACGAGATGCATTCAGAGCCTCTACACTACATGCCAGGGCCTGCTTGACTGTCTGGCGGTTACCCATTCTCTCTCTGCCTGCATCTCTTAAGCTGCAGTGTAGCACCTATAGAAATATGCCACCCATATAGCTCTCAGCCTCACAGATTCACCACAGTGACACCAGCTACTGCTCAAGCTCTAAATTCCAGAGGTGAAACTTTTCCAGCTGGTGAGATTTCCTGGACATGTGTTTATCCAGGACACAAGTGCCCCGGAGCTCCCACATTGAACAGGATTCACACAGAATTGAGGTGCCCTGCATGCCTCTATTTATTAGTATAATAAACTAAAAAAAACCTACTCACTGATCAGCGGCTCCCCTTGTGCTGATGTCACTTTTTTTTTAACCTTGCTCCTTAGTCTCGAGCTCCTTTCGTCTGGGCTCTCTGTGATCAGAATGAGTTGCAAAAATTGAAAACCTGTAAGTGAATGGGGCTTTGTTTATTGTTAGAGATAGATCAAACTAGAAATTAAACACACTTATTTTTCTCCTTCCCGTCTTGCCAGAAGACAACAGGTAATGCCTTCCTGGCTTTGCTTGACATTCGTGCAGGTGATTGCCAATCACTGGTGAGAACTTTGGCTGATCAGCATGGCCTGATGTTGAAAAGACAAGGCTAGTAGATTCCCTTTGATTACCTGTTTGAACCTTCTAATCACTTGGATCTTTTGAAGAGTTATGAGGCTAACAACTCTGACCATGAAGGGATCTCAACATCCCTCTTTTCTTACCTTTGGTCTCACAGAAGATGAGAGGTCTGAGGAACACTGAGATTGCAAATTTGACATTTTTGTTATTACTGATTTCTACTGATTTGCCATGTATGCTTGTGTTCTTCATATCTCTGACTAGCATTTATAATTACTGATTCAGTGATTGTATTCCATGTGCTAACAATCCATGGGAAGCCTGCCAACCTAGAATCTAATCCTGTTTTATCCAAAAGTCTAAACTGTTATGCTTCTGTTGGACAGTTTTTCTTAGAGATCAGCAAGATTGCAATTGTGTGATGTCACACCCAAATTTTGAACTTTATATCTTGGAACTAATTGATTATGAAAGATAATACAGTGGTATGATTGGATATATAACCTAATAGGTAATGTATAAGTTATATATGAGTGGGTTCTTATCACACTGAAAGCACATAATGTAGTCCACGACAAAACAGTTATCACACTGGTATTATTTTTTTCCCCCTAGCCTCTCTGTATTACGTTTTACTGAATTAAATAATATAAAGATCTTAATCTATGAAAAGACCGGAGGAGAGTTTGGCAATAAATTAAAACCACATTTGTGTTGGAAGCAAGACCCAGTTGTGGTGAGTTAACATACCTGTTTACCTTTCAGCACTGTCTGGTCCACCTGGCGCTGGGAAATCCACATTTATTGAAACATTTGGGAAGATGCTGACTGGAAAGGGTCATAAAGTTGCTGTTCTGGCTGTTGATCCATCTTCAAAAACTTCCGGAGGTAGTAATAAGTTGCATGTGTTAATCTTGTGTGAAGGTATCCATTGAGTTGAAGTGTAGACTTAATATGGTGACGTTCTTGCAAATGCTTCTTATCACTGGTAGATAAGGTTCCTAATGAGTCCGTTGGGAATTGATTGAAGGGTAGAGGGATTATGTAAAGATAGGTAGTTTAGGTACCTGTCAGTATGAGTGGGCATATGGTAAAGACACCCACCTGTTACTTGGTCCATAATAAGTACTTCCATTAAGACAAGCCAGGCTTCCGTATATCAGTTCCACCTTGTACAGACTACAATGTATACTCAAGTCAGTGGACATAGAAGTCTGACACAAGTCATATAAGAAGCTCAACTCCATTCTTACCCACAAAGAAAAGAAGCTAACTCTCAATAAACCAGGAATTTGCAGCATACCATACAATTACAGGCTTGTCTGCATTGGGAAACAGGTCACAGCCTACACAATATACTCAAGAAATATCAAACCTGCTTCAAACGTAGTGAATGCGACAAGTCAGCTATCGTCAAAAATGCTCAACCACCACATCCAATGGTCCAACTTAGACTTAGCCCATCCATCACACATCGGCATACAAGATGTGTCAGGGAGTTGATGGGGATCTACAGTCACCCATGATGGTGGCCTTCTCATCAGAGACATCTTACTCAAGAAACACATTACCATCCATTCTGCACAGTCGCCAAGTCACTGGCAAGAACGTTGACACACATTACCTACTTCAAGCACAATAGCCTGACCAATCAGCAGTAAGATCCTGCTCATATTCCAATCCTCCACAATATATAACTACCTCTTTTACATGTTCCAGACGACGGGCGGAGTATGCTGCCCAAAATGTCAATGCCGCCAGTTCTTCTAAGGAACTCTTAAGGTGGTAGCTTCTTTTTTCAGAGCAAATTTTACATGGTCTAACTATAAAATCATCTTGCTCAAGAAGAATTCTTGTATGTCACATGAATTAAAGGGAGAACTTATGCAGCATCTTATCGTGTCCTCATGTTCCAAAACACTTCCTAATTAATGGCATACCTCTGGAATGCAATATTGTTATAGGCACAGCAAGATCCCACAAACACACAATCAAGTTATGTGCAGTTGGATTCACAGGGTGCTTAAACATTGTATCAAATCAGACCTGTGTAGTGTTTTAAATGTAAAATGGTAATCAATTATAGTATTGTTAAATGTTTAAAGAAGAAAAGTAGGTTCCACAATTTATGATATGCATTTTGAAGTATGAACATAGCTCCATGCAAAATTACACAATTGACTTAAATTTGAGAAGTGGGAATTTGAACATAGCTGATGACATTATTTTCATTTTGATTGCTGGCTTTTAAAGACCATTTACATTTATTTATTCGGCATCATTGTTTGTGTGATTATGCATTTTGGTGTTTTAAGCTGTGCTTTTTTCCCCCATTCCTCTTCACTCTCCTTGTTGGGCATGGTTCCCTAGGTGCTTGATTGCCACCCTGCCCCCGATATCTCTCTCAAGTGGCCATTCATGTGTGCCTTGTAAAGCATAATCTGATAATAGCTTTGTAATTTTTTCCAGTAAGTATGATTTGGCCAACTTCACAATACATTTCACTCTCACTTACCATGTAAGCCAGCTTCCATAGAGAAGATTTACATTGAGTGAACTAAAACATGGCTTTGCCTATGAAGTAATTGGGAGCACTCTTGTTTACATATAACATTACATATAACAACTCTAGAGAACAATAATGTATTATCTTTACTTACAAGTCAAAATGAAGAAAGAATTATAGAAAGATTATCAAAGCCAAAGAGAACTGCTACTTTGATTTGCTAGCATGATAACTGTAATTATTAGGAAAAACTTTAGATACTGGGACCATTTTGGGGAAGGCAAAGAATAGTTTTACATAGAATTTACAGCATAGAAACATGCCATTCTGTCCAACTGCTAGTGGTTATACTCTGTAAGCGCCTCCTCCCACCCTACTTCATCTCACCTTATCAGCAATGCCTATTTCTTCCTCCCTTGTGTATTTGACTAGCTTCCCATTAATTGCATCTATGCTATTTACCTCAACCATCCCATTTGGTTGGGAGTTGCACATTCTAACCACTCTGAGTAAAATAAAGTTTGTCCTGAATTCCCCATTGGATTTATTTAATAGAAGGTTTATTATAAATAGTAAGGCTTTTATAGTATTAAATAGGGAAATACAATCTCCGGCTGAGGGGTAGGTGATTAAGGATAATCAATTTAAATTGCTACTTGAGATTGAGGAGAGAGGTTAGAAGCAGTTTCTTTTATACAGAGATTTGTTAGATGTTAGCCTTGCTTCTGCATCAGAAGGTTGTAGATTCAAGTTCCATTCAAGAGACTTGACCGCTAATCCAAGCTGATATTTCAGTGCAGTGTTGAAGGAGTGCTGCACTTTTGGGTGGAACATTAAACGAGGGTCTTGCTTACCCTTTTAGGTGGAGAGAAAAGATCCCATGATACTCTGAGGAAAAGGGAAGTTTTCCTGGCTAATATTTATCTCTTGACCAACATCAATAAAACAGATTGTCTGGTCAGTAATTCGTACAAGCTACTATATAAATGCAAGTTTATTCTTTCTGTCTTTAGGGCATGGGCAACTTTCTCATGGAGTAATTGGACTGAAACCATTGGACCTCTTAAGGAAAGATTAGATAAACATTTGAAGCAGAGGGAACTACAGCTATGGAGAAAGGACAGGACAGTGAGATTAGTTTGGATTCCTCCAGCAAAGTGCAATCACAAGCATAATGGACCAGATTGTGCTGTAAACATCATCTGTTCTTTGGAATGATTCACATAAATGATAGTTAACAGAAAGCAAATTGAATTTGCTCAGCTAATTTTTTTTTAAAACAGAATTGATATTGTTCTGACACAATTTTGTTTAACAAAATCAGATTATGGATTTGTAATCACTTCCAAATATACATTGCTTTTGTTTACAGTTTGACAGGTGATATAGTTTTATTGCAATATAAGTGTTGGCAGGTTATTTGGTCATGTCTTTCCAAGACATCTATATTTGTTTCCAGCAGAGACCTGTGACTTTCTTTTCTCTACTTAATCCAGGGGTACTGAGGCCAAATGTAGTTATCCACCATTTCTCAACCAATATTGTAGCCTGACAGGGCTCCTGTTAAGATTACTGTGAGGGACTAAGACTTCACCCTGTACGTTCTTTAATAAAATATATAGAAATATGCTCATTGCTATCTCTAAAACATTCAAACTGAACAAAAGACCTAAAATGGTTGAATCTATGTACATCTGTGACCCCAAACAAAAGAAGCCACCTGGCAGTATCAGGGAAACTTGCACATCATTATAACTAAAGAGCCACTAATGATGACCTATGGGTTGCACAGACCAAATTCACAGAGAGCTATATAAAGGCATTTCATAACCCAGGTGGGCAACAAGAGTCTGCTTATCTGCTAAGCCCTGCAACCTTCCTTTCAGTTCTTAACAGTTGAGACATTTAACCATCTCAGGGACCTAGACAAAGGATACATGCCTTTTATCAAAGACAGTGTGGAGAGGTGGGGTCATGTGATGTGGGCCTCTGCCTTGTGGAACCAGTGACATTGCCTTGCTGAACTGCCAAGCCTCAGTCTGGTTTTTTTTATCATCTGACTAGCAGCCTCACAGACAAGAAGCTCCGGTTCAGATTGGACACCTGGCCCCATCTTAACTGCTTCTGCTGGAAATTCTGTGCCGTTGCCTACAAGACTGCATGCCTATTTTATCATGTGAAGGCAACACCACTGGAAAAGTGAATTATCCAGCATCTGTTTTCAGCTCTGACCTCCGTGAAAGAATACCTCATTAGACTTTGATTCTGGACCCTGGAACCCATGTGAAACAATATTTCTTTTCCCTGTGGCCTCTGCACTGTAAATCTTTCTTTTCTCTATCCCTCTTTTACTGTCTGAATGTAAAGGAGGCAACATTGTGAATCTGCTCCCGCGTTTTGAGTGTGTGCAAATAAATTAACCCTTTGAGTTCATCCTATCTTGAGTTTGCTGTGGGGTTATTAATAGAAAATTGGATCACACCAAAACTGAGGTTGGGAAATACACCACCGCTTATAAAGGGGGGGAGCAAATCAAAAACAACTTTCAGTTTACGGACAGGTGGCGAGAGGAGAAATTAGTGCTGTTTATATCTGTTCATAACATGACTGTATTTCTTTAATCGGCTATTGCGTTCATTGTTACCTCCTCGGATGATATGACTCAGATCAGGAACTTGCCTGTCAATGTGCTGTACCAATAATTGATAGGACATCTGATGCACCATGCATTTGGGTTACACCATGCATTTTGTCTTCAGACGTTACAGTATAGCAATTACATCAAGATGTTCTGGTGACATGAGAGCAAAGTTTAGTTTATACAGTTATCTGAAAACCAATTCAGATAATGGCCTTGTCTTCACATGTAGCTGCCCTTTTTTATTTCAGAGAAATTCACAAAATTTCGCAAATGTTTTTTTTTAATGTCCAGATTTAATTTTGCCAGAAGCATGAGTATACCTAACTATAGCTAATGTACTTCATGTATTTATAGTATGATGACGTTCACATTAAAATATTAATGTTTAACTTAGTTGCTACAATGAATAGTTAAATGTGACCTTTTTGCACATAGTAAGATTCCATAAAGAGCATTCAAATGAGTGACCAATAAATCTTTTATTTTTTTTCGAACTTGAAAAAACTTTTAATGATGGTTGGATGATTAGAAACAAGATATGAGAGTGGAAAATGTACAAAAATGTGATTGAAATGTAGTGTTTGAATCGATAAATTAAACTTAATCTTCAACACTCCACTAGAAAGTAAGGCTGATGGTGTTGAGAAGGTAAACAGGGAACTGGTTTCTGTTCTTTGAATGATGTCATGGGGTCCTTAATGTCCAACTTAACTACTGGAACAGTTTGATTGGCCCTTAGTTAATGATTCCTCTAAAGGATACAGCAATCCTTCATTCCTGTCCTGGAGTTCTGTGTGCTGAAAGAAACAAGAACAAACTTGTTTTCATAAAGTGTCTTTCACCTTCTTGGGATGTTCCAAAATGTTTCACAGCCATTGAAGCACTTTTTGAAGTGTAGTCACTATTGTAACATAGACAAATATGGCAGTATATATGTGCACGGTAAAGTCTCAACACGAGAGAATCTGCTTTAGTGGTTCAGGACTTTGGCCAAGTGGACACTATGGTGGTCTGTAGTAAATGGTAAGGTGGAGAAATGTGGAGTGGCGTGTTGGTTGAGAGATAAATATTGGACAGAATAGCTGGAAAACTCTCCTGCTCATCTCTGAATAGTACATGGGATCTTTTATGTCCACTTGAGAAGGCAGACATAATTTAATAGTTTAATATCTCATCTGAAAGATGATGTCTGCACAATCTCTCAGTACTGCACTGATGTTTCATGCATTAGATTATGTTTAAGTCATAGAGAGGTGCTTAGAACTCTCAACCTCCGTGGCTAAAGGGCCACCACCCAAACCAAGCTAGCACAATGCAGTAAACTTATGTTATATGGTTTTAATATGTATGAATGTGCTAGAATTTTTCAACATGTGTCCGAATAAATTTCTAGAACGATAGGGGAAAACCATATGTCACAATCTCTTTCCAGAACATAAGCTTGTTTTATTTAACTATGCTGAAGGCTGAAGCAGGAGGGATGTGTTGATCAGCTAATTGAGGGAGAAGACGTTTTTACTTTGTACATGTGTTAATCAGCTTTTCAGAACAAGTGGAGGGGGTTTCTAATTCAATAGCTTGCTTAAAGCTTTTGTTATTCCTGATCTGACAAAAGATTTTTGAGGGGGAGGGACAAACGATTGAACATAAAAAAAACTATAAATGGAATTATGATGTGGTAGCAACAATGGAGAGATTGTCGTCATGATAAAGTAGCAACAATCTTGGAGAGATCACAGAGTTAAACAGCAGTAGTTAAGAAAGATTGATGTAATAAAAGTCAGCAGTTGGACGAAATTGTTGGGAATGCAAAGAAAGTACAAGGAGTAGCCAGAAAAGTAATAGAAAAGTGGCAGAACACTAAGTTAGGACGAAATGCAGTGAGAAATGGCAGCACTGACTGGGAGATAGATAAACAATAGAAGCATAATGGTAAAACAAGGAAAACTATAGACAAATATGAAGAAAGCAAAAGTAACAAGCCCATCAAGACAGTAAAAGGAAGAAAGGGAAAAGTGTTTTTTGTGCATTTGGTGAGGTATCCAAACCAAACAAATAATTTAATAACCAATTAGAAAACAGAAAAACATAGGCTATGTATTTGTAATCTCTATCCACAACAAGAAAATTGCAAGCATTGTAGATGCAAAGACAATATATATTTCAAGTATTCAGACTTGGAATGCTTCAAAATTACAACACTCTTGAAATGGTGTCAAATATAGTGGTGCTATATTTCATGAAATAAATTTTAATTTTGCTATTTCAACTTTCAGGGTCACTCTTGGGTGACAAAACAAGGATGACTGAACTTTCAAGAGATATGAATGCTTATATCCGTCCATCACCCACTCTGGGTATGTTGGGAGGAGTAACCAGAACCACAAATGAAGCAATTATTTTATGTGAAGGGGCGGGATATGATCTAGTTCTTGTAGAGACTGTAGGTAAGTTAATGTGTGCACCCTTAGAATCATAATTTTGTACAAAATGTACATAAATTTCTTCATCCTGTGTTTAACTGACCACTTGCAGTACCACGTCTCTACCATTAAATGTCATTAGCATGTTTTGTATTTACAGTGGGCCAAATAATAACAATAATGGTATTCAAGAAACAAGTTGGCAACTTGGAGGATGGGTTGCAGTGTGACATTTGAAAAATTCATGTAGGGACTAAGTAATCAGGTGGAAGAACCAGTTCTGAAATTGGGTAAACAAAAACAGAATTACCTGGAAAAACTCAGCAGGTCTGGCAGCATCGGCGGAGAAGAAAAGAGTTGACGTTTCGAGTCCTCATGACCCTTCAACAGAACTAGGTGAATCCCAGGAAGGGTTGAAATATAAGCTGGTTTAAGGTGGGGGGAGGGGCGGAGAGAAGTGGAGGCGGGTGGTGTGGTTGTAGGCAAAAGCAGATCATCAAAAGATGTCACAGACGGCAGAACAAAAGAACACATAGGTGTCGAAGTTGGTGATATCTAAACGATTGTGCTAATTAAGAATGGATGGTAGGGCACTCAAGGTATAGCTCTAGTGGGGGTGGGGGGAGCACAAAAGATTTAAAAATATTTAAAAATAATGGAAATAGGAGGGAAAAAGAAAAATCTATATAATTTATTGGAAAAAAAACAAAAGGAAGGGGGAAGAAACAGAGGGCGCGGTGGGGAGGGGGGGAGATGGAGGAGGGAGGTCAAGACCTAAAGTTGTTGAATTCAATATTCAGTCCGGAAGGCTGTAAAGTGCCTAGTTGGAAGATGAGGTGTTGTTCCTCCAGTTTGTGTTGGGCTTCACTGGAACAATGCAGCAAGCCAAGGACAGACATGTGGGCAAGAGAGCAGGGTGGAATGTTAAAATGGCAAGCGACAGGGAGGTTTGGGTCATTCTTGCGGACAGACCGCAGATATTCTGCAAAGCGGTCGCCCAGTTTACGTTTGGTCTTTCCAATGTAGAGGAGACCGCATTGGGAGCAACTAATGCAGTAGACTAAGTTGGGGGAAATGCAAGTGAAATGTTGCTTCACTTGAAAGGAGTGTTTGGGCCCTTGGACGATGAGGAGAGAGGAAGTGAAGGGGCAGGTGTTACATCTTTTGCGTGGGCATGGGGTGGTGCCATAGGTGGGGGTTGGGGAGTAGGGGGTGATGGAGGAGTGGACCAGGGTGTCCCGGAGGGAACGATCCCTACGGAATGCTGACAGTGGGGGTGAAGGGAAGATGTGTTTGGTAGTGGCATCATGCTAGAGTTGGCGGAAATGGTGGAGGATGATCCTTTGAATGCGGACGCTGGTGGGGTGATAAGTGAGGACAAGGGGGACCCTATCATGTTTCTGGGAGGGAGGAGAAGGCGTGAGGGCGGATGTGCGGGAGATGGGCCGGACACGGTTGAGGGCCCTGTCAACGACCGTGGGTGGAAAACCTTGGTTAAGAAAGAAGGAGGACATATCAGAGGAACTGTTTTTGAAGGTAGCATCATCGGAACAGATGCGACGGAGGCGAAGGAACTGAGAGAATGGGATGGAGTCCTTACAGGAAGCGGGGTGTGAGGAGCTGTAGTCAAGGTTGCTGTGGGAGTCGGTAGGCTTGTAATGGATATTGGTGGACAGTCTATCACCAGAGATTGAGACAGCGAGTTCAAGGAAGGGAAGTGTCAGAGATGGACCACGTGAAAATGATGGAGGGGTGGAGATTGGAAGCAAAATTAATAAATTTTTCCAAGTCCCGACGAGAGCACAAAGCAGCACCGAAGTAATCATCGATGTACCGGAGAAAGAGTTGTGGAAGGGGGCCGGAGTAGGACTGGAACAAGCAATGTTCCACATATCCCATAAAGAGACAGGCATAGCTGGGGCCCATGCGGGTACCCATAGCCACACCTTTTATTTGGAGGAAGTGAGAGGAGTTGAAGGAGAAATTGTTCAGTGTGAGAACACGTTCAGCCAGACGGAGGAGAGTAGTGGTGGATGGGGATTTTCAGGCCTCTGTTCGAGGAAGAAGCTAAGGACCTCAGACCATCCTGGTGGGGGATGGAGGTGTAGAGGGATTGGACGTCCATGGTGAAGAGGAAGTGGTTGGGGCCAGGGAACTGGAAATTGTTGATGTGACGTAAGGTGTCAGAGGAATCACAGATGTAGGTGGGAAGGGACTGGACAAGGGGAGAGAGAAGGGAGTCAAGATAACGAGAGATGAGTTCTGTGGGGCAGGCGCAAGCTGAGACGATCGGTCTACCGGGGCAGTTCTGTTTGTGGATTTTGGGTAGGAGGTAGAAGCGGGCCGTCCGAGGTTGGACAACTATCAGGTTGCAAGCTGTGGGAGGAAGATCTCCAGAGGAGATGAGGTCAGTGACAGTCCTGGAAACAATGGCTTGATGTTCAGTGGTGGGGTCATGGTCCAGGAAGAGGTAGGAGGAAGTGTCTGTGAGTTGACGCTCAGCCTCCGCGAGGTAGAGGTCAGTGCGCCAGACAACAACAGCACCACCCTTGTCAACGGGTTTGATGACGATGTCAGGGTTGGACCTGAGAGAATGGAGTGCAGTAAGTTCAACGAGAGAGAGATTAGAATGGGTGAGAGGAGCAGAGAAATTGAGACGACTAATTTTGCGCCGACAGTTCTCAATGAAAAGATCAAGAGAAGGTGAGAATCCAGAGGGAGGGGTCCAGGTGGAGGGAGAATATTGGAGGTGGGTGAAAGGATCTGTTGAACGGGGAGAGGACTCTTGCCCAAAGAAGTGAGCCCAGAGACGAAGACGGCGGGAGAAGAGTTCAGCATCGTGCCGAGCCCGAAATTCATTAAGGTGAGGGTGTAGGGGTATGAAATTAAGTCTTTTGCTGAGCACTGAACGTTCAGCATCGGAGAGGGGAAGGTCACGGGGTATAGTGAATACACGTCTGGGGCTGGGATTGGAAGATGAGGTCGGGACGGAGGGACAGGCAGGGACGGAGGGTCCTAGATGGGTGTTGGTGTCGATGAGTTGTTGGAGCTTGCGTTCCTTAGCACTTAAGTTTTTTGTTTTTTGTTTTTATCTCTGTGTTTAATTGACTGCCACTGCTCTTCAAGAAATGCCTATCTCCTTGAAGAAGTTCTGTTCGTCTCTGCGACAAGATTTCCGTATCTCTCTTTTGCCTTGTTCACCTTCATTGCTTTCCATTTCTCTCCTGGTGCTTGACAAGGTGTTTACTAAAACCCGCTTTCACAGCCATATCTCCTTTCTCAGTGACTGTCTCCGTCTCCGAATTACCCCACGTAGATTTCAACTGAAATTCCACCCCTCATGTTTCGAACCCACCCAGGATTACAGGTATTTCCGGGACGTAAAACGTTTCTCGGACTGCTGTTCCCGTTGCATCCTGAGATCCACACTCAGTGCCATGCGCCGCCATATGAACACACTCGACCGCTCCCTCCAGCAGCACCACCGTACCCTTTTTCAAAGCTGCGCGTGCCCCCATTTTCATTTTATTCTTCGGCTCATCCGACGCCTCAACAAGAAACTTTTTCTCTTTCTCTCAAGTGCTAAGGAATGCAAACTCCAACAACTCATCGACACCAACACCCATCTAGGACACTCCACCCCTGCCTGTCCCTCCGTCCCCACCCCATCTTCCAATCCCAGCCCCAGCCGTATATTCACTATACCCCCTGATCTTCCCCTCTCCGATGCTGAACGTTCAGTGCTCAGTAAAGGACTTAGTTTCATACCCCTACGCCCTCACCTTAATGAATTTCAGGCTTGGCACAATGCTGAACTCTTCTTCCGCCGTCTTAGTCTCCGGGCTCACTTCTTTGGGCAGGAGTCCTCTCCCCGTTCAACAGATCCTTTCACCCACCTCCAATATTCTCCCTCCACCTGGACCCCTCCCTCTGGATTCTTACCTTCTCTTGATCTTTTCATTGAGAACTGTCGGTGCGACATTAGTCGTCTCAATTTCTGTGCTCCTCTCACCCATTCTAATCTCCCTCTCGCTGAACTTACTGCACTCCATTCTCTCAGGTCCAACCCTGACATCGTCATCAAACCCGCTGACAAGGTGGTGCTGTTGTTGTCTGGCACACTGACCTCTACCTCGCGGAGGCTGAGCGTCAACTCACAGACACTTCCTCCTACCTCTCCCTGGACCATGACCCCACCACTGAACATCAAGCCATTGTTTCCAGGACTGTCACTGACCTCATCTCCTCTGGAGATCTTCCTCCCACAGCTTCCAACCTGATAGTCGCCCAACCTCGGACGGCCTGCTTCTACCTCCTACCCAAAATCCACAAACAGAACTGTCCCGGTAGACCGATCGTGTCAGCTTGCTCCTGCCCCACAGAACTCATCTCTCGTTATCTTGACTCCCTTCTCTCTCCCCTTGTCCAGTCCCTTCCCACCTACATCCGTGATTCCTCTGACACCTTACGTCACATCAACAATTTCCAGTTCCCTGGCCCCAACCACTTCCTCTTCACCATGGACGTCCAATCCCTCTACACCTCCATCCCCCACCAGGATGGTCTGAGGGCCCTTAGCTTCTTCCTCGAACAGAGGCCCGAACAATCCCCATCCACCACTACTCTCCTCCGTCTGGCTGAACTTGTTCTCACACTGAACAATTTCTCCTTCAACTCCTCTCACTTCCTCCAAATAAAAGGTGTGGCTATGGGTACCCGCATGGGCCCCAGCTATGCCTGTCTCTTTATGGGATATGTGGAACATTGCTTGTTCCAGTCCTACTCCGGCCCCCTTCCACAACTCTTTCTCCGGTACATCGATGATTACTTCGGTGCTGCTTCGTGCTCTCGTCGGGACTTGGAAAAATTTATTAATTTTGCTTCCAATCTCCACCCCTCCATCATTTTCACGTGGTCCATCTCTGACACTTCCCTTCCCTTCCTTGAACTCGCTGTCTCAATCTCTGGTGATAGACTGTCCACCAATATCCATTACAAGCCTACCGACTCCCACAGCTACTTTGACTACAGCTCCTCACACCCCGCTTCCTGTAAGGACTCCATCCCATTCTCTCAGTTCCTTCGCCTCTGTCGCATATGTTCCGATGATGCTACCTTCAAAAACAGTTCCTCTGATATGTCCTCCTTCTTCCTTAACAGAGGTTTTCCACCCACGGTCGTTGACAGGGCCCTCAACCGTGTCCGGCCCATCTCCCGCGCATCCGCCCTCACGCCTTCTCCTCCCTCCCAGAAACATGATAGGGTCCCCCTTGTCCTCACTTATCACCCCACCAGCGTCCGCATTCAAAGGATCATCCTCCACCATTTCCGCCAACTCTAGCATGATGCCACTACCAAACACATCTTCCCTTCACCCCCACTGTCGGCATTCCGTAGGGATCGTTCCCACCGGGACACCCTGGTCCACTCCTCCATCACCCCCTACTCCCCAACCCCCACCTATGGCACCACCCCATGCCCACGCAAAAGATGTAACACCTGCCCCTTCACTTCCTCTCTCCTCATCGTCCAAGGGCCCAAACACTCCTTTCAAGTGAAGCAACATTTCACTTGCATTTCCCCCAACTTAGTCTACTGCATTAGTTGCTCCCAATGTGGTCTCCTCTACATTGGAAAGACCAAACGTAAACTGGGTGACCGCTTTGCAGAACACCTGCGGTCTGTCCGCAAGAATGACCCAAACCTCCCTGTCGCTTGCCATTTTAACACTCCACCCTGCTCTCTTGCCCACATGTCTGTCCTTGGCTTGCTGCATTGTTCCAGTGAAGCCCAACGCAAACTGGAGGAACAACACCTCATCTTCCGACTAGGCACTTTACAGCCTTCCGGACTGAATATTGAATTCAACAACTTTAGGTCTTGACCTCCCTCCTCCATTCCCCCCCCCCGCCCTCTGTTTCTTCCCCCTTCCTTTTTTTTTCCAATAAATTATATAGATTTTTCTTTTTCCCTCCTATTTCCATTATTTTTAAATATTTTTAAATCTTTTATGCTCCCCCCACCCCCACTAGAGCTATACCTTGAGTGCCCTACCATCCATTCTTAATTAGCACATTCGTTTTGATAATATCACCAACTTCGACACCTATGTGTTCTTTTGTTCTGCCGTCTGTGACATCTTTTGATGATCTGCTTCTATCACTGTTTTTGCCTACAACCACACCACCCCCCTCCACTTCTCCCCCCACTCCCCCCCCCCCACCTTAAACCAGCTTATATTTCAACCCTTCCTGGGATTCACCTAGTTCTGTCGAAGGGTCATGAGAACTCGAAACGTCAACTTTTTTCTTCTCCGCCGACGCTGCCAGACCTGCTGAGTTTTTCCAGGTAATTCTGTTTTTGTTTTGGATTTCCAGCATCCGCAATTTTTTGTTTTTATCTCTGAAATTGGGTAGATTGCATAAGGAATTTACTGAACTTAGTACAAATAAAAATTCTTGTTTGAAGGGGTTTGAACTTTCTGACATGAAAGGGCATTGACATACGACTGGTACTGAGGGCCTAAGATCAATCTCAGCATGCGCTTTTGTATTCTTTAGATTGGGACGGTTTGTGCATGTGTGAGGCCTGGTTGCCACGTGGCGCAGCATATTTGACCAAGGGACAGATGTAACCAATATACATCAAGGACAGGGAGTCTGAAAAGGATAAGCAATCTCAGAAGACAACAATTTATTTGTTTTTTTTAGCACACTGTCCACTTGGCTATCCTACTTCAAGTCAGCTTCAATGTGTGTACCCAGGATTTCCCAAGGAATCTTTACAGTGCAGAAGGGGGCCATTGAGCCTGCACTGGCTCTCTGAAAGAGCATTCTATCTCGTCCCATTCCCCTGTCTCAATCCCATTTGCACATTTTCAAGGGTTTCACCTCTGACATGGTGTAGTTGCCTAACTTCACATCAATGGGCATGTGCTTGTGTCTCCTGAAGTCAACTTGCATGGCATTCTTTTTACCCCACACCGTTCATTGAGGGTGTCAAGAGTTTCCTGCAACCTCACCAGCTGCATCCCGCTGCCTGGACTTAGTGACTGGCATATCACCCAGACATTTCCAATAATTGAGACAAGAGAGAGCACAATTTTTCCTTGCTCCTTTTCATAACTAATCTAAACCTAACGATTCTTTCCCAAATGCTCTCACAGTGAAACACATCCACTTGCCATAATACATTCTCTGGCATTAGATCCAAAACTACTTGTTCTTTGCTGGTGTGTGAATGGCGATGATATGCAGATGAGTTTGTTGTTGACAGTATCAAAGGTAAAGAAAAGAAGTTTTGTTGGACATCTGTATGTTTTGGGAGGGCATCAGATTAGCTGCTGTTCTTGATTATGTATCAAAGGTAGCAATTTAAAATCACTTGAAACGCCAAAATTTGGTCAAAAATAAGAATCAGCAATGGAAATAAAAATAGAGATTAGAAACTAGTAATTGCAGAAAATTAGGACAGCAGAAACCTGTCTGTTTTTCTTCTGGTGGAAATAGGGCATTTTGTCTTAGTTACATTGCCTGTCATGTTACCTTTGAATGTGACAAGTAATCGTGTGCTACTACTTATTTGTTAGCCCTTTGACTGACATAAACCAATTTTTATACAATGATTGATGGCATTTTACTGATCAGGTACTTCTCATATATCTCATCTGTTACAATAGCATCACTGCAAGAATTGTGCTGCAATCCACCGAAATGCTCAAAGGGCTGAAATTTTTAGGCCACCTGCAGGTGGGAAAGCAGGTGGGTAGACCCATAAATTAGGGCACTGGAGCATCAGCGGCATGCCTGCTGCTGGCCGATCCCCATCCACCACGATTTTACAAGTAGCAGAGGAGGCGCTGGGTGGGTTGCCTGGCCCGATTGAGGCCCTTAAGTGGGAAATTAATACCAAATTAAGGGCCTCATCCATAAGTGAACGGCAGCGGGAGAGAAAGGTGCTCAATGTGTAGCCCATGCATGGGATTTAATGCTGCAGACTGCTGGCCAATTCAAGGTAGGAGACTGTTTCATCATTTGTTCTGATCTAAGGTCATTAACCTGAAATGTTAGGCTAGAACTTCTGATCTCTGGATGGTTGTACCCCAGACCCTCCAACTACACCACACCATCCCCCCAGAACCACCCCCACTGGTCTGCCAACTATCCCTGCCACTGCAGCTGGCTCACCCCTAACTCTTTCTCGGTGTCCCCCCCCCCCCCCCCCCCCCCCCCCCCCCCCCCCCCCCCCCCCCCCCCCGCCCCACCAAACAACTAATCCCCGACCCGACTACCTGTCAAAACCCCCCATGAACCCCAATACACACTCTATCCCCTCACCCACCCATCTGCCACCTGACTCCCTTGCCCACCTGTTAACCGAACCCCCCTCACCCACTTGCCTGCGCCCCCGATCCCCCTCGCCCGCCCGCCTTACATACTTAACCTCCTCTCCATAGCTTCTCAAGGTGGGTTTAGGACCTTTAAACTCTCTCTAATTACCAGAATATGGCAGCTAGTGCCATAAAAAAGGGGGTTGTTGCCCCAAAGAGAAGCTGAAGTAAATATCGGAGGCACTTATTACCCTCGGTAAACTTGTGTTTGTGCTAAATTTCCAATAAGAGCGCACGTTGTAAAAAAATAAAGGGGTTGTGTCTTCTTGATGATGTACTCTTGCACTCTGCAAGGATTGCTGCGCTGCATGAGTTTGGAAGGACCCTCCATTGGAAGATGGACCCCAAACATTGTAGGAAGGTAAATAGATAACTTTGTGTCTGATTCTGGTCAGAAATAGAAACTCTGACCCAGATTTGAAGCTCTGGGCCATTAACTTTGTTTATCTCCATAGATGCTGCTGACCTGCTGAATTTTTCCAGCGTTTTTTCTTCTTATTGAAAGAAGGGGGTACCTTTTGCCGGCTGCCTGTTGCCTATCGGCGGCCTCTCCCCATCGTGTTTCCTCCCATATCCACCATCCTCCTGCCCTATCCAACATTCGGGGGGAACCCTTGGATGAGTCATATGACACTATCACTTAAGCTATTCTGTCTAGCTTCTGCCAGAATTGTCTTACCTTACATTACCCAAATTACATTACCCAAACTTTTGTGAATGCTCACTTAACCCAAATCTAAAGCTGCAGTCTTGGTGTTCTGGTTGGCTCTGAACTAAGCTTCACCTCTATATCAGGTCCATCAACAAAACTGCAAGTTTCTAAATTTGTAATAATTCTTGCCTTTGTTTGTCCCTCACCACAATCTGCATTGTCATCTATACTTCTGTTTACGTCAGTGCTCTTTGATGGCTTCCAATACCAATGAGAAGTTGCATTTATGGAATGCCTTTAAAGGGAGTAAAAAGTGGATGTTCAGTCAATCACTTTCCAGTTCTCGCTGGCTATAGGTGTGGTGCCAGAGAGCTGAAGGGCTGCTAATTTTGATCAGTTGTTTAAAAAGGGAGGAGGGGATAGACAGAGTAATTCGTTTGGTACAGTGACATTGCATATACTTCCAAGTCAGGATGGTGCTTGACTTTGAGGGTAACTTGGGCAGTGGTGGCCCATTCGCTTGCTGCTGTTGCTCTAGATAATAGAGGTTGTGGGCTTTGAAAGTGCTGCCACAGAATCCTTGACAAGATTCTGCAATGTAAATGGTACATACTGCAGGCACTGTGCAGTGGTGGTGGGTATGTTACCAATTAAGCAGGCTAGTGTATTCTGGAAGGTGACAGCCTTCTTGAGTGTTGGACAGCACTCATGCAGGCAAGTGGGGAGTATTCCATCACACTCCTGACATGTGCTCTGTGGATAATGACAGGCTTTGGTAAGTCTTGAGATGAGTTACCCACCACTGAATTCCCAGCCTCTGACCTGCCCTTGTAACCACAGTATTTATATGGCTAGTTCAGTTAAGGTTCTGGTTAGCGGTGACCTTCAGTATATTGATGGGGGAATTGTGCACTGGTAATGCTATTGACAGTTATGGGGCGGTGGTTAGATTTTCTTGTTGGAGATAGCCATTGCCTGACACTTGCGTGATGCGAATGTTACTTGCCACTTATCAACTCGAACCTGAATGTTGTCCAGGTCTTGCTTCGTTGAGGATGAGGATGCTTGTGCAGCCTTCCTCTGGATAGTTGTTTAATGTGGCTGAACTACAGAGGTTTGATCTGATTCATTGGTTTTGGAATCATTTAGCCCTCTCCATAACATGCTGCTTCCACTGTTTAATATGCATGTGATCCTGTGTTGTAGCTTCACCAGCTTTAGTGCACATTTTTCAGGCTTATCTGGTTTTGCTTCTAGGAATGCTTTCATACATACCTCATTGAACCCAAGTTGATCCCCTGGCTTGATTCTAATGCTGGAGTGAGGGATATGCTTTGCAATGAAGTTATAGATTGTGGTGGAATGCAATTCTGCTGCTGCTGATGGCCTACAGCGTCTCATGGATGCCCAGTTTTCAGCTGCTTGTGTGTTCAGAATCAATCCTATTTAACTTGCTGAAGGTGTAAAGATGAGATTTTGTCTCCACCAGGATTATGCAGTGGTCAGCCCTACTAATACTGTAATGGATGTTGCTTCTTCAACAGGTAGATTGGTGAGGACAATGTCAAGTAGGCTTTTCCCTTGTGTTGATTCTTTCACCAACTGCTGCAGGCCTAGCCTGCCAGGCCAGTCAGCAGTGATGCCACTGAGCCACTCTTAGTGATGGACATTGAAATCCCCATCCAGAATACATTTTATTCCTTGCTGCCTTCAGTGCATGTTCTATAAGTGGTGCTCAGCATGGAGGAGCACTGGTTCATTATTTGAGGGAAGACAGTAGGTGGTAATCAGCAGGAGATTTTCTTGCCCATGTTTGCTTTGATGTCATGAAACTTCATAGAGTCTGGAGTCAATGTTGAGGGCTCCCAATGCCACACTCGTCTTGTACTTGCTGCACTTATCTCTGAAATGCCCTACATTCTAGCTTGCTGTATCTATTCTCTTTACTTTTGTCTAATGTGTGCCCTGTGCTCTGGTCCCTCTCTGCACTCTGGAATTGGCTTGCTGAACATGTATGCTTTCTACCTCTGTTCCTTATCTTCAAAGGCCTCTTTAAAACCCATCTCTTTGACTGTATCTTCAGTCCTTCACGAATTCTCCTAAGTCCTGTCCATTGGCTATTTCACCATGTGATATTAAGTTGTTATCTCATGTTTTTTGGGGCTAGCTCAATCGTTTTGAATTTCTACATGAGCATTGCAAAATGATAATAGTCGTCCATTGGAAATATTACACAGGCTCAGCTGTACTTTGTATTTCATTTACCATGATTTCCATTTAATCTTTCTAGTTTCTGATTCTTTCTTTGTGCACTGTTACATTGAACAAGCCTTAGCACATGTTGCCTTTCTGCAGAGTTTGTAACATTGTTCCAAACATGCCCATATTTTCAGCCAAAAAAATCGCTAAGAAAAATAATTTTTAATGTTTTACCATCAGTATTGTAGAAATTTTTGTGGGTGTATGTGTGCAGAGCTGCTATTCCAATTCTATTCTAAGATTTATCTTTGCATTGTCTTCCGCTTTTGCCATTGATATTAACTCAAGAAAGAAAGAACTTGAATTTATATAGCCCTTTTCACTACCTTAGGATGCCTCCAAGTGCTTCGCAGCCAATCAGGTACTGAAAAAGTTCTTTGTTGTAGGGAATAATAGACAGTTTTCATTTTTCAAAACTGAAGCACTGTAACAGTGACTTTGATTATATACTCAATTCTTGGAGGCTTAAACTCAGAACGTTCTGATTTAGTGGTGCGAATGCTACCACTGAACCAAGGCAGACACTGCCATTCAACTAATGCAGTCAATACTGTGAACTAAGGGTGGCTTTGATTCTGTACATTTCTTGAGCTTCAATTTTATGTCTAATATTTGCTCTCTAATATAAGCGTAAATATAAATGTTGCATTATTGAAGATGCCATCTTTCAGCTGAGATGTTAAACCAGGGTCCCATGTGCCGGTTCCGATGGTTCAGGGGAATGTTCAAAATTCTGTAAAAATGTTCAAGGCAAGAAATTCTCTGTGTCCTGACTGATATTTATCCCTTAATCACCACCACCAACATTAATTAATTAATTATCTATCTTATTTACTATTTGTGGGACCTTGCAGTACAGAGATCGGATACTACATTTATCCACATGACAATAGTGGCTTCAAAAAGTAATTAATGAGCTGTGAAGTACTTCAGGGAAGCCTGAGGATATGAGAACACTTAAATTTATGGCAATTGGCAGTTAAAAATTTAAAATAAAATCTCCCTTCATTAACCACCCAAGATGCACTCGATTCAAGTTTCAAGTGGGTCTTAGAAGCGATCAGCCAGCGTTTCTGGCCAAAACAAACGACAGCCTTTTTTCCGTTTTTAACTGCTGCTATAGTGGTTGTAAGACCAGAATACCATTGGGTAGAGTGTGCACCATGCATGCTTGACCCATTGGTACTGCATGTTGTGCAACCTAGCCAGTGGTCAAACGGTGCCACTCAAAAGCAGGCATGTTAAAAGTTTAAATGTGATTTTTGTGTGATCTGGTAGTGCATTAATTCTGGCCCCTCAAAACTGAACCTCGACAATACCTGCCCCTCCTCTGGGGCAACAGTAACAGATAATGTTGATACAGAATTATGCAGGTGGCTATTTAAAGGGACACCTGGTCATGACCATCCCCCCCTCTACCAGCTCTGCAGGACTGCAGAACCCCTGCCTTCTCTCTGCCAGATCCTACAGCCCTTTATTCAGCGCTCTCAACTCTGGATCACATTCCCAGTGTTCCCTGATTCAAAGACTATCCCCAGTGCTCACAATCCCTGAAATCATCCTGCTTAGTGCTTCCAGGACCCATGTGCCAATGATATATGTCCCAGTGTTCCCAGAATCATCACCTCCAGTGATTTCAGAAATTGGCCCTTGGTAATCCCAGACACTAGGACCAATCTCATATACTTTTAGACAGATCCCATTCCAGTAGTGCCAGACCCCAGTTATCCCAAGGCCCCAGGGGCACCACCAATGCTGACAAATAAGTGTCTGTAACAACATCAACAGCTTTGATTTATAAAGCTCCTTTAACATAAACTTTCCCAAGACACTCCACAGGATTCTTATCAAACTGAATTTGGTACTGAGCCACATAAGATAATAGGCTAAACAACCAGAAACTTGGTCATAGGGTTTTAAGGAATACCGTAAAGGAGAGGGAGAGGTAGAGGGGCAGAGAGGCAAAGATAAAATTTCAGAACTTACAAACTGGGCAACTGGGGGCATGGCAGTCAATGATGGAGCAATGAAAATCGAGGATGTGTAAGAGATTAGAGTTGATGAAGCACAATGATCACAGTTATAGAGCTGGAGGAGGTTACAGAGATAGGGAGGGAAAGGGGCATGGAGAGATTTTAAAATAAAAATGAGAATTTTAAAATCAAAGTTTGCTGACAGGATGACAGTAACAATTGTTGTTATATCAACCTGCTCTAAAAAACCTCCAACTCATTAGGAGCATTGCCACTTAGGAACCATAAGTGTACAAAAACACATGGATTGCCCATGGAGTTGTGTATGGTAAAATGAAGCATTTGGTGGGTCTCTCAGCTGTTGTTGTTCTCATGTTGTTTCTCACTTCTTCTTTTTCATTTTTCTTCCATTTTGGTTGGGAGGTGAAGTATGATATGGAAGAGAGCACCTGAGGACTACAAATTACATTTCCAATGGTGCACATGAGAAGACTGCAGCCTGCTGCATTGTTCAGTTTCCTTTCAATCCCTCTCTTCTGTCCTGCCCTCAACATGTATCTTGTTATTCTCTCTCTCTATAGAACCCCTACCCCTTTGCCTTCACTTTTGTTTCCCACTATTCCCTCAGTGACCCTTCCTCATTGCAGAACACCTGTATCCTCCCCTTTCAATCCCTTCCCCCTACTGCCTCATTCTCCTGAGGATTTCACTCACCCCTCTATACCCTTTTTCTCCTGTCTCCATAATATCATAGCAACTGGAATTGAGCTGCAAGAGTATGTACAGTTTGATTGGGACCAGGATTGGGAATTGAAAGATTGAGGGCAGGTAGGTAGCATCTTGAGCAATACTGGGTGGAGATACCAGGCAGGATGGAGATAGGTAAGCATTGCCAATGGTGATAGAGAAGGAGAGGCTTGGCCTTAACTCAAATTAAAAAAAAAATAGGATTTGGCACCATTCTCTTTGGGGAGAAATTCATTTGTGTAACCCAGTGGTACTGCACAGACTTGTGTTGATTCTGTGGGCCCTCAATTTTGCCTATATTGAGATCCAACACAAGTGTGTATCGTGGTGCTGCAAGCCAATTTCTCCTCTTAGTGTTCAAAGTAATTAGGATTTCCAGGTTTAATTTCTCCCCGTTATTGTTTATTTTGGCTACATCTGGTCACTTTAACTTTTTTAGCTGTTTGAAATGGTTGCTTTCATTACTAAACCAAAACTTGGTACCAAGTAGAGGGAATTGTAGTCTTTGTGGGTTTTTTAATAAAATATTAAAATAAACCTGACAGATTTTTGTGTGATAATCATAAAACACTCTAATTGAACTATACAGAACTTTCATGTTCTACAAGTTATTTGACTTAAATCGTGAAAGAATATATTCAAAAATATATTATTGGATGAAGCTTTATAAGGTTATGTTTTGGGACTGTGGGATGAATGTTTTTTTGCGGGGGGGTGGGGGTGCAGATGGCTCTCCCACCCCAAGAAGCAAAGTCGGCATGGAGTTGACCCACTCTATGCCACCCTGCCCCATAGCCCTAACGTGCTGTGGGCAGGTTAAATAGGGGTAGTGTGGGACTTCTGCCCCTCACTGGGGAGGAAGCCCTGCCCTCTGGATCTGCCAGCCAGTTGAATTGGCTGATAGCTCCATTAGTCCCGGCAGCACTAAGAGCGCATTAGTGGGCATTGCCAGGGCAGCAAACTGGAAGAATGCCTGTTAAGTAAGGCCTGTTAAGGCCAGGTAAGTCTGGAGCCTTCAGCAGGGAGAAGGCAGTGCGGTGGGGGTGGTATGTTTAATGCAGCAGGCGGTAGAAAGAAAATGGGGGTTCTATCTTAGAGGGCAAACTTCTGATCAGCAAAAGGCAGCCCCTGAAGATGGTACCAGCCCTTTGCTCCCACCCTTTTTAAAAAAAAGAGTTCAACAATTGGCAGTCTACTGCCGACTGCCACACCAACTGTTCTTTTTTGTTCATCCACAGGATGTGGGCTTTGCTGGCTGGGCAAGCATTTATTGCCCATCCCTTTTTGCCCTTGAGAAGGCAGAGGTGAGCTGCCTTCTTGAACCACTGCAGCCCATGTGGTGTAGATACACCCACAGTGCTGTTAGGAAGGGAGTTCCAGCGACAGGGAAGGAACGGCGATATATCTCCAAGTCAGGATGGTGAGTGACTTGGAGGGGAACTTCCAGGTGGTGGTGCTCCCATCTATCTGCTGCCCTTGTCCTTCTAGATGGTAGTGGTCGTGGGTTTGGATGTTGTTGTCTAAGGAGCCTGGGTGAGTTCCTGCAGTACTTCTTGTAGATCTTACACATTGCTGCCACCAATCGTCGGTGGTGGAGGGAGTGAATGTTTGTGGATTGGTGTCAATCAAGCGGGCTGCTTTGTCCTGGATGGTGTCAAACTTCTTGAGTGTTGTGGGAGCTGCACTCATCTAGGCAAGTGGGGAGTATTCCATCACACTCCTGACCTGTGCCTTGTAGATAGTGGACAGGCTTTGGAGAGTCAGGAAGTGAGCAACTTGTCGCAGGATTCCTAGCCTCTGACCTGCTCTTGTAACCACAGTATTTATATGGCTAGTCTGATTCAGTTTCTGGTCAATAGTAATCCCCATGATATTGATAGTGAGGATTCAGTGATGGTAATGCCATTGAACTTCAAGGGGTGATGGTTACATTCTCTCTTGTTGAAGATGGTCATTACCTGACACTTGTCTGGTGCAAATGTTACCTACCACTTGTCAGCCCAAGCCTAGACATTGTCTAGGTCTTGCTGCATTTGGACATGGACTGCTTCAGTATCTGAGGAGTCGCGAATGGTGTTGAACATTGTGCAATCATCAGCGAACATCCCCACTTCTGACTTTATGATGGAAGGAAGGTAATTGATGAAACAGCTGAAGATGTTTGGGCCCAAGGATCTAAGGATCTCCTGCAGTGATGCCCTGGAGCTGAGATGACTGACCTCCAACAATCACAGCCATCTTCCTTTGTGCTAGGTATGATTCCAACCAGCGGAGTGTTTTCCCCGATTCCCATTGACTCCAGTTTTGCTAGGGCTCCTTGTCCACACTCGGTCAAATGCGGCCTTGATGTCAAGGGCAGTCACTCTCACCTCACCTCGGGAGTTCAGCTCTTTTGTCCATGTTTGAACCAAGGCTGTAATGAGGTCAGAAGCAGAGTGACCCTGGTGGAACAAGGTAGCGAGTTATCAGAGTCAATTGGCCTGGTAACAAGCCCAATTGACCCTTGATTATTTAGTTAAATACGGCAGGCGGGCAGGCTGCTGATCTTGGTGCCTGCCCACCCCACCCCTGCATTATGAGAGTGAGCTTGGGGGGGGGGGGCGTTGATGGGAAGGTAATGAGGTGGGCATCCTCCTGAACATGACCCCCTGCTGAAACCATGCCTGGAGGGGGCATGCAAAATGTAACCCTGATTCTTTAATTTAGCGTAAAATTGAGGATTTAAGGAGTTCATCTGAACTGTTCTGAATTCTGCTGACAGTAAGCCTTGGGTGGCTTGGTTGTTAAAGATTAAAGGGGGGCTTGGTGTCATGAGAACATACTTTATGTCAAATAATGATTTTTAATTCACTGCCAGAAACCCAGATTGAAAGTTTGAAAAACAGAGACTAAAGGTGATTTGAGCTCGTAGCCAAAGATGGCTGCTCAATTTACATCACTGCACCTTCCACATTCCAAACCACTTGAGATGCAGACACGATGTCTGCAAAAGCCCATTAAGTACAATAACCAGGGGAATATAAGTGAACCACATATCCTGTCCCTATTAGCAAGACTTCAAGGCAATCACCTGACCTTTTCAACTGGTGAAATAAAGCATGAAACCTAATCATTTGGACAATGGGACCCTAGATGAGAGAGCGTTCCCAGACATGAAATGATTAAGTTACAGGAGGGAATACACTAGTAATGACCATGTTTGAATCTATGGGTGACACTCATGTGACAGGCCCTCCCTTTGTATGTTTAAGCTTCTGCTTTCTCTGCAGTAAGAGGTGAAGCAGCTGAGATGCTGAAGAGAGAAGACCTGAGTGGGGTCCCTCTTTCTTCCCCCTCTCTCTCCAACCCAACTTAGAAACATTTGAACCCTGTTTGCTGACCGTGACTGCCCAGGGACATTATTGCTGTGGACAGAGACTTCTTGAAAGAAATCAAACCCGCAATATTTTCTCCAGAAGAGCAGCCAAATCAGCCGCCTACAATTTTGAATCATATTGACAAGGGAAACAGCAGGACTGCTGAACTTATTCTGAAGCCAGCCAAGTCACTAACCTCCACTGACTACATATGTCTTTTATTTTTATAAACTCTAACTTACTCAACGTATCCTCCCTACTCTGTAATCTATTTGTGTGTGTGAAAGGCTGAGTGTATTTTATTTTAATTAAAATAAATTAAATTTATTAATTTATAAATAAATTAATATATATTCTTTGTTAAACTCGGAAAAAACCTGTCCAGTTGTTTCTTTTATGATCACAAAGCATAAACAGTTAAACCCACAGAATTGGCAAAAATATCCTTTTCACAAAACCTGTTACTGTAAAAAGAGGAGTGAGAAAATAGGGGAGCCATTCGATCCCTCCTCTCCTGATCATGACACTGAGAAGAGGCTGCAAAAGGTGTACCTGCCTGTAGGCAATGGTAAAACCATCTGTGCTAACAGTGGATAGACTGTTACTGTTGAAAGTCCCAGTTACTGTTAGGAATGTCAGGTTTTGTAAACAGTTGTGCTTTGCACTGTCTGTTTAGTTCCAAGATGGAATGGAGTTGGGAGCCTAAAAGATAGCCAATTAGCATTTCTACTTAGATACAAGGCCCATTTATTCACGTTGTCATGGAAATGGGTTTTAACAGGGTGACAGTCCATATTAAACCATTATAGGATTACTTTGCATGTTTTCCTAAAAAAATCACAACCTCGCAGCTTTAGCCGGCTACAATTTGAGAGAGAGCAGAGAGATAGAGACAGCCAGTCTCTTTTGTTCAACATTTGTTGGGAGCTTGTGCTTAGATCAAAGAGACCAAGGCCTTGAGGGTTGAAACAAAGTTGGAAGGTTTACCTAGCCTTGGCTAGAGGGAGAGATCTTCAGGGTAAACTACGCTGTGAAAGTCAGTTCAGGGGTTAGAAGTTGTCTGGCTGCAAAAGAAAAAAGGAGCTAAGAATCACTTTGGACTGGTTCCGGGAGAATTGACCACCCTCATACGAGTAACGTATAACCTTAGAGGGAGATTTTTGTTCATTATAAATGTTAAATGAGAGATATTTTCTGTAGTTCGGAGTATAAGTTGCCTACTGAAATTGTGTTTAGTGAATGTTGCCTTTAGTTTGTGTGTTAAACGTCTTAAAAACTTGAAATCTTGTCGCGTGATCCTTTTCGTCCATTCACTGGCAGTTTGAATTTCTTTTTAAAAGTTATTGGTCTATACAGGGATCGTAACATATTCAGAAAGGTGAAAGCCTGTCAAAGAAGAGTGGAATTTTTATAGCCAATAGAAGTAGCATTTTCTGTTTTCCCAGGGTTTGTTTCATAAAATCTGGTTTGAGAATTTTTATCCCCGTACTTTACCAGTTATTCATCATTGAAACTAGTAATCTAAATGAATGTTCATACTTTTTAGTGATCTCGCTGGTTGATGGTACTTTGTTTCCAAATAATATAGTTTTTTTGCTGAACACCCATCTGTCGAAGCAACGGCAGAATCCATCAACATAATTTTATTAGAGCCCATTCAATGAAACACTGTCAGTATGTTGCATTCTTTGCAGGTGTGGGCCAGTCTGAGTTTGCAGTAGCAGATATGGTGGATATGCTGATATTATTCATTCCACCAGCAGGAGGAGATGAACTGCAGGTGAGATGTAAGCTGCTTGATGGATATTTTAATACATTACTGGTTGATTTGTGGAATTTAAAACTAACAAAAATTAAATTTACAGAATCCCTTTTAATTTAAAGTAAATGATTACCTTTAACAAAATAGTTCCATGTGGTTTGGGTTCTTTCCATTTTAATGTGAGAGGGGTGGGGATATTACTTGAGATTTTGAGCTGCAGGTTATGTTGAAAGCTGTGGTAATATTGCACAGCTACCCTATTTCATTTTGCTTTCAACATTATTCCCTCTTGTCTTAGAAGGACTTATTCCTGCTGGTGTATGGTTTTATGCATTCCAAATTTTTTTTGTTCAGTCATGGGATGTGGGTGTCACTGGCTAGGCCAGCATTTATTGCCCAGCCCATCCCTAATTGCACTCGTTCAGAGGGCATTTAAGAGTCAGCGTTCAACATTGCTGCGAAGTCACGTGTAGGTCAGGAGTCACATGTAGGCCAGACCAGGTAAGGACGGCAGATTTCCTTCCTTAAATGACATTAGTGAACCAGATGGGTTTTTATGACAATCGGCAATTGTTTCGTGGTCATTAGACTGTTAATTCCAGATTTTTATTGAATTCAAGTTTTCATCTGCTGTGGTGGGATTCGAACCCCGGCCTCCAGAGCGTTACTCTGGGTCTCTGGAATACCTTCCCTATTTGTGATGTATGTGAAAGGCTGTTTGACCACAGCAGTCTCACAGCTATACGCCCGGCTTTCACTGTTGCGCTCTTTTCAGTAAGAGTCACTGTATGGTAGTCAAGAGAGGGAACTACAATTTTTTTCCTTCCTTTCCCCACCCCTGGATGAGGGATGCCAAGATTAATTAAAATGTCTTAGCTGACCTTAGTTGGAGCATCGGCTAACTTAGCATAAATTGTTTTTTTTTCATATTCGTTCATGGGATGTGGGCGTCGCTGGCTAAGCCAGGATCTATTGCCCATCCCTAATTGCCCTTGAAAAGTTGGTGGCGAGCCATTTTCTTGAACCGCTGTAGTCCATGTGGTGTTAAGAAAGGAGTTCCAGTGAACCAAACCTGCAGTGTCCTGGTAGATGTTAATCATTTAGAAAGCTGTTGTTTTTTTTTATGTTGAGTTGATTTTTGAGTTATTTTTATTTAATGCAGTAAACGTTAATAATAATTACTTAGTCTTACCCAAGTCTAGATGTACTATGCCATAGTATGTGTCCAGTTATATAATGGGTCGGAATTGCCCTTATTGTTGTAATCTAATAAAACAATTAGTAACAAGCGTGCTTATTTATTTTGATGATTAAATTGATTCAGCATTGGGGTGTTAGTGATATAAAAGAAACATTTTTAAAATTACATTTTGTTGCTGGAAAAGGTTTCTGCACCAAATTAGAAAATGTTCTTTGGACAGTTACAGATCTTAAAATGTGGGGCATTTTGCATTTCAGAGGCGGTTTGTAACATTTTTTTTCTCCCATCAGCATTGCTAAACGTGTGAGATTGGTGTTTGAAAGGTTTGATCAGATTGTATCACTAATGTGTTTAGATGATTCTTATTTCAAAATTAGGAATGTGATGAATAAGCTCTTCCCCCTCAATTATAGTAATATACATTATCCAAAATGTCCCATACAAAATTAATTGGACATTAGGTTGACTTGCAATGAGGGACTGAGAAATTTTCCAAAACGTATGCCATTCACAATAATTGGCTCAAACAATTTGTTACACGTATGTTTAGGAAGTTTGCATTTTAAAATAGGCTAGATGACACCTTTAATTGAAGTCTCAGCGTTTGATTATGTTCAGACTGCCCAGTTATCACTGGAAAATGGCAGATTGTTTGGGATTTAAAAGTGTCTATTTGGAGAAGAATTAGAGAGAGTCTATGGTAGCAGAATTAACCCTGCCCAATAGAAGCACACCTCTTGTCAGGCAATAGCACAGGCAGCATTGGAACAGTTCATAGCCAAGAACATCACAAGCACTGTTGAAAGAGAAAATGTGAAATTAGGGTGCGGCAGGGGATGAAGAGAAGCACATTGAAACTTTAAATTCAAAATCTCATGCAAGTTTATATGTTAATGTGTCAGAGGCTCAGAAACCCTCTGCTGTTGCTTGGTTGCATGTCATCAAGCAATGGCTTTGCTACCAAGTTGAAGTTTAAAGTGGTTGATGTAGGCTCCCCAGATGACTTAAAGTGTACGCAGTAAGTCACAGAGAAGTTCCATCCACTCTTAAGTTAGTTGATCTTAATTGGCGTGATGAGGAGCGTTGTAATTGGCATTCACCCCGAGGAGGAGAATCCAGCAAGTGTAGAAGTGTGAATATCAAGTAAGTATGTTCTACAGAGTATGAAGCATGCATGATTTATAAATTTCTAAACTTGTTGCAATCAGGTTCAGCTGTGATGTCTCCTTTGGTTGAATAGTCTGCCAGTTCCTACTGTCCAAGCTCAGAAATGATTAACAGCCAAGAATGTATGCCACATGTACATCATTTTCCAATGAATTCCTTCAAAAGACAGACAAAAAGAAAATTAGTGAAGGGGAAAAGGACAAGACTTTAAAAACATAGCAATTTCCTTGGTAGGGAAGTCCGTTATATCAAATTAATTCATTGTTTTTTTTCCTTAGGGTATTAAACGTGGTATAATCGAAATGGCAGATTTAGTTGTTATAACCAAAGCTGATGGAGACCTCCTCCTTCCTGCAAGAAAGATACAAGTTGAATACACAAGTGCTCTGAAGTTGCTTCGTAATCGGTCAAAGAATTGGAAACCAAAGGTTGTATATGCTAAACATGAGCTATGCATGTCTTCCTAAACATGCTCTTGCCCCACTTAATATTTTTGCTGGCAGAAATACAGAATATTTGTACCATGAAATAGCTACCGTATACATATTTAATTTTCTTTAATTGGTGGATCCTTACTGAAAGGCACATTTTACCCTATCTTTATGGCTTCTATGCTCCATAGCATTTTCCTTCAAGATGCTAGGCAGACCATCTCTAAGTCTCTGCAAATGCAGAGTCTGATTTTTTTTTTTAAATAGAAGCACACATCAACATTTTTAAAGTTCAGTGCATATTCTGATCAACCATGTCATTTTTTTTAGGAAATTTAACATGTTCTATATTTTGGACTCAAGAACTGACTCATGCTGTGCACTTGCAGAGGCATAATTCAATTAGGTAGATAAATCCAAGATTAAGCTCCTGATTCTGCAGTAGAAAAAATTGCATTTTCTAATGCCACACTCCAAGCTTGCACAGACCTGATTAGAGCCACTAACATAATTATTCCCACAGTGAATTCCTTGTGGTCCTTTGCAAAATATCTCATTATTCAGTGAGTGCATGTTTAAAACAGCAGTAGTTGAAACTGGGACTGTCTGAATTTGCAAGTTGGATTTTACGTGCGCCTTGAGAGCCCTACTTGGCATTCAATTGAACCTACCAATGACTGACTTGGATTTGGAAGAAGACAAGGCTTTCTGGTGGTAGGTATATTGGTTTTCACCCAATGTAACTCCATGCAGAACTGCTTTGGCATGTCTGAAGAGATCTGCCTTCACCATCTCTGCTTCAGCAGGGAGGTTGTCTTCTGGTGACTATCCATAATCACCACTGCATTGAACTTTAACAATTCAAGATTTTCAGTGTAAGAGCAGTGTGGTGTGGGCCTCATTGGGGGTCTTGTGACTTGCCTTGGAGACTCCCCTTTTTGGTCCTGCTGATAATCCCAGCAGCTTGGAATTGATACTGACTTGCTGCTCTTACTCTGTGTCTACCTCTTCTGCAATTCTATGAGGGAGGCAGCTGGGAAGCACAGATGGTTCACCATCTAATTAACCATTAACCAGCCCAGCTGTCACCTGCCCCATGCAGATGAGCAAGGGTCTCTGTGGGGACGGACCTTCATGCTACTAACCAGTGGAAAATTGCCATTAAAGTTCCCTCAAGCAATGATCCCTGCACTTAGAGCCTCCTTTGGTTTGGAGCCCAGATATTAATAGTGGTGTGTACAGTGGACGTGCAAAACTGCATCTTCATTGAGTCTTCATTCTTCAAGCTTTCCTGCAGGTTACCTTGGAGTTTCTATTCACTTTACAGTGCTCTGCAGGTTCATGATTCTGCCCAGCAAGCATGCTAGAGTGGCACTTCCACAGATGCTCCACTATTCCATGCAAGAAATATTGAAGATTTTTATGAAGTGTTTCTGCTGATTAATCAGTTCAGTCAGTAAGGAACATCTGAGAGTTCCCAGCAGCTGCCCATCTGCCCCCTCTCTTGTTCATCTGCACTAGCTGCTCTTTAACCACTTGGTACTTAATTTAGGTGCTTTTTCTTGACTGCCCCAGCTAATGTTGCCCATGTGGCTATTTGGTGCCATTGAGATCTAAAGTGCTTGACACATATTCATGATGGGGCTACTTTGTGCTTCTTTATCCCAGAAGCAATATCTTGAAAGGCACCTACATATAGTGAAAGGGAACGTGTATATAAGGTACATGTTTCAATCATGTGCACAATTGCGAAACAGTACTGTACATTGCAGCGGAGAGGCAGGTGAAGCTACCTGTTCATCATGGAATTTAAAGAAGTTGCTGAAAGAGCCACCTTGTTAATGAAACTACAACTTCCTCAATGAGCCATTGAGAAAGAAACATCCTACCTTGCACCCTACCCTACCAAGTGCGACAGTGCAGGCAACATACTTAAATTGCCCAAACTCACAGAATAGACAGTTGGAGGCATCTCAGACAGTGCAGAGGACGCTATCTATTTTAATTCTCAAGACTTACCCAGGTTTGTTATTTAAGGGATTGGATGCAATTCAAAGCTTTCAACTCTGCCACAATACACTAGCACACCTTAACTTCAGCCTTAAAACAGTGCCATCACTTGCACAACTCTGACTTTCCTTTCCCTTTATATTTTTTTTCCCAGAATGAAATTATCAATTTAATCCTAATTAATTCATTTTTAGTGGAAATTATTATCTCGTGGTTTGCGTGATGTGGAGACCTGACTAATATTCTACTAAGGGTTCTTAGAGCATTCAGTTGCAGAGAATGAATGAGTTTAGGCTGAATTCAAATGCAGGTCTAACATTTGAAAGACAGACTGGTGTTCTACATAGTGCACTATCCAGTGTTCAGATGAATAATTTGCGGTAGTTGTGATTTATTAGACAGAGTTGTAACTATGTTTGTGGCCAATATAGGTCTGATCTTGTGGATTTTATTTGTATGTCTATGTAAATTTAGCTTTATATCTAACACACATCCTTAATACATAGAAAATTTGCCCATCGTACTTCTCTAAGTATTGCACTTACAAAATGTATGTGTCATGCTGGCTCCTGATTAGCTCAAGTAGCCACTCTGTTAGGTTAGCTGTACCAATTGTTTAATATAGATGAAAACCTATGTTGAAGTTGCTCATTTATTTTCAAAGCTATCAGTTAGGAACCAACGATTGCTACAAAATGGAAGAATCAATTGGCTAAAATTAATATTTCCAGTTTCTTTTAGGAACCATGCTGTTTCCTCGAGTAGCTTTATGCACCTTAAATAAATGTAACTTATATTGTAGAACGCTTCAATAATTTGAAAAGAATTTTAACTTAACCAAAATTGTCCATGTTCTATTGAAAATCAACTCAATAAGCTGTACTCTTGGAGGCCTTCCTGAATCACAGAATGGTAGTCTAAGTTTTGCTCATTCTGTGGAGTGTGCTTTATCAGCTTGATCTTCCTAACTGATATTTTTGAGCCAATGTGCAAACAATTCTACCACCAACCCCAGACCTCAACTCCAAAGAGACACAGTGGCTATACTGTTTATAGACTGTACTATGACACTCTGTTCATGTAAATGACCTTCACAGGCTCTTCAGTTGATCTTTGCGGCACCTCATCTGCTCCCTGCCACCAGCTTGAAACACTGAAAAATTACCTCTAATGTCCTGTCAATTGGTAGCTGTGCTCCATTCTGAGGCCAGGCCTTCCTGGGTCTCAACCTCAATCTTCCTTTTCCTTCTTCAGTGCTTCCACACCAAATCACATCCAATTATTCTATGTTCCAATCATCCACATCACTCTCACTCTAGGTGTTTTACCTGAGTATCTCACCAGTACCTATGGAATGGAGATGGTAGTGTTCCCATGCGTCTTTGCCCTTGTCCTTCTAGTTGGTAGGGCTCATGAGTTTGGAATGTGATCCCTGAGGAGGTTTGGTGAGTTTTTGCAGTGCATCTTGTATGCGGTAGACACTGCTGCCACTGTTAGTTGGTGTTGGAGGGCGTGCATGTTTAAAGTGTGGATGGGGTGGCAGTCAAGCAGATTGCCGTGTCCTGGGTGGTGTTAATCGTCATCAGTGTTGTTGAATCTGCACTCACCCAGTCAAGTGGAGAGTATACTTTCACACTACTGAGTTGTGCCATGTAGATGGTGGACAGGCCTTGGGGAGTTGCTCACTGCAAATTTCCCAGCTTCTGACCTTTTATAGCCACAAAATTTATATGACTGGTCCAATTCAGTTTCTGGTCAATGGTAGCCCTCAGGATGTTAATGGTGGGGGAATTCAGCGATGGTAATGCCGTTGAATGTCAAGAAAAGATGGTTAGATTCTCTCTTATTGGAGATGGTCATTGCCTGGCACTTGTGTGGTGTGAATGTTACTTGTTACTTAATCCAAGGCTGAAGATTGTCCAGGCTATTGATTGCTTCAGTACCTGAGAAGTCACAAAAGGCACTGAACACTGCAGTTATCAGCAACCATCTCCATTCCTGACCTTAGATATAGGGAAGGTCATTGACGAAGGAGCTGATGATGGTTTGGCCTGGGACACTATCCTGAGGAACTGCAGCGGTGTTCTGGTGCTGAGATGATTGGCCTCCAACAACCATAACCACCTTCTTTTGCGCTAGATATGACTTCGACCAGGGGAGAGTTTTCCCCTGATTTCTATTCACCTCAATTTTGCTAGATCCCCTTGATGCCATACTTAGTCAAATATTGCCTTGATGTCAAGGGTAATCACTCTCACCTCACCTTGTAAGTTTAGCTTGTTTTGCCTATGTTTGGGCCAAGGCTGTAATGAGGTCAAGAGCTGAGTGGCCCTGGCAGAACCCAAACTGAGCATTGATGAACATTTATTGGCGGCGTAGTGGTATTATCACTGGACTAGTAACGCAGAGACCCAGGATAGTGCTCTGGGGACTCGGGTTCGAAACCCACCACGGCAGATGGTGAAATTTGAATTCAATAAAAAAAATCTGGAGTTGATGACCATGAAACCATTGTCGATTGTCATAAATCAGGAAAATTACAATCACCAGGGAAGTGGTAGTTAGCAAACTGTTGGAGCTGAGGACTGATGGACTTCAACTATGGGTCTTAAAAGAAGTGGCTAGTGAGATAGTTGATGCGTTAGTTACAACTTTTCAAAATTCCCTGGATTCGGGGAAGGTGCTATTAGATTGGAAAATGTAACTCCTTTATTCAAAAAATTTCAGGTAACCAGGCAGAATCAACGTGGTTTTTGCAGGGGAAATCTTGTTTAACCAATTTATTGGAGCTCTTTGAAGGGGTCACATGTGCTGTGGATAAAGGGGAACCGGTGGATGTACTGTACTTAGATTTCCAGAAGGCATTTGATAAGGTGCTGCATCAAAGGTTATTGTGGAAAATAAAAACTCAAGGTGTAGGGGGTAACATATTGGCATGGATAACTAGTGGTGTGCCATGGTAATCGTTACTGGGCCCTCAACATTTTATGATTCATTTAAATGACTTGGATGAAGGGATTGTAGGTATGGTTGCTAAATTTAATGATACAAAGATAGCTAGGAAACTAACTTGTGAAAAGGACATAAGGAGGCTACAAGGGGACATGGGTTTAAGTGAGTGGGCAAAGATCTGGCAAATGGAGTATAATGTGGGCAAATGTGAAATTGTCCATTTTGGCAGGAAGAATGCAAAAGAATCATATCTAAATGGTGAGAAATTGCAGAGCTCTGAGGTTCAGAGGGATCTGGGTGTCCTAGTGCATGAATCGCAAAAGACTAGTATGCAGGTACAGCGAGTAATTAGGAAAGCTAATGGAATGTTTTCATTTATTGGAAGGGGAATTGAATACAAAAGTAGGGAGGTTATGCTTCAGTTTTACAGGATACTGGTGAGACCACATCTGGACTACCGTGTACAGTATTGGTCTCCTTATTTAGGGAAGGACATAAGTGCATTAGAAGCAGTTCAGAGAAGGTTTACCAACCTGATACCAGGAATGGGAAGGTTATTTTATGAGAAAGGTTGGATAGGCTAGGCTAGTATCCACTAGAGTTTAGAAGAGTAAGAGGTGACTTGATTGAAACATATAAGATCCTGAGGGGTCTTGATAGAGTGGATATGGAGAGGATGTTTCCTGTTCTGGCAGAATCTAGAACTAAGGGTCACTGTTTAAAAATAAGAGGTCGCTCATTTAAGACAGAGATGAGAAGAATTTTTTCCTCTGAGGGCATTGAGTCTTTGGAATTCCCTTCCTCAAAAGGCAGTGGAAGCAGGGTCTTTGTTTTCAAGGCAGATTTAGATAGGTTCTTGATTAACAACAGAGTGAAGGGTTAATGGGGCTAGGTGGGAGGTTACAATCAGATCACCCATGATATTATTGAATGTTGGAGCAGGCTTGAAGGGCCAACTGGCCTATTCTTCGTTTGTATGTTCGTAAAAACCCAACTGGTTTACTAATGTCCTTTAGGGAAAGAAATCTTCAGTAGTGATGGAAGGGGTCATCAAAAGTGCCATCAAGCGACACTTGCTTAGCAATGACGCTCAGTTTGGGTTCTGCCGGGCCACTCAGCTCCTGATCTCATTGTAGCCTTGATTCATACATGGACAAAAAGAGTTAAATTCCAGGTGTAAGTGAGAGTGACTGCCCTTGACATCAAGGCAGTATTTGACTGAGTGTGGCATCAAGGAGTCTTAGCCAAAGTGGAGTCAGTGGGAATCAGGGGAAAACACTCAACTGGTTCGAGTCATACCTAGCACAAAGGAAGATGGTTGTGGTTGTTAGCCAATCATCTCAGCTCCAGGGCATAATTTCAGGAGTTCCTCAGGGTAGTGTCCTAGACCCAACCATCTTCAGCTGCTTCATCAATGACCTTGCTTCCATCATAAGGTCAGAAGTGGGGATGTTCGCTGATGATTGCACCATGTTCAGCACCATTCCCACTTCTCAAATACTGAAGCAGTCTACGTCCAAATGCAGCAAAACCTGGTCAATATGCAAGGTTGGGCTGACAGCTGGCAGGTAACATTCGCTCCACACAAGTGCCAGGCAATGACCATCCCCAACAGGAGAGAATCTAACAATTGCCCCCTGACATTTAATGCCATTACCATTACCGAATCCCCTACTATCAACATCCCAGGGGTTACTATTGACCAGAAACTGAACTGGACTAGCCATATAAATACTGTGACTAAAATAGCAGCTTAGAGGCCAGGAATCCTGCAGCAAGTAATTTAACTCCTGACTCCCCAAAACCTGTCCACCATCTACAAGGCACAAGTCAGGAGTGTGATTGAATACTCTCCACTTGCCTGGACGAGTGCAGCTCCAACAACACTCAAGAAGCTTGACACCATCCAGGGCAAAGCAGCCCTCTTGAGTGGCACTTCATCTGCAAACATTCACTCCCTCCACCACCGGCACACAGTGGCAGCAGTGTGTCCCAACTGCAAGATGCACTACAGGAGCTCACCAAGCCTCCTTAGACACAGCACCTTCTAAACCCACAACCACTACCATCTAGAAGGACAAGGACACATGAGAACACCAGGACCTATAAGTTCACCTCCAAGCCACTCACCATCCTGACTTGAACTTTATTGCCGTTCTTTCACTGTTGCTGGGTCAAAATCTTGGAATGCCCTCCCTAACACCACTGTGGGTGTACCTCCACCACATGGACTGCAGAGATTCAAGAAGGCAGCTCACCACTGCCACCTCAAGGGTATTTGGGGATGGGCAATAAATGCTGGCATGGCCAGAAATACCCATATCGCATTAACTAATTTTAAAAAGTGCCACATGATAGTAATGTTGATGACACCTTCCATCACTTTGCTTTTGATTCAGTCTTTGGTTTTGTGAAAGGGAAATCATGTTTAACTAATTTATTGGAGTTCTTTGAAGGAGTCACATGTGCTGTGGATAAAGAGGAACCAATGGATGTACTGAGTTCCAGAAGGCATTTGATAAGGTGCCACATCAAAAGTTATTGCCGAAAATAAAAGCTCATTTTGTAGGGGGTAATATATTGGCATGGATATAAGATTGGCTAGCTAACAGGAAACAGAGTAGGGATTAAATGGGTCTTATTCTGGTTGGTGGGATGCAACGAGTGCTGTGCCACTGGTTCAGTGCTGGGCCCAACTTTTTACAATTTATATAAATGCAATGGATGAAGGGATAGATGATATGGCTGCTAAATTTGCTGATGACACAAAGATAGGTAGGCAGGTAAGTTGTGAAGAGGACGTAAGGAGGCTGCAAAGTGACATATTTTAAGTGAGTGAGCAAGACCTGGCAAATTAAGTATAATGTGGGCAAATTTGAAATTGTCCATTTTGGCAGGAAGAATTAAAAAGAAGCATCTTATCTCACTGGTGAGAGATTGCAGAGCTCTGAGATTCATAGGGATCTAGGTGTCTTAGTGCATGAATCACAAAAGGCTAGTATGCAGCTATAGTAAGTAATTAGGAAAGCTAAAAGAATGTTATCATTTATTGCGAGGGGAATTGAATACCAAAGTAGGGAGATTATGCTTCAGTCGTATAGGGCACTAGCAAGACCAGAATATTGGTCTCCTTACTTAAGGAAAGATGTAAATGCATTAGCAGTTCAGAGAAGATTTACTAAGCTAATACCAGGAATGGCTGGATTGTCTTATGAGGAAAGATAGGACAGGTTAGGCTTGTATCCACTGGAATTTAGAAGAGTAGCAGGTGACTTGATTGAAACTCTTGACAGAGTGGGTGTGGAGAGAATGTTTCCTCTTGAGGGAGAATCTAGAACTAGGGGTCACCGTTGAAAAATATGAGGTCGCTCATGCCTTGAAGCTATTAATGTATATAGTGTTATTGGAGATTTTTTTAAATAGAGGTTTAGTCTGTGGGTGTGTCTGTGTGTCTTAATTGGATTAAAGCCAGTTAGTCTGGGTGCTTTGATGTATAGTAGTTTTGAGATGTAAACATTAAGATAGAGGACATTTGCATTTTGTTGAATAGAGCATTCAAAGAATGGAATTGAAATCTTGCACCAAGCTCAGTGAGACCAAGCAATGTTTATATTACTAATAAAATTGGTACTATGAAAAGGGTTTTATTGTTAGAAGAGGTGGAGTTCAAAGGGCCTGGTGATACAATGAGAATTTACATTCAAAGAGAAGACTGAGTATACCTGAAAGCAGTTTTGTGTGTGCAGAGAAGAGGCATGTAACATTAAAGCAGCTGTAAGCCTACAACTGCCTATAAAGGAACCAAAGTGAAAGGAACCTCATTTTGAATTTGTAAGGTGAAAATGCTTTGCCTGGTGTCTGTTTAAAGTCTATGAGTTGTTGTTGTTTTAGTGGAGATTAGTTTGGGAATTTGTTTTAAAAAATTATGATAGTCGTAATTGGTAGCCACGTGTATATGTTTAACTTGTGTAAATTAATAAATGTGGCATGTACTTTGATATAAAAACCTCTCGAGAACTGGTGGTCTTATTCCTGAATTTAGAGCTGCATCTCAAACATACTACTTGAAAATATAGGTTATGACAGTTGTTTCAAGTTTCTCTCTGGGATTTTAAATAATTTTACCAACTACTTTGTCATAACACTCATTTAAGACAAATTAGAAGAATTTTTTTCTCTGAGGGTCGTGAGTCTTTGGAACTCCCTTCCTCAAAAGGCAGTGGAAGCAGGGTCTTTGAATATTTTTAAGGAAGAGCTAGATAGATTCTTGATGAACAAGGGGGTAAAAGGTTGTTGTGGGTAGGTGGGAGGTTACAATCAGATCAGCTATGATCTTGTTGAATTGCAGAGCAGGCTTGAAGGGCCGAGTGTCCCACTCCTGCTCCTAATTCGTATGTTTGCATGCTGATGGAGCGGCAACTGGTTGGATAGGATTTGACCTGCTTTTTGTGCAGGACATACCTGTGCAATCTTCCACATTTTCAAATGGATCCAACTGTAGTAGCTGTACTGGAACAGCTTGGTTAAGGGTGTGGCTAGTCCTGGAGCATAAATTTTCAGATTTACTGCTGGGAAGCTGTCAGGGCCCATAGTCTTTGCTGTTCAACCTTTCCTTGATTTCAAATGGGGTGAATTGAATTGGCTGAAAACTGGCACCGGTGGTGCTGGGGACCTCGGGAGGAGGCTGAGTTGGGTCATCCACTTGTCACTTCTATCTGAAAATAGTTTCAAATGTTTCAGCCTTATAGTTTGCACTAATGTGCTGAGCTCTCCCATCATTAAGGATGGGAATATTTGTGGAACCTCCGGCTTTATTCTTTTGTACAACTAAGTGGCTTGCTGGGCCAATTGAGAGGGCAGCTACGAATCAACCATATTATATGAGTCTGGTCATATGTAGGCCAGATGAGGTAAAGATGGTAGATTTCCTCCTGAAAGGACATTAGGAGCCCACCTGGGTTTTTACGGCAATCCAATAGTGTCATCGTCGCTGGTGTTTCTGCCTGCACCCATAAACCAAATTTACTCCCTTGCTTCTTTCTGGCCACACCAACTTCACCCCATACCTTTCCTTGCCTGACCTCCCACTCTGTCTCTTTTTTCAGATAGCATGTGTTACAGCATGTGTCCTGGCCAATCCCAGTACCAATCGTTAAGCCATGCATGTCATCCATCTTGCTGCGTTACTAAACCTTAAAGATGCATGTTCTGTATATCAGTAAAGGAACAAGTGCTGGAATCATGTATGAGAACAGAGACTTGCAGAATGAGTGAGACAAAAATAATGAGAAAAGAGATGGCCACAGAGGTAAAGGTATATCACAGTCATCCACATAGAGGGGTGAAATGAATGAAGGCTTAGAAAAATTGAGAGAAGGATATAAGCAGTAATGTGTGTCGGGGCAGGAAACTGAAAGGTAGTTACAGAGAAAAGCCACTGCTATATGTATATAATGTTGTGGATTTGGGTTTGTAGTTCCCGTGGTATTTAGTGAGCAAGTTTGTTAGTTGGTGGCAATTGGAAGACAATGGTGCTATATTTGAGGCACTGTTGTCAAATTTAAAAATCATTCACAAATTGCTGTTAATTTTGAGGAGGCTATTTCATTAAGTTTTCTTAATGTTCTTGTAATTTCCATGTGCATGAGGATCTGCAAGAGCGACCCAATTATAAGAAAAGTTTAATATCCAGTTTGTAAAGCTTATTTTCCTTTTTTAGGTGATTCGTGTGTCTTCAAAAACTGGAGAAGGGATTCCTGAACTCTGGGAGAAAATAGCAGAATTCCGCACCTCAGCATTAGCAAGTGGTGAGTTGCAAATAAGAAGACAAAAACAACAAAAAGTGTGGATGTGGAACCTGATCGAAGAGAATGTTACTGAATATTTCTGCAACCATCCAGCTGTTAGTAGTCAGATTCCCAGCTTAGAAGATAAGGTTGTCAGTGGTGATATAACTCCTGGTCTGGCAGCAGATATCCTTCTGAAGGCATTTTCAACAAAGGAAGAAATACCATACTCTAAATGAAATGTTGTAAATCTGAGTGTTATGGATTACATATTTTAAAGTGAGCATGATGTTTGCACAGCCAAATTTTAATAACCCAAAGTGTTTTAAAGGAACATTCCTTGCTGGATCAATGGGATCTCCATATAGGAGCACCTTAATGAAGATTCTCTAGCATTACATTATTCACATTTAAAAATCATCATGTATGTTTGTACAGAATATTTCCTGGACAAGCATTGCAATGTGATCTGGTTTTATTTATGAGGCTGACTGTGGCCACTATTCATTAATCACTTTTGTCACATGGACTAAATGGTAATTTGCAAAATAAAAATTGTTTGAAACATTTCTAAGAAATAGCTTCTCTTTATAACTGTTTTTACCATTTTTCAATCTCATAACTTATCAAGACTTCATGGAAATTTTGTTTTACTAAATCATATGTCATAATAATACTTATGATTAGTAGGTTGATTTTTCCAAGTACATTTAGCGGAAAACCATTTCAGAAAATTGTTGTTGTCCTACCCATGACTTTCCAATATACATTGCAAGCAAGACCTCCTGCTGCCAACGCACACTGAATTAACCACAGCCCACAGTTGTATTCATTAAATCTTGTTCAGTAATTATGCATTTGGCAAATGTCAAAACCAACCGGTTCCTATCACACATTTTGTTTCTCTTAAAAAGGGGAAAAATAAACACATTTATTTTGCTGCTTGATTATGTTTTATGTAAATTACAAGTGTCGGTCTTGAGATTGATTTTATTGGCTCATGTAGGTCATTTTAGGGCCTTGTTTATCTGTCACTTTGGTCAGCTGGGTTACATGTCATTCACACTTTAGTAATCTACTAGGGAAAATGTTTGACCTTTAACTGTTAAAGAGAGTATAATTTTATAACCAGAGAGAGGCATCTAATGTCATCTGTTACCCTTGCCCACATCAAGAATATTTTAAAGCTCAATTCTGAATTGACCATTTTTTGTATGATTTCTTCTTGCGCATTGATGCTAAAGCAGCCCTTGCTGTTATGCTATTTTAGTTTTATATAATTTTGTTTCTGTTAATTTGATTTCTTCCCTCTTAACAGAAAGCATTGATAGATTTAAGGTACAGTTCTGTGAGCATTGCAGTCATGGGAGCTATACCTGAATGGCTATTCGTCTTATGCAAGCTTATAGTGAGTGTCAATGGATCTTTCGATTGTTGTGAATAAATCTGACCTTGACCTCGTCAAACATCCTGCATTTTCTAGCAGGAGTCAGAACTAGCAGTCTGCAGTACAAACCCTTGTCCAGAAGTACTAACCCGACCTAGTAATTCCTAACTCCCAGAGATCAACAAATTCACATTATCCAGAAGTGAAAGCAGGGAACCTTCCTAGTCTGTATGGTTCAGACAGGGCTTTGACTGACTGAAATGTCAATAGCTCTAATTCCTTTTCTAGCATTTCTATATGCTTTTTTAATAAGACTGTAAGCACATCCCTTTTCTGCATCTCCTGAGCCCCATTTTCCATTTGAAATAGGATTCACATTTTAAGAGTTGGCTTCACATTTTAAAAATGATTTGCAGCTCAAAGCCAATTCCAAAGGTCAATTGTTCAAACCATTTAAGACCTAGAGTTGAATTAGTAATGTGAATATATCATGGATGCAAGTTAGGTCAACTCTCAGCTCAATTTTATAGAATTGTTGAAGATGAGGAGAATATTAATGGGAAAATGCGGGAAGTATGAGAAGGGCAGTGAATACAGATATTTTTTGGGGAATAATTGGGAGGAGGCCGTAGCCGAGGGTTAAGAAGTGTGAGGTGATACACTTTGGAAGGAGTAATGAAGTGTCTATTATTTATGTATGTAAGAAAGGTATGAAGTGCCTATTATTTATGTATTTTTTTATTCATTCATGGGGTATAGTCGTCAATGCTAAGGCCAGTATCTATTGCCCATCCCCAAGTGCTCTTGTGAAGGTCATGATGAGCTGCTTCTTAGAACCACTGCAGCCCATATTGTGAAAGAACTCCTACAGTGCTGTTAACTAGCGAGTTCTAGGATTTTAACCTAGTTTTGATGAAGGAATGGTGATATATTTCCAAATCATGTTGTGTGACTTGGAGATGGTGTTCTCATACATCTGATACACTTGTCTTTCTAGGTGTTAAGAGGTCGCATGTTTGAAAAGTGCTGTCAAACAAGCCTTAGAAAGTTACTGCAGTGCATCTTCAAGATGGTACACATTGCACTTGTGGTGCAGGGAGTGAGTTTAAGGTTGTGGATGGGATGAAATTCATGTGGGTTACTTTATCCTCGGTGAATTATTATTCGGCATTTATATAACCGAGTCTTGGGCTACAAGAAGATATAGACGGGATGGTCAAATGGGCAAATAAGTGGCAGATGGAATTTAACCCTGAAAAGTGTGAGGTGATACACTTTGGAAGGGGTAATTTGACAAAGAAGTATTCAATGAACGGCATGACACTAGGAAATTCTGAGGAACAAAGGAACTTTGGCGTATGTGTCCATAGATCTCTGAAGGCGGAGGGGCATGTTAGTGGGGTGGTGAAAAAGGCATATGGGTCACTTGCCTTAATCAAGGCATAGATTACAAAAGTAGGGAGGTCATGTTGGAGTTGTATAGAACCTTGGTGTGGCCACAGCTGGAGTACTGCGTGCAGTTATGGTTGCCACATTATAGGAAGGATGTGATTGCACTGGAGGGGGCGCAGAGGAGATTCACCAGGATGTTGCCTGGGATGAAACATTTAAGTTATGAAGAAAGGTTGGATAGACTCGGGTTGTTTTCGTTGGAGCAGAGAAGATTGACGGGCGACCTGATCAAGCTGTACAAGATTATGAGGGGCATGGGGTGGATTGGGAGCAACTGTTCCCCTTAGTTGAAGGGTCAGTCACAACGGGACATAAGTTCAAGGTGAGGGGCAGGAGGTTTAGGGGGGTTACGAGGAAAAACTTTTTTATCCAGAGTGGTGACGGTCTGGAATGCACTGCCTGGGAGGGTGGTGGAGATACGTTGCCTCACATCGTTTAAAAAGTATCTGGATGAGCACTTGGCACGTCATAACTTTCAAGGTTATGGGCCAAGTGCTGGTAAATGGGATTAGGTAGGTAGGTCAGGTGTTTCTCATGTGTCAGTGCAGACCCGATGGGCCGAAGGGCCTCTTCTGCACTCTGATTCTGTGATGTAGAGTTTGAGTTTTGGAGCAGCACTCATTCAGGCAAGTGGAGAATATTCCATCATACTCGACCTGTGTCTTGAAACTGATTGATGAGTTACTCACCTCAGAATATGTAGCCTTTGAATAACTAAGCTCCGACCTACTGTTGCCACAGTATTCATGTGACTGGCCCAGTTAAGTTTCTGGTCGGTGAGTTCCAGGATGTTGATGGTGGGAGAATCAGTGATGATAATGTCAATGAATGTCATGGGGAGGTGATTAGACTCTTTTGGTTATGGTCATTGTGTGTCACCAGTGTTACTCGCCACTTATCAGCCTAAATCTGAATGTTGTCCAGGACTTATTATGTTGACATGGACTGGTTCATTATCTGAGAAGTTCTGAATGGAGCTGATTCCCACTGACTTCAATTTTTCTATGTTTTTTTGATCCACACTCAGTCTAATGCTGTCTTAATGTCAAGGGCAGTCATTCTCACCTGACTTCTGAAATACGGCACTTTTGTTCATACCAAGACTGTCATGAGGCCTAAAGCCACTGGTCCAGGCAGAACCCAAACTGAGCATCGGTGAACAGGTTATTGGCGAGTAAGTGATGCTTGACAAGACTGTCAACAATGCCTTCCATACTTTGCCAATGATTTGAGGTGGGTGTTGGGGGCAGTAATTGGCCAGACTAGATTTGCCCTGTTTTCTGTAGACAAGTTCCCACTTTGTCGGATAGATGTCACTGTTGAAGCTGTGCTGGAACTGTTTGGCTATGTCAGAGCCTTTAGTTTTTGCTGTATCCTGTATGCTTAATTGTTTCTGGATATCATGTGGAGTGAATTGAAATGGCTGAAGATAGACATTTGTGGTTGAGGGGACTTCAAGAGAAGGCCAAATGAATCATCCGCTCAGCACTTCTGTTTGAAGATGATTGCAATCATTTTAGCCATATCTTTTGCACTCATACTGGGCTCTGCCACGATTGAAGATGTTCATGGAGCCTTCTCCTCCAGTTAGTTGTTTAATTGCCACCATTCATAGCTGGATGTGGCAGGACTTTCAGAGCTTTGATCTGATTCATTGGCTGTGGGTCACTTGTTTATGACTTTAAGCATGCTGCTTCCACTGTTTAGCATTCAGATTGTCTTGATTTGTAGCTTTACCATTTTGGCACCTTATTAAGTATGGCAGTTACTCCTGGCATGCTCTTCTGCACTCTTCCCCTGGCTTGGTGATAATGATAAAATGCCATGCTGTGAGTTCCAGATCACAGTGCAATACAATCCTGCTGCAGCTGATGACCTATAATGTCTTATAGGTGTCCAATTTTCAGCTGCAAAATCTGTTCAGAATCTACCCTGGTTAGCATGGTTAGAGTGCCACACCACATGATGGGGGTGTCCTCAATGTGAAGACAGGATTTTGTCACCATAAGAACTGTGTAGTGGTCACTTATACCAATACTGTCATGAATAAATGTGTCTTTGGAAGGTGGATTGGTATGGATGAGGTCAAGTACCATTTTTCCTTGTATTCTTCTACTATTTGCCACAGATCAGTCAGGCAGATATGTTCTTCCTGACTTTGTGAACTTGATCAGTAGTGGCACTACTGAGCCACTCTTGGTGATGGATGTTGAAGTCCCAAACCCAGAGTACATTGTGTGCCCATGCAACTCTCAGCCCTTGTTCCAAGTGGTGTTGAACATGATGGAGTACCAGTTCATTAGCTGAGGCAAGGCAGTAGGTGGTAATCAGAAGGAGGTTTACTTGCTAACATTTGATCTGTTGTCATGAGCCTTCATAAGGTCTGCAGTCAATGGTGAGGACTCGGCCGCTCCTTGCTGACTGTATACCACTGTATTGCCACCTCTGATTGGTCTATCAGTCTTGTGGGACACTATACCCAATGATGGTAATAGATGATAGTCTCAGAATCATACCTATGTCAGCCTGTTGCTTGATATGTCTGTTGGCTAGCTCTCCCAATTGTTTCACTACTCCCCAGAGATTAGTGAGAAGAACTTTGCAGGGTTGCCTGGGTTGGGTGTGCTTTCATCATGCGGAATCCAATGCTTCCGATGATACAGGATAATTATACCAGTTTTGGACCCAGTCCTGGACAGTGGCACTGTGATGAGCATTTCCAGTGTTGTGCTGTTAAACTACTATTACAAGACAGATTAACTCATTGTGGGATAGATTTTCATTACCTCATGGGTAAGAATCTGATATAAAGAATTACTTTCCTTTTATTTCATTCCATTGATTTAATTTGAAGGTAAGAATTAGTTTAAAAGCAATGTATCTCCTGGTTGAATCACATGTCGAGGCTCACAAATAAAGAATGGTCATTTGAATAATGTGTCAGAGGGTGAAATTATTTGATAATACTGGTAAGAAGCGCCTTGGGATGTTTCACTACATTGAAGGTGGTTTATAAATGCAAGTCTTTGTACTCCAACAAAAATAAAAGTCAATGCATTCAAGAGAGGAAGAGGAATGAAATTGGCAAAGAAAAAAAAAATCACTTACAAATTGACCACAGAATAATCTGCTCACAACTTGATCACTTTTAAGTTATCTTGGCTGTTTCGCTTGTCCAGGGAACAAAAGCTAACTTACCACATTGGTGCGTCCAAAGGCACCCATCTTTCTGGTACCTTGTCCAAGTGACCTCTCTTGATTTGTGAGCTTTGGCAAAAAGTGTTGCCGAGTGATTCAACAATGAGATACTTGGCTTCTGAACTCAATCTTATCCTTACCTACAACTGAAGTCAGTGAAATAGGATAAAAGGTGTATTTGGGTATAAGCGGTAAAATAGTAGGATGAAACAAAAGGAAAAGGAATGATTTTATTTCATAAGTATGATTGTATACTTTTTAAGTAGAGCTACAATTGCAAACATTGCAGTGCTTTAAGAAAAAAAAAACACCCTTTTGAAAATTAAGATCTTGAAATTAATTTTTGTGGCCTATTGAAATTTTGATCATCATGTTGGCTAGCAAAACGATCAAAATGACTGATAATGGGGGATTGAAATTGCAGCTAGGGAAACTGATTAGAGCTGTGAGAAATAAGATCAGAGTTGAGGGAGGTGAAAATGGTCTAGAACTATTTTCAAACTTTGATCTCTAGTGAGAGAACAAAGCCTCGCAGCTTCCTTCGTCACTTTTGAGTTTATTAAGAATCGCAGTGTCCTTGACGTAAGATGGAATTTTATGAACATGCATATGAGCTAGGAACAGGAGTAGGCCACTGGGCCCCTTGAGCCTGCTCCGCCGTTCAATAAGATAAGGCTGATCTGACTGTAACCCCAGCTCCATATTCCTGTCTACCCCAATAACCTTTTACCCCCTTGCTTATCAAGAATCTATCTACCTCTGCCTTAAAAATATTTAAAGTCTCTGCTTCCACTCTTTTGAGGAAGAGAGTTCCAAAGTCTCATGATCCTCTGAGAGGGTAACATTGTCTTAAATGAGCAACCACTTATTTTTAAACAGTGACCCCTAGTTCTAGATTCTCCCACAAGGGGGAGCATCCTCTCCACAGCCACCTTGTCAAGACCCCTTAGGATCATATATGGTTCAATCAAGTTGCCTCTTATTCTTCTAAACTTCAGCAGATACAAGCCCAGCCTGTCTAATCTTTCCTCATAAGAAAACCTGTCCATTCCCGGTATTAGCCTAGTAAACCTTCTCTGAACTGCTTCCAATGCATTTACATCCTTAAGTAAGACCGATGCTGTACATAGTAGTCCAGACGTGGTTTCACCAATGCCCTGTATAACAGAAGCATAACCTCCCTACTTTTGTATTCAATTTCCCTTGCAATAAATTATAACTTTCTAATACCTTTCCTAATTATTTGCTGTATCTGCATACTAACCTTTTACAATTCATACTGTAGGACACCTAGATCCCTCAATCTCAGAGCTCTGCAATCTCTCACCATTTAGATAATATGATTCTTTTTTATTCTTCCTGCCAAAATGAAGAATTTCACGTTTTCCCACATTATACTCCATTTGCCAGATTTTTGCACACTCCTTGACCTATCTATATCCCTTTGTAGCCTCCTTATATCCTCTTCACAACTTAGTTTCATGTATCTTTGTGTCATCAGAAAATTTAGCAACCATACTTATGATCCCTTCATTCAAATCATTTATATAAATTATGAGAAGTTGAGGTCCTAGCACTGACCTCTGTGGCACACCACTCATTGCATCCCACCAATCAGAAAAAGATCCATTTATGGCTGTCCTCTGTTTCCTGTTAGCTAGCTAATCTTCTATTCATGCCAATATGTTACCCTCTCCATCATGAGCTTTGATTTTCAACAATAACCTTTGATGTGGCACCTTATCGAATGCCTTCTGGAAATCTAAGTATAGTACATCCACCGGTTCCTCTTTATTTACTTCTTCAAAGAACTCCAATAAATTTGTTAAACATGATTTCCCTTTCATAAAATTGTGTTGACTCTGCCTCATTACTTTGAATTTGTCTAAGTGCCTTGCCATAACATCTTTAATAATAGCTTTCAAGATTTTCCCTTTGATTGTTTTGTTAAGCTAACAGGCCGTGGTTTCCTACTTTCTGTCGCCCTCCCTTTTTGAATAAAGAAGTTACATTTGCTATTTTCCAATCAAATAGAACCTTCCCTGAATCTAGGGAATTTTGGAAAATTAAAACCAATGTGTCGACTATCTTACTAGCCACTTCTTTTAAGACACTAGGATGAAGTCCATCAGGGACCTGGGGATTTTTCAGCCTGCAGCTCCAACAATTTGCTCAATACCACTTCTTTGGTGATTGTAATTCTCCGAAGTTCTTCCCTTCCCTGATTTACAGCCATTTCTGGGATGTATATTGTATCTTCTATAGTGAAGATCGATGCAAAATACCTCTTCAATTCATCTGCCACTTTTCCTTATTAATTCTCCAGATTCACTTTCTATAGGATCAATGCTCACTTTGTTAATTCTTTTCTTTTAAAGACATTTTTAGAAGGGTCAGAATAGGTAAGAAAGGAGGAGGATGGCATATTGGTGAAAGAACCAATACATAGTGTAGAGGAATGAAGTACATTGGAAGAAAGGTTCAGACAGAGTCAATAGGATTGGAAATCAGAGTTTTAAAAGGGAACTCTGTGGGTTTGTACTACACATCCCCAAATTGTAGAAGAGAAGCTGAAGAGGAAATTAGTAGATAGTTTAAGGAGATGAGTAAGAATAACAAAATAATTGTTCTAGGAGCCTTTATTTACACACATTACTATGAGAATATAATTGTTTGTTCTGAATTGGAGAGAACTGGAGGCTATAAAGAAAGAAATTAATTTCCTAAAATATGCGCAGTCATTAATCCACTAGTAGTGAGAGTGTAAGTCTACAAGGGGAGAGGCTTTGCTAGATCTAATTGAGGAAAAAATAGACCTGGTATCTGGCAATTAAATGCAGGTGAACACCTTGGGAGTAGCAATCATATCATAAGGTTTAGGGTCCAAATAGAAGAAAAATGTCAGTGCATAATTAGGGGCAAAAAATTTCAGAAAGGTAAGGGTGAGCAAGTTGAGATGAAGTGGAAGAAGAAATAGGCACACAGGGCAATAGATGAACATTGAGGTGTCTTAAAATGATTGCAGAAGTGCACAATAAATGCGCACCATTAAAAAAGAAAGACTACTTGCTGATCTTTCCTGAATACTTCAGATGCTAAAGGGGTGGCCAGCATAGAGCCTTAAGCTGAAACGTTGCTTGAGCCCATGTTTAGCACAAGGTGTCAATTTGATAAAGGAGTTGAAGCCAGCAGAAGGAACAAACACCCTGAGATTTGTTAAATAACTGCCGCTTAAGGTGCACTCATTAAAGATGATGTGCAACATTTTAATGACTAGAACTTCAACTAATGCCCTCTCCTAACAGCAACCAGCTGTTTGGAAGAAAACATGGCATTGATGTCAGTATTAAAGGGAGGACTCACCATTTCGTGGTCATGATTGCTGGACTTCTTGTAGGAGTCACCAGCAGGGATGAGAAATTCCTGCCATTTGGATCATAGAATTCAACCCTTTTCATTCTTTTTCTGACCACCGCCTGCCCAGGGGAAAATGTTACTCAGCCCCTCTCGCTTTAATCTACTTCCATCCAAGGCTCTGTTACTGATTGAGTGACTGACCCAAGTGCAGCCTGTCACTCAGCTTCAGGCGGGGGGACGGAGATGCCAGCCAGCTGCGGTTTCAGCCATGACCAACTTGATACAGCAAATGCAGCTTTGTGCTGCCCCTGGCTTGGCCTGCTCAGGACCCTGGTACTACCCAAGCACCAACTGAAAGCAGAGGCTGTGCTCCCCGGCCTGCTAGGGTCTGAGCTCCGAGGGCCACAGGTCCTACCCCTCAGGAAATGGCTTGCTCTTGCCCGACAGTTCTGATCCAGTGGTGCAGGTTGAGGAGGAGCTGCAGCCACCCATTGACAGTCAGCAGCAGTGATGAGCTAAGTTCGGGCAAGATGGAGACATAATGTACATGTTCTGTCATTATGGATTTCATCCTGTATTACATGTATTAACTGCACTGAATGCTGAAAGGCTGAGGTTATTTTGGTGCTTTTATACAAATGCATTGGTCCACATCTTGTCAGTAATTGAAGGAAGACAAAGGAGAAACTATTGTTTCTACCCACTTGGTCTAGCAATTCCACCCATTATCAAGTGGCCTAGAAGCATTTACGTTTGATTACAGATCATAAAAAGTGCTATAATTACACTATTCCTTGTCACAAAAAGTTTTGGATATCTTGCCTTCGGCCACTAATTTTCAGGTCTTTTTGTCTTGAGCCACTCTCGCCCCTCACCAGAGCAACACAGCTTGGTCATGGACTTTTGCCCCTTAGTCTGGATGAGGAATGGTAGGAGGACATGAGGCCAGCAAAGCTGCATCAGCTACTGCAGGAGAGGGACAGAAGAGTGAGGTTGGGGAGATGGCATTCATCACCCCTGCAGGTACAGAACGCCCCTCCTCTATTAGAACCTCCAGTACTATATCTGAGAACCTGTTCTTCTCCCTCAATTTCTGAACCATCCCAAACGATGCTACTGTATGCCAGTTAGAGCACTCCAAACCACAGGTTGAAGAAGATTTGAGGAGCCTTCATACACTGATGCATGAAAATTGTCTGTTCACTTCTGTGGAGAGAGTTACCCTTGGAGTCCTTAACATCGACTCTGGATCCTATGAAGTTTCATGGCACCAGGTCAAAGATGGGCAAGGAAATCTCCTGCTGATTATTACAGTCCTCCCTCAGCTGATGAATCAGTGCTCCTCCATGTTGAACACCACTTGGAGGAAGCACTGAGGGTGGCAAGTGTGCAGAAAGTACTCTGGGTGGGGAACTTGAATATCCATCACCAAGAGTGGCTCAGTAGCACCACTACTGACCAAGCTGGCCGAGTCATAAAGGACATAGCTGCTAGACTGGGTCCGTGGCAGGTGGTGAGGGAACCAATAAGAGGGAAAATCACACTTTACCTCATCCTCACCAACCTGCCGGCCGCCGATGCATCTGTCCATGACAGTATCGGTAGGAGTGACAAATGCACAGCCCTTGTAGAGGCAAGGTCTCCTTCACATTGAGGATACCCTCCATTGTGTTTTGTGGCACTACCATCGTGCTAAATGGGACAGATTTCGAACAAATCTACCAACTCAAAACTGGGTGTCCGAGGCGCTGTGGTTCATCAGAGGCAGAATTGTCCTCGAACACAATCTGTAACCTCATGGCCCGGCATATCCCCCACTCTTCCATTACCATCAAGCCAAGGGATCAACTCTGGTTCAATGAAGAGTGCAGGAGGGCATGCCAGGAGCAGCACTAGGCATACCTAAAATGAGATGTCATCCTGGTGAAACGATAACACACATACTTGCATGCCAAACAGTATAAGCAGCAAGTGGTAAATGGAGCTAAGCAATCCCACAACCAACAGATCAGATCTAAGCTCTGCAGTCCTGCCACATTCAGTCATGAATCGTGGTGGACAATTAAACACTGGAGAAGGAGGCTCCCAAAATTTCCCCATCCTCAATGATGGAGGAGCCCAGCACATCAGTGCAAAAGATAAGGCTGAAGCCTTTGGTACAATCTTCAGTCAGAAGTGCTGAGTGGATGATCCATCTCACCTCCTCTGGAGGTGCCCAGCATCACAGATGCCAGTCTTGAGCCAATTTGATTCACTCAACGTGATATCAAGAAACAGCTGAAGGCACTTGATACTGCAAAGGCTATGGGCCCTGACAATATTCAGGCAATTGTACATCTACCCAGCTATGTGGAAAATTGCCTGGGTACACAGAAAGCAGGACAAAACTAACCTGGCCAATTACTGCCCTATCAGTCTACTCTCAATCATCAGTAAAGTAATGGAAGGGGTCATCAATGTTGCTAACAAGTGGCACTTGCTTAGCAATAACCTGCTCACTGACGCCCAGTTTGGATTCTCGACAGGGCCACTCAGCTCCTGACCTCATTCCAGCCTTGGTTCAAACATGGATAAAAGAGCCGAACTCCAGAGGTGAGGTGAGTGACTGCCCTTGACATCAAGGCAGCATTTAACTGAGTGTGGCATCAAGGAGCCCTAGCAAAACTGGAGTCAATAGGAATCAGGAGGAAGTGGGGATATTTGCTGATGATTGCACAGTGTTCAGCACCATTCGTGATGACTCAGGTACTGAAGCAGCCCATGTCCAAATGCAGCAAGACCTGGGCAATATCCAGGCTTTGGCTGACAAGTGGCAAGTAACATTCGCGCCACACAAGTGTCCAGCAATGACCATCTCCAACATGAGAGAAACCAACCATCGCCCCTTGATGTTCAGTGGCATTACCATCACTGAATTATCCACTATTAACATATTGAATTACCTTTTCCTGTTTATAACAAAAGGCTATCCCCTGCTCATTGATTTTACATATTCGCGATCTCTACCACCTAGAAGGACAAGGGCAACAGGTGCATGGGAACACTGCAAGTTCCCCTCCAAGGCACACACCATCCTGAGTTGGAACTGTATCGTGGTTCCTTCACTGTTGCTGGGTCAAAAACCTGGACCTCCCTCCCTAACAGCACTGTGGGTGTATCTATACCATATGGACTGCAGCGGCTCAAGAAAGTAACTCATCATTTCTTTCTCTAGGGCAGTTAGGATGGGCAATAAAAATGCTGGCCTAGACAGTGACACCCAGTGAGAGAATAAATAATATTGCACTTGGAGGGCTTTGTTGATGGGAGTCAGGAGTGGGTTGTGGGAGGTAGTGTTCAACTATGTCACCTTGGATTTTAACCTTAGAAGCAACTTAATTCCCATCAGTCTTAAAATTACTTTAAAAAGTAGAAATAGTTAGATTTTAAAAATTCTGCTTACCGATTTTCTCCCTTTCCTCAGGACATCGATAATTCCATGGCTCCTTGCTGACCTATTGTCATTTAGTAGTCTCACACATGCACATGGCTGATCTATATGTATGCTGATGACACCCAGCATTACCTCACCACCACTTCCTTCAATCCTTCCACTATCTCTAAATTGTCAGACTGCTTGTCTGGCAGCCAGCTCGAGGTGAACTGAATTTCGTCTGTTTAACTATTCCTAGAAGACCCAAGCCCTTGTCTTTGATCCCAGCCTCAAACTTTGCTTGCCAGTCATTATCTCCTTTCCTCTCCCTGTTAACCAGACTGCTTGCAACTTTGGTGCGATATTTGACCCCAAGATGAGCTTCCAACCACATATCTGTGCCATCACTAAGATCTCCTATTACTGGACTCGCCCTCCCTCGGTGCATCAGCTGCTGAACCTCTCATCTATGCCCTTGTTACCTCTAGCTAGTCTCCCACAATCAACCTCTGTAAGTTTGAGATAATCCAAAATTCTGCTGCCTGTGCCTTAATTCACACCAAGTTCCATTCTCCTATCACCTCTGTGGCTCCTGGTGGAGTAAAGTTGATTTAGGGATAAGTATTGACCAGGACATTGGGGATAACTCCCCTGCTCTTCAAAGTAGTGCCATGGGACCTTTATTATCTACCAGAGGGGACAGACAGGGCCTCAGTTTAAGATCTCCACCAAATGACAGCACCTCTGGCAGTGCAGTTCTCCCTCAGAACTGCATTGGATTGTCAGCCTTGATTTTCATGCTCAAGTCCCCTTCTGACTTAGAGGTGAGAGTACTGCCAACTGAGCCACAGCTGACACATGGCACACTGTTGGCAAATAACTGAGCACATCTGAGACCTGTTCTTCAGTGCATCTTTACCATAAATTCCGCATGCTAGTCGCTCCACATTTGCAGGCAACAGTATTCTAATTTCATGCCACACGTGACATTAGGTACAAACCGTACTTGGACTATCAGGTAATCTTACAAAAGATTATGTGGGGGCAGGCTGTGGCATTGGCAGTGGAAGGGTGAAGATCCTTGCCCATCTCACTTGTATTATCCTAATATCTTGAGCAGTGCCTAGGGTATTGAAAGCAGTTTTATTTTTGTTCATAGGCAAGGATTCAAACTTCTCCAAGAAGAGCTATTAATTCACTGCGCTCACCTACACTTACCTGACTTCCATAGGAATGTTACGAAGATTCCATTTGGTGGTATAATTTTCATGTTTTTACCTTATACCCTCAATCACTTCTAATTCAATTTCATACATTCCATTAAATACCATTCTATCTCATTCATCAGCTCTGGAGGAACTTCACTGTCCCATGAGACCAGCAGTGCAAGAGTGAAATGGCATAAAAGGCACAGTGACAGAACAGGCTTGTGAATGGAAGGAGCACAAGCAGAAATTGAAAGAGTGATGTCAGAGTGAGATACAGGTGGTTCGAAAAGGAAGAAGCAGCAGAACTTGAGGGAACGAAGATGAGAATAGAGGGTAATTATTGAGCTAGGGATCTGAGATAAGGAACTAGAAATATTAAGTCAGGTTTTCAATCTTATATTTATTTTTAGAGTCTTAGGTTTCGTTTCTGATAAATTTAGTTGCCCAATAAATAGTGGCAAGGCAGGGCTATTAGATGCACATCCTGCTCCATGTGGAAACTTAAGGAATTTTTTCCTAGACAACCACATGTGCAGGAAATATTGTCAGGTGAAGGAACTTGTGCTTTAGGTTCTGAAGCTTGATTGGAGCTGAAGTTACTGCAGTACATCTGTGAGATGAGAGTTTTGTGGTTAGAGGTTTCTAGAGGCGGTCACCCCCAAGCTTAATAGTGTGCAGGCAGAGAGTGTTACAATCCCCATGGAGTTACCATAAACCAAAATAATCAAATTTACTGAATGATGCCCACATGAGGAAATTACCAGCAAGATTCCATTTTTTGAAGCTTTTATTTTAACATGAATGAGAATCAGTGCAAATTACCTATGAATTAACAGGTAAATGATATTTTGAATAAAAAGGTAAATTTCACTTTAAATAGCTGATACAACAAAGAAATGTCTTATGCAATCACAAGCACCCCAAATCACACTCCACATAAATATGGCACCATGCACAATCTCTCAGTCTTTCCAACTTGGCCTCTGGTATGTAGGATCTCTCACTTTTCCACTCAATCAATCCGGCTCTTGAGTTGCGTTCACCAGCAGCACCATTCCACCTGAGGTCCCTGGCTACAGTTACAACTGACAAGGCATACATCTATGAGCCTCTCTCACTCTGGTCATATTGGTCCTGATGGCTTACCTTTCCAGAATTCCTCTTAAACCACCCTACCAACATTTCTGCCCTCGACCTACTGCATTGTGCCAGTGAAGCTCCATGTAAGCTTGAGGAATAGCATCCAATCTTTCGGTTAGGCACTTAACAGCATTCCAGACTCAACATTGAGTTCAACAATTTCAGACCATTATCTCTGCCCTATTTTCTTTCCTTTTCTTTGCTTGTTTCAGTTTTGCTCTTATTTTTGCCTTCAGTCAGCAACACACTTGCTTGAGGCACATCTTTTGCTTCTTCATTTTTCTTGCCCCGTCACTATTCTCTTTGGTGCGAGAAGCCTAACTCTTCTGTTGTTCAATCTCTCCTGCCTATCACCCTATCACAGCCTTTTGTCTTTGTCCAACCCAACCCCCGCTCAAAAGCTATTGCATTTATAATTTTTCCCAGTTCTAATGAAAGGACATAGACATGAAGTATTAACTCTGTTTCTCTTTCCATAGATGCTGCCTGGCCTGCTGAGTATTTCTAGCATTTTCTGTTCCAGCATCCACAGTATTCTGTTTTTTGACTAACTGACAATACCCAGTTCATGATCAGGTCCACTGATGCAAACTTACAGCTCTTTTGTATGCCTGAGCTGTTCATATTGCTTTTAGGATTCAGTCCTGTTTAGCTTAGTCGTACATTGCTTCCCCAAGAGCTTCTGGAACGCTATTTTTCTTCTTACTGTCAAACAGAAAACTGACCTTTTTATAGAGAGCTCAGCTTGCTGCTAAATGCACCCAGAGTTTAATAACTATGTCCTGCTGCAGCACTTAATTGTGTCTGCAGGTCTTCTTTGTGTCTGTGTTGGTGTTGTAAATAAATGAATGAATAAAATAAATGAATTAACGGCACAATTAGAAGTTAATGGTTATGATCTTATAACCATTACGGAGATGTGGTTACAAGGAGATCAAAGCTGAGAACTAAATAGTCAGTGGTATGTGACTTTTCGAAAGGAAAGGCAGGAAAGAAAGGGTGGTGGGGTAGCTTTGTTAGTACAAGATGGAATAAGTACTATAGCAAGAAAGGAACTTGGATCA